>NW_027361848.1:80000-680000 GCF_039654945.1 Dendrobates tinctorius
AGAGTGTATGACAGTAGTCTTGTAAAAAATGGTCCTTAAATTCATTCCACAATTCAAGTGGATTACTGGGGGGGCCAAAAATACAGATATAAGCAAACATGTCTCTAAGTTGGGAAGGCATGTTAAGAATGCAAGCATCTCATAAAGTATGTCTCCAGATGCTATCATCGAATAATAATCCGAGTGCTAACGCAGCATCCTTAAAGGTTTCATGCATAACTCCAATGACGGTTTTAATGCTGTCAAACCTGCTAGCAGCTTTTACATGCAGTAACAACAAATGTAAATAGCGTTCTTGGTCTTTCACACTAACAGTATACATTCTTCCAATAACTGTGAGACCCCCTCGTTTTCTTTGTTCCCATGTGCCTTGTTTCCAAACGAAGTGTTCTGGAATTTCGAGGTAGAAATAGTTATGTGCATTGTGGTCGATCTTATCAAGGCTGAAATACGCCATAAGTGTAGAACTGGAATTGAGCTTTTGATGGATGTTGTCTGCAGAGTCACTCTCATGAAAATAGAGTGGTTGAGAATTAGGCAGATGTACGGCTAGGCAAATGATGGCATAAGATTGTTTATGCATAGGAAAAGCAAATATCCGCCACGCAGCCTCAGGTGCACTAACATATCTGGAACCCCTAAATTGGTGTGTTTCATCATGTTGGATGTTATTTTGGGAAATTTCAAGGTTAGCTTTATCATGTCCTTTGTAAACGTAGTTAAATAAATATATTACACTTTGAATGGCAGCACATATTTCTACATTAATATGGCACTTGTATTTGGTGAGTAAAACTGGGTTATATGGAACTACCCATGAATTGTCAATCGTCTTAGAATGGTGTTCATAGGTTTTGCCAATGGGTCTGCGGTAAGTGGGATAGCCGTCCTTTTCCTTGATGGCATATGGTTGGTATTGTTTAGGGAAACCTTCGCTACACTTTCCAAGATCCATACAGGGAGAATTAGGATTGTGTTCTCCACAGGGACCATGAATCATGTGTTGAAGAACAATGTTATGGAGCTGAGGGTAGATTGTTTCATCAGGTATTTCAGCCTAGACTATATTGTCTATGTCCGCCTCAGTCCGTAATTTAGACAGGCTGTCAAGAATAATTAAAATATGAGCGTGTGGGAGACCACGCTTCTGAAATGCAATGACATGGACCATTGCGGTGACGTTTCCAAATAATCCACTGCTAATGTCTTTTAAGAGGGATTCCAGTTTAATTTTAAAGACGCGTGCAACCAAGTCTGGTCTGTGTTCAACACACTGCCACGGTTCTAAATGTGTAGTAATCTCACTCCACTTAGGATTACATGTCATGGTGATAAATAGATCTGGTCGACCATACGTCGTAACAATAGCCATAGCATCCTGGTAGCGCTGCTGCATGTTTCTTGGACTGCCTTCAAAAGAAGATGGTAAAATGACGGTTTTTCCAATAGGGATGCCCTTTTGAACCGATTTTTTGAGTAGATGTTCTTGAAGGAGGCAGTAATCCTCCACTTTTAAATCTTTTTGGTGGTTGCGGATGTAATGTAGGCGATTAGCTTCGATTTTGAAATAAGCATCTACTAAATATTGCTGTGTTAGCTTACCACCATTAAGGAGTGGATTAAAGTAATTTCTGACAGATAACATATAGCAATAGTATTGGAGTTGTGTGATCCTCCACGGACTTTTGACTTGTTGTTTGAGTCCATCATGCCATCCTTGGTCTCCATAAGGGAAAAATATTGGATAGAGGAGGGCATCCAAATTGCTATGGAGAATGCTAATTTGTTGTGTTTTTGGAGCTAAAGGGTTGTGGGGATCAGGTTTTAAATGAATTAATATGTCTCTATAGAAAGGTGGCTCACCATTGTCATTTTGAAACACAACTGCTACTTCACTGACAGTGGGATTATTGTAGCATCGAGGGTCTTGAGTACGATCTTGTTTAATAGCCATAGTGATGTTTGGCATGACAGTTCCGTTTTGCAGAGATTTAATTTTTTCTTGTTCTTCCACATCACATTTGATAAGCTGCCACAAAAGGATTAATAGTTTGGATTTGAAGGGCAATAATGTTCATCAATGTAGGATGACATTTTTGATTTTCTTTACATCGTAAGCGTTGTTCATTTGAGGTAGAGCGGTATCGAGAATGTAAAGTTGGGCAAATGCGCGTTGTTGGTTATCTGAGGGATGTAGTGTTCCAATTCTATGATAGATCTGGTCATGTATGCGGAAACAGTATGGGCCATATCCAGGAGGTGGTGAAATATTTGCACCCATGGAAGCAAAAGCAAAGGAACTGTTAATAGTTCGAATATTAGCCATTAAATTTTTGCTAAATTCACTTTGCCCTTTCAGCAAACGTGTAAAGACATCAGGATATTGTAGTATGGGTACATGGACCTTACCCTTCTGACAGCAGAGCGTAAAGTTATCAGAAGGTATCTCTGCTACAAAATGCAAAGCTTGGCAATGCTCACATACATGGGTCATGTCACCACAGCTGTGTTCAGTAATACTATTTTCATCATTAGTGATAATGTGAGGTTGTAGTAGAAGTGCATGTCCAAACGGGGGGTTGCGCCTAGTTTTGAGACCAACGTATATTTGTCTTGGTTGCACTTTCTGCGGGCTAACTGTTGCAGCTTGTTTGTGAAGAAACTGTGCGTCGGTATTGACTAATGGTGGTATTGATAGGGCAGAAACAGATTGCTGATTAGTTATGTCAGTGAGCGGCATACAGGATGAAGTGTGGTAGTAACTTGTTCCACATGCTGATGTGGAAGCATCCTGTTGTGAGTCTAATAATAATGATGAGGAAGAAGCCGTCTGTTGTCGGCAGTGACGGCGTGCAGAGGCTTCTTCAGGAAATCTAATGGATTTAGAGTTAGGGGATTCGTGTGTGAGACGACGGCGTTTATAAGCCTTAATCTTGTCAAGGCGATGGTGTTTTTCCTCAGGAGTCTCATTAGCACGGCGTTGTTTTTGACGTAGTGCTAAAGTTGCTTTCCTTTCACTGGCATTGGCATACTTTTTGGTATGACTCATGGTGGCACAGGTAAAGGAGTCTATTTTGCAGTTATCTGGCAGTGAAGAAGGCGTCCTGGAGTATTGTAGTGTAAACAGATACTTATAGTACTTATAGTCTTCTTATAGAAGTGGGGTACAGCAAAACAGGGCATATAAATGGCGTGAGATAAATGACTTATTAACTGGTGTAATTATGCAGAAGACTTAAACTGGGGTCCTCCTGTAGTTATGCTTAACGTTTGAAGAAACTGGTGTCCTCCTAGTCGAGGCAAAATTGGCCCTGTAATTGCCCAGCAGTAGTTATGAAGTGGTAGAGGCAAATTGGCCCTGTAATTGCCCAGCAGTAGTTATGAAGTGGTAGAGGCAAATTGGCCCTGTAATTAGACACCGGCAGTGAACAGGCAGAGGAACAAGGCAACACATCCGCACAGCAAGTCGGCGTGAGGTAAATGACGAAATTCCGCAGGATCCAAGATGGCGTCGGCGAATTCTCGTGAGATTTCACCGACGCCATCTCGGATCCTGACGTCGTCCACATGTTCTTGCGGTGACGCCATCTTGGATCGGCGAAATCCCGCGATCCTCATGATGGCGTCGGCGAAATCTCGCGAGATTTCGCCAACGCCATCTTGAGTATCGTGGGATTTCGCCGATCCAAGATGGCGTCGCCGAAAGAACATGTCACCGGCGTGGACAACGTCTGGATCCAGGATGGCGCCGGCGGAAGATGTCGGGGATCGTGCCGATGCCGACGACGATCGTGGAGCAGCGGCGATGACGGCGTAAGTATGAGAGACGGAGTGAGAGAAAGGGTCGTATGTGGAGTGAAAGAGGGGGGGACGTGAGTGGAGATGGTGAAAGGTGAGAGGAGTGTGTGATGAGGAGGAGTGTGTGTTGAGGGTTAACATGGCAAGAGGTGTGTGGTGACGGCTGGCATGGTGAGGAAGGTGTGTGTTAGGAAGGTATATGGTTGTCGGTGCGGGGGGGCAGAAGAGGCACAGTGCTACCGCCAAAGGCAGCATCTGTCTGGATGTGACGTCACCAAGTTACATCCGGACAGAAGCTGCGTTACAACCAGACGGAAGCTGCTTAGCGCATTTATTATTATAGATTACATGAAATTTATGCATCCATCAGGAACAGAAGGAAATCTGTCAGCAGCATCAATCCCCATAAGCGTCTATGAGGGGATACAGGTCATTGGAAGCTGAATAAATTGATACCTTGATTTCTGTGATCAGATATTCTGATGTCTTAAGCCACAGAAATCCACATTTTTCTTAAAAAGGGAATCTGTAACCAGGTTTTTGCTACTTCATCTGACAGCATCAAAACGTAGGAGCAGAGACCCCAATTCCAGTGGTGTGTTACTTACTGAGCTGCTTGATGTGATTTTGATAAATTCCTTGTTTTATCTGCTGTACATCTCTAAACCTGATGTCTTATACTAGAGTAATATTTTTCTTAATATGTAAATGAGTAGTTAAGATCTATGGGGCGGACACTGATCTCCTGGAGACTCTGCATCCAGAGATTATTTTAAATTAATTATTTTAAATCAACACACTGCTTCACCAGTGTGAGACATGTAATGGCTGACAGTCTGATCTCCTGATCTAAATGGCTCAAACGGATATTGCCCACTTTCATATAACAAAATTTGGAGGTAGATTTCCAGGGGGATCTATGTCAAGCCCATAGGAAAATACTGACATATTAAGAAAAATGTGGATTTCTCTGGAATAAGACATTGGATGCAGAAATCAAGGTATCACTTTAGTCAGCTTCCTATGACCTACAGTACACACCAAAAGTTTGGACACACCTTCTCATTCAAAGAGTTTTCTTTATTTTCATGACTATGAAAATTATAGATTCACTCTGAAGGCATCAAAACTATGTGGAACTATATAATTAACAAAAAAGTGTGAAACAACTGAAAAGGTCTTATATTCTAGGTTCTTCAAAGTGGCCACCTTTTGTTTTGATAACTGCTTTGCACACTCTTGGCATTCTCTTGATGAGCTTCAAGAGGTAGCCACCGGAAAGAGTCTTCCAACAGTCTTGAAGGAGTTCCCAGAGATGCTTAGCACTTGTTGGCCCTTTTGTCTTCACTCTGCGATCCAGCTCACCCCATAGTCATGAAAATGAAGAAAACTCTTTGAATGAGAAGGTGTGTCCAAACTTTTGGTCTCTACTGTACATGTCCATATAGACTGCTTAGAAGGGTTGATTCTACTGCCGGATTCCCTTTAAAGGGGTAGTCCAGTACTCAGAAAAGCCCTTCTTAAATACTATATCCCCCACTGTGTATAATAACAGTTACTCGCCTCTGTGGGAAACCAGGCAGTTTCAGCGATATCTGCCTAGGGTTTCTCAGGGATCTCTTGACATTGTTATGTCATGTGAGCACTGCAACCAATCAGTGCGCGCTAATGATCCGCTTGAGTCTCACTTCCTTTTTACAAACCTCAGTCTTCAAAAGGAAATGTGAGAACTGCAGCTCATTAGCAACCGCTTCTACATGCCTTAAGAGTTACTAGGGTCACCAAGCTAGTTTACTGATGAAGAGGGTCAAACACATTAGATGAAGGCCAGTCGAACCGGCAAATTTTGGATGGACCAGCCATCTAATTGATGTGTGTCCTGACAAGTGTTAGAGGCAATAGCCATCAGCCAATGTGCATGGCCAACTTTACATGAAGCCTCTGAACTAACATTGATGAAGTGATGAAGTAGTGAAGCTAAGTCTACAACAAACATTTATGTGAAATTTAAAGAGACAAAAAAACCTCAGAGTCTCAATCACATGGTGAAAACTGCTCAAGATAAATCAAGTGGATTTTTTTTTTTAGTACAGACTTTTCTGCGCACTTACTGGTCATGTCTTGTATCAGGAACACTTCTGTCCATACGTAGTTTGTCACTTTCCACTTGATTGAATTTGTTCCGTGCATAAGCATCTTGACCTGGCCGAACTGCAGTAACCCCAACATAAGCTTCTTGATCAAAATCCTGCCACCGAACCTTACCTGATGGGGAAAAGAAAAATCTAAAAATGATCCACAGAGCAATTACAGTAGAAGTCTTATGAAGAAGGAAGACAGAGGACAAAGGCCATAAAAGAAAGATCCAGAGGATTTGCCATCAAGCATGTTGCTGAAAATCATTAGGAAACACTGCCTGGAGGACTGATAAATGAGAGGGCCTTTGCTTCTAACAAGGAATGTATCAGCTAAACTTTAAAATAATCAAACTTGACGCTTCTTGTTTTCTGATAGTACATTTGTTATTTTGCTTTTGTCCATCTTGCTTGAATGGCTGTTAAAATGGACCCATCACCAGATTTCACAATACAAACTGTGCTACCAAGTCCCTTACAGCTGTCAAGGCTGATCTAAAAAACAAACACTTGTCAAAAGAAATCTATTTAAAAAGAAAAAAAAAAAAATATATATGTTTGCCCTAAAAGGCTACTACAGACTTTGGGACTATATGCTAGGTCACAAATTATTCTGCAAATGCCATTTTCCTCTGTTCTTCCTAAATGGTTGATGCAAATGAGTCAGAATAATGTTCAAATCATAAACAGAGTATGAATCACATTTATTGGACAAACCTCCCAATGATAACAGGAATTTTTTCAAAACTAAAAACTCTCACAATGCACTGTTCCAAATTATTATGCACAGCAGAGTTTCCAAACATTTTATAGGTTGTAAACAACTGAAAATACTCATTTGTTGAATTTGCAGCATTAAGGCTATGTGTCCATCTTGCAGAAATGCTGCGGTTTTGTCCGCATTTCCGCAACTCCCTGCAGCGGGTAAAACGCATGCAGAATTCGCATGCGTTTTGTTTTCCCACAAAACACAAGCGGTTTTAGCTTGCAGAATGCTTGCGCTTTTCCAAGCAATTTGAAGCATCGCTTGGAAAGTGATTGACAGGTTGGTCACTCGTCAAGCATAGTGCTTGACAAGTGTGACCAACTTTTTACTATTGATGCTGCCTATGCAGCATCAGTAGTAAAAGATAGAATGTTAAAAATTAAAAAAAAAAATAAAAAATAAAATATGGATATACTCACCTCCTGGCGGCCCCTGATCTCCTCAGCAGCGATCCCGGCAAGTTCCGTTCCCAGGCGTGCTTTGCGAGAATGACCTTTGTGACGTTGCGGTCACGTGACCACTACGTCATTAGAGGTCATTCTCGCAAAGCACGCCAGGGAACAGAACTTGCCGGCAGCGCCACTGAGGACTCCGGGGGCCGACAGAGGGTAAGTATATCCCTATTTTTTATTTTAATTCTATTTTTTACAGGAATATGGTACCCAGGGCATGGAGGAAAGTCTCCTCTCCTCCAGATCGTGGGTACCATCCGCACATGAAGCGCTCATTTTACGCATGGTGGGCATAGCCACATGCGTAAAGTGAGTGTTTCAATACAATCCTATGGCGGAAAAATCGCCGCGATTCCGCAAAATTAATGGACATGTTGCAGATTTTTCCGCTATGCGATTCCGCAACAGAGAAATCCGCAGCACTGGCACAGCAATTGCGGAATCCCATAGGATTGCATCGGAAGGTGTTTTGTTAGCATTTTTTAAGTGTTTCCGCAGCGGCAAAAACACTTAAAAAATGCAATGTGGGCACACAGCCTAAGAGGTCACATTTACTACAAAGTCTTTTTTCAATCAAAAAACATCTACACAGGCCAAGTTACATGTTAACACAGACCTCTTCTTTGATATCACCTTCACAATTCTTGCATCCATTGAGCGTGAGAGTTTTGGGGTAGTCTCTGCTTGAATTACTTTGCAGGATGTGAGAATAGCCTCCCAGAGCTGCTATTCTGATGTGACCTGCCTCCCACCCGCATAGATCTTTGAGGACACTCCAAAAGTTCTCAATATGGTTGAGGTCAAAGGATACTGGTGACCACACCACGAGTTTCTCTCCTTTTATGCCCACAGCTGCCAATGACTCAAGAGGTGTTCTTGGCAGCATGAGATAGAGCATTGTCAGCATGAAGTTGAGTTTGCCAAGTAAGGAACGGTTCTTTTTATACCATTGCAGAAAGTGGTAAGTCTCTATATAGAGGGGGGGCCATTTACATGGATACACCTGGGTGGGGCGACTTCTAAACGGCCGCTATGGTCACCACACATCTTGAAAAGTTTTCCCCCTCCCATATACTAATGTGCAACAAACAGGAAGTTGATAACAACCATTCCCATTTAATTTAGGTGTATCCATATAAATGGTCCACCCAGGTCTAACCTTATAAACGGCCCTCCCTGTACTTTTACGTGGTCATTTCCACACCTTCAGGGACTTAATGGGGCCTACCAGCTCTCTCTTCCCATTATTCCAGCCCAAAACACAACTCCACCACCTCCTTGGTGATGCTGCAACCTTGTTGGGACATGGTGGCCATCCAACCATCTACTACACTAACTCATCTGGACCATTCAGGGTTGCTAGTACTCATCAGTAAACAAGACTTTTTTTTTTTTTTAAAAACTAGTATTTATATCTGGGTCCACTGTGTCTGTTTCTGCTTGTGAGCACCATTTAGATGTGGTCGAACAGTAGGTTTATGGACAACTGAAATCCTCTGGAGGACCCTACACCTTGAGGTGAACTCACAAGACTTCAGAAACACCAGCAGCTTCAAATCAAAGACCAGTTTTCTGCTTTGTAATGTTATTGTATCAGCTGCTCTCTTAATCTGATTAATTTGTTCTGCAGAAACCTTCCTCATTATACCTTTATCAGCACGAACCAATTTGTGCTCTGTGTGAGCCAGAAATCACAGTACGATGACAACACCTAAGTTTTCATGAAATATCTAAATGTTTTCAAACCTTGTCCAAGGCATGAAACTATTTGGTGTGTTTATTGGCAGCAGAGAGTTTCTTTTTCTTTTCCATATTGTTTGAAACATGTAGCCTGCTTACTAATGTACAAAGAGCATCTTAATTAGCTTTCCTTTAATTGGGCCTCACCTGGCAAACTAATTATTGCAAGCATTTGAAATTGATTTCAGTGACTGAAAGAGACCCAAGACACAATACCATCCACAAGGTTATTTTGAAAGAGAAAATGTCACCTTTATGACACTTAAATCCAATTTGCAGGATAATTTGGAAATCGTAGTTCGGTTACTGCCAGGTGCCATAAACATATACAAGATCATGGTCGTAGCCCAACAGAAGAAGCCCATTATATGTTAAAGCCCTTATAGGCTGCATCGCCTATTGACAGCACCATTTAGGGTGCTAAATCACTGAGCTCAAAGCTTCTGTGGCCTAAAACAATCATCTGTCCTTGACATGGATGACGCCTCCTGATCGCAGTTAAATATCTTGCACCTGCGCAGACAAATTGTGTCTTTCGCTTGCGCAGTATGCTTTGTCCAATTACGGGCAAAGCCAAAAAGCAGAAGTGCGCGTCAGGGGGTTTATATAAGGATTTGATGAATACAGCGCAGACATGATATTTTTAGCTGCTATGTGACAAAACTGGTGACAGGTTCCCTTTAAATATCGACAGTTTGAAAGTATTAGTACATGCATTCATAGAAACTTAATTTTTCTGTGCACAATTGAAACTATTAGTGCTAATTGGTTGCTGCGGGAAAAAGAACATTTTTAAGATATATTACCAGGTGGGAGAGTTTCCAAATTTTGAGCTCTCTCTTCTTCACTAATGCTGTGTGGATCTCTTTTCTTTACTACACCAATTTCATTCCAGTCCTCCTGAAAGAAAAAAATAAATGGTTGAAATCAAAGTTTGGCTTTTTCGTCTTGCCAATAACACTTCCAGGAACTGGATACAGAGGATCAAATGCCAAAACAGTAATATGGATATCTGGCTCCATGTTGCTCTGTGGCAGACGTGTAAGACGGTGGTAGCCCAGATACAACCCATTGTTTGTTACTCTAGTTAAAGTGTACATCAATCATGCAGAAAAATTACAGAGTTTCATTGAAGTTGTTACTGAGAAGGACATCTCTCGATTCAGGACCATTAATATGCTCTCTATGTGGGTAGTGTGGAACTGGATCACCTCACTAATACAAAAGGTATTCATTTCATTTTAGGATCAGCGTCAAGGTAATTACTTGCCTGGAAGGAAGAGGCTTCATTCTGTTGGTACAGACTTAGCCCATCCTGACTCGGCCTTAGCCAATTTCTCCACAATTTGTGTGAACTCCTACAGCTAAACTAGAAACAATGACTTGGCTTTTGCCAAGCTGCAGCACATTCTCGTAGCCCCCTTTTACAGCCAAGTATTCCATGAACTGGCAACAGAAATCTAACGAACCCATGATGTGTCCTCAATGTCTGATTGCTTCACATCAGATTACTGCTATCCTCTCCAATTTCAGAGGCAAAACTAGCATGACCCCGGGCAGTAGGCCCAGGCAAGCCACAAAGCCTGAGGCAGCAGACCAAGGCAAGGAGCATATGACAATCCTAAAGAAGGCTAAAAACGTTTTTAACCCCCCTCCCCACAAAAAAAAAAAAAAAAAAAACACGGCGTGACATACCCATTATGAAGTATGGAGACAGAGGTCTGCCGTTATGCGGTGTGTGCACTGCGCACCGCACTGCACTGGCCGAGGGATTGAAGTCTTTATGGCTCTGTACTAAGCAATTGGACAACCTACGCTTATTAAAGTACAAGCTCAATGCCGAAGCCATAGGAAAGATGTTAAGGTGAGAAATATAGACATGTCATCATGTTTTGCTGTCTATGTACTGGGATTAAAACACTAATGTCTGTTCACACAAACCTTCCCACTAAGCAAACAGCTGGCTGCAGTAAGATTTCCCATGCCAGAGTTATAAATCGCCTATTTGTCACTGTAACATTTGTGATGGCTGAAGTCCAAGATGCTTACCAGAAACAACCATTTGTAGGAGGCTTGGGAACCTTTACAATTACCTTAACCACATCCCAACTTGGGATGTAACGGTAGATGCTACTTTGGGTTTGGTGCATAGAGCTGATGTTCTGCACCCGAGCCCACTCCATGCACGGCTGGTGCCTCTAACAGCAGTGACTTGAGCCAAGTCCAATCCTTGCTGTTTAACCACTGAAGCGCCACAGTTAATCCCTAACAGTGACATTTAAGAAATACAACACCTGTGGGGCGTCTGTTATGGGGTACCATCACCCAGCCAACCCCCTCCTTTCCGCAGAGCCAACATGTTGCTACGAAGAGTTGACACTGTAGCCAGCGGGCATACTCTAGTCCCAGTTGACGCCATTTTTTTGTAGTGAACATACTGTGCTACAAAAGGAGACCATTATTTTTTTCCTATATACTCTAACTCTGGGAGTATTTCATTAAATAGTAAAAGCAACTAAAAGGAAAAAAGTGAAAAAGTTACTTAAAAAGTTATTAATATTTAATAAAACAAATGAAAAAATTCAAATAACCCTTATTCCCCAATCCAATGATAATAAAAATCAAAAAATAAAAATACCTAATTTGTAATGCCATGTCCAGAAAAGCATGATGAAAATATACCACTCTATCAATAGAAAAGTATAAAAGTAAAAACATTATGGGTTCAGAAAATGGTTATTAAAATCATGTTTTTTTCTTTTACTTTTTTTCAGATTTTTATTACGGTACCAAGATATAGAAAAAACTTCACTAGTTTGAATTTGCTGTAATCATATTAACTAGATGAATTGAGTTACTTGGTAATTTTTTTTCCCTCACAATGAATACAGCAAATGTAAACAAAAAATAATAGCGGAAATGTGTTTTTGTTATTTCATGGTTTTAAGCACATTTTATGGAGAAAAAGAAAAATGGTGACACTTAAAACTACATTTCGTCCTGTAAACAACACCTTATGTGGGACACCAAAAAAAAAATCATGCCTCTCGGAAGAAGGGTAGGAAAACCCAAAAGTGCCTCTGTCTCCGTCTTGTTGCAGTGGTGCCATGAAGACAACAGCATTGTCGTCAAACCTCGGGATCAGCGGCTCATGAAACCAATATAAGCAGAACTGCGCCGTCTAGAAAGGAAGAGCCACTGAGCAAAGCGATTGGCTGCACTGTCGTCAACACTACAGCCAAATAGACTGAGGCAGTGGTGGAGCTGGAGGGCAAGTAACACAAGTTTGTTCTTTTTATAACTGAGTGTATGGCAGAAAGTTTTCTAGAAAACGACTACGCCCTTGGTTGGATGGAAAAAGAAAAGTAAATGTATAAAGTACAATTAGAGAAATTTCAAGAGACCAGTTTATTAAGCAAAGGATACAAGCTGCACATTTAGACTAGAAGCGAGGGAAAAAAGCAGTGCTGGTAAGCGGTGTTAATTCTTCTCGACGGATAATCTTCTTAGTGCTCATGAAAACCTATGTACAAAGCTCCTGAGTAATACACGGCCATATAAATAGACACTGGCAGCGCTTCGTTCTATATGGCAGAGGGTCTGGTCAATTTGCTACTTAAACATCTTCCCAGTAGCACAATATATATCACAAAGTCCTCCTATCCCTTCCCACAGTAGAAATGGAAATGCTAACACTTGACACTAATCTTGAGACATAGTTTACAGACTGAAACCAAGCGACAGCACAAAGAAAGGCCAGAGACCCCCATCCCAGAGACTGTCACTTGCTGTTTTATCTCCTGCAGCTCTGCTAGTCCTCTTAATGGTAAGTGCTTGGCATGAAGTCAGGGATATTGGAGCCACCCTCCTGTGACTGGCAGCTTTCTGCTCATGAAAAATACAATGCATCAAATGTTGCGGCCAGTGTACCGAGCACGCGTCGAGGCGCTTTTCCTTTCCCAGCACCTGCGCACTGCAGTACTTTGCTCTGCCTTCAACAGGGCAGAGAATCAACACGGCAGAGAAGTATGCCTGTGCAGGAATGCGATGCCGGGAAGCCTGTGAGCATGAACTAGGAACCCGTCATCCACACCAAGCAAGGATGGCGGCATCACATTAAGAAGGGAAGCGCTGAACCAAAAGCATCGACACCCCTCGGACTGGACCTCACCGCAGGTGAGTATAATAAAAGTGCTTTTCATTCTCTTTCAGATCGGGTTAGGGGCAGATATACAGCATTATAGAATGCTATATTTCAGGCCTGAAAGGTGGTGGCCTTACCTCACAATCGGCAGACCTGGTGACAGGTTCCCTTTAATTACAGCACTGCACGGAACCTCACAGAATATGGAAAGTTGCCAGCATAATTGTAAATTCTTTTTTTTTTTTTTTAATAATTTGGTGCATAAACTAATTAGTATTTTATTTTTTAGCGAAATAACCAAAATTTGGCACTCTGTTTTAGAGCTCATACACTGGAAGAGCTCATTGACAAGCTAGCTTGATAACTCAGGTCACTGAATGACATATGTATGTCCCATGTTTTTGCCATTTCTGGTTAACGGCTCTCACTATGGTACGCTGAGCCCTATAGTATGAGAAATGGCTTTATAACCTTTTCCAGACTGATAGATCTCAATTACCGTATATACTCACATATAAGCCAAGATTTTCAGGCCATTTTTTTGGGCTGAAAGTCCCCCTCTCGGCTCATACTCAAGTCATATACGCCAGGGGGTCGGCGGTGGAGCGGGAGTGCCCGATCATACTGACTCCCCCCCCCCGGCGTGTCCGATCATACTGACCCCCCCCCGGCGTGTCCGATCATACTGACCCCCCCCCTGGCGTGTCCGATCATACTGACCCCCCCCCCCTGGCGTGTCCGATCATACTGACCCCCCCCCCTGGCGTGTCCGATCATACTGACCCCCCCCCCTGGCGTGTCCGATCATACTGACCCCCCCCCTGGCGTGTCCGATCATACTGCCCCCCCCCCCTGGCGTGTCCGATCGTACTGACCCCCCCCCCCGGCGTGTCCGATCGTACTGACCCCCCCCCCCGGCGTGTCCGATCGTACTGACCCCCCCCCCCGGCGTGTCCGATCGTACTGACCCCCCCCCCGGCGTGTCCGATCATACTGACCCCCCCCCCCTGGCGTGTCCGATCATACTGACCCCCCCCCTGGCGTGTCCGATCATACTGACCCCCCCCCCTGGCGTGTCCGATCATACTGACCCCCCCCCTGGCGTGTCCGATCATACTGACCCCCCCCCTGGCGTGTCCGATCATACTGACCCCCCCCCGGCGTGTCCGATCATACTGACCCCCCCCCTGGCGTGTCCGATCATACTGACCCCCCCCCTGGTGTGTCCGATCATACTGACCCCCCCCTGGCGTGTCCGATCATACTGACCCCCCCCTGGCGTGTCCGATCATACTGACCCCCCCCCTGGCGTGTCCGATCATACTGACCCCCCCCTGGTGTGTCCGATCATACTGACCCCCCCCTGGCGTGTCCGATCATACTGACCCCCCCCCCGGCGTGTCCGATCATACTGACCCCCCCCCCCTGGCGTGTCCGATCATACTGACCCCCCCCCGGCGTGTCCGATCATACTGACCCCCCCCCGGCGTGTCCGATCATACTGACCCCCCCGGCTTGTCTCTGCAGCCCTCCCCCCACCCCCGTTTCTCCCACGGTTTCCCTTCCTTCAGCAGTCACGTGGTACCGCTCATTAACGTCATAAAGATGCGCATCTTCATGACTTTAATGAGCAGTACCCACGTAACAGCTGAAGGAAGGATGGGAGACCTGGGAGAAGCGGGGGCTGCAGAGACCGCGCCAGAAGGGGGTAAGTATATGCGATATTCACCTGTCCCCGTTCCAATTCGGCTCTCCGCTGTCTGCCGCGTCCTCTGTCAGTGACGTTCAGGCAGTAGAGAGCGCGATGACGTGATAAGTGCACGCGGGGACAGGTGAATATATCAGGTGCCAGGGTCCTGAGCCAGCGGTGACACCGGCACCTGGCCCCTAGCGACAATAGGTGAATAGGCCTTTTTTTTTTTTTCTTTATTTGCAGCAGCATATGGGGGCATAATCTATGGAGCATCTTATGGGAGCCTATTCTATGGAACATCATATGGGAGCCTATTCTATGGAGCATCTTATAGGGCCATAACCTTTATGGAGCAGCATATAGGGTATTTATATCTATGGGGCCATTATTAACCTTTGTGCAGCATTATATGGGGTGTATTTTGTATGGAGCATCTTATGACGGCCATCGTGAACTGTATGGAGCATTATATGAAGCTCATGATTCAATATGGATATTCAAAAACATTTAACCTACTGATTCCTCAATTAATTTTACTTTTATTGGTATCAATTTCTTTTTGAAATTTTCCAGTAGCTGCTGCATTTTCCACCCTAGGCTTATACGCGAGTCAATAAGTTTGACCCAGTTTTTTGTGGCAAAATTGGGGGGGGGGGGGGGGGGGGGTGGGGGGGTGTCGGCTTATACTCTGGTCACAAGTATATACGGTACTTGGTTTTTCATTTGTTCCAGAATTTCTTTGGATCGTGGCATGATGCCTAGCTTTTCAGGATCTTTTGGTCTGCACTTTGTCAGGTAGTTGCTATTTAAGTGATTCCTTGATTGAGGACAGCTGTGGCAGTAATCAGGCCTACGTGTGGCTAGGGAAATTGAACTCAGCTTCACAAAGATGTGATAAACCAAAGTTAGGCTGTGTGCCCACGATGCGATTTTTAAGCGTTTTTGCCGCGATTTTCGGCGCGAAAACGTTTAAAAATCTTGTACAGAATGCCCCCCATGCATTCCTATGGCATTCCGCACATGCTGTGCTAGTGCTGCGCTTTTTTCTGCGGCGGAATCACACAGCGGAAAAAAATCGCAGCATGCTCATTCTTTTGTGCGGAATCGCAAAGAATTGCCGCGATTCCGCACCCATAGGAATGCATTAGAATCGCTTACTTCCCGCATGTGGCTATGCGCCCACCATGCGCGAAGTTAAGCGTCTCATGTGCGGTTGGTACCCACAGTGTGGAGGAGAGGAGACTGTCCTCCAGGCCCTGGGTATCATACCCCTGTAAAAAAAAGAATAAAAAAACCGGGGTATATTTACCTTCCGACGTCCCGCGCTGCCATCCCGGGCCTCAGCGTTCCCAGTAATGCCTTGTGGCAAGGTCCTGTAATGACGTAGTCTCGTGAGATCGCTATAGCAACGCGAGACCAACGTCATCACAGGTCTCGCAAGGCATCGCTGGGAACGGGAGCGTCGCTGAGACTGCGCGGGACGTCGGAAGGTAAATATACCCAGATTTTTTAACATTCTTTCTTTTACTATTGATGTCGCATAGGCGGCCTCAATAGTAAAAACCTGGTCACACTTGTCAAACACTATGTTTGACGAGTGTGACCAACCTGTCAATCACTTTCCAAGCGATGCTTCAAATCGCTTGGAAAGTGCTTGAATATCGCACGTGAAAATCGTGGCAAAATCGCGCTGAAAAACCCACGCGATTTCTGGGAAGGAGTTTGGTTTCAGTGTCCGGATTTAAACGCTACGTGGGCACATAACCTTAAATCATAAATTAAGGGGGAGGGGGCAATCACTTTCACACAGGGCCCTGTAGAGGTTTGGATTTCGCTTTCCTTTAGTAATAAAGACCTTCATTTAAAAACTGCATTTTGTGTTTACTTGTATAGTTATCTTGGTCTAATGTTTAAATTTGTTTGGTGATCTGAAACATTTAAGTGTGACAAATGCGCAAAAGCATAGGAAATCAGGAAGGGGGCAAATACTGTCTCACGAATATATATATATATATATATATATATATATATATACACACACACACACTGTACAGACCAAAAGTGTGGACACACCTTCTCATTCAAAGAGTTTTCTTTATTTTCATAACTGAAAATTGTAGATTCACGCTGAAGGCATCGAAACTATGAAAACATATGGAATTATATAATTAACAAAAAAGTGCGAAACAACTGAAAATGTCTTATATCCTAGGTTCTTCAAAGTAGCCACCTTTTGCTTTGATTACTGCTTTGCACACACTTGTCATTCTCTTGCTGAGCTTCAAGAGGTAGTCACTGGAAATGGTCTTCCAACAGTCTTGAAGGAGTTCCCAGAGATGCTTAGCACTTGTTGGCCCTTTTGCCTTCACTCTGCGGTCCAGCTCACCCCAAACCATCTCAATTGGGTTCAGGTCTGGTGATTGTGGAGGCCAGGTCATCTGGCGTAGCACTCCTTCACTCTCCTTCCTAGTCAAATAGCCCTTACACAGCCTGGAGGTGTGTTTGGGGTCATTGTCCTGTTGAAAAATAAATGATGGTCCAACTAAACGCAAACCGGATGGAATAGCATGCCGCTGCAAGATGCTGTGGTAGCCATGCTGGTTCAGTATGCCTTCAATTTTGAATAAATCCCCAACAGTGTCACCAGCAAAGCACCCCCACACCATCACACCTCCTCCTCCATGCTTCACGGTGGTAACCAGGCATGTAGAGTCCATCCGTTCACCTTTTCTGCGTCGCACAAAGACACGGTGGATGGAACCAAAGCTCTCAAATTTGGACTCATCAGACCAAAGCACAGATTTCCACTGGTCTAATGTCCATTCCTTGTGTTCTTAAGCCCAAACAAGTCTCTTCTGCTTGTTGCCTATCCTTAGCAGTGGTTTCTTAGCAGCTATTTTACCATGAAGGCCTGCTGCACAAAGTCTCCTCTTAACAGTTGTTGTAGAGATGTGTCTGCTGCTAGAACTCTGTGTGGCATTGACCTGGTCTCTAATCGGAGCTGCTGTTAACCTGCGATTTCTGAGGCTGGTGACTAGGATGAACTTATCCTCCACAGCAGAGGTGACTCTTGGTCTTCCTTTCCTGGGGCGGTCCTCATGTGAGCCAGTTTCTTTATGTGGGCGACGCTGATCGCTGTGACGTACTATCCCGTCCCTGGGTATTAAGTCCCAGGGCACATGGACGGGATAGTACGTCACATGACAGAAAGGGGTTAAACCTGACAGGGCACACCTGTGAAGTGAAACCCATTTCCGGTGACTACCTCTTGAAGCTCATCAAGAGTATGCCAAAAGTGTGCAAAGCAGTAATCAAAGGAAAAGGTGGCTACTTTGAAGAGTCTAGAATATAAGACATTTTCACAGTTGTTTCACACTTTTTTGTTAATTATATAATTCCACATGTGTTAATTCATAGTTTTGATGCCTTCAGAGTGAATCTACAATTTTCATAGTCATGAAAATAAAGAAAACCCTTTGAATGAGAAGGTGTGTCCAAACTTTTGGTCTGTACGAATGAATATATATATATATATATATATATATATACACACACACACACACACACACACATATACATATACACACACACACACACACATATATACATATATACATACACACATGGTTCCTGAAAAAAGGATCTCCCACACTGCGGCGGATTTGATAATTTTTTTCATGCAGTTTCGCAGGCGTTTTTGTAAGCTAAAGATATCTATATATTTTTTTTTTTTTCTTTTTTGTTAAAATAAAAGAACTGTGATGTCATTTCCTTGTCCAACCTCTTCTTTTACATACTCCATTGAATACCATAATATTACATACCATGATCAAATATAATGCTTACACACTCAAAACAAATATAAGTGAATATCTAAAGATAGATAGATACCAAGTCCGATGTTTAGTAATGAAGAACATAAAACGGTACATAAAGAGTTAAAGACACACAAAAGCTGCGTTAGGCCAGGGTAACACTTGTGAGAAACTCTCACATCTCTGCAACCGGCACTGCCGCCAGCACTCAGACCGGAGCGTTCAGCTGCAAAGAAATACATGCAGCCGCACACTCCGGTACCGAGTGCCGGCGGCAGTGCTGGGTATTGAGGTGCGAGACTCGTGCGAGTTTCTCACAAGTGTGACCCCGGCCCTAAACGCAATGTTTAATTTAAAAATACATTTACAAAAAAAAAAAAAATTGAGTGGGCTTCCGCGCAATTTTCAAAACCAGGACAGGGAAAGCGACTGGGGGCAGATGTCTATAGCCTGGGAAGGGGATAAAACCCATGGGGCTTACCAGGCTATTAATATCAGCTCTCAGCTGTATATTTAGCCTTTACTGGCTATTAAAATAGGTGCGCCCCAAAAAAATGACGTGAGGTCCCTCTATAATTAATAACCAGAAAAGGCTATGCAGACAGCTGCAGGCTGATATTCATACCCTAGGAAGGGGCCATGGATATTGGCTCCCAACTGGCTACAAACACCAGCTCTCAGCCGCCCCAATTCCGGCACTTAGCCTCTCTTTTCCCACTTGCCCTGTAGCGGTTGCAAGTGGGGTAATAGTTGTGGGGCTGATGTCACCTTTGTCTTATAAGGCAACATCAAGCCCACGACTTAGTAATGGAGAGGTGTCAATAAGACACCTATCCATTACTAATCCTATAGTTGTTAAATAAAGACACAGCCAGAAAAAAGTATTTTAATGAAAAAATACAACAGTTTCCCATATTTATTATACACCTAATCCATGCGAAGCTCTCGATCTCCTGCAAAAAATAAAGCAACACAAATACTTCCTGTTCCGATGTAATTCTTTTAATAACGAGTGTCCCACGACGATATCCCGTGTAGAACAATCACATCGGGAGATGTGACTGCTCTACAGGGCCTCCGGTGATACACTGAGAGGAGATAATGGCTCCTGCAGTGCATCACTGAGAAGGTCACCAGAGTTCGTGCCCTCACTTTACGGCACCGCTGCGAGAATTTTCTCACACAGCGTTGCCGGTGACAGCACGAACTCAGGTGACCTCTCTCCCCGCAGCGGAAACACTGCGAAGGATTACCTCCAGTCAGTGCATCGCCGGAGGCCCTGTAGAGCGGTCACACCTCCCGATGTGACAGTTCTACATGGGAGATCGTCATGGGACACTCGTTATTAAATGGATTATGGCAGAAAGGTAAGTATATGTTAGATTATTATTTTATTTTTAATACAGGAGAACAAGGGAGTCAGGAACTAGTTGTTTGGTGTACTGTATGTTCTATGTTTTTGGGGGGTTTTTAACAATTGA
The DNA here is from genome assembly GCF_039654945.1 of Dendrobates tinctorius. Taxonomy (NCBI): domain Eukaryota; kingdom Metazoa; phylum Chordata; class Amphibia; order Anura; family Dendrobatidae; genus Dendrobates; species Dendrobates tinctorius. The sequence continues at coordinate 100,025 of NW_027361848.1, forward strand.
ACACAGGCATCGTCTGATGGAACTACTGTTCCATCATCGGCTAATGCTGTCACTGTTATATGTGACAGCAGACATAGCCGGATGGGAGCAGTAGTCCCATCAGACGATGCCTGGCTACACAGACCCACACACACACACACACACACACAGATACACGAAACAGACCAGCACCTCTTCTCTGCTCACACTCTTCATCCTGCCTATCCGCAGCGTTTTTGGCACACAACTCCGCAGCAAAACCGCAAACCTTTTTACACCTGCGGTTTTGCTGCGGATTTGACTGACTCAATGAATCCACGTAACAAGCTTTCTTTCCTGCACAATTACTTTCTGAAAAACTCTCCGAATCTGTTGGCCCTCACTGAAACCTGGATTCAGGACTCTGACACTGTCTCCCCTGCTGCCATTTCCCATGGTGGCTTACAATTCACCCATTCCCCGAGACCCACAAACAGACCTGGTGGTGGAATCGGCATACTCCTGTCCCCACAATGCACCTTCCAGGTCTTCCCCCCAGTTCCATCACTCTCACTCCCTTCTTTTGAGGGCTACACCATCAGGCTCTTCCATGCCCTCCCCCTCAGAGTAGCAGTCATATACTGGCCCCCAGGCTCACCCACCCACTTCCTTGACCACTTCTCAGCCTGGCTGCCGCACTTCATGTCCTCAGAACTACCAACCCTTATCCTGGGAGACTTCAGCATCCCCATTAACAGCCCCACTTCTACAGCTGCATCCCAGATTCTAACACTAACCACTTCTCTTGGCCTCTCACAGCTCTCAACCTCTGCGACACACAAAGATTGTAATACCCTTGACCTGGTCTTTGTCCGGCTCTGCTCAATCTCCTATCTAAATAACTCACCGCTTCCCCTCTCTGACCACAACATTCTCTCCTTCACGCTCACAAATCCTCGCCCACCCCTGCACACTCCTACCTACCACACATTCAGAAATCTACAAGCCATTAACCCTCAGACACTTTCAGACTCCCTACACATCACTGTCCCCCATCTCCTCTTTTTCCTGTCCTGATCTGGCTGTACATCACTGCAACGACACTCTTAGAAGCACCCTTGACCAAGTAGCGCCCCTCACCCTCAGAACCTCAAAACACAGAGTAAAACAGCCCTGGCTCACATCGCAAACTCGACTTCTCCAGCGTTGCTCTAGGAGTGCTGAACGCCGATGGAGAAAAAGCCGCACACCAGAAGACTTCATCCACTTCAAATTTACAGTGGGGCAAAAAAGTATTTAGTCAGTCAGCAATAGTGCAAGTTCCACCACTTAAAAAGATGAGAGGCGTCTGTAATTTACATCATAGGTAGACCTCAACTATGGGAGACAAACTGAGAAAAAAAAATCCAGAAAATCACATTGTCTGTTTTTTTTTTCTTTTTATTTGCATATTATGGTGGAAAATAAGTATTTGGTCAGAAACAAGCAATCAAGATTTCTGGCTCTCACAGACCTGTAACTTCTTCTTTAAGAGTCTCCTCTTTCCTCCACTCATTACCTGTAGTAATGGCACCTGTTTAAACTTATCAGTATAAAAAGACACCTGTGCACACCCTCAAACAGTCTGACTCCAAACTCCACTATGGTGAAGACCAAAGAGCTGTCAAAGGACACCAGAAACAAAATTGTAGCCCTGCACCAGGCTGGGAAGACTGAATTTGCAATAGCCAACCAGCTTGGAGTGAAGAAATCAACTGTAGGAGCAATAATTAGAAAATGGAAGACATACAAGACCACTGATAATCTCCCTCGATCTGGTGCTCCACGCAAAATCCCACCCCGTGGGGTCAGAATGATCACAAGAACGGTGAGCAAAAATCCCAGAACCACGCGGGGGGACCTAGTGAATGAACTGCAGAGAGCTGGGACCAATGTAACAAGGCCTACCATAAGTAACACACTACGCCACCATGGACTCAGATCCTGCAGTGCCAGACGTGTCCCACTGCTTAAGCCTGTACATGTCCGGGCCCGTCTGAAGTTTGCTAGAGAGCATTTGGATGATCCAGAGGAGTTTTGGGAGAATGTCCTATGGTCTGATGAAACCAAACTGGAACTGTTTGGTAGAAACACAACTTGTCGTGTTTGGAGGAAAAAGAATACTGAGTTGCATCCATCAAACACCATACCTACTGTAAAGCATGGTGGTGGAAACATCATGCTTTGGGGCTGTTTCTCTGCAAAGGGGCCAGGACGACAGATCCGGGTACATGAAAGAATGAATGGGGCCATGTATCGTGAGATTTTGAGTGCAAACCTCCTTCCATCAGCAAGGGCATTGAAGATGAAACGTGGCTGGGTCTTTCAACATGACAATGATCCAAAGCACACCACCAGGGCAACGAAGGAGTGGCTTCGTAAGAAGCATTTCAAGGTCCTGGAGTGGCCTAGCCAGTCTCCAAATCTCAACCCTATAGAAAACCTTTGGAGGGAGTTGAAAGTCCGTGTTGCCAAGCGAAAAGCCAAAAACATCACTGCTCTAGAGGAGATCTGCATGGAGGAATGGGCCAACATACCAACAACAGTGTGTGGCAACCTTGTGAAGACTTACAGAAAACGTTTGACCTCTGTCATTGCCAACAATGGATATATCACAAAGTATTGAGATGAAATTTTGTTTCTGACCAAATACTTATTTTCCACCATAATATGCAAATAAAATGAAAAAAAAACAGACAATGTGATTTTCTGGATTTTTTTTTCTCAGTTTGTCTCCCATAGTTGAGGTCTACCTATGATGTAAATTACAGACGCCTCTCATCTTTTTAAGTGGTGGAACTTGCACTATTGCTGACTGACTAAATACTTTTTTGCCCCACTGTATGTTAAGAACCTATAACTCTGCTCTTCACCTCGCCAAAGACCTACTTCACCACCCTGATCTCCTCACTAGCCAACAACCCCAAGAAACTTTTTGACACCTTTCACTCCCTCATCAGGCCAAAAGCCCAAACCCCTGTCACAGACATTTGTGCGGATGACCAGACCTCCCACTTTATAGAGAAAATAGATAATATCAGTCAGGAAATCCGCTCCCAGCCTCCAACTGCTGTGACTTCCATCCCGCCCTGCATTTCCCCTGGCTCACTTTCCACATTTGATCCCATCACAGAAGAAGTCTCCAGACTCCTCTCCTCGTCCAACTACATGCACTACTGACCCCATTCCCTCACATCTCCTCCAGTCTCTCTCTCCAGTCGTCACAACTCACCTAACTATAATCTTTACTCTCTCCCTCTACTCGGGCATTTTCCCATCCTCCTTCAAACACTATCATTACTCCATTACTAAAGAAACCCGCTCTCGACCCATCCTGCACAAACTACAGACCAGTCTCCAATCTCCCCTTCACCTCTAAACTTTTGGAGCGCCTAGTCTACTCCCGCCTTACCCGTTACCTCTCTACTCACTCCCTCCTAGACCCTTCACAGTCCGGCATCCACACTACATTCGACAGAAACTGCACTCAAAGTGACCAACGACCTCCTGACAGTAAAATGTGACGGTGACCACTCTCTGCTCATTCTTCGACCTTTCTGCAGCCTTCAACACTGTTGACCACTGTCTCCTCCTCTCTAGGCTCCAGTCACTAGGCATTAAGGACACTGCTCTCTCCTGGTTCTCGTCCTACCTTTCTAACCGCTCCTTCAGTGTTTTGTTCGCTGGCTCCACTTCATCTCCTCTTTGTCATGATCCCAGTGCAGGTTTTTGAGCTGCACGTCAGGGGTTAATGTCTGGAGCTCAGTGCAGGTTTTGACCTGCACACCTGGGGTTAATGATTGTGGCCTCTTTCTGGTTCTGGGAGAGCTTCTTAAACCCCTTGGGAAGCTCCAATCCCTGCCAGTTATACTTTTGCCTTTGGCCGAATGTGCTGACCTCTGTGTGCCTGTTCGTTGTTATAGCTTGTTTATATGGTTCTGACCCGGTTCTGTTTCCCGTTGTGAGTTTGCCTGTTGATTCTGTACTGTGCTATCCTCTCTGTGTATGACTCCTCTCTGCTCGCCCCTCTTGTACCTTGCAGCCATCTCGGTGTATGACTCATTGGCTACGTCCTGACTATCCTCCCTATCTATGCCCCTTGGTAACTTTGTCTCGCAGTTACCCTGCTAGGAGTTCTCTTGCAGCTCCTAGCTCTCTGGAGTTTAGGCCACGCCCCTAGCAGTCACGTGCTTCAGGTCCTGCGGCTCTGAAGTATGCATCTACTCGGCTGCTGCCCGCTCCACAGGTATCTTTGAGCACAGTTCGCTTTACTCAGGACACGTGCACTGGCTCAGTGAGCAAGTTCAGTGCTGTGTTTCTGACACTTCTCGCTGTCAGGGTACCTCAGGGCTCAGTCCTTGGCCCCCTTCTCTTCTCTTTCTACTCGGCCCCAATTGGACAGACCATCAGCAGATTTGGCTTTCAGAACCATCTTTATACTGATGACAACTATACACGCCATCCCCCGACTTTACCCTTGCGGTACTACAGAATGCCAGTGACTGTCTGCACGCAGTCTCCAACATCATGTCCGCTCTCTCTCTCAAACTTAACCTCTCAAAAACTTTACTTCTGCTCCCACCGTCTACTAACCTCCCTAAATCTGACATTTCACTCTCCGTGGGTGGCACCATAATAACACCCCGGCAGTCTGGGTGTTATGTTTGACACCAATCTCTACTTCACATCACATATACAATCTCTTGCCCGCTCTTACCGCTTACACCTAAAGAACATCTCTAGAATCCGCCCTTTTCTCACCATGGAAACAACAAAAACCCTCACTGTCACATTGATCCACTCCCGCCTGGACTACTGCAATGCTCTATTAATTGGCCTCCCTGTTACTCGACTTTCCCCTCTCCAGTCCATACTTAATGCAGCGGCCAGGGTTATCCATCTGGCTAGTCAGTACTCGGACGCGTCCGCGCTTCGCCAATCGTTACACTGGCTGCTCATTCATAGTACTTGTTCTCACCCAAAAAGCTCTCCACAGTGCGGCACACCCCTACATCTCCGCCCTCATTTCTGTCTATCGGCCTAACCGACCGCTGCGCTATGCAAACGACTTTCGACTAACCTCTGCACTAATCCGCACCTCCCACTCCCGACTCCAAGATTTCTCCCGTGCTGCGCCAATCCTGTGGAATGCTCTACCCCAAGAAATTAGGACTATCCACAATTTACACAGCTTTAGGCGCGCCCTCAAAACTCATTTGTTCAGAGCGGCCTATCACGTTCACTAATCAGTCATTTTATGTGTAAGTGTGAGTATGTAGCCCATTCACTATCTCAATCTATCCCTCACTCCCTCAAGATGGCTGCACCACCATTGTAAATACACACCTGTACTTGTATCTCCCCTTCATTGTAGATTGTAAGCTCTCACGAGTAGAGTTGTCTGATTTTGCTTTAATTATCGTATTGTTAACGTTGTTACTTACAACTTGTGTTTTGAACCTGTAAAGCGCTGCGCAATATGTTGGCGCTATATAAAGATTTATTATTATGGTAGTCAATTGGTGCAGAAACGCTGCCGATCCGAAAAAAGAATTGTATAAAATAAAGCACTGCGAATCTGCGCGGATTTTTCCGCATGTGCACGCAATTCTGTAATTCTCATTGATTAACATTGGTTGTGCACTATATTGCGGATCTGGTGCAATTCCGAGAGCCAAAAACCCTGTGGATCTGCAACAAAACCCGCAACATGTGCACATACCCTTAATTAGCCTCTGTGCTCTTCCCCCAGTTCATTACCTGTTATTTTCCTGTATCCTCAACCCCCCATGACATGTCATCTCCCCAATTTATTCTAATTGTATATCCCAAAATTAAAATTACATACCCCAATACAATATGCAATGTTCTCTTTTACATACCCAGTTCATTATAATGTAATATCTTCTCATCCATCCCTCACCCCAATTCATAATATATTGTGCTCTCACCTATCCACCCACCCCAATTCATTATAACTGTGCTCTCACCTATCCACCCCAATTCATTATAAAGTACTGCTCTCACCCATCCCCATCCAATTCATTATAACATACTGCTCTCACCCATCCCCCATCCAATTAATTATAACATACTGCTCTCACCCATCCCCCATCCAATTCATTATAACATACTGTTCTCACCCATCCAATTCATTATAAACATGCTGTGCTCTCACTCATCCCCCATTCAATTCATTATAAACATGCTGTGCTCTCATACATCTCCCATCCAATTTATTATAACATACTGTTCTCTCCCCCATCTCCCATCCAATTCATTATAAACATGTTGTGCTCTCACCCATCCCCCATCCAATTCATTATAACATACTGTTCTCTTACCATCCCCCATCCAATTCATTATAAACATGCTGTGCTCTCACCAATCCCCCATCCAATCTCTATATAGAAAAAAAAAAAAAAAAGAAAGAGAGAGAGAGAGAGAGAGAGAGAGAGAGAGAGAGAGAGAGAGAGAGAGAGAGAGAGAGAGAGAGAGAGAGAGAGAGAGAGAGAGAGAGCGCGCGCGTGTCAGTCACCAACCGATCACGAAATATCTTTCATTTCACCAGAGCTGTTCAAAAGAAGCTAAGCTGTGATTGGTTGCTATGAACAACAGTTTTCCTTGCAACCAATCACTAAGCATCTCTCATTTCACCAGAGCTGGTTAAAAGTAGCTGAGCTGTGATTGGTTGCTATGCGCAAGTTTTCCCACCTGACAACACCTCAGCAGACACTGACATGGTGGGAGAAATCTAGCATCCCCAGGAACATAAGCTCCAGCCATCCTCTGTCCTCCAGAAAGGAGCAGTGAGTACAGGACAGAAATGAATCCTCCCCTCCCATGTGGAATCATTAAGTGACACACATGAATGGAGGAAAGTGCACATATTAAATGTCATGTGGATTTAATATTTTCTCACAGACCCTTTTATGCATTATTGATGTTACTGTGCTCTGATGCTGTGAGTTTTTTTATAGTGCTACTTTCCCCATAATTCAACTGAATATACCCATATACATGTAATGCTTTTGCCATAACAACCCATTAAATATGATACTATACTGCATACAGATGCTGTACATCCATGAGCAACTCAGCCGGACAAATTACAAGTTGACGGTGCATGAAAATGTGTGTGAAGGTTTCTCTACTGTACTAACGTATAAGGTTTGTACCTGTCCATTGGTGAAAAGCATGACTGATGTTTATGGTTGCATATAAGTGAGATTATCAGCCTGATCAGTAGAAAACCTGGGATCTTAGTGAACCATGTTTCTGTGCAATTTCACTATTCTACTTTTACTGGCTCTGACAGGATGATGTGGGATATTAGGGGTAGTAGTCCAGTGGCGCTGGCTGATGGGATGATGTGGGATATTATAGTGAACGTGGCTATGTGGAGTGGGCGGGGCTATACACAGCTTTATATGCCCGGGCAGCGCCGGGCTCTTCAGCTAGTTCATTATAAATATGCTGTGCTCTCCCCCATCCCCCAACCAATTCATTATAAACATGCTGTGCTCTCATACACCCCCCAGCACTACAATTCATTCATTTTAAAAGGGAAAACTAAATTACTCACTGTTACAGAACCCCCAGCACACCGAATAGGAGATGTATGCCCTTAATGCAGCAACCGACCGGCTGCGACCCCCTGGGCAGAGGTAAACAAGATATCCCACTTCTGACCTTCCCCCACCTTTGTAAATCCCACGGCTATTGTAATGTATGTCTGGTGTCTTAATTGGAGCCTGTTATCTACTGGCCTGACAAACATTGATTGTCCTGCCCTCTGTATGTATATATATTCTGAAACCGATGAGTAAAATGTGTCACACTGGAAATACATGGAGTAGCAGTGATCTTTAATATGTTCCCATGTTACAAAGCCTTTCGAGCCAGCGTCCTTCATCCAGAAGTGAGGAAAAGCAGAGTGGACCTCCTGAAACACAGGGTGGTAATGTAAGTGGTACTACAGCACAGAAGACCCCGTTACACTGGTGGCGGCGGCGGGATATGATACCCCGTCTATAGGAGTAAAGGACTGAATGGAAAACAACTACCAGAAGTTAAAGAGGAATACATTAAAAGACCTGGTGGAAGCTCGAGGGTTAATCGCCAGCAACAAAACAAAAGCAGATTTGATCGCAGCCATCATGGAACACGACAGTGCAGCGCCCCCCAATGTGAACGTGGAAGAGACAGAATTCCAGAGGGAGGTAAAGAGCAGACTGGCGTTCTATGGCCCAAACCCTGCAGTAGAGATCGTACGAGAGGTGATGGCTGATGTGCGTACTGATCTGAAGGAAAAGATGGCAGAGCGGACCAGGATAGAGCTAGCCAAGATGGAGATGGCAGAGCGGACCAAAGTAGAGCTAGCCAAGATAGAGATGGCAGAGCAGAGAGGAGAGAGTCAGCGAGCAGGGGGAGCTCTGGCCTCCGCCCAGGTACCGTCAGCAGTAAGCCACAAAAAATCCAGTATAATGCCTTCCAACAGTTGGGGGAGGCAGAGGAAGACATTGATCGCTTTCTGCAGGACTTTGAGCGACAGTGTGCCCTTCATCAAGTGAAGCCGGAGGATTGGGTCCAGATTCTGGCCAGCAAGCTGACAGGCAGCAAGCTGACAGGCCAGGCAGCGGACGCCAATCGCACGGTACCTGATGAGAACTGTATGGACTATGAGAGGGTCAAAGAAGTGATCTTGGCCCGGTATGCGCTGACACCAGAGGCATACCGCCAAAAGTTCCACGGACTTATAAAACAGGTAACAGATACCCACGCTAAATGAGCCTGTAAACTACGGCGGCCACTGCTACAGTGGGTACAAGGGAGCCAAGCAACCACTAAGGAGGACGTCCTACAGCTCTTCTTGTTAGAGCGATTCATTACTGGACTAAACCCCGAGACACAAGAATGGCTTTGGGACAGACGGCCAATGACTCTTGAGGAGGCCGCTCGTCTAGCCGATGAACATCATAATGCCAGGAGGTCTCAGTTGTCAGGATCAAAGACTGTCACTAGGGGCCCTCCCATGAGTCTGGAGGCCCCTAAACCACAGAAGATTGTCGGGGGACCAGCTAAAACCCTGGCTTACCAGAGTCCCCCTGGGGTGCGATGCCACACCTGCCATCAGCTGCAAAGACAATGTCCCAACCGGACTCAGCGTACCCAGTGGCCAAAGGCGGGAACGGCTACAGCCAACCAGGCCGCTGTACACTACCAGGGCGAAGCTAACCCGAGATTGGGGGCTATGACTAATCCGGGGATGAAAGAGATGGAGGAAGTGCTGCATGAATTAGACCCCATGCAGGCAGCCCGGTTAGATAATCGACAACAGCATCGACAGGCGGTGTGGGTTAATGGGAAATGTATGCAGGGACTAAGATTCCAGAGAAACTTTGACCCTTGTGAAGCCTCATCTCGTCCCGGACCAAGAGAAGACGGACCGGACAGTGGCCGTCCGTGTAGCAGGGGAGCCATACATCAACTGCCCACTGCCAGGATTCACCTGAACTGGGGAGTCGGGGATCGCCTTGTTGAGGTCGGCCTGATGGAGGATTTGCCTGCAGACGTCTTGCTGGGAAATGACTTGGGGCCCATGTTGTCTGCATTCTCGGTCGCCCCTCTGGCTGAGACCTATCCTGAGACCACCCAGAGACAAGCTCGAGCTGCGGAGGAGGAATCACACTCAGAGGCGGCCCAGGTAAGACACCCCAGCCCTACACGCATCCACATAGCCAGACATTTCTTGGGCCACCCCAGCTGAGTTTAAAAAGGGGGTACTTGAGGATCCCTCATTACAGGGGTATCGTGGGAAGGCACAGGAGGGGAGAGGAGTACTGGAAGGGGAACAGTTTGTATGGCATCAGGGATTCCTGTACCGGGTTACAGAGCACCGCTACACAGGGACGAGCCCAACTATAAGACGACAGCTGGTAGTTCCCAAGAAGTATAGGCAGGAGCTACTGTGAATCTCTCATGACATACCCTTGGCCGGGCACCTCGGCGTGAGTCGCACCAGGCATCGTCTGACACAAAATTTCTTTTGGCCGGGGGTAACCTATGATGTTCGTCAGTACTGCCAGACCTGTGACAGTTGCAGCGCATTGGCAAGAGGGGAGATCACTGGAAGGCCAAACTACACCCCCTGCCCATAGTGGAGGAGCCATTTAGCCGAGTAGCGGTCAATCTGATAGCCAAACCCAATTCGTCAGGGAAAAAGTATATATTGACAGTGGTAGATTATGCCGCACGGTATTCAGAGGCGGTTGCATTACCTAACATACTGGCAGAGACAGTGGCGGCTGCCCTGCTCCAGGTTTTCTCACGGGTTGGATTTCCCCAGGAGGTTATCCTGGACCAGGGTACCCAGTTTACAGCAGAGGTGACCAACCAACTGTGAAAGCTGTGCGGTGTAAAGTCCATTTGAAGTGCCCCGTACCACCCGCAAACCAATGGGTTGTGTGAACATTTTAACGGAACATTAAAACAACTCATTGGGACTTTTACCAGGACCTACAGGGACTGGGAGAAATTCTTGCCACACCTCCCGTTTGCCTATCGGGAGGTGCCCCAAGAATCCACGGGGTTCTCCCCGTTCGAACTGTTATACGGGAGGAGAGTAAGGGGACCCCTAGACTTAGTGCGAGAACAATGGGAAGGGGGAGGGAACCATAGAAGGGATACCTATTGCGCCCTATGTGCTGGAATTCCGGGACCGCCTACAGGAGCTGACTCAGGCTGTACGTGGGAACATGTAAGCGGCCCAACGGCGCCAGCGCGTATGGTACGATCGGAGGGCCAGAGAACGCACCTTTGAGATAGGACAGAAGGTCCTGGTGTTTGAACCAATTAGGCAGAACAAGTTCAAAGCTGCACGGCAGGGGCCCTACCAGGTAGTGGGGAAAATAGCCGACACCACCTACGTCGCTGATTGTGACGACCCCAGGGTTATCCGCATGTTCCACATGAATATGCTGAAGCCCTACCGGGAGCGCCCTGAAGAGGTAGTGGCCATCTGTGCACCCAAAGCACAAGATTTAACAGGACTCCCCTTGCCTGATGTCTTAGGGGAGTGGACTCAGTCTAAAACATGGGACCAGGTACACTTGGGAGAAAACCTAGGGCCCCGGGAGAGACAGCAGGCGGAGGTGTTGTTGAGGCAGCGACAGAGGATGTTTTCAGAGAGACCAGGGTACACCCACCTGGCACAACAAGGTTGAGACCCAGGATCAGACCCCCCTGAGACAACCCCCCTTCCGCGTCCCTGAGTCTGTATGAGAAGGGATGCGACAAGAGATATGAGATGTTGCGTTTAGGGGGTCATTGAAGAGTCAGATAGTCCCTGGGCATCCCCCGTAGTGTTAGTGCCCAAGAAGGATGGGACTACCCGGTTTTGTGTAGACTATCGCAAGCTAAATGAGAAAACGGTGACGGATGCGTATCCCATGCCGCGTGTGGATGAGTTGTTAGACTGGCTGGCGGGGGCAAAGTATTTGACCACCATCGATCTATGCAAAGGATATTGGCAGATCCCCCTAAGTCCTGACGCTATTCCCAAGTTTGCATTTGTCACCCCGTTCGGCTTATTCCAGTTTCGAGTTATGCCATTCAGGATGAAGAATGCCCCTGCGACCTTCCAGAGGCTGGCTGACGGGCTTCTGGATGGTCTCCAGGACTATGCTTGTGCCTACCTGGATGACATCGCCATCTACAGCGTGACATGGGATGAGCATCAGAATCACCTTGAACCCCAACAAGTGTCACGTGGGCAAAGCAGAGGTTCAGTATTTATGACATTGGCTGGGAAGTGGGAAACAGCGGCCAGAACCAGCCAAGATTGAGGCCATAGCCAAATGGCCCACCCCACGCACTAAAACCCAGGTCATGGCGTTTCTAGGGACAGCCGGGTATTATAGGAAATTTATCCCCAATTACAGCAGCGTAGCCAAGCCCCTCACTGATTTGACCCGTAAGAACCTCCCCCCGCCAGATAACCTGAACCCCCGAGTGTGAGGAAGCCTTCCGCCAGCTAAAGGACGCCCTCACAAATACCCCGGTATTGGCCGCACCCGATCCAACTAAACGTTTCCTGGTTCACACAGACGCTTCTATATTTGGATTGGGGGCAGTGCTGAGCCAAGTCGGGCCGGACGGTCAAGACCACCCGGTAGTTTACCCGAGTCGGAATCTACTGCCCCGTGAAGTAAGCTATGAGGCCATCGAGAAGGAGTGCCTGGCGGTAGTATGGGCACTCAAGAAGTTACAACCATATTTGTATGCACGACAGTTTTCCCTCCTAATGGACCATAATCCCCTAGAGTGGCTTAATCGAGTCTCTGGAGACATCACCAGATTATTGCGGTGGATTTTAGCCCTACAACCTCTAGACTTCTCCATCCACTACAGACCCGGCAAACAAAATGTTAATGCCGATGGACTAAGTCGACAAACGGAACTTGTACCAACCCCATAGACTTCGGTCATCCCCAAGCCGATCCGTTAAGGATCAGACTGTGTATGCTGATCGCGACGCTGAAAAGGGGGAGCCGTGTTACAGAACCCCCCAGCACACCGAATAGGAGATGAATATCCTTAATGCAGCAACCGACTGGCTGCGACCCCCTGGGCAGAGGTAAACAAGATATCCCACTTCTGATCTTCCCCCACCTTTGTAAATCCCACGGCTATTGTAATGTATGTCTGGTTTCTTAATTGGAGCCTGTTATCTACTGGCCTGACACACATTGATTGTCCTGCCCTCTGTATGTATATATATTCTGAAACCGATGAGTAAAATGTGTCACACTGGAAATACATGGAGTAGCAGTGATCTTTTATATGTTCCCATGTTACAAAGCCTTTCGAGCCAGCGTCCTTCATCCAGAAGTGAGGAAAAGCAGAGTGGACCTCCTGAAACACAGGGTGGTAATATAAGAGGTATTACAGCACAAAAGACCCCGTTACACTCACCTCTCCTGGTGATCCCCTGCAGCTCTGCTTACTTGCTCTTCTTGCCGATGCGTACACGGTAAACGACGAAGTAGCGCAATAACGACTTTACTCTGGCTGAGTTATGGAGAAGGTGATGGCAGCAGGTTATGCTCTGTTTCTCTATGCCAGCAGGGGAGCTATAGGAGGGCCACTGATGGTAGTGCAAAAATTACAATGAGGGCAATCTGGTCATGGGCCCCTATGGAGCTGTGGGCGGTAGCCCAGATTGCCCTCATTGTAATCCACCTATTCATGGAAGAGATCACTTATATGAAGGGATAAAGATGATTTCTCAACAATAAAGGCGTCTGATGTGAGACAAAAAGGTTGTGACTGTTTTCCGTATTCCATAATCTGTATGCCCATATTATAGTTTACAAAGATCAAATGTGGTGACAGATTCCCTTTAACTTTTCTACTTGTGTGTTTCCTGTACCTATTAGGACAGAGGCAAAGTTATGTCACTGCCGTCATGGTGGCGCTATGTAAATACTTTCTATGTACCGTAAATCCAAAATAAAGAAATGATTGAACACTGACGTGTCACTTCATCACTAGTGACTGGCGATGTGCGCAATGCGTGGCATTCACATGGCCTCTTCAGAGAAGAAAAGCCAAGCAAGAGGAGGACAGAAGAGTTAACGTCAACTACAAGCAATAACAATGCAGCTGATCTGGTTCTTCCAGAACACAAGACGCTGGCATATCACAGAAGATTCTGACACCATGTAAGACTGGACAATCTGGAGAGAACAGATGGGCATTCAATGACTAGAAAATATGACTGCACACATGCTCCCAGACCAGAGAAGACCACAAATGTGGAACATGACTACTGTGAGAAATATTTGTAAGAGTATTATACACAGCAGTCAGGCCCGCCGCTCTGATGCCACGCTAGGAGCTCCTGGACATCCCAAATATGAAGTTTACCGTACCACTCTGATGGAGGGTCACACACCAGAGCTCCAGATAGGACTACTACATATACACTGAACAGTAATGGTCTGATTCTAAGGTAGCAGAGGATTATGCAGGTGGCCAGGGAACAAGACGCCAGTGCACTTACCCAGCACCTACAGGGGATTGTTGTAGGTACTTAACGGGAATCTAACAGCAATTTTTTTTCACCTAACCTGAGAGCATCATAATGTAGAGACAGAGACCCCGATTCCAGCGATATGTCATTTACTGAGCAGCTCGTTTTGATAATCTGCTGATAAACCAGTGATTTTATCACTAGACGACTAGTAAACCTGCAGCCAGGTAGTCCTACATAGTCATGAGCTCTGTATAGCCCCACCCACACCACGGATTGGCAGCTGTCTATGCAGTGTACATAGTACATACACTTTTATAGCTAGGATCAATACAAATGTGGCGATAACAAATGTGCACTTTTTTTGTTTACTTTAGTTATTTTAGTGGCAAAATATTTTTTCATACGTTATTTTGAACTTGCTGAAGAGCCCAGCGTTGCTCGGGCATAGTAACTAACTGTGGTGAGTTATAACAAATAATAATTTTAAATACTGCGCATTTAATATTGTGGTCTTCCAAAAAGAAAAAAAATTTTGCTTCAACAAAACAATGCTGGCGCATGCGCAATAGCATCTATCGGCAAGCAATGCTCTCAATATGCACATGCAAAACCCACTGTGTTCCGAGGACCAGTGTGGGAACGCGCACAAAAAAAGCTGGATTACTTACCGGTAATGCTCTTTTAATGAGTCCACGACAGCACCCACTTGGAGAGAGGGATCCGCCCATAGGAACAGGAAACCTACAGAGATAAAAGAGGGCGGCCCGCCTCTCCTCCTCAGTTGGATTTCAGAGTACCCGGAGGACCGCCAATTATTAGGCCATTATATTATTCCATATGATCATTCTATTTTTACAACTAAGAAGGTGTATATACATTATGTTAACTTCTAGGGAGGGTTAGTGAACGGGTGCTGTCGTGGACTCATTAAAAGATCATTACCGGTAAGTAATCCAGCTTTTTAGTCTTCGCCACGACAGCACCCACTTGGAGAGACTTTCAGAGACCTTCACCTGAGAGGGACCATCGTGGCGAGGACCGCTCTACCAAAGGTTAGGTCGGATGAGCATGATAACTCAAGTCTATAGTGGTTATAAAAGGTGTTGTATGGTGCCCTCGAGGAAGACCGCCACACTGAGGTATTTCTGGAATCTGTAATGGATGGGAAGATGATAATAGGCATCTTTCGGATCCAGGCCTGCCATCATACAATTGGGAAAAAGGAGCTTAATTGCGGATCTAATAGACTCCATTTTAAATTTATGATTACAAAAGTATTCAGTTTCTTCAGGTTAATTATCGTCCTGAAGGAGCCATCGGGTTTAGGTATCAGAAAGAGAGGGGAGTAAAATCCTCTCCCTTCCTGCCCTTTTGGCACCTGGACCAAGACTTTTTTGTCCAGAAGACTGAAAATTTCAGTCTCTAAGGCCCGCTGTTGGACTGGGGAGTTAAGGGATGTTACGATGACTGAGTTACGGGGTACATGATGGAACTCTAATTTTAGTCCTTCTCTAATAATGCCCAGGACCCAAGGGCTGGCCGTGATTTTCTCCCATTCCTGAAGGAAAAACTTTAGTCTCCCTCCTACTGGAGGGACTGGTTCTTTAGCTCCGATCTCTGTGGAAGGAGGATCCTCTAAACATAGCACCTTTGCCTATTCCTTCTTTCGTGGCCCAGCGGTTCTGATTCTCTGCTGGTCTTCCCCTACCAAATGGTCGTCTCCTGAACGCTCTCCTATAAAATGGGAGAGGGGGGTTAGGGAACCCTTTTTTCCTTTCCTTTAGCAAGGATTTCGTCCAAAGCTTTTCCAAACAAAAACTCACCCTCACAAGGTATGGCACAGAGCTTTGCCTTGGATTGGGTGTCACTTTTCCAGCTTTTAAGCCATAGGCTTCGTCTGGCGTTATTTGGCTGCCATGCGTAGTGAATCGGCTGATGCGTCTGCTATGTATGCCGCAGCGCCACGAATCAGTGGTATGGCTGCTCGTAGCTTGTCTCTGGAGACTTTGTTCTACTTGTTGGTCTAGCTGATCAATCCAGACCAGCATAGAGCGAGCTGTGCACGTACTGGCTATTGCCGGTTTAAACGTGCCCGTGCCTGCCTCCCACGCTCTCTTTAGTGAGGCATCCGCTTTTCGATCCAGTGGGTCTTTTAGAATCCCTGCGTCTTCTACTGGTAAGGCCGACTACTTTGAAGCTGAGGCAACTGCCGCGTCGACCTTCGGGACCTTAGACCACGTTAACAATTCCTCGTCGCTGAAGGGATACCTTCTTTTTGACGCCGAGGGGAGATAACCTCTCTGATCCTGCTTCTCCCATTCCTTTTTCACTAAGGCCTTTATTGCTGGTATAACGGGAAAAACCCTCCTTCTCCTATCTGTCAATCCCGCAAACAATCTCTTGTGTCGTTTGCGGCTCCTTAGCGTCTGTGCAACCCATGGTGTTTCTTACAGATTTCACAAAGTTGTCCATGTTCTCTAACGGAAAACATGAACGACCCTCCATATCAGAGGAAGATGATGATGTAGACGTATTGGAGCTGTCAGACTACTGCTTCGTCTTCATCTGTGTCTAAGCTAACTGGCGTCGGCTTGTTAGCCTTAGTTTTCTTAGATATGCCGCTAGACTGGGTTAGGGCCTGTAGTTCCTCCCTTATTATAGCCCTTATGTCTATGGCTGATGTTGAAGCCTGTTTTGTATTTTCAGAAATGCATTTTTTGCACAGCCTCTTTGTATAAGAGTCCGGTAAAGGACGTGTACAGAGGGCACATTCCTTGTTTCTTGATTTTTCCTTCCTTTTAGCCTACGGTGGACATAGCAGAGGGGAGAGAGAGAGAGAGAGAGAGAGAGAGAGAGAGAGGTTCTTTAACAGCTTGATAGGCAGAGAGTCGTCCACTCACCCAGAGAAGCTGTAGGTACCAGTTCAGGAGGCTGAGAAGGGGTTCTATTGGCATGGCCTCTGTGGCTCCTATCCGAGAAGCCTCGACGTTCCGCTGCCGCTGTATCACCTGCTTGGGGATGCGTGTCCTGTCTTGGGGAAGACATGTCTGCATGCTCTATCACTATCCCCCTCGGTTTTTTATGTCACCCTTCAATACCTGGTACCTCCCCCTCCCAGCTGCGCCTACTTGCGGTGCATTCATTAGCCTGCGCCCGGCCTGGAAACACCGTCGCCGGCACTGCTATAATAAATCATGTCTTTTTTTTTTGCCTGGAGGGGGTGGGGAGTGCTCCTCTGCTGATATCGCGCGGCTGTGAAAGACCGCGCATGCGCTGTACGCTGAGGAACCTCCTGTAACGCGGAAGTTCCTCCTTACCTCTTCCCAGCGCTGTATCTGCGTCCTCGCTGAGGCTCTCAGAACGCCAGAGATAGATTCTTTATCTCGGCTCCGCACTCCCACACGGACCGGGATGGCTGCCTCCAAGATCCTAGTGACGTGTATCCATATAAGAAAACCCCCGGTCGGCTCCACCCGGTACCGGTGTTTCTTCTTGCGCTGCCGCTGTCTCAGACGAGGGGGGAGCCGGATTCCAGCACTCCCCCGACGCTGCTTCTGGACCGGAACCCCTGCCGTTCGCACGGACACTGCACAGGCGGTTCCTTGGCCCAGATATGTCTTCTGTAGAGATCCTGCGGTTCCTATAGGAACAGGAAACCAACTGAGGAGGAGAGGCGGACCGCCCTCTTTTATCTCTTTAGGTTTCCTGTTCCTATGGGTGGATCCCTCTCTCCAAGTGGGTGATGCCGTGGCGAAGAGTAAAAAAGAAATTGTCGCTGTTGAACATAACGCTCCCACGCTGGTACACGGAACACAACCAGGGCCATTTTGTTGTTTTGTTTTTTTTTAAAACGCATTAACCCCTTAACGACTGCCAATACAACTTTTAACGGCGGCAGTTAAGAGCCCTTATCCTTCCTGCATCTCAAGCTCCTTTTTACACAGCCTCCTCCTGCACCTCACACTCCTCCTTTATACACAGCATTTTTCTGCAGCACAGCTTTTCTTCTTTATAGTCGCCTCCTCCATAAACAATTGGAAACACTTGATCCCGAGAGAAATTGCACTAATTGAAATAAAGCGTACCATATACACAGCCTACTTCTGCAGCATCACACTTTTCTCCTTTAGACTTCGTTCACGTTATTGGTCAGTATTTTTACCTCAGTATTTGCAAGCTAAACAATCATAGGAAAAGTATATTAGAAACACGTCACCACTTCTGTATTTTTCTCCCATTCATGGATTTGGCTTATAAATACTGAGGTAAAATACTGACCAAGTACTGAACGTATGAATGTGGCCTTATACACGGCCTCCACCTGCAGCGCCTCACTCTTCTCAATACACAGTCTCATACTGCAGCAGCAGCTCACTTCTCTCATTTTCCCATCACGCCTCTCATTTTCCCCCTCACTCATGTCATTTTCCGATCACTCCACTATTTTCCCCTCACAGGTCCACAGCAACTTCCTGTTATGAGCACAGCGGTGTAATCCATGAGGCTCCTCCCTTTCCCTTGACGTCATGCCTCACAGGAGCAACTCAATTCTAGACACGATGGAGCTAGATGTGTCCTGTGCCTGCCGCGTACTCTGAAGGGAGCTGTCCTGATTGTAGCTCGCAGCGGCAGGGAAGTCGCAGCCGTTGAGTTTTGCAGAGTGGCTTTTGAGGTGATTGTGTCTCCGCCCATGTGCGCTAACAAAGTGGGCTGTGTGTACGGGGCTGTGTGTGTGGAGCGAGTGTGGCTATATACACAGACTCAGCTTTATATATATATAGATTTTTATTTTTACTCCAAATTACAGTTTTGTAATATATTATTTTTGCTGGTTTTTTTGTTCCCAAATGGCCCCATAAAATAATGTCTTACAATTAGCACCTTATAATAATTCTAGTCTGATCATATAGCAGCCTGGTCCCCATATAGCAGCCACGTCCCCCAGCCTGGTCCCCATATAGCAGCCACGTCCCCCAGGCTCCAGCCAGGTCCCCATATAGCAGCCACGTCCCCCAGCCAGGTCCCCATATAGCAGCCACGTCCCCCAGCCAGGTCCCCATATAGCAGCCACGTCCCCCAGCCTGGTCCCCATATAGCAGCCACGTCCCCCAGCCTGGTCCCCATATAGCAGTCTCGTCCCCCAGCCTGGTCCCCATATAGCAGCCACATCTCAAAATAGCAGCCATGTCTCCCATCCTGATCCCCATATAGCAGCCACATCCCCCAGCCTGGTCCCCATATAGCAGCCACGTCCCCCAGCCTGGTCCCCATATAGCAGCCACGTCCCCCATATAGCAATCACGTCCCCGAGCCTGGTCCCCATATAGCAGCCATGATCCCCTTTGTACAGTTCTTCATATTACCTATTAAAAAGATCCTTCTCACATGTCCTCAGCGAATAGCACCCTCCTCTTCTTCCACAGCCGGACCAGAGCATAACAGTGACGTCATACACTGCCGACACGTCGATGTCAGCTGCTGGCCTCTGATTGGCTATTGGTATTGCAGCCAGAGAGCTGGTCTCTGTGCCACGATGCATTTAACTGAAGAGCAGTACTGGCATTGGTGACCCCCTGGACCAAGCCACATCATTACGCGAGCTCACGTGTCTCTCGGACGCATGATACAGCCGAGGAGTCGCATGCGGCCCGCATGTTTGAGACCCCTGCTCTAGAAAGTCCTGTGCTATTAAGAGCATAAAATGAAATGGATTAACAAATTTATAAGCAGATTTTTGAAAAAACAACTTAAGAAAATCATATTCAAAGATTCCTATAAACAGTTCTGCAAACTTTTCCAAGCCTTTAAATACCTGACAGTTCAATGTGTGAAAGTCTAAATGGTAGCAGCAGACGTCACCGTGCACACCGCACCGGCCCATTACCAACAAGTTTTTCCAGATTACCTTTTCACAGGTGTTCCTTACAATATCTTCGAGCTTAGTTAGCATTTCCTCAGCATACAACAAGCATGGCGGCTTTACAGTAGGGATAGCACACTAATGTTAAGCTGATTGGAATGGGGACTTGCAAATCCATTAACAAATTAGTATTACAGAATGATTTACCTGGCCTCCCAGTATTGGAGACAATTACTGAAGGAACAACCACAGAACGAAGACACAAACAAATAAATATCAGCGTAAGGCTGTGTGCACGCGTCCGGAATTTACATGGATTTTTTGCGTTTTTTGCCGCGTTTTTCGCGCTGTAAACGCTGCGAAAACGCATAAAATAAGCAACCCATTGTATTCAATGGCATTCCGCACATGCTGTGCGTTTTTCCGCGGCAAAATTGCATCGTGGAAAAATACGAAGCAGGCTCATTCTTTTTGCATAATCGTGCGAATGCCGCACACATAGGAATGCATTGCTCCTCTTACTTTCCGAATGTGGCTATGACCACCATGCGCAAAGTAAGCGGAAAATTTGCAGATGGTACCCAGGGTCTGGAGGAGAGGAGACTCTCCTCCGGGCCCTGGGTACCATATCCCTGTAAAAAATAGAATTAAAAAATGGTGATATTGTCACCTTACGGCGTCCCACGAAGCGTCCCCTGGCCTCAGCGATGCTCCCAGCAAGTCCCGTCCCCAGTGATGCCTTGCGACAATGACATTTGATGAAGTAGAGGTCTCGCGAGATGCTACGTCATCAAAGGTCATTGTCGCAAGGCATCACTGGGAACGGGACTTGCTGGGAGCATCGCGAGGATTGGGAACGCTGCACGGGACGCCGGAAGGTGAGAAAAATAGGTATTAGACCTACCGGTAATGATGTTTCTAGGAGTCCATCCTGACAGCACCATGGAGGACGTCCTCCTCCTCCTTACAGGGACAGGAAAGCACACGAGAGGTTAAAAAGCCCCGCCCCACCCCTTTTCCCTCAGTGATTTAACGAGTACCACAGCGTGGATAATGCAATAATTCTTTTAATGATATCATATTACATCATATGACATAACAAACAGGGAGGGAACTACCCGTGCTGTCAGGATAGACTCCTGGAAACATCATTACCAGTAGGTCTAATACCTATTTTCCAGGACGACCCCCTGACAGCACCATGGAGTGTAACAAAGCACCTCCTCAGGGTCGGATCACTGCCTGGAGAACCTTTCTCCCGAATGCAGTATGTTGGCCTGATAGCACATCAAGCTTGTAGTGTTTGCAAAACGTATTAAGGCTGGCCCAGGTTGCCGCTCTACAAATTTGCTCGACTGAGGCGCCTGCGCGCTCAGCCCAGGAGGCCGAAACTGCCCTGGTAGAGTGAGCCCTTAAGGAATCTGGCGGGCTGGCGCCTTCCGACTGGTAGGCGTCCGAAATTACCGAGGTGATCCATCTTGCGATGGACGCCATAGAGGCTTTTTTCCCCCTTATTTCTACCCCCAAAGAGGATGAACAGGTTTGGGTCAATACGCCAGTCAATGGTGGCCTCTAGATAGCTTATAACTGCCCGTCTTACGTCTAGAGAGTGGAAACGCTGTTCCTTCCCATTGCGGGGATTGCTGCAGAAGGATGGTAACACTATCTCCTGATTTATATTCTGGTAAGTGGCTACATTGGGGATAAACGCCGGATCTAATCTTAAGATTATATGATCTTCTCTGATCTGGAGATATGGATCTTTGGTGAACAGGGCCTGAATCTCTCCTATTCTTTTGGCCGTGGTGATGGCTACAAGGAAAGCCATCATCCGAGTGAGTTGAAATGGTCATCCTTTCACTAGGGATGTAGGGGTCCCTACATAAGGATCCGAGTACCAGGCCGAGGTCCTATGGCGGGGTGAGCTGCCTAATTGTGGGGCGAAGACTCTGCGTGGTCTTTATGAATCTTACCACCCAAGGATGGGAAGCTAAAGGGTAGTCAAAGAAGGAGCTCAAGGATGAAATCTGGACTTTCAACCTGCTGGGTTTAAGGCCCTTATTATACCCCGACTGTAGAAAGTCTAGAACACTAGGGAGGTCGGGGGTACCTGCTAGGAGGTCGGACCTGCCACCTTCCAAGCAGTATCTCTTCCAGTAGATTGCGGATGTTACCGGCTTCCTGATGGCCAGTAGAGTGGATATGACCTGATCGGATAAGCCCTTTGCTCTCAGGATGTTCCTTTCAGGATCCATGCCAAGAGGTGTAGTCTTGCTCGATCTGGGTGGCAGATCGGGCCCTGGTGGATAATGTCCTCCTTCAGGGGTAGCTCGACTGGGTTTCCTACTGCCATGGCCCCTAGCAGCGGAAACCAACTACTCCTTGGCCAGTATGGCACTATCATTATCATCGTCGCTCGGTCCTCACGGATCTTCCTGAGTACCGCCGGTATAAGCGCCAGTGGTGGGAATGCGTACAGGAGGGGTTCCTTCCAGGCCTGGCTCAGGGCATCCACTCCATCAGGGTGGTCCGCCGGGTTCAGGGAGTAGAATCTGGCAACCTTTGAGTTCTTCCGGTTTGCGAACAGGTCTATACTGGGGGTCGCCCAACGCTGACATAGTTGATGAAAGATCTCTCCGTTTAGTTCCCACTCTGTCAGGCAGAACTGCTGTCTGCTTAGGTAGTCTGCCACTACTGTTATGAATGGGTCACCGAGGAGAAAAAAAGCTAAGTCACAGAAAACCAGAGAGGTTGGTAACTATGCAGATTCCTGATCTTACCACAACAACTAGCAGTAGCCGTGGAGCGTGCCTACGATGTTCCTAGACGCCTCGTCACGGCCGGAGGACTAAATAAGCCTAAAGCAAGAAAAGGGAAAACTAACTGCCCCAGAGTAGACCCAAAGGAATAGATAGCCCCCACACATGTAATGACGGTGAAACAAGATGAAGGCACAAACACAGGCAGGAAAATAGGCTGAGCAAATGAAGGGGCCCAAACTAACTAGACAGGAAAGGAAAGGAAAGACACTGTCTGCAACCTGCAAAAAAACCCTACAAAAATCATGGTCAACACTTCTGATAGCAAAATTAACCCTGAAGTCACTAGACTTCTCCCACTATATCAGCACTCTGAAATATTCTGAGACAGAGCAAGATGAGACCGAACTAGTAAGGGACAAAAAGCCAATTGGCAAAATACTTATAAATAAGAGTGGAAATTCAGCACAGCCCCCAGCAGAGGCTGGCTGAACACACCAAAAAACTGAATAGACCAACAAAAGCAAGTGTGAACATTAGCAGAAAAACTTAGCTTTAGATGACTGGAACAGAGCTGAAAACCAAGAGCTGACAAGCCAGAAGGAATCACCAGCAACTGAATAGGGCGTCGGCTGTCTTAAATCCAATCTGAGACTCCTGAGATCCAATCGTCATCCTCAGGTGGCAGATCTCCACCGATCAAATCAGCCTCTCTACCTCCTAATACCACAAGAGGGAGTCTGGAAGGAGAACTCACAACTGGTGAACCAGAGAATGAACTCACAACACACTACATTCTGAGAACCCTCCAGGTGGATTGCCGTTACTGAGAGGACAACCTCTTCTGCCCAAGCGAATCTTCGTCCTGCTAGTGCCTGGAGTGGTCGATGTCTCGGGCCTCCCTAGTGCTTCAGGAACGAGACTGCCGTTGTGTTGTCGGACAGTATTCGGATGTGTCTCTCACTACCGACCGGTTCGGACGCAGGGCTTCCCAGACCGCATAGAGCTCCCTGAAGTTGGAGGATCTGTTTCTGATGCTGACTGGCCATCTTCCCTGGAAAATTCTTCCTTCTACATGGGCTCCCCATCCCCACGTACTGGCGTCTGTAGTGATTACCACGTATGGCGAGGTTGTCCATAGCACGCCCACCTGTAAGTTTCTGGGCTGTATCCACCACCGTAGAGATTTTTTTTACCAGATCTGGCAATGATATGGGTCCGTCTAGTGAATCCTGACGTCTGTCCCATCTTGCGAGGATTTCTTTTTGCAGGGGCCTCAAATGGAACTGGGCCCATCTAACGCACAGAATGCAGGCCGTCATCTGGCCCAGGACCTCCATTGCCCCTCTTATGGAGGAGCGATATTTTAGGAGGCTCTTGGCTCTGTCCTGAATGTTCCGCTGCTTTTTTTCTGGTAGCAGGGATACTCTGCTTATTGAGTCTAGAAGCACTCCCAGGAAGATTTTCCTGCTTTCTGGCTTTAGGTCCGACTTCTGTTCGTTGATAAGCCAGCCGAGATACTCCAATGTTCTGATCGTTTTGCTCCTGTCCTGAATGAGCCTCTCTTCTGATCTTGCAACTAGGAGAAAGTCGTCTAGGTATGGTATTATAGTGACCCCCTGGTTTCTCAGGTAGGCCACTACCTCTGTTACTAGCTTTGCAAATATTCGGGGGGCTGAAGTCAGCCCGAATGGAAGGCATTGGAACTGGAAGTGGCAGGTCCGGGCCGGTAGTCTGATGGCGAATCTTAGCAGGCTCTGAGATGAGGGATGGATGGGGACCTGATAATACGCTCTCTTCAGGTGGAGGGTACACATAACGGCATTCCTGTCTATAAGATGAATTGCCAAACGTATTGATTCCATCCGAAACCTTTTGTATACCACCCAGGCATTTAGAGGTTTCAAGTTTATGATAACCATCCGGCGAGGCCAGAACTTTGTAATGGAGAACAGGGAGGAGTAGTGACCCTTTCCCCTCTCCGACTGCAGAACTGGCACTATGACCTTTGACCTGAGCATGTTCTGTAGGTCTGCCCACATGGCAGAGCCTTCCGGGACTACAGTGGGGGCACTGTATCTCTCGGGGGGAGAGGAACAACATTCTATGCTGTAACCTTCGGCGATGGTTCTGAGGACCCACTGGTTGCGAGTTACCTGGCCCCACCTCTCTGCGAAGAGTCGCAGTTTTCCCCCGACGCCTATGGCGTCATTGCCTTCTGGTCCTGGAGGTTGATGCAAAAAGAGGGGCTTTGCTTCTCCCCCCTTGGCTCTGAACGTTTATATAGGAGCTTCTATTGGCTCTACCCTGGCTCCTAAAGTCAGTCTGTCTCCGGAAAAAGGGCCCCCTCCGAAAGGACTGGGGACGCTTGGGTTTTTCCTCTGAAAACCCTTTGTTTTTGTCAGACACCTGCTCTAAGATGCTATCTAGAGCTGGTCCGAACACCCTTGAGCCTGAAAAGGGGATGGAGCAAAGCTTCGCATTTGAAGCAATATCCCCCGACCAGGACTTTAGCCAAACTGCTCGCCTAGCTGCATTGGAAAGGGAGCTGTTTCTGGCTACGAATCTTACTGATTCGGCCAACGTATCTGAAAGAAACGCCGTGGCTGATTTCATCAGGGGGAGGGAAGCTAGGATCTCAGATCTAGGGGTCTTGATGGTTAAGTGCTCTTCCAACTGCCCCACCCATAGGAACATGGACCTGGCCACCGAGGTGGCTGCTATGTTAACCGTAGTGAGGGCAGCCGCCGTTTCCCCATGTTCTCTTTAACAGGACATCCCCCTTCCTGTCCATCGGGTCTCGGAGACTTGACGAGTCCTCGAAGGGGATGGCGGTCTTTTTGGTAACCTTAGCTACTGGAACATCGATCTTAGGAATTTCCTCCCACAATCGAGTTTCCTCTGCGTCAAAAGGCAGTCGGCTCTTAAAGTCCCGGGACAGCACGAGTCGACGTTCTGCCTCCTTCCACTCTTCTAGGACCATTGACTTAATGTGCTCACTTACAGGGAACACAGTCTGTCTCCGAGCAACCAGTCCCCCAAACATCAGGTCCTGTCGGGACTGTGGTTTAGGAACTTCTTCAATTTGCATGGTGTTCCTTACCGCCTGCACCAAGTCATCAGTGTCCTCTAGTCTAAACAGGTATTTCCTACCTTGGTCCCGCCTGTCGGTCGGGATCCGAGTCCCGGAGGTCTGACCCCTCAGGCGAGCTTGTTTCCGAGGCTAGCTCCATCTCCCACCTCGGCCGCTTCCGGCCTGGCCCCGGACTGGGGGACTGTGGCCGTGAGAGGCTGGATCTGGAGGCCTGTACTTCCTCCTGGATCAGGGATCGCATCTCGGCAAAGAGGGACGGTTGCTCGTCTCTTACAACCCTTGAAGTGCAGGGTCCGCAGAGAGTTTTGATGTGGGTGTCTGGCAGCTTTACCCTGCAGACCGGGCATCTGACAGATTTAGATGTGGCCTTGGCCGGATCTTTAGCCTCTGTCGGGGGAGGGGCTGGGGTACCCTTCTCCTGTATGATACAGAACAGGGATAGTCGGGTCAATCGTCCTGGGCTGCAGGGAAGGTGGTGTGGGGGGTGGATTGCACCAAACGCACTTACCCCTCTGTCGGCTGGTGCCTCTGGGTCCATAACCACCAAAGCTGCTGCTGGCTGCTGGCATGCGCTGAGCCTGCTGGCGCGCCGATTCAAAGTCAGCGCGTGACGTCACCACCGTGCCACGGGTCCTCCCGCGATAGCCGAGATCACGCCTGCCGCTTCCGCTTCCTGCCCGGATCTGACGCACCCCGGGCGTTCTGTAATGGCGGCGTCCGTACCACTGCCTGCGGGGATCCGGCTTCCTGAGTCATGTGAAGCCGGCGCCCGCACTGCCTGCTGCGACTCGGCTGCCACTGCAGTACAGCCTGGAGCCGAGAGCCTCCCACCGGGAGGAGTAGCTCCCTCCAGGAGCGACGTCCTGCTCCTGTCTTTGGGGCAGAGGGACTCCCCATCGGGAAGTGTCGGCCCTGGGCATCCCGGCAGGGGGAAGGTTTGGACTGGCCGCCCGATCCCCCTGCGCCCTCCGGTAAGCTGATCTTCCTCTCGTATGTCCCTCCATGCAGGGACAGGAAAGACACTGAGGGAAAAGGGGTGGGGCGGGGCATTTTAACCTCTCGTGTGCTTTCCTGTCCCTGTAAGGAGGACGTCCTCCATGGTGCTGTCAGGGGGACGTCCTGGAAAACACCAATTTTTTTATTATTTTTTACATTCTTTCTTTTATTATTGATGCCGCATAGGCAGCCTCAATAGTAAAAAGTTGGTCACACTAGTCAAGCACTATGTTTGACGAGTGTGACCAACCTGTCAATCAGTTTTCCAAGTGATGCTACAGATCGCTTGGAAAACGCTAGAATTCTGCAAGCTAATTACGCTTGCAAAACGCTAGTTTATCACAGGAAATATGCGAGAATTACGCATGTGGAATTCTAGCGTATTTCCCGCGGCAGGGAGTTACGGAATTCCCGTGGAAATTTCAGCGGCAATTCCACAATGTGTGCACATAGCCTAAAGGTCCAGTAGCACACCATAACCAGAAAAGAGCAGAGTCCAACACAGCCCCAGGCAACTCTTCCCAGCAGGGCTGTGGAGTCGGAGTCGTGGAGTCGGAGTTAGTTTTGGTTGGAGTCGGTAGAAATGTACCGACTCCAGCTTTAAAAAAAAATGTATTAATATTTCATAATTGAACTTTCATATGAATTTTATAAATGTTTCTCAAATATATATGTTCTATCAAACTATGAACAACAGTGATAAGCAGTTCTGCTGGAGATAGAGACATTTCTTACTTCTTGTGTGTCACTGTTCTCCACTGCCCTTATCTAATCTTATACTTGGTTAACCTCATGCTGCCCCAACCCCCCTACTTACAATGTATGAAACTGAAAGTGAAAATGTGTGGCAAATTCTTAGTAGTAAAGCTCCTCCTCTAGACTAGATCATACTAGGTGTGCGTCTTCCAAGCATCTCACAGCTGCCTGCTACTCAGAAGAGGAAGACTGTAAGAAGTATTATCCTTTCAACAAACTTTGCATCAGTTAACTGTGAGTACATGAGGAATAATAACAGTATTACTGACCACTATATCAGTTGTACGACCTGGCAATAATTTTGTACAATTGTTTTTAGGAAAAACAATTGTCATTTGGATTGTGAATGCAGAATTAAAAACCTGAGAATGTCAAAGAAGCATCACATTAAATCAGCTGTATTTGAACATTTCACCATCACTCAAGATAGAAAACATTATGTCTGTCAGTGTATGACAAATGATCCAGACGAAAACAAATGCTGTGAAGCCAAGATGAGTGCATATTCAGGCAAAGATAAAAATGCTCCTACCAGAGCTTCTAATCTAAAGAGACATTTACAGCGCTTTCATCCAGAAGTACTGAAAGCAGTGGATGAGAAAGACTGCATCCAAACCAATGAACCAGTGCCCAGCTCTTCCAGCCAAACAAAGGAGCAGAGAACTTTGCAGCCATCAGTTGCAAGATATTTTGTCAGTGACAAAGTTACTGTGACAATGACAGTAGATACATTTAAAAAACAGATCATAGAGCTTGTTGTAAAGGATAGTGTGCCTATTTCATTATTTTCACGACCAGCTTTTGTGTGTCTGAATGGGGAAATGGCCCGCAAGCTTGGTGTTTCTCTGGAGAGAGAGAGTATTAGAAAATTAGTAATCGAAGAAGCTTTTAAACAAAAGGAAGAACTTAAAAAAAACTCTCAAGGGACGCTTTCTGTTTCTTAAAATGGATGCCTGCACAAGTCACAGAGTGAACTATTTTGCCATCAATGTCCGATTTGTTTGTGACAAAAATGAAATAGTTACCAAGACATTGGCAGTAAAAGACACCAAAGCTCATCACACCAGTGAGTTTCTCCAGGTCTTGGTGGAAAAGGTTCTGCAAGACTATGAACTTAAAAAAGAGAAAGTACTTTCTGTCGTAACTGACAATGCTTCAAATATGATAAGTACTATTAAGCTAATGAATGAGAGTAATGATGGTGACCAGCAGCTAGAAGAACATTCTGGGTCCACAGACACAGAAATGTTTGAAATAGAGGAACACAGTATTGTAACTGAGGAGCAAACTGAAGTTGCTTCAGATGAACAGCAACATGATAGTTTAGATGATCTTGTTGAAACTGTGTCAATATGTTCTTTCATTCATCACATGCGCTGTGTTGTGCATACGCTACAGCTGGCTATAAGAGACAGTCTGCAAGAAGGACATGCTTCTGCACTGATTGGCAAGGTGAGAAAATTGGCTACTGTTGCCAGAACCCCTAAAGTTGACTCAATTTTGAAGAGACGTGCTGGAAAAGGGGCAATTATTGATCAAGCCACACGATGGGGCAGTACTTAATGATTCAGCGCTTGGTTGAACTGAAAACCTTTCTTGTAGACATGGCTAACCCTCAACTGACACTAAATGAAAGTCAGTGGAATCAGGTGACTGAGCTGCAAAAATTGCTAGAGCACCCATATACAGTGACTAAAAAATTACAAGCAGAGGACTTAACTCCAGGTATTTTCTTAAAGGAGTGGAAGAACCTGATGTTTCGCCTGTCCCAAAGAGGAGGGTTAATTGCAAGTGGCATTGCTACATCAATGAAATGGAGAGAGGAGCTACTATTACAAAATAACATTCTTTTGGCAGCTGTTTATGTAGACCCAATGCATCGGATTCTTCTAGATGATCCACAGCTAAGTAAAGGAAAAGAAGCTCTGTTTGAAATAGCAGTAAGGATGAAAGGGTTGCAGAACAGTCAGGAGGAACAAGAAGAATTTGGTCGTCCTGCCACATCTTCACCCTCATCATCAACTGATGAAGAATTTAATTTCGAAAAATATTTGGATCACAAGGACCGTGCAAAGCGTTCCCGCATAGAAGAAGAGTCATCCCCATCAAGGAACACAGCCAGTACATTTCAGCAGAATTTTTCATGTGCACTAAAAGAAATTGAGAAATTTGACCGTTCATCAAAAATAACAGTGCAACAAGCGATTCCTCTGTATCCTGACATTGTCAGAGATGTTGCCCGAGTGGTTACTGCTTTGCCACCAACACAAGTTAGTGTAGAGAGGTTGTTCTCTGCTCTCAAAATAATTAGATCAGATTTGAGGGCATCCATGAAGGAGGATCTGACAGAGGCAATACTTTTTCTGAGGACAAATTTATAGATTTCTTCTTATTAACTGCATAAAAGTGTTTATTGCATATTTACTTACAGTTTAGAAAAGTTTATAAAAGTTATTTGCTATATTCTAATTGTATTCTAATAAATGTAGTTTTTGCTCTAAGTGGTCTGATTACTTATATGATGGTGAGAAACTGAATAAGCACGATGTTTAATATTTTACAACAGTAAATTTGTTGTTATGAATTGGCCATTTATGAAGGAGTCGGAGTCGGAGCCGGAGCCTGATAAAATCCAGGAGTCGGAGTCGCAACTGTGGCGTTACTCACAGCGCGAGGCTCTGTACACACCTACTGTCTGATCTGCTCCATTTTACCAACAGAGAAATGGAAAACAGATTTGTAACAAAACGAACTAACCCTGAAGCTAAAGAGGCCTAATAAAGAGAAGAGGTCTGTGTCGGCTTTTGGTTTTATGTCCATTTTTCAGATCAGAAGCCAGGACCCCATTACAGCCAGTGATGCCCCCTCAGCTGCCATTTTCATTGGTTTTGTACCTAACTCCATTTTTTGGTTCCTAAAAGGAAACCCAGGCTCCTCAGACTGCCACGCTCACGGCCCTTGTACAATGGAGATATGGCCAACGACTGCAGGTACAGCAACTCAAGACGCTATCACGGGATCAGTGAGCAAGGAGTCGGAAATCTGCTTGTTCCCAATCAGTGAAAAAGTCTCCGATCAGCAGGAGGACGAGCTAAACATCTGCTCACAGGATGGTCGAATCCTTTACAGAAGCCTAGAAGTGGGGGGGAAAACGGGGGGCATGCTGCCGATAACCTGTATGATGCATCAGTCGGGATCAGCCGTGTGCCCGCCCAGAGTACAACTCACTGGTCACGATTGCTCCTGAAGTGGCTACTGGCCGGAAACCTCAGACAGTCCCAACAAGTACTAAAAACACGTCCCTGACTGTGCGACAGCGTCCCGACACCTGGGTCTAATGTAGACTAATGACATCCCAGCACAGAAGTCGCCTCTACCGGAGACACAGCGCTCTGCTCTTTTACAGTAAAATAACCGGCAATATCACAGAAGCCACACACCGTGTCACAATAAGCCGAGTCCACGGGGGGTCTGTGTGCGGGGCTACAGTGGCTTATGGTTATATGCAAGCATTGTCACACGTACGCACACCACGCACCGTGTACACACACACACCACGCACCGTGTACACACACACACCACGCACCGTGTACACACACACACCACGCACCGTGCACACACACACACACACGTGCACACACACACCGTGCACACACACACACACACCGTGCACACACACACACACACCGTGCACACACACACACACCGTGCACACACACACACACCGTGCACACACACACACACACACACCGTGCACACACACACACACACACACACACCGTGTACACACACACACACACACACACCGTGTACACACACACACACACACACCGTGTACACACACACACACACACCGTGTACACACACACACCGTGTACACACACCCACACACACCGTGTACACACACACACCGTGTACACACACACACCGTGTACACACACCGTGTACACACACACACCGTGTACACACACCGTGTACACACACACACCGTGTACACACACACACACACACACCGTGTACACACACACACACACCGTGCACACACACACACACCGTGCACACACACCACGCACCGTGTACACACACCACGCACCGTGTACACACACACACCACGCACCGTGTACACACACACACACCACGCACCGTGTACACACACACCACGCACCGTGTACACACACACACCGTGTACACACACCCCGTGTACACACACACACACACCCCGTGTACACACACACACCACGCACCGTGTACACACACACACCACGCACCGTGTACACACACCACGCACCGTGTACACACACCACGCACCGTGTACACACACCACGCACCGTGTACACACACCACGCACCGTGTACACACACCACGCACCGTGTACACACACACCACGCACCGTGTACACACACACACCACGCACCGTGTACACACACACACCACGCACCGTGTACACACACACCACGCACCGTGTACACACACACCACGCACCGTGTACACACACACCACGCACCGTGTACACACACACACCACGCACCGTGTACACACACACACCACGCACCGTGTACACACACACACCGTGTACACACACACACCACGCACCGTGTACACACACACACCACGCACCGTGTACACACACACACCACGCACCGTGTACACACACACACCACGCACCGTGTACACACACACCGTGTACACACACACCGTGTACACACACACCGTGTACACACGCACCGTGTACACACACACACCACGCACCGTGTACACACACACACCACGCACCGTGTACACACACACACCACGCACCGTGTACACACACACACCACGCACCGTGTACACACACACACCACGCACCGTGTACACACACACACCACGCACCGTGTACACACACACACCACGCACCGTGTACACACACACACCACGCACCGTGTACACACACACACCACGCACCGTGTACACACACACACCACGCACCGTGTACACACACACACCACGCACCGTGTACACACACACACCACGCACCGTGTACACACACACACCACGCACCGTGTACACACACACACCACGCACCGTGTACACACACACACCACGCACCGTGTACACACACACACCACGCACCGTGTACACACACACACCACGCACCGTGTACACACACACACCACGCACCGTGTACACACACACACCACGCACCGTGTACACACACACACCACGCACCGTGTACACACACACACCACGCACCGTGTACACACACACACCACGCACCGTGTACACACACACACCACGCACCGTGTACACACACACACCACGCACCGTGTACACACACACACCACGCACCGTGTACACACACACACCACGCACCGTGTACACACACACACCACGCACCGTGTACACACACACACCACGCACCGTGTACACACACACACCACGCACCGTGTACACACACACACCACGCACCGTGTACACACACACACCACGCACCGTGTACACACACACACCACGCACCGTGTACACACACACACCACGCACCGTGTACACACACACACCACGCACCGTGTACACACACACACCACGCACCGTGTACACACACACACCACGCACCGTGTACACACACACACCACGCACCGTGTACACACACACACCACGCACCGTGTACACACACACACCACGCACCGTGTACACACACACACCACGCACCGTGTACACACACACACCACGCACCGTGTACACACACACACCACGCACCGTGTACACACACACACCACGCACCGTGTACACACACACACCACGCACCGTGTACACACACACACCACGCACCGTGTACACACACACACCACGCACCGTGTACACACACACACCACGCACCGTGTACACACACACACCACGCACCGTGTACACACACACACCACGCACCGTGTACACACACACACCACGCACCGTGTACACACACACACCACGCACCGTGTACACACACACACCACGCACCGTGTACACACACACACCACGCACCGTGTACACACACACACCACGCACCGTGTACACACACACACCACGCACCGTGTACACACACACACCACGCACCGTGTACACACACACACCACGCACCGTGTACACACACACACCACGCACCGTGTACACACACACACCACGCACCGTGTACACACACACACCACGCACCGTGTACACACACACACCACGCACCGTGTACACACACACACCACGCACCGTGTACACACACACACCACGCACCGTGTACACACACACACCACGCACCGTGTACACACACACACCACGCACCGTGTACACACACACACCACGCACCGTGTACACACACACCACGCACCGTGTACACACACACCACGCACCGTGTACACACACACTACGCACCGTGTACACACACACTACGCACCGTGTACACACACACTACGCACCGTGTACACACACACTACGCACCGTGTACACACACACTACGCACCGTGTACACACACACACTACGCACAGTGTACACACACACCGTGTACACACACACACTACGCACCGTGTACACACACACCGTGTACACACACACCGTGTACACCCACACACCACACAGCTGAACACAGCCGCTTCTCTCCTCCATCGCCGATCACACCGCCGTACACCCGTTACCTTCCGGTTGCTGACTGAGGAGCCGGAGTACATGTAGTAGGCAATTCCAAGCACCCACAGGAATGCGAAGCAAAGCAGAATCCGGGATTTCCTCCTCATTGTCCACGCAGCAGAGTCCGGACCGACGCGTCCTCTCCGCCCAGTGAATGCCGCGTCCTGCCCGGCGCAGCGTCAGCCTCTCTCCTTCTGGCACCGACTCCCTGACTGCAACAAGGCCAGCGAGCAGGAAACAGCGAGCATCACCAGGTCAGGGGGCAAAGGTCGAGCTGCGCTCAGTCAGCCAATCACAGATCACCGAGGGGGTTGCCGGTCGGAATGGGTGGGATCAGTCGCGTCGTCATGGTTACAGTACGCCGCCCGCTGCTCGTGGTCATGGGAGCGTTCTCCATGGCGGCGCCGCTCTTCTCCCTGTGGCTCCCCTGTCTGTCCTCCCTCCAGCAGGGTGTGCGGCTCACGTAGCCGCTAGTCTCCATTACTTTATCATTGCAGTCAGTAATCTAGCGCGTACTCGCCAGTCCGGAGCGGAGTCTGGCGCTGCCTCAGTGATCGGCTTTCGCACGGCGGCGGCTCTGCCTGCGTACCCAGGACACTGAGCTCACTGCTGTCGTGACGCCACCTTGTGGTGAGAAGGCTCCGAGCCGGGAGCAGCGCTGCCCAGGGGTCAGTGAGTGGCCGCTTTCCGTTAGGCCTTTTCCCATTATTCTCTGCGCGTGGCTGTGTAGTTGGATACCGGCATAGCGGAGCTCGTGGAGTGGGCGGTCACACCAATACCGGACACGAGGAGCAAAGGCGGAGACTCGGCGCTGGACCTGGAGGCGGTGAGTATGACTTTTATTCTCTTTATAACAACCTGAACCTGGGGAGCAGTGCACTCATTGTCTCCCCATCATTAGGTTGTTTTCAACCCCTTATTCAATCTTGTTTATTTAAGGGGGATTATTACACAATGCCCTCTCTTATTACCTATATTGCCGCCCCTTATTACACAGTGCCCTCTCTTATTACCTATATTGCCGCCCCTTATTACACAGTGCCCTCTCTTATTACCTATATTGCTGCCCTTTATTACACAGTGCCCTCTCTCATTACCTATATTGCTGCCCCTTATTACACAGTGCCCTCTCTTATTACCTATATTGCTGCCCCTTATTACACAGTGCCCTCTCTTATTACCTATATTGCTGCCCCTTATTACACAGTGCCCTCTCTTATTACCTATATTGCCGCCCCTTATTACACAGTGCCCTCTCTTATTACCTATATTGCTGCCCCTTATTACACAGTGCCCTCTCTTATTACCTATATTGCTGCCCCTTATTACACAGTGCCCTCTCTTATTACCTATATTGCTGCCCCTTATTACACAGTGCCCTCTCTTATTACCTAAATTGCTTCCCCTTATTACACAGTGCCCTCTCTTATTACCTATATTGCTGCCCCTTATTACACAGTGCCCTCTCTTATTACCTATATTGCTGCCCCTTATTACACAGTGCCCTCTCATTATCTATATTGCTGCCCCTTATTACACAGTGCCCTCTCTTATTACCTATATTGCTGCCCTTATTACACAGTGCCCTCTCTTATTATCTATATTGCTGCCCCTTATTACACAGTGCCCTCTCATTACCTATATTGCTGCCCCTTATTACACAGTGCCCTCTCTTATTACCTATATTGCTGCCCTTATTACACAGTGCCCTCTCTTATTATCTATATTGCTGCCCCTTATTACACAGTGCCCTCTCTTATTACCTATATTGCTGCCCCTTATTACACAGTGCCCTCTCTTATTACCTATATTGCTGCCCCTTATTACACAGTGCCCTCTCTTATTACCTATATTGCCGCCCCTTATTACACAGTGCCCTCTCTTATTATCTATATTGCCGCCCCTTATTACACAGTGCCCTCTCTTATTACCTATATTGCTGCCCCTTATTACACAGTGCCCTCTCTTATTACCTATATTGCTGCCCCTTATTACACAGTGCCCTCTCTTATTACCTATATTGCCGCCCCTTATTACACAGTGCCCTCTCTTATTATCTATATTGCCGCCCCTTATTACACAGTGCCCTCTCTTATTACCTATATTGCTGCCCTTATTACACAGTGCCCTCTCTTATTACCTATATTGCTGCCCTTTATTACACAGTGCCCTCTCTTATTACCTATATTGCTGCCCCTTATTACACAGTGCCCTCTCTTATTACCTATTTTGCTGCCCTTATTACACAGTGCCCTCTCTTATTACCTATATTGCTGCCCCTTATTACACAGTGCCCTCTCTTATTACCTATATTGCTGCCCCTTATTACACAGTGCCCTCTCTTATTACCTATATTGCCGCCCCTTATTACACAGTGCCCTCTCTTATTACCTATATTGCTGCCCCTTATTACACAGTGCCCTCTCTTATTACCTATATTGCTGCCCTTATTACACAGTGCCCTCTCTTATTACCTATATTGCTGCCCCTTATTACACAGTGCCCTCTCTTATTACCTATATTGCTGCCCCTTATTACACAGTGCCCTCTCTTATTACCTATATTGCTGCCCTTATTACACAGTGCCCTCTCTTATTACCTATATTGCTGCCCCTTATTACACAGTGCCCTCTCTTATTACCTATATTGCTGCCCCTTATTACACAGTGCCCTCTCTTATTACCTATATTGCTGCCCCTTATTACACCGTGCCCTCTCTTATTACCTATATTGCTGCCCTTATTACACAGTGCCCTCTCTTATTACCTATATTGCTGCCCCTTATTACACAGTGCCCTCTCTTATTACCTATATTGCTGCCCCTTATTACACAGTGCCCTCTCTTATTACCTATATTGCTGCCCCTTATTACACAGTGCCCTCTCTTATTACCTATATTGCTGCCCCTTATTACACAGTGCCCTCTCTTATTACCTATATTGCTGCCCCTTATTACACAGTGCCCTCTCTTATTACCTATATTGCTGCCCCTTATTACACAGTGCCCTCTCTTATTACCTATATTGCTGCCCTTATTACACAGTGCCCTCTCGTATTACCTATATTGCTGCCCTTATTACACAGTGCCCTCTCGTATTACCTATATTGCCGCCCCTTATTACACAGTGCCCTCTCTTATTGCCTATATTGCTGCCCCTTATTTCACAGTGCCCTCTCTTATTACCTATATTGCCGCCCCTTATTACACAATGCCCTCTCTTATTACCTATATTGCTTCCCCTTATTACACAGTGCCCTCTCTTATTACCTATATTGCTGCCCCTTATTACACAGTGCCCTCTCTTATTACCTATATTGCCGCCCCTTATTACACAATGCCCTCTCTTATCTATATTGCTTCCCCTTATTACACAGTGCCCGCTCATTAGTTATATTGCTGCCCCTTATTACACAGTGCCCTCTCTTATTACCTATATTGCTGCCCCTTATTACACAATGCCCTCTCTTATCTATATTGCTTCCCCTTATTACACAGTGCCCTCTCATTAGTTATATTGCTGCCACTTATTACACAGTGCCCTCTCTTATCTAGCCCCATCTGCTACTCACCTTTTATCTCTAACCTCCTCGTTTGGCCTTTCACAGCTTACTAATTCTCCAACGCATGAAGACGGAAACTCCCTTGACTTCGTCTTCTCTCGGCTTTGTGCAGTGGATGATTTTGCAAACTCCCCTCTCCCGCTCTCTGACCACAATCTTCTTTCATTCTCTATCAAGAACTGCCAGGCTGCTCAGGTCACCCCCACTGTCCATACTTATAGAAACATACAGGCCATCAACACCCAGAAACTTATGAAGAACTTGCAGTCTTCATTGGCCCCTATCTCCTCCCTCTCCTGTCCTGATTCTGCATTGAAGCATTACAATGAAACACTTCAAAGTGCCCTGGATGAATTTGCACCCCCTATAAATAGAACACCACAACACAGACGGCGACAACCCTGGCACACCCTGCAAACACGTTTCCTGCAGCGGTGCTCCAGGTGCTCCGAACGTCTGTGGAGAAAATCCAATCTACACGAAGATTTCATCCATTATAAGTTTATACTTAGAACATACAACACTGCCCTTCACCTCTCCAATCAAACCTATTTCAACACCCTCATCACCTCACTGTCCAATAACCCGAAACGTCTCTTTGACACTTTTCATTCTCTCCTCAACCCAAGGGTACAGGCCCCAACCACGGAGCTCCGAGATGACGATCTTGCCAATTACTTCAAAGAAAAAATTGACCAGATTCAACAGGAAATTATCTCCCAATAACCTCATACCATGCACTGTCCTCCCTCCCCCACTGATTCTAGCTCACTCTATGATTTTGAAGCAGTCACAGAAGTAGAAGTAAGCAGGCTCCTTGCATCTTCTCGCCAAACCACTTGCACCAGTGACTCATTTCCGTCACATCTCCTCCAGTCCCTCTCCCCTGCTGTCACCCCTCACCTAACTAAAATATTTAACCTCTCTCTCTTCTGGTATCTTTCCCTCCTCTGGTATCTTTCCCTCCTCATTTAAGCATGCCATCATACATCCACTACTTAAAAAACCATCTCTCGACCAAAACTGTGCCGCTAACTATAGACCTGTCTCTAATCTTCCCTTCATCTCTAAACTCCTGGAACGCCTGGTCCACTCCCGTCTTATCCGCTATCTCTTTGATAACTCTCTTCTCGATCCTCTCCAATCTGGTTTCCGCTCTTTACACTCTACTGAAACTGCCCTCACTAAAGTCTCTAATGATCTACTAACAGCTAAATCAAATGGTCATTACTCCATGCTAATTCTCTTGGATCGCTCTGCAGCATTCGACACTGTGGATCATCAGCTCCTCCTCACTATGCTCCGTTCCATTGGCCTCAAGGACACTGTTCTCTCCTGGTTCTCCTATCTCTCTGACCGTTCCTTTACTGTATCTTTTGCCGGTTCCTCCTCCTCTCACCTTCCCCTTACTGTTGAGGTTCCTCAAGGATTGGTTCTAGGCCCCCTCCTCTTCTCCTTGTGCACTGCCCCTATTGGTCAAATAATCAGTAGATTTGGTTTCCAGTACCATCTCTATGCTGATGACACCCAATTATACGCTTCTTCTGACATCACGCCAGCCTTTCTAGAAAACACCGGCGATTGTCTAAACGCTGTGTCTAACATCTTGTCCTCACTATACATGAAACTAAACCTGTCAAAGACTGAACTCCTTGTGTTTCCTCCCTCTACAGTCATGGCCAAAAGTTTTGAGAATGACACAAATATTATATTTTCACATGATCTGCTGGCCTCTGGTTTTTATGTGTGTTTGTCAGATGTTTTTATCACATACAGAAATATAATTGCAATCATATTATGAGTAGCAAAAGGTTATATTGACAGAATGAGTTAATGCAGCAAGTCAATATTTGCAGTGTTGACCCTTCTTCTTCAGGACCTCAGCAATTCTCCCTGGCATGCTCTCAATCAACTTCTGGATCAAATCCTGACTGATAGCAGTCCATTCTTGCAAAATCAATGCTTTTATTTTGTCTGAATTTGAAGGTTTTTGTTTGTCCACTCGTCTCTTGATGATTGACCACAAGTTCTCAATGGGATTAAGATCTGGGGAGTTTCCAGGCCATGGTCCCAAAATCTCTGTTTTGTTCCCTGAGCCATTTAGTTATCACCTTTGCTTTATGGCAAGGTGCTCCATCATGTTGAAAAAGGCATTGTTGATCGCCAAACTGCTCTTGGACGGTTGGGAGAAGTTGCTCTTGGAGGACATTCTGGTACCATTCTTTATTCATGGCTGTGTTTTTAGGCAAGACAGAGAGAGCCCATTCCCTTGGCTGAGAAGCAACCCCACACATGAATGGTTTCAGGATGCTTGACAGTTGGCATGAGACAAGACTGGTGGTAGCGCTCACCTGGTCTTCTCCGAATAAGCCGTTTTCCAGATGTCCCAAACAATCGAAAAGGGGATTCATCAGAGAAAATGACTTTACTCCAGTCCTCAGCAGTCCACTCCCTGTACTTCTTGCAGAATATCAGTCTGTCCATGATGTTTTTCCTGGAGAGAAGTGGCTTCTTTGCTGCCCTCCTTGAGACCAGGCCTTGCTCCAAGAGTCTCTGCCTCACAGTGCGTGCAGATGCACTCACACCTGCCTGCTGCCATTCCTGAGCAAGCTCTGCACTGCTGGTAGCCCGATCCCGCAGCTGAAACACTTTTAAGAGACGGTCCTGGCGCTTGCTGGTCTTTCTTGGGCGCCCTGGAGCCTTTTTGGCAACAAGGGAACCTCTCTCCTTGAAGTTCTTGATGATGCGATAGATTGTTGACTGAGGTGCAATCTTTCTAGCTGCGATACTCTTCCCTGTTAGGCCATTTTTGTGCAGCGCAATGATGACTGCACGTGTTTCTTTAGCGATAACCATGGTTAACAGAAGAGAAACAATGATGCCAAGCACCAGCCTCCTTTTAAAGTGTCCAGTGGTGTCATTCTTACTTAATCATGACAGATTGATCTCCAGCCCTGTCCTCATCAACACCCACACCTGTGTTAATGGAGCAATCACTGAAACGATGTTAGCTGCTCCTTTTAAGGCAGGGCTGCAATGATGTTGAAATGTGTTTTGGGGGATAAAGTTAATTTTCTAGGCAAATATTGACTTTGCAAGTAATTGCTCTTAAGCTGATCACTCTTTATAACATTCTGGAGTATATGCAAATTGCCATTAGAAAAAATGAAGCAGTAGACTTTGTAAAAATTAATATTTGTGTCATTCTCAAAACTTTTGGCCATGATTGTACTAATGTACCTATACCCGACATTGCCATTTCTCTGTGTGGTTCCACTATTACTCCCCAGCAACATGCCCGCTGTCTTGGGGATCATACTTGACTCCGAGCTTTCCTTTGCCCCCCACATTCGATCACTGGCTCGCTCTTGTCATCTGCACCTCAAAAACATTTCTAGAATTTGACCTTTTCTTACTTTTGACTCTGCAAAAACTCTTACTGTTTCTCTTATTCATTCTCGTCTCGACTATTGTAACTCTGTTCTAATCGGTCTCCCTCTTACCAAACTCTCCCCTCTCCAATCTGTCTTGAATGCTGCAGCCAGGATCATATTCCTCACCAATCGTTACACCGATGCCTCTACCTTGTGCCAGTCATTACACTGGCTACCCATCCACTCCAGAATTCAGTATAAACTTATTACTCTCACACACAAAGCCCTCCATGGCTCAGCACCACCCTACATCTCCTCCCTTGTTTCAGTATACCACCCTACCCGCGCCCTCCATTCTGCTGATGACCTGAGGTTAGCATCCTCAATAATCAGAACCTCCCACTCCCGTCTCCAAGACTTCACACGTGCTGCGCCAATTCTTTGGAATGCACTTCCCAGGTCAATACGATTAGTCCCCAATCCCCACAATTTTAAGCGTGCCCTGAAGACACATTTATTCTGACTGGCCTATCACCTCAACACATTAACCTAATCTATCCCTGTGTGGCACAACCAAAAGTTTTACCATAACCAGGTTCCCCGCATCATGTTTCCCACATGCTTTATGCATCCATTAGCCCTCTGTGTCTGTACTGTTACGCACTTAACATTATGGCTGGTCCATACAATTAAGGCAACTGTTACCACCCACCTTTCGTGTCTCCCTCTTTCCTCATAGACTGTAAGCTTGCGAGCAGGGCCCTCATTCCTCTTGGTATTTGTTATAATGCATGTGATTATTGTTATGCTGTAATGTCTATTGTCTGTACAAATCCCCTCTGAAATGTAAAGTGCTGCGGAATATGTCGGCGCTATAGAAATAAAATTTATTATTATCTATATTGCCGCCCCTTATTACAGTGCCCTCTCCTATTACCTATATTGCCGCTCCTTATTACACAATGTCCTGTCTTATCTATACTGCCGCCCCTTACTACAGTGCCCTCTCCTATTAGTTATATTGCTGCTCCTTATTACACAGTGCCCTCTCTTATCTATATTGCCACCCTTTATTACACAGTGCCCTCTCTTATTACCTATATTGCCACGCCTTATTACACAGTGCAATCTCATTAGTTATATTGCTGCCCCATATTAGTTATATCGCTGCCCCTTATTACACAGTGCAATCTCATTAGATATATTGCTGCCCCTTATTACACAGTGCCCTCTCATCACCTATATTGCCTCTCTTTATTACAAAGTTCCCTCTCATTATCTATATTGCTGCTCCTTATTACACAGTGCCCTCTCTTATTGTCTATATTGCCACCCCTTATTACACAGTGCCCTCTCATTATCTATATTCCTTCTCCTTATTACACAGTGCCCTTGTCAGGAACAGCGCACTGCACTTGCTCACTGAGGCAGTGCGCGTGTCCTGAGTAAAACAAACTGTTCTCAGAGATACCTGTGGAGCGGGTAGCAACAGAGAAGGTGCATGCTTCAGACCAACAGGACCTGAAGCACGTGACTGCTGGGGGCGTGGCCTAGACCTCAGAGAGCTAGGAGCTGCAGGAAAACTCCTAGCAGGGTAGCGACGGGACAAAGTTACCAAGGGGCATAGACAGGGACGTAAACAGATCAGGCCGGGGTCAAAGCATGAGATAGCACGACAAAACCAGGGGTTTAGACAACGGATAGTCAGGACGTAGCCAATGAGTCATACACGGATACAGCTGCAAAGTACAAAAGGGGCGAGCAAAGAATAGTCGGGTCACAGGCAATGAGTCATACACATAGAGGTTAGTGCAGTACAGAATCAACAGGCAAACTCACAAATGAAGACAGAACCGGGTCAGAACCATATAGCAAGCTAGAAGACAATGCACAGGCACACGGGTCAACACACTCGGCCAAAGGCAAAAGTATAACTGACAGGGATTGGAGTTTCTCAGGGCTATAGGAAGCTCTCGCAGAACCAAAGAGAGGCCACAATAATTATCCCAGACGTGCAGGTCAAAGCCTGCACTGAGCTCAAGACAACCCCTGACGTGCAGGTCAAAACCTGCACTGGGATCATGACAGTACCCCCCTCTCAACTGGGGGCCTCTGGACCCCCAGGCTTCCCCGGGTATTTGGCATGGAAAGCCCGAACCAGGCGATCTGCATGTACAGAGTGAGCAGGGACCCATGAGCGCTCTTCTGGTCCATATCCCAGTGGACCAGGTACTGCAAAGAGCGGCGCACCCGCCGAGAGTCCACAATATGTCCAACCTCATACTCCAAGTGACCCTCCACCAACACTGGAGGACCAACAGACTCGGAGTCCTCCTTGACAGACCCCACGGGTTTCAACAGATTTATGGAACACATTGGATATCTTTAAGGAGGCGGAGAGACGCAACCTATATGACACCGGGTTGGCTATCTCCATAATCTCGTACGGACCAATGAACTTTGGTCCCAACTTAGCTGATGGTACCTTCAAGTTGATGTTACCTGTGGAAAGCCAAACCTTCTCCCTCACCTGAAACATGTGTCCCGGGGCTCACTTTTTGTCAGCAAAATATTTATACCTCCCCTGGGCCTGAGAGATATTACACTGGACTTCAGCCCAGAGGTTTTTTTAACTGTTGGATGGACCCCTCTGCCCCTGGACAACCGGAATCCACCCGTGAAAACTCCCCAAAATGAGGATTAATCCCATAATTGATTAGGAATAGGGACATGTTGGTGGACTGACTCACCCGGTTGTTAAATGCGAATTCTGCCAACGGTAACGCATCACACCAATCCTCCTGTCTGGCAGAGGTCAGACACCTGTGAATTTGTTTCAGGGATTGATTGGTGCGTTCCGTCTGACCATTACTCCCTGGGTGATATGCCGACGAGAAGGAGAGTGAGATGCCCAGTTTCATAAAAGAATGCCCTCCAGAATTTGGCCACAAACTGCACACCTCTGTCAGACACCACATTCAGGAGTACCCCATGCAATCGTACCACATGCTGCACACACAACCTTGACAATGTTTCTGCTGAGGGTAATGCTGCCAAGGGAATGAAATGGACCTGCTTTGAAAACCTATCCACCACCACCCAGATCACGGTATTGCCCCTGGTTGGTGGAAGGCC
Organism: Dendrobates tinctorius; assembly: GCF_039654945.1. Classification (NCBI taxonomy): domain Eukaryota; kingdom Metazoa; phylum Chordata; class Amphibia; order Anura; family Dendrobatidae; genus Dendrobates; species Dendrobates tinctorius. The sequence goes on from NW_027361848.1 coordinate 144,223, forward strand.
GGTAATAAAGTCCATGGAGAGATGAGTCCATGGCCTATCAGGAACCAGTAAAGGTATGAGTTCCCCAGCCGGCCGGTTATGTGAGCTTTTGGAACGGGCACACACATCACAAGCAGAAATGAATTTCTTGACATTGGACCTCCAGTGAAGGCCACCAAAAACCCCTGGCTACTGCTTCTCTAGTGGCCGTAATACCAGGATGAGCACTCAGCCTAGACTCATGAAACTCCTGCAGAAGTCTAGGCCGCAATAACTCTGGAACAAACAATTTATCCCCTGGCCTGGTTGCCGGAGCTAGGGACTGAGCCCCTAAAATTTCTTGTTCCAACTCTGATGAGACCCCCCCCGCCACTACCACCCCTAGGGGAAGAATGGAGGACGGCAGCTCGAGGGGAGACACCGGGTCAAAACTTCTGGACAGGGCATCCGCTTTAACATTTTTGGATCCCGGTCAAAAAGTAATGGAGAATTGAAATCGTGAAAAAAAAAAAAAAAAAGTGACCAATGGGCTTGTCTAGGAGTAAGCCTCTTAGCAGATTCAAGGTATGCCAAATTTTTGTGATCCGTGATAACAGTGATAGGGTGAGCCGCCCCTTCCAAAAAGTGCCTCCATTCCTCGAATGCCAGCTTGACCGCAAGAAGTTCTCTATTGCCTACATCATAGTTTCTCTCGGCTGAAGAGAACTTCTTGGAGAAGAAAGCACAGGGTTTGAGATTAGTAAGGGTGGCTGGACGCTGGGACAGCACAGCCCCCACCCCCACTTCAGAAGCATCCACCTCCACAATGAATGGTTTGGACGGGTCTGGTTGGACCAACATTGGGGCGGACATGAAACATTTCTTAAGAGCTGAGAAGGACTCCTTAGCAAGTACAGACCAATTTTTTACATCAGCCCCCTTCCGGGTGAGATCCGTGAGTGGTTTAACCACTTGTGAGAAACCTTTAATGAATCTCCGGTAATGGTTCGCAAATCCTAAGAAGCGCTGGAGCCGCTTGAGATCTCGAGGCTGAACCCAGTCAGCGATCGCCAGCACCTTCTTAGGATCCATACGAAACCCCTCACAGGACACAATCCGCCCCAAAAAAGACAGTTCCTGTATGAAAAACGAACACTTTTCCAATTTAGCAAACATGTGGTTCTCCCTGAGTCTCTTGAGAACTGTCTGTAGATGTTGCAAGTGAGACTGACTATCCGGGGAATACACCAAAATGTCATCCAAATAAATGATAACAAAACGGCCTGGCAGGTCAGAAAACACAACATTAATAAAATTCTGGAAAATAGCGGGTGCATTCGTTAACCCAAACGGCATTACCAGGTTTTCAAAGAGTCCTTCTGATGTGAGGAGCGCAGTTTTCCACTCGTCCCCTTCCCAAACGCTTAGATTGTAGGCCCCCCAGAGATCTAACTTGGAGAACCATTGGGCCCCAGATAACTGGTTACATAAGTCTGTGATGAGGGGAAGCGGGTAAGTGTTCCTAACCGTTATCTTGCTCAGTTCCCGAAAGTCGAGGCACGGCCGCAAACCACCATCTTTCTTCTTCACAAAGAAGAATCCTGCTGCCATGGGTGACACAGAAGGCCTGATATGCCCTTTGCGGAGACTCTCAGCTATGTACTCCTTCATGGCTTGGCGCTCAGGCCCAGACAAATTGAACAATCGAGCCTTAGGTAGCTTGGCTCTGGGTACTAAATCATTGGCACAATCGTAGGATCTATGTGGTGGCAGCGCTTCAGCCTCACTTTCGGAAAACACATCTTTGAAATCCTTCAGGTACTCCGGAATACCTTCCAGACTGACAGATACAGTTTTAACAAAGTTAACAAGAGGCCCCAGGTTACAATATTTATCTTTGCATCCCCATTGAGTGATCTCCCCCATCACCCAATCAATGGTAGGATTATGCAGGGCTGTGGAGTCGGAGCTCATTTTGATGGAGTCGAAGTCGGTACAAAATGGTCCGACTCCTAAAATATATAATAAATTGGGTACAGTAGTTCAATGCAGAATGTGCTGAATATTTTTTCATAGGAATTTGGGAAAGTTATGAAATGTCCTATAATTGGCTGTTCTATTCCTGATATAAGTCTACATTCACACAGCGTTTTTGCTGCGTTTTTTGAGGATATGTTTTTCAGCTGCAAAAGCAGATCAGCTTTTTAAAAAACTGCATCACCTGAAAGGTTTTTGCGCTCATAGATAATGTTTTCAATAGCAAAAGCAGATTAGAAATCTGCTCTATCTATCCATTTATCCATATCTGTCTATCCATATCTTATCTGTACCAAAAAGAATGAAAGCCAGGTAGCACACAGACTAACACTCCTTTATTTTAGCACCAGTCAGGTACACCTCATAGCTGCCCAAAAGGACGCCCAGGACAGGCATTGCTCGTCTTCAGTAACACATCAACATCAATTGATAGTTGGAATAAATAGACTGCATTCACCACATCTTAAGGTGCAGGCTTTATTTTCAAGTGTAGGAGTGTGCAGTATAAGGTTCTGCAGCAGCTGCGGAACAGTATGAGGTTCTGCCCCCCCTAGTTTTGATCCTGGCTAAAACCGTTTCTTATAGATATGGCGAACCCTCAGGTAACCCTAAATGAAGGTCAATGGACACAGGTGGCTGAATTGAAAGAATTGCTTAATCACCTATTTACCGTGACTAAAAAATTACAAGCTGAGGATTTAACTCCTGGCATTTTCATAAGGGAGTGGAAGAACTTGCTATTTTGCCTGTCCCAAAGAGGAGATTTAATAGCAGATGGCATTTCTGCTTCAATGAAACGGAAAGAGACACAGCTATTGGAAAATAAAAATTTTCTGGCAGCTGTTTTTATGGACCCAAGTCATCGTATATTGCTTGATGATCAACAGCTTACTAAAGGAAAAGAAGCTCTGACTGAGGTAGCAGTTAGGATGAGTGGCCTACAGGAGGACTGCCAGGCGCAAGAGGACTTGGGTCCTGACAGTGCTACTGCTGCCATATCGTCATCCTCATCAGATGAGAAGTGTGATTTTGACAAGTATTTGGATGATATGAAGCAGGCAAAGCGTTGCTGCAAGGAAAAAGATTTCACTCCGTCTCCTATAGCAAGCAGATTGACCATATTTCAGCAAAATGTTTCACTTGCTCTCAAAGAAAAAGAAAAATTCAACCGTTCATCAAAACTGACTGTGCATGAGGCAATTCCTTTATACTTGGAAATTGTTAGAGATGTTGCCCATGTGGTTACGGCTTTGCCTCCAACCCAAGTTAGTGTAGAGAGGTTGTTCTCTGGCCTTAAAATTATTAGGTCAGATTTTAGGTAATCTATGAAGGAGGATCTGATGGAGGCAATTCTATTTCTTAGAACAAATTCATAGACTGCACAAATGTTATTTAGTATGTTTTTGTTGAAAACTGTTTTTTGCCACTTACATAGTTTATTACATAGTGTTATATATACTGTGTATATATATATATATATATGTAATCGATATTACATATTTACAATTTATTACAGTTTTTTGTGTTCTAAAGTTGTATTCCAATAAATATATATTACGTTCTATCTAAATGTCTTGATTATTGTATCATAAAAATGATTAAATGTCTGATGTTCACATTGTACTACAATAAATTTTTCACTTAAATATAAGCAATTTATGTTGGAGTCGTGGAGTCAGAGTCGGTGGAAGGGAAATTGAGGAGTCAGAGTTGCAGGTTTGGCGTACCGACTCCACAGCCCTGGGATTATGGTGTTGTAGCCAAGGCATCCCCAGTACCAGTCCTGCAGGCAAGTTACCTAACACAAGACAAGTTAATTTTTCCACATAAGTGGGACCCACTTTCAGAGAAAAAAGTTCAGACCTGAAACAGATACCGTCCCGGGTAAGAGAGGACGAGTTAATTGCCACAAGTTTAACAGGATCCTGAAGCCTGACTGTCCCTATCTTATTAAGAGTCATAATCCGGGGATCAATCAGGTTAACAGCAGAGCCACAGTTAACAAAGGCGGTAGTCTGAACAGGACCATCACCAAGTTCCAGTTCCACCTGAAGCACAACTTTTGCAAGTGAGGACAAAGGTACCTGAAGGTCTGGGTAGCCTCCTCGATTACTACCCAGACCTAGTCGTTTCCCGCCATCTTGGAGGATGACGGACAGGAGGGGCAGTCCTTCCAATGTCCAGATTCCCCACAATAGAAGCACAACTGCTCCTCCCGGCGGTGTCTTCTTTCCTTCTCACAGATGACAGTGCTCACCTCCATAGCCACAGGAGGAGTCCGCGTCTCACCTCCACTGGAGAATAATGATGTTTCGAGTTGCATAACCCCTCTTGCCCGCAGTCTGCGATCCATACGAACCGCTTGGGTCATGGCATCCTCCAGGGAGTCAGGTGGAGGATGAAGTGCCAGGGCATCCTTCAGATGTTCACACAGGCCTCTACGGAACAACCCCCGAAGAGCGGCATCACTCCAAGAAATCTCAGCTGCCCAACGCCTAAATTCAGAACAGAACCATTCGGCCGAGTGCTTCCCCTGACAGACACTCATCACCTTGTCCTCAGCCAAACGCATTCTATCCGGCTCATTGTAAATATGCCCGAAGGCCTCAAAAAACGCATCCACAGTCATTCTCTCCGGGGCAAAAGAGAAAATGCCCAGGCTTGCGGGGCCCCTCTAAGCAGGGACATAACCACCCCCACCCTCTGTTTCTCATCCCCAGAGGAGCGGGATCTCAAGAAGAAAAAGAGCTTACAACCCTACTTAATTGCTCTAAATTCATTTTTGTTACCAGCAAATGTATCTGGCAATTTAACCAGAGATTCGGGAGGGACTAAAATGACATCTCTATTCCCCATCTGCTGAAAGCCTGCAGAAAGCGCCCCCCTGAACCGAGTCCGCAACCTGCCATTGGGACTGGGCCAGAGCTTGGTGTTCCAAACTTAGCTTCTGCAGCGACTGAGTCAAGCATTTCACCTGCTCAGATAAAGCATGCATTGGGTCCATGCTGCAGAAGTGAGGAGAAAAAAAAAAAGTTCACGGTCAGTTATAATGTCAATAACACCGCACTGCACTTGCTCACTGAGCCAGTGGGCGTGTCCTGAGTAAGACAAACTGTGCTCAGAGATACCTGTGGAGCGGGCAGCAGCAGAGAATGTGTATGCTTCAGACCAACAGGACCTGAAGCACGTGACTGCTGGGGACGTGGCCTAGACCTCAGAGAGCTAGGAGCTGCAGGAAAACTCCTAGCAGGGTAACGACGAGGCAAAGTTACCAAGGGGCATAGACAGGGACGTAAACAGATCAGGCCGGGGTCAGAGCACAAGATAGCACTAGAGTTGAGCGACTTTGGTCGGATCGGGTTTCGTGAAACCCGAATGAAACAAAATAAGTTTCAGATGAAACTCGTCCGACTAGAGCAAAACAAAGTCGGAGTTTCGTCAGAAACCCGACCCCAATGCAAGTCAATGGGAAATAAAAGTCGGACGAAACTCCGACTTTTTTTTGCTCTAGTCGGACGAGTTTCATCTGAAACTTATTTTGTTTCATTCGGGTTTCACGAAACCCGATCCGACCAAAGTCGCTCAACTCTAGATAGCACGACAAAACCAGGGGTTTAGACAGAACGGATAGTCAGGATGTAGCCAATGAGTCATACACGGATATAGCTGCAAAGTACAAAAGGGGCAAGCAAAGAATAGTCGGGTCACAGGCAATGAGTCATACACAGAGAGGTTAGCCCAGTACAGTACAGAATCAACAGGCAAACTCACAACGGAAGACAAAACCGGGTCAGAACCATATAGCAAGCTAGAAGACAATGCACAGGCACAAAGGGGTCAATACACTCGGCCAAAGGCAAAAGTATAACTGACAGGGATTGGAGTTTCTCAGGGCTATAGGAAGCTCTCGCAGAACCAAAGAGAGGCCACAATAATTAACCCCAGGCATGCAGGTCAAAGCCTGCACTGAGCTCAAGACATTAATCCCTGACGTGCAGGTCAAAACCTGCACAGGGATCATGACAGCCCTCTCTTATTACCTATATTGCCACTCCTTATTACACAGTTCCCTCTTATATTGCTGCCCCTTATTACACAGTGCCCTCTCTTATCTATATTGCCACTCCTTATTACACAGTGCTCTCATTAGTGATATTGCCGCCCCTTATTACACAGTGCCCTCTCTTATTATCTATATTGCTGCCCCTTATTACACAGTGACTGCACTTATTATCTATATTGCCACTCCTTTTTACACAGTGCCCTCTCTTATTACCTATATTGCTGCCCGTTATTACACATTACCCTCTCTTACTACCTATATTGCCACCCCTTATTACACAGTGCCCTCTCAGTTATATTGCTGGCCCTTATTACACAGTGCCCTCTCTTATTATCTATATTGCCGCTCCTTGTTACACAGTGCCCTCTCATTAGTGATATTGCCGCCCCTTATTACACAGTGCCCTTGTCATGATACCAGTGCTGGGTGACCAGCACTGCTGGTGTTAATGTTCTGACCTCAGTGCAGACTCTCACCTGCACACCTGGGACCTATTATGGTGGCCTCTCATTGGTTCTGGGGAGGCTTCTTATAGCCTCAGGAAGCTCCCATCCCCCGTCAGTTATACTTTAGCCCTTGGCATTGTGTGGTGACCCCTGAGTGTGTTAGTGCTGTGTTCTGGTTGCTTGATTCTGTGTATGACTCGGTCTGTTCTCTGGATTCTGCTTTGGATACTGCCTGGTACCTTCTACGTCTGTTTGGTTTTGATTTCTGCTTGGCTCTGACTATCCATTCTGTCTCATCCCTGGTACTTTACTGAGATCTTGTGTATGACCTTTGGCTTTGTCTGACCTCCTGTCTGTTTATCCCTCCTGTATCTCACTTGCCTGTATTGTGCATGACACCCGCTTTGCCCGACTTTGAGTTTTCTACCTTCTTTGAAAGCAGGATGCTAAGCCCCGCCCCCTTGCAGTCACATGACCGTAGGTCCTGTGCCTGCTTTCTAAACTTCTACATTCAATTATTACCGCAAATTTATCCAGGGGTTTTCACAAGTGGTCAAACCTCTCACGGATCTAACATGCAAAGGTGTGGATGTGAGAAATTGGTCCTCGCTCGCAAAAGAGGCCTTTGTGACGCTGAAAAAATGTTTAATGTCTGCTCCTGTTTTGGTACAGCCAGATCCTTCCAAACCATTTGTGGTGGAGGTGGATGCCTCCGAGGTGGGGGTGGGGGCAGTGTTATCTCAAGGGTCTGCCACTCTTACCAACCTCAGGCCATGTGCTTTCTTTTCCAGGAAGTTCTCTGCTGCTGAAAGAAATTATGATGTAGGTAATAGAGAGCTTCTTGTGGTCAAGTTGGCGTTTGAGGAATGGAGGCACTTTTTGGAGGGGGCCAGTCACCCAGTTACTGTGATCACTGATCACAAAAATTTGTCATACATTGAGTCTGCTAAAAGACTAACGCCCAGACAGGCCCGTTGGTCACTTTTTTTTTCTCGTTTCCAGTTTACTATTACTTTCCGTCCAGGGTCAAAGAATGTCAAGGCTGATGCCTTATCTCATAGTTTTCACCCTGTGTCTGCCCCTGAGCCACCGTCCTCCATTCTGCACCCTGGGGTGGTGTTAGCAGGGATCTCGTCTGAATTGGAACGGGAAATTGAGGGGGCCCAGTCGCTGGCTCCTGCGGCCAAGCCAGGGGGCAAGTTGTTTGTCCCAGAGCAACTTCGCCTTAAACTCTTGCAAGAGTTCCACGAATCTAAGTTGTGTGCTCACCCTGGTATATCAGCCATGCGACTGGCGGTGGCTAGGATCTTCTGGTGGCCTACTCTTGGTTCTGATATAAAGAAATTCATTTCTGGTTGTGGGGTCTGCGCTCGTTCTAAAAGCTCCCATAGCCGGCCGGCGGGGGAGCTGATGCCCTTGGAAGTTCCCGAAAGACCGTGGACCCATCTGTCCATGGATTTTATTACCAATCTTCCCTCTTCCAGGGATAATACGGTGGTATGGGTAGTGGTGGACAGATTTTCAAAGCAGGCTCATTTTGTACCCCTGTCCGCATTACCTTCTGCTGAGACCTTATCCAGATTGTTTGTGCAGCATGTGGTCCGCTTGTATGGGGTACCCCTGAATGTGGTGTCTGATCGTGGTGTGCAGTTTGTGGCTAAGTTTTGGCGTGCTTTCTGCAAAAAATTAGGGCTATCTCTGTCCTTTTCGTCTGCATACCATCCTGAGAGTAATGGTGAGAATGAACGCACTAATCAGTCTCTGGAACAGATCCTCAGATGTCTGACTTCTGCTAGACAGAATGACTGGTGTGATATACTGCCGTTGACTGAATTTGCCTTCAATAGTCGGGTGAGTCAATCCACTGGTCTGTCCCCTTTCTTGATCAACTATGGGTTCAGTCCTCATTTTGGTGAGTTTTCTCGTCTGGATTCGGGGTGCCCCAGGGCTGAGGACTCTGTTCAGCGGTTAAAAAATACATGGGCAGAAGTCCAGCGGCGTATATCTAGGTCTCAAGGCAGGTATAAGTTTTTCGCAGACAGGAAACGAACACTTGGTCCCATGTTTCAGGTTGGAGAGAAAGTTTGGCTCTCCACGCGAAACATTAAGTTAAAGATTCCGTCAGCCAAGTTGGGCCCCAAATTCATTGGCCTGTACAAGATTGTGGAAAAAATCAACCCAGTAGCGTACAGACTGTGCCTTCCACCCTCTTTCAAAATCCCTAACGTCTTCCATAGATCTCTACTGAAACCGTTTGAAGCAGTCCGGGGAGAATCCGAGTCTGCTGCTCCTCCGGTTTCGGTTGAGGGACATGTGGAATATGAGATTGGTCACATCGTAGATTCTAGGTTGGTACGGCGGGCGGTCAGTACAGTACCTAGTTCACTGGAAGGGGTATGGGCCGGAGGACAGGTCCTGGGTCCCGGCCCGGTTGATGCATGCGGATCGTCTGGTTCGGGCTTTCCATGCTAGATACCCGGGCAAGCCTGGGGGTCCAGAGGCCCCCCGTTGAGAGGGGGGTACTGTCATGATACCAGTGCTGGGTGACCGGCACTGCTGGTGTTAATGTTCTGACCTCAGTGCAGACACACCTGCACACCTGGGACCTATTATGGTGGCCTCTCATTGGTTCTGGGGAGGCTTCTTATAGCCTCAGGAAGCTCCCATCCCCCGTCAGTTATACTTTCGCCCTTGGCATTGTGTGGTGACCCCTGAGTGTGTTAGTGCCGTGTTCTGGTTGCTTGGTTCTCTGTGTATGACTTTGGTCTTTTCTCTGGATTCTGCTTTCGATTCTGCCTGGTACCTTCTACGTCTGTTTGGTTTTGATCTCTGCTTGGCTCTGACTATCCGTTCTGTCTCATCCCTGGTACTTTACTGAGATCTTGTGTATGACCTTTGGCTTTGTCTGACCTCCCTTCTGTTTATCCCTCCTGTATCTCACTTGCCTGTATTGTGCTTGACCCCCGCTTTGCCCGACTTTGAGTTTTCTACCTTCTTTGAAAGCAGGATGCTAAGCCCCGCCCCCTTGCAGTCACATGACCGTAGATCCTGTGCCTGCTTTCTAAACTTCTACATTCAGGTCCCGTGCATCTTTATTTTCCGGCTGTTCTTGTCCCCAGGAGTCCCTACGGTGTGGGTAAGTCCCTGCCTAGCGGAGGCTGAACGCCGGCGCTGTCAGGACCCTGACAGCCCTCTCTTATCTATATTGCTGCTCTTTATTACCAAGCGCCTTCTCTTATTACCTATCTTGCCTCTCTTTATTACTACTCTTATTAGTTATATTGCTGTTCCTTATTACACAGTGCCCTCTCGTTATTATCTATATTGCTGCCCCTTATTACACAGTGCCCTCTCTTACTACCTATATTGCCACCGATTATTACACAGTGCCCTCTCATTAGATATATTGCTGCCCCTTATTACACAGTGCCCTCTCTTATTATCTATAATGCTGCCCCTCATTACAGTGCCCTCTCTTATTACCTATATTGCTGCTTCTTAATACACAGTGCCCTCTTACTACCTATATTTCCACCCATTATTACACAGTGCCTGTCATGTTGGACACTGTTCACACCAGGGTGTCCGGCAGACAGCGGTAATACCCTGTTGGGTATTCTGTTCCAGTCGGGATAGGGTTAACCAGGTTGTCATGCTGGCTGAGGGCTGGGCCACGCCCTAGGTCTTTAAATAGTTCGTCCTGACTATGGGCGTCGCCGACTATAGCTTTAGCCTAGTGCTAGCAATACCGGTCAGCAGTGGTGGTGTTGGAGCGTCTGATATCTGGTGCAGTATATCCCTCAGTGGTTCTTTCTCCAATCTGTTATATATATATTTGGTTGCTCTTGCACATTATTGTATTCCCTTGTGTATTTACTGTGTGGTGTTTTCTTTTACCCCTGTCCATACGTATTTGTGGGGTCTGGTGTCTGGTCCCCTCACTGGGTGGAGGGAGGTGGGTTCAGCTTAGGGCTGGACAGGAGACAGGGACAGGGTGGAGGCTCAGGCAGGCACACCTTCAGTGTAAACCCTGGGTAGAGGGACAGACAGGGTTCCCCTAGTCTGAGGGACATCACAGGGGTCCCGGGGTTTTTGCCTAAAGTAACCTAGGCATTCCATGACAGTGCCCTCACATTAGTTATATTGCCACCCTTTATTACACAGTGCCCTCTCTTATCTATATTACCACCCCTTATTACAGTGCCCTCTCTTATCTATATTGCCACCCCTTATTACACAGTGCAATCTCATTAGTTATATTGCTGCCCCTTATTACACAGTGCCCTCTCTTATTATCTATATTGCCGCTCCTTATTACACATTGTCCTCTCTTATTATCTGTATTGCCGCTCCCTTATTACACAGTACCCTCTCTTATTATCTATATTGCTGCCCCTTATTACAGTGCCTTGCGAAAGTATTAGGCCCCATAGAACTTTTCCCACATATCATGCTTCAAACATAAAGATATCAAATGTAAACTTTTGGTGAAGAATCAACAACAAGTGGGACACAATTGTGAAGTTGAACAAAATGTATTGGTTATTTTCAATTTTTGAGGAAATTCAAAAACTGAAAAGTGGGGCGTGCAATATTATTCGGGCCCTTTACTTTCAGTGCAGCATACTCACTCCAGAAGTTCATTGTGGATCTTTGAATGATCCAATGTTGTCCTAAATGACTAATGATGATAAATATAATCCACCTGTGTGTAATCAAGTCTCCTTATAAATGCACCTGCTTTGTGATAGTCTCAGGGTTCTGTTTGATGCACAGAGAGCATCATGAAGACCAAGGAACACAACAGGCAGGTCCGTGATATTGTTGTGGAGAAGTTTAAAGCCGGATTTGGATACAAAATGATTTCCAAAACTTTAAACATCCCAAGGAGCACTGTGCAAGCGATCATATTGAAATGGAAGGCGTATCATAGGCTACTTTCACACTTGCTTTTTTTGCTGCGCGTTTTTGCACACACAAACGCATGAAAAAAAGCAACATGCGTTTGTGTGCGTTTTTTGCAGGTTTTGGTGCGTTTTTTTAAAAAACGCATGCTTTTTTTGCGCATTACAATGCACATGAATGCGCACCCATAGACTATAATAGGTGTTTTGCTGTAAAAAAAAACCGCGTTGCGTGCGCATGCGCTTTTTGGGGGCAAGTCGGACGCGTGAAAAAAGCAACAGGCTGCATTTTGTGCACCCGAGCGCGCCCTACAAAAAAACGCATGTGCATACAAACACGTACCAACGCACGTGTATGCGCACCCATGTTAAAGTATAGGGAAAAAAACGCATGCTTTTTTTGCGCTAAAAAGCAGTGCAAAAAAACGCAAGTGTGAAACCAGCCACACCACTGCAAATCTACCAAGACCTGGCCGTCCCGCTAAACTTTCATCTCAAACAAGGAGAAGATTGATCAGAGATGCAGCCAAGAGGCCCATTATCACTCTGGATGAACTGCAGACATCTACAGCTAAGGTGGGACAGTCTGTCCATAGGACAACAATCAGTCGTACACTGCACAAATCTGGCCTTTATGGAAGAGTGGCAAGAAGAAAGCCATTTCTCAAAGATATCCATAAAAAACTGTCATTTAAAGTTTGCAACAAGCCACCTGGGAGACACACCAAACATGTGGAAGAAGGTTCTCTGGTCAGATGAAACCAAAATCAAACTTTTTGGCAACAATGCCAAACGATATGTTTGGCGTAAAGACAACACAGCTCATCACCCTGATCACACCATCCCCACTGTCAAACATGGTGGTGGTAGCATCATGGTTTGGGCCTGCTTTTCTTCAGCAGGGACAGGGAAGATGGTTAAAATTGATGGGAAGATGGATGGAGCCAAATACAGGACCATTCTTGAAGAAACCCTGTTGGAGTCTGCAAAAGTCCTGAGACGAGAACGGAGATTTGTCTTCCAACAAGACAATGATCCCAAACATAAAGCAAAATCTGCAATGGAATGGTTCAGAAAATAAATGTATCCAGGTGTTATAATGGCCAAGTCAAAGTCCAGACCTGAATCCAGTCGAGAATCTGTGGAAAGAGCTGAAAACTGCTGTTCATAAACAATTTCCATCAAACCTCAATGAGCTCGAGCTGTTTGCCAAGGAAGAATGGGCAAGAATTTCAGTCTCTCAATGTACAAAACTGATAGAGACATCCTCCAAGCGACTTGCAGCAGTAATCGCAGCAAAAGGTGGTGCAACAAAGTGTTAAGTTAAAGGGGCCGAATAATATTGCACGCCCAACTTTTCAGTTTTTGACTTTCCACAAAATTTTTAAATAACCAATAAGTTTCGTTCAACTTCACCATTGTGTCCCACTTGTTGTTTATTCTTCTCAAAAATTTACATTTGGTATCTTTTATGTTTGAAGCATGATATGTGGGAAAAGGTTGAAATTTCCAGGGGGCCGAATACTTTCGCAAAGCACTGTACACAGTACCCTCTCTTAATATGTACAGTCATATGTTAAAGTTTTGGCACCCCTATTAATGTTAACCTTTTTTCTTGATAACAATTTTGGTTTTTGCAACAGCTATTTTAGTTTCATATATCTAATAACTGATGGACTCAGTTATATTTCTGGATTCAAATGAGGTTTATTGTACTAACAGAAAATGTGCAATCTGCATTTAAACAAAATTTGACCGGTGCAAAAGTATGGGCACCTCAACATAAAAGTGACATTATTATTTCATAGATCCTCCTTTTGCAAAAATAACAGCCTCTAGTCGCTTCCTGTAGCTATTAATGAGTTCCTGGATCCTGGATGAAGGTATTTGTGACCATTCCTGTTTAGAGAACAATTCCAGCTCAGTTAAGTTTGATGGTCGCCGAGCATGGACAGCCCGCTTCAAATCATCCCACAGATGTTCAATGATATTCAGGTCTGGGGACTGGGATGGCCGTTCCAGAACATTGTAATTGTTCCTCTGCATGAATGCCTGAGTAGATTTTGAGCGGTGTTTTGGATCTTTGTCTTGCTGAAATATCCATCCCCTGCGTAACTTCAACTTCGTCTCTGATTCTTGCACATTATTGTCAAGAATCTGCTGATACTGAGTTGAATCCATGCGACCCTCAACTTTAACAAGATTCCCGGTGCCGGCATTGGCCACACAGCCCCAAAGCATGATGGAACCTCCACCAAATTTTACTGTGGGTAGCAAGTGTTTTTTTTGGAATGTTGTGTTTTTTAGCCTCCATGCATAACGCCTTTTTGTATGACCAAACAACTCAATCTTTGTTTCATCAGTCCACAGGACCTTCTTCCAAAATGTAACTGGCTTGTCCAAATGTGCTTTTGCATACCTCAGGCGACTCTGTTTGTGGCATGCTTGCAGAAACTGCTTCTTTCGCATCACTCTCCCATACAGCTTCTCCTTGTGCAAAGTGCGCTGTATTGTTGACCGATGCACAGTGACACCATCTGCAGCAAGATGATGCTGCAGGTCTTTGGAGGTCGTCTGTGGATTGTCCTTGACTGTTCTCACCATTCTTCTTCTCTGCCTTTCTGATTTTTTTCTGGCTATGATGTTCAAAGCTCAATGAGGTTATAAAACCAATTTAGTGCTTCAGGAAGTCAGTAAAGAGTAGTTAGGAGTGTTCAAATCAAGAAAGTGATAAGGGTGCCCATACTTTTGCACCGGTCAAATTTTGTTTAAATGCAGATTGCACATTTTCTGTTAGTACAATAAACCTCATTTGATTCCAGAAATATAACTGAGTCCATCAGTTATTAGATATATGAAACTGAAATAGCTGTTGCAAAAACCAAAATTGTTATAAAGAAAAAAGGTTAACATTAATAGGGGTGCCCAAACTTTAACATATGACTGTATATTGCCGCCCCTTATTACACAGTGCCCTCTCATTAGTTATATTGTCGCCCCCAAAATTGTCTCGGTCACTAAGTGAGTTCATTGGTGTACTATGTTTTTACATCTTTCTGCTCTGTAGTCCACCTACTGGCTGATTCACTTAGTTTTATTGTTGCTTCATACTCATAGTATGTATTGTAATTGTTTTATATATTTTTTTCATTCAATAAACTTTTTTGTTATTTTCATTGGATTCTTTGTGCGCATTTCTTTCTATATGCTCTAGTATTATTATGCTATACTATATCCTATACTTATATATGGATAAGTATATACTATACTCATCCTATACCCACATACAATCCCAGCACTGATTTATCATTTAATTATAAGACTAAAACCCTACCCATTACTCTTTACAAACCTATGTGTTCACTTCTAGGATTTTTTTGTCACCCATGACAGCACCAATGAGAGAGGGGATCCGCCCTTGAGGACAGGAAACTTTCAAGACATAAAGGGCAGCACCTCTCTCCGCTTCAGTGGTTTCCTGTTCTCGATGGGGGGAAGCCTTCTTGACGGCGGTGAAGAAAGAAGAATGGATGCATCTCCAGACCTGGGACATCCAGTGTTCCAGCATTGCACAGTCTGCTGCGCCGGCATCGGGAGCCTGGAAGCACCGCGGGGGGCCTGATGGGGTCCCATTCATCGGACGAAGCTTGAGTTGTGGCGTCATCACAGGATGGGGTCTGGCAGCCTCTCGTCCGGGATGCGCAATCACGGAGGTGTACGCCTGAAGTCGCAACCCGATGACGCGCACCAGGAACTTTCACCTGGAACTATGCTTACGGTGGGCAGGCCCGGAAGCTGCAGGATCCGGCAGATCCTTGGCATGTGGTACTTAAGAGGATTGCCGGTCAGGCAGGGGCGCTTGTGTCCCAATGGACTCACAACAGCCCTCTATTCAGCAGCAGCATTCCATGCTGCAGCAGCACCTGGAGGAGCCTCAGCCACAGCATCTTCCATCTCGGCACAAGCATCCCCAGGTAGTCAGTAGCTGTGTCTAGAGAGAAGTGGTCGCTCCAGTGGAGTACGAGGACCAAGGATTCCAGATCCAGTCGGCACAGCTCCAGCAGGATTGAAGAGTCCACTGTCTCCAGAGAAGAGATTTCGGATGACAACCTGCCTCCAGCTCCGGTACCCTCCTTTTATTCTCTGAGTGGTGAGTGATCTACGAGAAAGTTCAGCCTGTTAATGAGGTGTTTTCTTTCTCTCTCCCTTTCCTCTTCTCTATATCTGAAGGAGGTCCCTAAAAAGTGCATCATAAAATCAAATAAAACTGTCCTCTATGTGGTCAGGGATTAGCGAGAGCCTGGCCAAAGAAGTCAGTCCTGTATTGAGGAAACAGTGTTGGAAGAATCTCCTAACCTCTCGGAAAGCCTCAAGTCCCTCATTAAAGCAGAGTTACAGCGCTCCCTTGAAGCCCTATCCCATTCAGGGAAGACGTCCCAAAACCATAAAAGATCTCCGGTTTTGGCTTCCGACTCGGACGAGGGGGTCTTGCAGGAATATGCCTCGGATTCATCGTCAGAGAATGATTCGGAGACGGGTCATTGCTTTCCATTGGAGGAGGTACATAGCCTTGTAAAAGCAGTAAGAGCCAAGATGGGGTTAGTTGAACAGAAGGCTAAAAAATCTGTCCAAGACATAATATTTGGGACTCTGGACCAAAAGAGACGCAAAACTTTCCCATTGATGTGAGTGTTGTGAGTTCATTTTTCCCTTCACCAGTGAGGTCTGATGAACTCCCTCTTCTGGCGAAGGAAGGTAGTGAGGCTGATTACCAAACAGCTGAGCAGGTAGATGATGACTTGGTCACAAGAACTGATGACTGGATATAAGGCAGCCGACGCCCTGCTGCCTTGCCGGTGATTTTCCTGCTGGATTCTTGGAGACCAGTCTGATTTCTGCTTCTGAAAGCTAAGTTTTGCTCTGCCTTTTGTACACTTTAGTTCTTGTGTTGTTTGCCTTGTTTTTTGGAGTTCAGCCATCCCCGGCCGGGGGTGAGCTGAATTCTATTTTTGTCTCTGATCTGTTGATCTCTGGCTCTGTCTTCAGAATATACCTGAGTGCTGATATAGTCTTTTTGAAGCCTAGTGACTTCAGGGCCTGTTTTTCCTATCAGTCTGTTGGTTCATTTTTGGATAGGGTTTTTGCGGATTGCAGACAGCAGCTTTTCTATCCTGTCCTATTTAGTTAGCTTGGGCCCCATCATTTGCTCAACCTATCTTTCTATCTGTGTTAGTGTTTTTCATCTTGCTTCACAGTCATTATATGTTGGGGGCTGCCTATTGCTTTGGGGTCTGCTCTGGGGCAGTTTAGATTTCCCCTTTCTGTCTTTAGGCTAATTTAGTTCTCCGGCTGTGATCGAGGGGTCTAGGGCACCGCAGGAACCCCCCACGGCTACTGCTAGTTGTTGTGGATAGGTTCAGGGGTCTGCAATCCGATAGCTTCCAACTTCTCTGGTTTTCTGGACTTAGCTATTATTTTTGTTTTTTCCTCCTTCGGTGACTCATCCATAACATGTGAGGATACAGGACCTTATTACTAAGGAGTGGAAGAAACCGGAAAAGAAGAGCCCATTTCCATCTGCTTTTAAGAGGAAGTACCCCTTTGAGGAGGAGGCAACAATGTCATGGAGCAAGGCACCCAGAGTAGATCTGGCAGTTTCCAATACCTCCAGGAAATCCTCTGCCGCTTGAGGATGCAGGGTTATTAAAGGACCCTCTGGATAGGAAGATTGATACCTGCTTGAAAGGTACATAGGAGTTGACTGCAGGAGCATTAAGACCGGCCATCACAGCAGCTTGCACGGCCAGATCTCTGATGGTCTGATTGGGCAAGTTAGAGGACCAGCTAAAGAATGACTCTCCTAGAGACTCCATCTTAGCTGCGCTCCCGGTCATGAAGGGAGCAACAGCTTTCCTGTCAGACATCTAGGCAGACTCTGCCAGGTTGGCGGCCTTATCCAACTGGTTAAAGTCATGACCAGAAGACGTACAAGCAAAAGGAAAGTTGTTCTCTCTGCCATGTGAAGGGGACTTTCTATTTGGCGCTGCCCTGGTTGATATCTTGGAAAAAGCAAGTGATAAGGGGTTTCCAAAGACCCTATTTTCTTCCTTTAAGCAGCCTTTTCGGAGGAAGAGGAAATTCTGGAGGCGGCCATTCAGAAAGCAAGGGAGATGGTATGATAGGTCCAAAAGATCTAAAGGATTTCTTTTCAGCGGTCCTTCCCAAGAGAGAAGACAACCCCCCTCAAATGACACCCTTTCCCAGGTGGGAGGGAGGCTCTCTCCCCTTCTTCCAGCCTGGGAAAAGATTTCCTCCAGCCCCTTGGTCCTCAGCATTGTGAAATCAGGCATAAAGCTGGAATTCCTCACGCATCCCCCAGAGGAATTTATAGTGACATCCCCAAGGGCATCATCGCTGGAACAGCGAGCTTTGGAGGTGGAAATCGTGACCCTACTGAGCAAAAACCATTCTGCTAGAAGTTCCTTCGAAGGAGTGGGGGGAAGGGTTCTATTTGCCACTATTCCTGATAAAGAAACCAGACAGTTCTTACAGGGTTATAATCAACCTAAGGAATCTGAACAGGTTTTTGAAGGTCCCCACATTCAAAATGCAATCAAAAAAATGAGTGAGTCTTCTCTTCCCATGATGTTATATGGCGGTGCACGATCTAAAAGATGCATATTATCATGTGCCAATACAGAGGAGCTTCCAGAAATTTCTCAGGATTGCAGTGGCAATAGGAGGGGGTCACGTGGCACTTCCAGTACAGGGCCCTTCCCTTTGGCGTAGCAGTGACATCCCGGGGATTTCACAAAGTTGATATGAGAAGTCACGGCCCACCTGAGGGAAAAGAACAGACTGGTCATCCCTTATCTAGACGACTTCTTCATAGTGGGGAATTCATACAGTCACTGTCGGTATCAAGTGAGCGCAATATGCGATACCTTGAAGAGGTTAGGATGGCTTTTGAATCTTCATTTTTCCCGATTTAACCCGGAAAGATCACAGACTTTCTTAGGGCTCATCCTAGACTCCAACTACCAGGAGTATCGGTTACCGATGCAGAAGTAAGAAAAAAATAGTTGGTCTTATGTCATTGGCAATACGAAACTAGCAATGACCCTCAGAGGAGTAATGTTCCTGCTGGGCTCTCTCACCTCTTGTATCACAGTGATGAAGTGAGCCCAAGCTCATTCAAGAGAATTACAATGGTTCATCATAGAGAGCGAACGAGCCTTGCAAGGGAACCTAGAAGTACAAGATGGCCTATCTCAGCAGGTGATACACTCCCTACACTGGTGGAAGGGATTGGCCTAAATCCAGGTAGGCATTCCATGGGGTTCTTAACATCTCCAAGGTGGTTACCACAGATGTTGCATTAACCTAACTATCCCTGTGTTGCCCATTCAAAACTTTTTACCATAACCAGGTTCCTCGCATCATGTTCTCGCATGCTTTATGCATTTAATAGCCCTCTGTGTCTGTATTGTTATATGCTTGGGCTGAAAACCGGTTCATGCAGCATTATATGAACACCCGATTCTTACACTTTGGCTGGTCCGAACAATGAAAGCAAATGTTACCATCTACTTTTCGTGTCTCTCCTCTTTCCTCATAGATTGTAAGCTTGCAAGCAGGGCCCTCATTCCACTTGGTATCTGTTTTGATCTGTGTGTATATTGTTATGCTGTAATGTCTATTGTCTGTAGATGTCCCCTCTAAAATGTAAAGTGCTGCGGAATATGGCGGCTCTATAGAAATAAAATTTATTATGTCAGCTCCAGGAGGTGGGGGGCCCATCTAGACGACCAGATAGTCCAGGGGAATTGGTCACCAGACGAAAAGGAGTCTTCGAACGTGTGGGAGCTTTTAGCAATGGAGAGAGCAGTACAGAAGTTTTTAGCATCCCTGCAAAGCCAACACGTAAGGGTACTTTCAGACAACCAGGTCACGGTGACATATGTCAACCATCAGGGAGGTACTCACTCCAGAACTTTGATGCAGTTTTCAGGACGAATCTTCACGTAGACAGAAGCAAAAATCCAGTCATTGTCTGCCCTACACATCAAAGGGAATAACAATGTCAAGGCAGACTTTCTGAGCCGCTGGCAGCTGCATCGGTGAGAATGGTCCCTAAAAGGATCAGTTTTCAATCAGATTGTAGCCAGGTGGGGTTGTCCAGAGATTGATCTCTTTTCCACCAGGATGAACAGGAAAGTGGAGAAGTTTTGTTCTCTGAACCCGAGAGAGAACCCTCACATTGTAGATGCTTTCCCGATCAACTGGCACTTCGGTCTAGTGTATGCCTTTTGTTCAGTCTGTCTGATCCCAGCATAGTTGATGAAGATCAGGGAAGT
This sequence comes from Dendrobates tinctorius, assembly GCF_039654945.1. Taxonomy (NCBI): domain Eukaryota; kingdom Metazoa; phylum Chordata; class Amphibia; order Anura; family Dendrobatidae; genus Dendrobates; species Dendrobates tinctorius. The sequence goes on from NW_027361848.1 coordinate 163,988, forward strand.
GGGAGCCAGAGTGGTCCTCGCAGCTCCCTTCTGGCCCAAGAGACCCTGTTTCTTTTGGCTCAGAAGGATGTCTCACAGAGCCGTGGATTCTCCCATAGACCCCAGACCTTCTATCACAGTAGCCTATATTCCATCCTCAAGTGAAGGGCCTACATTTAACAGCCTGGAACTTTAGAGGTTGTTATAGGGTAGGGGGTTCTCCTCAGGCCTAGTTTCCACCCTTCTGGACTGTAGAAAACCGGTGACTACAAAGATTTATGGTAGGCCCTTGAGGAAATTCCTATCATCCACAGGTTTAGCTTTAGGAGGAAAGTTGCCCATCATAGAGATTCTAAAGTCCTTACAGAAGGAACTGGAACACGGGCTCTCTGTCAGTACCCTAAATTTCAGGTGTCAGCCCTGGGAGCACTATACAACTGCAACTTGGCAAGGAACAGATGGGTAACAAGATTTATAAAGGAATGTAGTAGAGCTAAGTTAGTCTTAGTGTCAAGAGTTCCACCTTGGGACCTAAACTTAGTGCTTGAAGCCTTGACAAGACCTCATTTTGAGCTACTGAGTTCAAGCTGCACAAAATTGATTACCTTAAAAACCATACTTCTGATAGCTTTGACATCGGCACTTAGGGTGAGGGACTTGCAAGCTCTATACGCACATCCCCCCCTTTACCTTAGTTTTAGAGGATAGGATAGTCTTGAATAGAGTTGAGCGACTTTGCCTTTTTTTTGGGTCGAGTCGGGTTTCATGAAACCCGACTTTCGAAAAAGTCGGGTCGAACGAAATCGGCCGATTTTTGTGAAAAGTCGAAGGCCGACCGAAACACGAAACCCAATGCAAGTCAATGGGGAAGCAAAGTCGGCAAGGAGTGGAGGCCAGGAAACACACCTACAGTGCCCTTTTGAATGCCAAAAACATCAAATCTTATTACTGAAGCTTTTCAACCTTAATTTACTTCATAATACTAGTTACACACTGAAAAATGGGGGTTATTTGGTTAAATTTGTGGGGGGGGTAGGGCTGGCTCCAGGTTTTCATGTGCCCTGGGCCAAACAGCGCCCCTTTAACACATACCACAACTCATGATGCTCCAATACGGCAGAGAAATAGCGGTATAGTACAATGAAAAATACTTCACTTCTTACATCTCAGGACTGATATCCATTTTAAATTCTCCAATAGCTCCAAAAACGGACAGTATCTTACTCCATACAGTATTATGGCCACCACATAGTGCGCTATACAGAGTAATGAGGCCCATATATTTCACCATACAGAATCATTGGTCCCATATAATGTTTTAAACAGTATATGATGAGCTCCACATAATACTACTTTATATGTTGGTCCCCATGGATGAAGCTGCACTGTCTTATGGGCCCAAATTATGCTCTATATATAATGGGCCCCATTTCTAATGCTCTAGTGTATAATGTGCCCTGTAAATGCTGCTCCAGTGTCTGATGTCCACCTTTGGAATGCTCCAGTGTATGGTGGGCCCCATATATCATTCTCCAGAGTATAATGCTCCCCAAAAATTGCTGTCCCAACATTGAAAACAATTAAATAAGTCTCCTCTCTAGGGAATCCCTGTACTAGTCTGGGCATACAGAAGTGATGTCATTGCGCTCTCTGATCAGAATATCACTGTCAGGAAACACGGAAGACGTCATGGCGGTGGAGCAGGGAGAGGTAAGTGTTTCAACTTTCCAAGTGCTGTGATCCAGAGCAAGCAGGGGGGGCCCACTCGTTGGCGACGGCACTGGCACAGGGCCCCTCATAGTACGGCGGTGTGTCTGACGGCGGGTGGGCCGAACCCGTACTTTCAGCTGCACCTTCCTTTTTGTCACCATGTAAGGTGGTACAGTATATGGGAAGGGTAACCTGAGTTTCATCTGGGTCACATTCAGGCTGTGTAGAGTGCAAGGGGAATGTAGTGGTCTGGGTCAATGTACCAGCAGAATCATCTAGCAGTGGCTAGGCCTCAGTGCACTTGTGGCGCCCCCAGGAGTACGGTCACCACAGTGGCATTACCTTCCTCCTAGGGAGTGTGATGTCATTCTTGGGAGCAAAGAAGGATCTCTCTAGCAGTTAAACCAACACACAACACATTTCCCACTCCAGGCCAGCAGGGAAACCTCTGAACCTGACTGCTGAGGAGCTGCTGTCTGTGGTCGGGAGGAGGTAAGTTAGGGCAGTCTGAAGGGAAGGGGAGCTGGAGGATGAGCAGAGTTAAGGCTCACTCCTAGCTTGAGCGCATGGTCCGGATTCCGGTCTCCGAGCTTGTAGGGACACTGACGTTCCTGCAGCAGAAACTGGAGGAAGTAGCAGCTGTAAATGCTCTGTACCCAACTAAGGCTCGGAGGCCCCAGCAGCGACGTGTGGGAGCCAGAAGGAAAAGGCTACAGCTGCCTGCCATACAAGAAAGTTCCAAGAGAGAGTCAACAGGGGGAACTTCATTGAACTCAGCTCTGCGAGTACCTCAGATAAGCGCTAGAACGGAGGCCACACTACCTATCTGCAGAGAGAGAATTCCAAATTGGCTTCCAGGCTGACCAACTACTCCATCTGTACTCTGGGTCCTGGACGGTACTTACCAAGTACAGGTAAAGGAACTGCACGACTGTATCTGTCCTCTTTCTCCTGCGCCTGGCGCACGGCTCTGCTACATCCTGCACTGCACACCATCTACCAACTCTTTCATGTGCCCTGCGACAATGGCCATACCTGTGCAGGGCTTCTACATCTTAGCTGCACCACAACTTCTGTCCCAGAGAAGCGCCACTGCAGCGCTGGTCAATCTACTCAGAAACCACAGGTGGCGTCACGTATCATTCACCTATAAATGTAATTCACCCCTTTGCATGGACACCCAGGGCCACGGAACGGGTCACCACCACTGTGACACATCCCAGGGAGACACCGTCCCGGTACCGATTAACCCCACTGCCCTGCCTGGCCACCCACACTCCATGTCAGACTCATCTTGGACTGGGGAATTCACAATTTGACTTGATAATCCATGCATGGTATGATAGAAAGAGCTATATGGACTAATGGGAAGTGTGGCCTGCTGCATCATTCACTTTGGGTGGGGGTGCAGAAGACAAGTAAAGGGGTTCTTCCTGACCAAGAACCAGCACTTGACGACTCAGTGCTTGCATTTTTTGAAACTTCAGAAGAGGAGGGCATATTTGCTTGAGTCTGTTTCGGCAATGTAAGCCCAAACCAGTTCCTCATGCTCCGGCTTTAAAATGGTTAACCTACTCCCAGAAAAGGTAGCCTTCCAGGCGTTCCGTAGACAGACCATGACGCAGGCTCAACACCTCCTGCCTTAGCTGCTATTGTGCTTTTGCCACTACCAGCAGATGCACCACCACCATCAGCACCAGCTGGCCCCCCCACGCCCACGTCCGCGGCCTCTTCCACCAAATTTCCAAATTTAGCACAAAATAGACACAAAGTAACATCACATATGTGGTACTGTATCAGAAGTGTATATGTTATGAATGAGTCACCGTAGGAGGCAAAAGCAAAATACTAGCTAAGTCCAGAAAACCAGAGAAGTTGGCAGCTATCGGATTGCAGACCCCTGAACCTATCAACAACAACTAGCAGTAGCCGTGGGGGGTTCCTACGGTGCCCTAGACCCCTCGATCACAGCCGGAGAACTAAATAGCCTAAAGACAGAAAGGGAAATCTAACCTGCCCCAGAGCAGACCCCAAAGCAATAGGCAGCCCCCAACATATAATGACGGTGAAGCAAGATGAAAAAACACTCACACAGATAGAAAGATAGGCTGAGCAAATGATGGGGCCAAAGCTAACTAAATAGGACAGGATAGAAAAGCTGCTGTCTGCAATCCGCCAAAACCCTATCAAAACAAGAGCCAACAGACTGATAGGGAAAAAAGCCCTGAAGACACTAGGCTTCAAAAAGACTATATCAGTACCCAGGTATTTTCTGAAGACAGAGCAAAAAGGAATTCAGCTCACCCCAGAAGGGAATGGCAGAAATCCAGAAAAACAAGGCAAAACAAAACAACACAAATGCAAAAAGCAGAGCAGAAAACTTAGCTTTTGAGGAGCAGGAATCAGACTGGTCTCCTATAATCCCTCAGGGAAATCACCAGCAAGTCAGAAGGGCGTTGTCTGCCTTATATCCAGTCAGCAATTCCAGTCACCCAGTCATCATCATCCTGCTCAGGTGCTTGGTAATCAGCCTCACTACCTTCCTTCACCAGAAGAGGGAGTTCATCAGACCTCAATGGTGAAGGGGAAAATGAACTCACAACAGTACCTCCCCCTTGAGGAGGGGTCACCGAACCCTCATCCACGCCACCAGGGCGATCAGGGTGAGCCCGATGAAAGGCACACACCAATCTTTTGGCATGAATATCAGAGGCAGAGACCCAGGAATTATCCTCCTGACCATAACCCTTCCACTTAACCAAATACTGGAGTCTCCGTCTAGCCAGACGGGAATCCAGTATCTTCTCTACCTCATATTCCATGTTACCTTCAACCAATACAGGGTCCGGAGGTGCCAACCCAGGAACAACTGGCTCAACAAACCTCTTCAACAAGGACTTATGAAACACATTATGGATTTTAAATGTGACAGGAAGCGCCAAACGAAAAGAGACCGGATTAATAATCTCCAAAATCTTGTAAGGTCCAATAAATCTAGGCTTAAACTTAGGAGAAGCCACCTTCATTGCGATATTTTTTGATGATAACCAAACCATATCACCAACCTTAAACTGGGGTCCAATGGTCCTATGTCGGTTGGAAAACCGCTGGGCCTTTTCCTGGGAGAGAGATAACTTATCCACCACTTGGTCCCAAATCTGGTGCATTCTCTCCACCACAGTGTCAACACCTGGGCAGGCAGAAGGCTCCACCTGCCCTGAAGAAAATCGAGGATGAAACCCAAAGTTACAAAAAAAAGGTGACATCAAAGTGGCAGAACTAGCTCTATTATTTAAAGCAAATTCGGCCAAGGGCAAAAATGAAACCCAATCATCCTGATCAGCGGAAATAAAACATCTCAAATACGACTCCAAGGTCTGGTTTGTTCTCTCCGTCTGCCCATTGGTCTGAGGGTGAAAAGCAGAGGAGAAGGACAGCTGAATTCCCAGCTTGGAACAGAAAGTCCTCCAAAATCTAGACACAAGCTGAACTCCTCTGTCAGATACAATGTTCTCAGGAATCCCGTGCAAGCGATCCACCTGTTGCAAAAACAGGGGCACCAACTCAGAGGAAGATGGCAACTTAGGGAGTGGTACAAGATGGACCATCTTAGAGAATCTATCACAAATCACCCAAATAACAGTCATTCTCTGAGAGACAGGCATATCAGAGATGAAATCCATTGAAATATGGGTCCATGGCCTCCTAGGGACCGGCAAAGGCATCAACAACCCACTAGAGCGAGAACAAGGTTTAGACCGGGAGCAAGTCCCACAGGACTGCACAAAATTCCTGACATCACGAGACAAGGCAGGCCACCAAAAAGACCGACTCACCAGATCTCTAGTACCAAAAATACCTGGATGGCCAGCCAATGCAGAGCAATGAACTTCAGACATCACTCTCTTCTTCCACTGGTCAGGAACATACAACTTTCCACTGGGACAACGCTCAGGTTTGTCCTCCTGGAACTCTTCCAGAGCATGTCTCAAATCGGGCGAGATGGCAGAAAGAACTACCCCTTCGCCTAAGATGGTAGCAGTCTTGGTCACCACAGGATAATCAGCAAAGAAGCTCCTAGAGAGAGCGTCAGCCTTGACATTCTTAGTGCCAGGAAGAAAAGAGACCACAAAATCAAAACGTGTAAAAAACAAGGCCCACCTAACCTGTCTAGGGTTCAAGCGTTTGGCCGACTCCAGGTAAATCAAATTCTTGTGGTCAGTGAGGACCATGACTTGATGTTTCGCTCCCTCCAACCAATGTCTTCACTCCTCAAATGCCCATTTCATGGCTAACAGTTCCCGATTCCCCACATCATAGTTACGTTCAGATGGAGAGAACTTTCGGGAAAAGAAAGCACAGGGATTCATTTTAGATGTTACAGGATCCTTTTGGGACAAAACTGCTCCTGCACCAATCTCAGAAGCGTCCACCTCTACCTGGAACGGGAGTGAGACATCAGGTTGCCGAAAAACCGGGGCAGAAGTGAATCTTCGCTTCAGCTCCTGAAAGGAAGAAACAGCCTCCGGAGACCAATTCAACACATCAGCACCCTTCTTAGTCAGATCAGTCAATGGCTTGGCAATACTAGGAAATTTTGCTATAAATTTCCGATAAAAATTAGCAAAACCCAAAAACTTCTGGAGGGCCTTCATAGAAGTGGGCTGAACCCAATCAAAAATGGCCTATACCTTGGCCGGGTCCATTTCAATAGTTGACAGAGACAAAATAAATCCCAAAAATGAAATCCTCTGTGCCCCAAAAAGGCATTTCGATCCTTTGACATACAGGGAATTCTCCCGCAAGATCCGGAACACAGTCCGAACATGTTCCACATGAGAATCCCAATCCATGAAGAAGATCAAAATATCATCCAGATAGATAATCAAAAATTTATCCACGAAGTCTCAGAAAATGTCGTTCATGAAGCACTGGAAGACAGAAGGGGCATTAGTGAGCCCAAAAGGCATCACCAGCTACTCAAAATGTCCCTCCGGAGTATTAAACGCCGTTTTCCATTCATCCCCATGCTTAATGCGGATAAGATTATACGCCCCCTGAGGTCAAGCTTGGTAAACAAGCAAGCACTTTTAACTCTGGAGAATAGATCCGAAATCAGGGTTAACGGATACTGATATTTAATAGTAATTTTGTTGAGGGCACGATAATCAATACAAGGCCTTAATGAACCATCCTTTTTGGCCACGAAAAAAAAAACGGCACCTAAGGGTGAAGAGGATGGTCTAATATGACCCTTCTCCAATGCCTCCTTAATATAGGATCGAATAGCCTCGTGCTCGGGTACAGATAAATTGAAGAGCCGACCCTTGGGAAATTTACACCCCGGGCTCAGTTCAATTGCACAGTCATAACTCCTATGAGGAGGCAAAGACACAGACTCATTCTCACTAAATACATCATAAAAGTCCGCCAAATAGTCAGGAACATCATGCGACTGAGGAGAGGTGGAAAAAAACCGGAGCCTCACTAAGGGCACACTGACAACCCCAAATCACCACAGACACAGATTTCCAATCCAAAACTGGATTATGAATTTGCAACCAGGTAAACCCCAGAACAATGGTATCATGCAAATTATGCAACACCAAAAATCTGCAATTTTCTTGATGGTCTGGGGCGACCCGCATTACCACCTGGGTCCAAAACTGAGGTTTATTTTTCGCCAAAGGAGTAGCATCAATCCCCCTCAAAGGGATAGGCGTCCGCAGAGGTGTCATCGGAAATCCACAACGTTTAGCAAAATCCAAGTCCATTAGGTTCAGGGCTGCTCCCGAATCCACAAAAGCCTTGGCAGAAAATGTGGACAGGGAGCAGATCAGAGTAATTGCCAGAAGAAACTTAGGTTGAACACCACCCACAGAAAACGTGTGTGCAAAACGTTTCTCTCATTTAGGACAGACAGAAATAATATGCGAGGCATCTCCACAAAAAAAGCACAGCTTATTACGCCTTCTGAACTCCTGACGTTGCTCCCTGGACAAAACTCTATCACATTGCATAGATTCAGACACTTGTTCAACAGGTGGCAACACCTCTCGCGCAGTCTTGTGTTCACGTAAACGCCGATCAACCTGAATGGCTAATGACATAGAATCATCAAGACCAGAGGGAACAGGAAATCCCACCATAGTATCTTTTACGGCTTCTGACAAACCCTTCCGAAAGAGAGCTGCCAAGGCATTATCATTCCAGGTAGTAAGGACCACCCACTTTTGGAATTTTTGACAGTACAATTCTGCAGAATCTCGACCCTGGCTCAATGCCAACAGGGTCTTTTCAGCCTGATCAATAGCATTAGGTTCGTCATACAACAACCATAAGGCTTGAAAAAATGCGATCACATTAGTCAGAATAGGATCATCTGGTTTCAAAGAAAACGCCCAATCCTGGGGATCGCCTCGCAGCAAAAAGATGACAATTTTAACCTGCTGAGCGGAGCTCCCTGACGAGTTAGGCTTCAAGGCAAAAAAATAATTTACAATTATTTTTGAAATTCAAAAATTTAGACCGATCCCCAAAAAACACATCAGGAGTGGGGATCTTTGGTTCAGCAGCATGTGAATGAGCAAGGTAGGCGGAAATTCCCCGCACTTCCTCCACACGATCAGACAATTGCTTTATCTCCATTGAGAGAAAAAAAAATTCCCCCTACGGCCTCAGAGATATAGAGGAAAAAATATACACACCTTCTTTTTTTTTTTTTTTTTTTTTTTTTTACAATTCTTTCCTGCTATTGAGTACCCTAGGATCTGCGGTATGGCTGGTGATTCTGTTATGAATGAGTCACCATAGGAGGCAAAAACAAAATACTAGCTAAGTCCAGAAAACGAGAGAAGTTGGCAGCTATCGGATTGCAGACCCCTGAACCTATCAACAGCAACTAGCAGTAGCCGTGGGGGGTTCCTACGGTGCCCTAGACCCCTCGATCACAGCCTGAGAACTAAATAGCCTAAAGACAGAAAGGGAAATCTAAACTGCCCCAGAGCAGACCCCAAAGCAATAGGCAGCCCCCAACATATAATGACGGTGAAGCAAGATGAAAAAAACACTCACACAGATAGAAAGGCTGAGCAAATGATGGGGCCAAAGTTAACTAAATAGGACAGGTTAGAAAAGCTGCTGTCTGCCAACAGACTGATAGGGAAAAAAGCCCTGAAGACGCTAGGCTTCAAAAAGACTATATCAGTACCCAGGTATTTTCTGAAGACAGAGCAAAAAGGAATTCAGCTCACCCCAGAAGGGAATGGCAGAAATCCTGAAAAACAAGGCAAAACAAAACACAAATGCAAAAAGCAGAGCAGAAAACTTAGCTTTTGAGGAGCAGGAATCAGACTGGTCTCCTATAATCCCTCAGGGAAATCACCAGCAAGTCAGAAGGGCGTTGTCTGCCTTATATCCAGTCAGCAATTCCAGTCACCCAGTCATCATCATCCTGCTCAGGTGCTTGGTAATCAGCCTCACTACCTTCCTTCACCAGAAGAGGGAGTTCATCAGACCTCAATGGTGAAGGGGAAAATGAACTCACAACACGTATAGCTCTATTCAGTCAAAGGATAATTGTCAATCTCCATATATATTCAATCAGTCACACAGAGACACTCCCAGGCTCAGTATGGATTAAACAAGAATATAAAAAGACAAAGTGTACAGTATCATCAGATAGCAGGTATATATATTGCATAGTTTAAACATTAACAATGTACGTCTATATATCATGAGTAGTGTTGAGCCACCCCGCTAGTGTTTTGGTTCGATGCACAGGAGGCAAGTTCGTCGAATGTTCGTCGAACCACACTGAAAACAATGGCAGGCAAACACAAACACATACTAACACATACAAAACAATTACAAAACACCTTAAAAGGTGTCCCAAAGCCGACAAAATGCTCAGAAGCCAAAAATAACATGGAAAAGGGCAACTACATTTACAAAAGAGGTGGAGGAGTAAAAAGAGGAGGTGGAGGAGACACAGATCTAGGCTTGTCATGCCCTTATGAAGTCAAGAAAGTCTGGACTAAAAATGTAAAAACCAAACCCAAAAAAACAAAATCTGAAAACGAACATGATCATATACCGTTGTACTTCCTACCAAGAAATTATGGCAACTGGCGATCGGGTGGCGTTTTTCTCATGAACCTCCAAACAGCGTCCATGAAGCCAAAGTGTTTGCTTTCCGGGGGCAGTATGATTGGAAAGCTGAACCTTAAAGGAATGTCCAAAAGGGCACCACCAGGAGTGGAGCCTGCGGCTTAATTGGACTCCACCCGGGAAACCACAACCATGCCACCTCAAAAAAAGATGCACACATTGAAAGCTTTGTCGATTGTGTGTGTGTGGTGTGGTATGTCCGTTTGTAGTTGTGCTAGCGATTTGTCAGCTTTATTCCGTTAACGAACGAGACTCCGGCATGCCCATGCGGTATGTGTAAAGCTTACTAGAGGGATACGCGAGGCTCTGGCACACGCGATCGAGCAATAACAGGGCTATCATGGCCTTCCATGTCCGGGGCTACATGCGCGCTACACTGAAAGGACCATCTTTTGTCGCTTACAGGTGCAGATAACCCGCTGAACACCGTTAGTGATGGGGATCTGGGATTCCAATAATTCGCCATGAACGATGATTTCCCAGAAAGTGCAGGTCAACAGCAATTCCTGATTTCGGCCTAAGCGCCATTCCAGAAAAAATGCAAAACATTACGTGTCCAAACCACAGGTGCTGTAGCTTGCTTAACAGCTCTGCAGCCGTTCTCAGGCCCAGTATGGATTCTACAAGATTCGAGAAAGTTGATAAAGGGTACAGTTTCACCGGATAACACGTATATATGTTGCATAGTTTACACATTAAAAACCTATGTGTATCGATCAGGAGGCAGGCTCAGACGGTCTTAGGCCCAGTATGGATTAGACCAAATTGTACAAAGTTGAGATAGGGTACATTATCACTGGATAGCAGGTATATAGAGCATAGTTTAAACATTTAAAAGCTCCGTGTTCTCTGCATGGATTACACAACAATCTAAAAACTAGAAAAAAGGAAATGTATTTCAAGCGTACACCATGATACACTTTTGGTGGTATTTTTAAATCTTCATTTATATTTCTGTCTCAGTAAGACAGCCCAGACTCTTTGCAATAGGAAATTACAGTAGATGCATACAATTATTTACCTAAAGTCTAGTGATTGCAGAAATCTACGAATTACTATTCACGGGAACAACTTCCGTCACAATTCTCAGAGGCGATGCTGACCCTCAATTAATTAGTGTGTGGACACAGCAAAAACCTTTCTTTGTGAAGAAAGTGTTGCTGTATCGCAGTACCGTTGATCCCATCGCCGTTACTCATATCCATCCAATTTTGATCACAGGGAGAGATGTAAACATGGTGCTCACTGCCTATCATGATCTGTCACGTAACTTTGGAGTGCAAAACACAGACGCCACAAGCCGTACGCGATTCAATTGGATTGGCATGAGAGGGAGGGCACATTTAAAAATGTGCACTGGAATGTCACACGTCTGTGGGTAGGAAAACTGTTAAAGCTGATGAGAAACCACCACTGCATCTCATTGTGAGTTGACGTCCATAAGAAATGGAAGCCATTGATCTTCTGAAGCTGGATCCCGGCCAGCGGGACGGCATAGCTACGTCTTAACCATCATCTTCTATCAGTTCACCAAATTTGAAGTGCCAGTCCGAGTGATGGATTTGACAGCCCAGACTACACAGCGGAAGAGCAGGGAGAGGTAAACATTGCAAATGCTGGGGCCCTGCTCAAGCAAGGGGGGCCCACTCGTGGGCATCGGCACTGGCACTGGGCCCCTCATAGTACGGCGGTGTGTCTGATGGCGGGTGTGCACCACCACCATCAGAGACACTTGATTGCACTATGAGGGACCCTGTGCCAGTGCCCGCGCCCACGAGTCGGCCCACCCACCTGTCCAGGGCAATGGCGCTCGCACGGTTGCATGCGCTCGGTGGTGACCCCGGCCATTGGGGGGAGGAGGCTGCCCAGTTAGGGAGGTTTACAAAATGGCATATGTTGATGTGGAACATTCACCTGCTGCTAAAGGCAAAATTGATCAAGTCCCAGGAACAGGCGTACCAAAGAAAACAATTTTTCTGGCAACCTATGTGTCATCAGGGTAAGGTGGGACAAAATCCTTGGAAACCCATGCATGGTTCATTTTAATGAAGGTTAGATCATCCACATTTTGGGTCGACAGATGGGTCCTTTTTTCTGTCAGTATTGATCCAGCAGCACTGAAGACTCTCCGATAGCACACTTGCAGCTGGGCATGCGAGCTCCTGTAAGGCATATTGTGCCAATTCAGGCCAGGCGTCCAGTTTAGCTGCCCAATAGTCAAATGGGAATGACCTGTGAGGGAGAACATCAATATGGGAGGAAAAGTAGTTTGTAACCATACTTGACAATTGCTGTCTCCTGTCACTTTCAATCGATGGAGTATTACCAGTCGTGTGAGGGGGACTTGAAGAATCAGTCCACAACATGGTCTTGAAACCCCTGTCTCCAACGCCACTTCTGATGTGTCCACCACCAACACCGCTTCCAAGTTGCCCCCGGCCCCAACGGCTCGTGTGAAAACCATCACCGCTGCTGTGTGCTGGCAATGCCTCAACCATCCGGTTTACCAGAGTAGCATGTTTGTTAGCCAATATTAGGTCAAAGTTCTCCTGTGGCATGATGTTTTGGAATTTGCCTTTATAGCGTGGATCCAGGATGCTGGACAACCAGTAGTCATCATCGTTCATCATTTTGGCAATGCGGGGGTCCCTTTTTAGGATCTGCAAGGCATAATCTGACATGTGGGCCAATGTTCCCGGTGTCAATGATGCACTGCGAGTGCTGGGTGGAGGAGAACTTTCTGACAAATCCACATCCCTCCAGTCACGCACAAACCCTGTACCAGACCTTGCAAAGCCAACATTTTCTCTTGCCCCACGAGAAGCATCCTCCTCCCCTAAATAATCATCCTCATCATCATCCTCCTCCTCTTCCTCTTCTTCCTCCACCTCGTCCACGACAGTTCCCTGACCAGACAATGGCTGACTCTCATCAAGGCTTCCCTCCTCCTCTTCCTCCTCATCAACCTCGGCTGCAGACGCCTGCTCCTTAATGTGCGTCAAAGTTTGCATGAGCAGACGCATAAGTGGGATGCTCATGCTTATGATGGCATCGTCTGCGCTTACCAGCCTTGTGCATTCCTCAAAACACTGAAGGACTTTACAGAGGTCTTTCAGCTTCGACCACTGCACACCTGTCAACTCCATGTCTGCCCTCAAAGTGCCTGCCCGTGTATCCTCCCACAAATGCATTACGGCCTGCCTTTGTTCGCACAGCCGCTCAACCATTTGCAGGGTGGAGTTCCACCTTGTTGCAAGGTCGATAATTAGGCGGTGCTTGGGATGGTGGAGCAATCACTGCAGCTTCTGCATACGACTGGAGTGTACCAGCGACCGGCGGATGTGCGAGCACAGTCTTCGAACCTTAAGGAGCAGGCCTGGTAAATCCGGATAATTAGTGAGGAAGCACTGCACCACCAGGTTCAAGGTGTGAGTCAAGCAAGGTATGTGTCTGAGTTTTGAAAGGGCTATGGCTGCCACAAAATTCCGGCCGTTATCACTAACTACCTTGCCTGCCTCAAGATGTAGACTGCCCAGCCATGACTCAGTTTGTCGCTGAAAGTAGTCGGCCAGTACCTCTGCAGTGTGTCTGTTGCCCAAACACATCATCTGCAGCACAGCCTGCTGACGCTTTCCACTAGCTGATCGATAGGGGGACACCTCGTTTGCAACACTGTCAACTGCGGATGCAGTGCTCGTGCGACTGCGCTCTGTGGACGAGCTTTCGCTTCTGGAGGAGGAGGAGGAGGGTCGAACGCCTACAGCCAACTGTTTCCTATACCGTGGGCTAGGCAGCACTGTGCCACCACCGCTGTCCCCTGTGGACCCTGCATCCACCACATTAACCCAGTGTGCAGTGATGGACACGTAACGGCCCTGGCCATGCCTACTGGACCATGCATCAGTTGTGAGGTGCACCTTTCCACTCACTGACAGCTTGAGTGCATGGACAATGTGGTCTTTCACATGAAGGTGGACGGCTGGGATGGCTTTGCGAGAAAAGAAGTGGCGACTGGGTAGTTCATAGCGTGGAACTGCGTAGGCCATTAGTTCGTGGAAAGCTGCGCTTTCAACCAACCGATAGAGCATCATCTCTAACGAGATTAGTTTGGCAATGTGGGTGTTCAAAGCCAGTGTACGCGGATGAGAGGATGAGTACTTTTTTGTCCTACTCATAGTCTCTGGTAGGGTGAGCTGGACTTGAGAGCTGGATATGGTGGAAGTAGCGGTGGACATGGACTGAGAGAGGGTTGATGATGGTGATGGAGTTGGTGTTCTTTCTGATGGCCTAAATTCAGTCTTTCATTGCAATAACAGTGTGATTCCCTGAATGATTTGCCCTTGCGACGACAACTCAACATTTGCCGCTGGTGGTGTGCTAACCGGTGGGATTACAGTGGGGGAAACAATGTTGCGTTGCTGACTACCTTCTTTGGGAGCAGTAGCACATGTGGTACGTGAGTTTTGGTAGTCCATCCCCGCTTGCAAATGCATGGTGGTTAAATGTCTTAGCATGCAACTGGTATTCAAATTTCTCAGATTTTTCCCTCGGCTAAAGGTCTTTGCGCACTTCTTACAGATTACCTTTGCCTGATCATTAGGATTTTGTTCAAAAAAGTGCCACACTGCACTCTTCCTACTAGGGAAGACAGTTTGAGGCCTTGCACGCTGTGCTTTTTTGACCGTCTGGCCAAGCTGTCCTGCAATTTTTTTGGGTTTTTGTAACCCGTTTTTGGACTGCTCCGGGCCTGCCAGATAACAACTGTTGCGATGTCGATGCCCGCTGCGGATGCTCCTCCTCCTCTTCTGAGCTATTGGCAGCGGCACACTCTACCCCCAATGGATGCCAATCTGGGTCAACAACTGGGTCATCCATCACCTCCTCTTCAATGTCATGTGCACCTTCCTCTGTGTCACCGTGTATGGTGGTATAGTATGCGGGAGGCGGCAACTGAGTTTCATCAGGGTCAGATTCTGGCACAGTACACTGCGAGGACAATGTAGTGCTCTGAGTGAATGTACCAGCAGATAAATCTAGCAGTGGCTGTGCATCAGTGCACTCCATGTCAGATTCATCTTGGCCTGGGTAATTCACGATTTGACTTGATAACCCAGGCAATGTATGTGAAAACAGCTCCATGGAGTAATCTGTAGTGTGGCCTACCACATCCTTCAATTTTGGTAGGGGTGAAGGACACAAGGAAAGGTGTGGTTCATGACCATGAGCCTCCAATGATGACTCAGTGCTTTTATTTTTTAAAACTTCAGAAGAGGAGGCGATAGAGCTGGAGGCTGAGTCAGCAATGTAAGCCAAAACTTGTTCTTGAAGCTCCGGCTTTAGAAGCGGTTTACCTACTCCCAGAAAAGGGAGCCTTCGAGGCCTTGTGGAGCCAGACGATGACGCAGCCTCATCACCTCCAGTATTAGGTGCTATTTTGCTTTTGCCACTACCAGCAGATTCACCACCAACACCAACACAATCATTACCAGCTGCCAACCCCCTCCCACTTCCACGGACTCTTCCACCACACTTCCTCATTTTTTGGAAAAATTTACCCAAATTTACACCAACTCTCTGGTACTGTAAAACAAGGTACAAGGTGTATATAGTACTGGAGAGAATTGGAATGTCTCTACACTTCAGGACACTGTCGGTTTCAGTCAGGCCCTGTTTATTTAACACCGCAATATGACAAGCAGATTCTCTATGCTGTTAGAAGGGTGTATAGAGGACTGTGTAGAATTGGAATGTCTCTACACTTCAGGACACTGTGGGATTCAGTCAGGCCCTGTTTATTTAATACCGCAATATGACAGGCAGATTCTCTATGCTGTTAGAAGGGTTTATAGAGGACTGTGGAGAATTGGAATGTCTCTACACTTCAGGACACTGTGGGATTCAGTCAGGCCCTGTTTATTTAACACCGCAATGTGAACGGCAGAAATTGCCTAGTGTATGACAAACTACAAGGTGTATATAGAATTGGGCAGAACTGGAATCTCCCTACAGTGTAGGTCTGTAAGAACAGAACAACTCCTCGACTTATCCTTACAGAGTCATACACAGCTTCACTGTGGCCGTGATAACAGCCGTTACACGGTACTGAGAGAGGAGCGTGCACATACACCGCTGTCCAGTGTATGTAAAATTGTCAAGCTCCGTGTTTTAGTATACAGACTGACACATGCTGTCTCTCTATAGTTTTGAATGTAATCAAGCAGCAAATATACTAAACTTTTTGAAAACCTGACAAAACTATAAGGTGGAGGTCTGTAAGAACGGAACAACTCCTCGACTTATCCTTACAGAGTCACACACAGATAACTTCACTGTGGCCGTGATAACAGCCATTACACGGTACTGAGAGAGGAGCATGCACGTACACCGCTGTCCAGTGTATGTAAAATTGTCAAGCTCCGTGTTTTAGTATACGGACTGACACGCTGTCTCTCTATAGTTTTGAATGTAACCAAACAGCAAGTATACTAAACTGTTTGAAAACCTGACAAAACTATAAGGTGGAGGTCTGTAAGAATGGAACAACTCGACTTATCCTTACAGAGTCACACACAGATAGCTTCACTGTGGCCGTGATAGCAGCCGTTACACGGTACTGAGAGAGGAGCGTGCACGTACACCGCTGTCCAGTGTATGTAAAATTGTCAAGCTCCGTGTTTTAGTATAGAGACTGACACACGCTGTCTCTCTATAGTTTTGAATGTAATCAAACAGCAAATATGCTAAACTGTTTTAAAACCAGACAAAACTATAAGGTCACCGGCTGTACGGTGTGTGAAAATGAACGCTCAGTAACTCACAAGGACAAAACAATAAAATCTGAATTGCTTTGAAAAAAGCAGTTTGCTCAGCAGTGGGCACACAGCAATGCAGCTACCAGGTAGCCTTAGGCTAAGTGCACACGTACCGGAACTCTCACGGAAATTACCGCGAGAATTCCGGAATTCCATTCCGCGGGAAAATCGCATTTTAAATTCCCGCGATTTTCCCGTGGAAAAACTAGCATTTTGCAAGCGTATTTAGCTTGCAAAATGCTAGTGTTTTCCAAGCGATCTGTAGCATCGCTTGGAGAACTGATTGACATTTTTTATTTTAAATTCTATTTTTTTTTTACAGGGATATGGTACCCAAAGCCCGGAGGACAGTCTCCTCTCCTCCGGACCGTGGGTACCATCTGCAATTGTTCTGCTTACTTTCCGCATGGTGTGCACAGCCACATGCGGGAAGTAAGCGGAACAATGCATTCCTATGGGTGCGGGATCGCCACGATTCCGCAAATTAATGAGCATGCTGCATTTTTTACCGCAAAGCGATTCCGACGCGGTAAAAACAGCAGCATTAGCACAGCATTGCGGAATCCCATAGGAATGCACGGGATGCTTATTTTTCGCGTTTTCGTGGCAAAATCGCGCGGTTAAAACTGCCGCGGAAACGCGAAAAAAAGCCACGTGTGAACTCAGCCTTAAAAGGCTGCCTAATAACCAACAGAGCTGATGCACCAAAATATAGCCTCCCCTTGCACTGCACAGTGACTGGTGTGTTGTACAGGCAAAATCGCTAGCAGCAGAATCAGTTTTTGGTATCTTCTTCCCTGCCTAACACTCTCCCTACAGAATCAGCAGCTCTCCCTATTCTGAGATCAGCATGAGTAACATGGCGGTCGATGTCCCCGCCCTTTTATACCCCCTGTGACGCCCCACAAAGCAAGCCAATCACTTGCATGCCCTTCTCCAAGATGGTGGTGACCGTGGCCTATGTCATCACGTTGCCCACAGTGTCCGTTCTTCCTGATTGGCTGCAAAAAGGGTGCTCGAGCATCTTTTGAAACGCGACTTTGGTGCTAAAGTCGCCGACCTCGTGGCCGACCTCACGCTAGGGTCGGGTTTCGTTTTAATGAAACCTAACTTTGGCGAAAGTCGGCGACTTTTCAATTTTTTCGACCCGTTTCGCTCAACTCTAGTCTTGAAGCCTAACCTGGCCTTCCTGCCTAAGGTTGTATCAAAGTTTCACAGGTGTCAGGTGGTAATGTTACCATCCTTTTATCAGGTCCCTAAAAATCAAAAAGAGGAAATATTTCACATGTTAGACATCAGGAGAGCCGTATTACAATATTTAGCAGCCACAGAATCATGGAGGAAGGATAGGGCTCTATTCATCTCCTTCCAGGGGGCCAGAAAGGGTTCCATGGTTTCCAAAGGTACCCTGTCAAGATGGCTAAGGGAAGTCATTGGGTTAGCCTACACAGAGGTGGGTAGAAGAGGTACCAGAAAACCTCAAGGCCCATTCTACAAGAGTAATGGCGGCCTCCTGGTCAAAAAGATCTGACGTGTCCATCGAGCAGATTTGTAAGGCTGCATATTGGTCCTCTCCTATAGAAAGGAACTGTCCACCTCCTCTGACCTCACGTTTGGGAGAAGGGTTCTTCAAGCTGTTGTCTCTCCCTAGATTGCACTATGCTGTCATGGGTGACAGAAAAACACGTATATTACTTATGGTTATGGGTAATGTGTTTTTTCAGAACCCATGACAGCACGCTTTTATTCCCACCCTTTATTCTCTTAACTATCACCTTCTTGAGTGTGGTTTAATTAATTTAGGTGTGGGTGAGTGCATATGGTATTAAAGTTGGCTTTTTATGTTGTGTGCACTAATCTTGGGGGTCTTCTCATTCTCTGTAATCCACTGTTGCGGAGGCACCTCCATTTTTATTATGGTTTCCTGTTCTCAAGGGTTGATCCCCTCTCTCGTTGGTGCTGTCATGGGTTCAAAAAACCACATTACCGGTAAGTAATACAGTGGGGCAAAAAAGTATTTAGTCAGTCAGCAATAGTGCAAGTTCCACCACTTAAAAAGATGAGAGGCGTCTGTAATTTACATCATAGGTAGACCTCAACTATGGGAGACAAACTGAGGAAAAAAAATCCAGAAAATCACATTGTCTGTTTTTTTTTCATTTTATTTGCATATTATGGAGGAAAATAAGTATTTGGTCAGAAACAAAATTTCATCTCAATACTTTGTGATATATCCTTTGTTGGCAATGACAGAGGTCAAACGTTTTCTGTAAGTCTTCACAAGGTTGCCACACACTGTTGTTGGTATGTTGGCCCATTCCTCCATGCAGATCTCCTCTAGAGCAGTGATGTTTTTGGCTTTTCGCTTGGCAACACGGACTTTCAACTCCCTCCAAAGGTTTTCTATAGGGTTGAGATCTGGAGACTGGCTAGGCCACTCCAGGACCTTGAAATGCTTCTTACGAAGCCACTCCTTCGTTGCCCTGGTGGTGTGCTTTGGATCATTGTCATGTTGAAAGACCCAGCCACGTTTCATCTTCAATGCCCTTGCTGATGGAAGGAGGTTTGCACTCAAAATCTCACGATACATGGCCCCATTCATTCTTTCATGTACCCGGATCAGTCGTCCTGGCCCCTTTGCAGAGAAACAGCCCCAAAGCATGATGTTTCCACCACCATGCTTTACAGTAGGTATGGTGTTTGATGGATGCAACTCAGTATTCTTTTTCCTCCAAACACGACAAGTTGTGTTTCTACCAAACAGTTCCAGTTTGGTTTCATCAGACCATAGGACATTCTCCCAAAACTCCTCTGGATCATCCAAATGCTCTCTAGCAAACTTCAGACGTGCCCGGACATGTACAGGCTTAAGCAGTGGGACACGTCTGGCACTGCAGGATCTGAGTCCATGGTGGCGTAGTGTGTTACTTATGGTAGGCCTTGTTACATTGGTCCCAGCTCTCTGCAGTTCATTCACTAGGTCCCCCCGCGTGGTTCTGGGATTTTTGCTCACCGTTCTTGTGATCATTCTGACCCCACAGGGTGGGATTTTGCGTGGAGCACCAGATCGAGGGAGATTATCAGTGGTCTTGTATGTCTTCCATTTTCTAATTATTGCTCCCACAGTTGATTTCTTCACTCCAAGCTGGTTGGCTATTGCAGATTCAGTTTTCCCAGCCTGGTGCAGGGCTACAATTTTGTTTCTGGTGTCCTTTGACAGCTCTTTGGTCTTCACCATAGTGGAGTTTGGATTCAGACTGTTTGAGGGTGTGCACAGGTGTCTTTTTATACTGATAACAAGTTTAAACAGGTGCCATTACTACAGGTAATGAGTGGAGGAAAGAGGAGACTCTTAAAGAAGAAGTTACAGGTCTGTGAGAGCCAGAAATCTTGATTGCTTGTTTCTGACCAAATACTTATTTTCCACCATAATATGCAAATAAAATGAAAAAAAAACAGACAATGTGATTTTCTGGATTTTTTTTTCTCAGTTTGTCTCCAATAGTTGAGGTCTACCTATGATGTAAATTACAGACGCCTCTCATCTTTTTAAGTGGTGGAACTTGCACTATTGCTGACTGACGAAATACTTTTTTGCCCCACTGTATACGTTTTCCACTTGTTCTTATGGAAATCTTATATGATTAGATATTCACACTTGCTACATCTTATTTCCCTTACGATGTGCAGTATTAATTATATAATCAATTCAGAAAAAAGTATGCGGCACTCACCTTGGCAGCTTGAATGAAAAGTCCTTTATTTCGTGACTATCATCTTAGATGGTAAGGTGCATCAGTGGGCAGAGGCGTGTGGGGAGACATGAGAGAGGACGACGGCCGTTTCACATTACCACGCTTCAACAGGTTCATGTGAATGACTAATTAACAAGTGCATCCTTTTAAAAAGGCTGAACATGTGATTTAACCATATACATGACAGAGTGAGCAATCAAGCAGAAACAAAATAAAATAACTAAAAATCATTATAAATTATCACATACAACTTCATTTAACTTTTACAGTTATTGCAACATAAGAAAAAAAATTTCCCCAGAGGTATCACAAAAATATTGATAAATCAATATTGTCATTCAGACCTATGGGACCCTGAGCCAGTGTTTTAAGAATCCATTTGGCTTCTTGTTTCAATAAATCATTTTGATTGCTTCCTCTTGCAAGATTCTGTATTATTTCAAGCCCTGCGAAGCTCAGGTTTGGAATTATGAATTTTTTTTATATGATTTATTAATCGCTGGTGTAAGGATTTGACTCGCTTAGGTGCAGCGGGAGACAATCATGAGACAGGTTCTTCCCAAAGTTCATGTGGTTTATTTGCATCATAAACCCACAAGGCAGCACATTACCAAAATAGCCTCTAGCTTAGGCAAAAGAACACAAAACGTCCGTGGTTGGAAACTCGGACCAAGAGTCTCAGCACATGCTGGGATCTGTAGTCCTCCCCATATATAACTTTCTGTAGTGTCCCACCTGGACACATGGAAGTCTGTCCACACTCAGACAGACTCCCTCACATGTGCCAAACACCTCAATTACATAGCCCTGTAACCACACCCACAGGTGACCACATGGCTATGACATCACTAAAGGTTGTATTGCACATAGACACACACAGGCTTCCCTGACACAGGGTAACAGAAAGATCAGCAGTACCTCTGCTGATCAATACACCCTGGAGCCTGCATCCCAAGGCCACCCACCTTGAGACCCATAATGGTCATTTAGGACCCTGCTCCTGTTACCACACTGAATGTGCCTGTACACCCGTCCTGGGACACCCACACAGCGCCCCCTAGCTGACATAGTGGTCACTACACCACATACCTCCCCCCTCTGTTCAAACTTGTGGGGTTGAACACATGACATCACCCAGGTATCTTGAGACCTGGCACCCATGTCACCTTGCCCTACAAGTCGAGAGGACCATCTCCGTCTGTTTCGGTAGTCATACTGCATCATATTTACGTTAGGCCTCCCCCGCACCCAGCGGTCAGTATCTCGGCCCTGGGCTTTGGCCTTCCTGTCAACGTCCGTCAGTGTGACCAGACAATCTTTAGTCTCCACCTGTCTGCAGTGCGCTCCGTCGCCTGACCTTTCTCTCACTGGCTGGCTCTCCCAGTTCGCACGGTCATGAGTCCCACGTCCAGCTGTGCCAACTGGCTGGTCTGAGTCTGACCCTCTGTTGCTATGTCCACCACCGGGTCTAGTGCCTATGTTACTAAGATCAGAACGGCCACTTGCGGACTCTCGACATTCTTGCCTTCAACTACCTGTCCTTTCATTCCTTGGAGGATCCCTTCGGGTCCTTACACCTTGGGTTGGAGGTGGACGCCACCTGACGTTCTGTATCTGCTTATTCATCTGCAGCCGATCCTGTCTTAGCTGCTCAATCTCCTTCAGGTACGCTACCCGATATTCCAGGAGCATGCGAAGCATCTCAATGCTTTCCACCGAACCAACCACAATGACAGGAACCATGTCATCTTCAACAGCGACTTGGATTTCACCAGCAGGTGGGATCCTCACTCTCTTCACACTGGATCGATTCACCATCTCCTGCATCACCTTTCCAAGTCTGCCAACAACTTTCCCCACCAGATTTCTGGGTACCGGAATTATTTCCTCCACAAAACCCAGCTGACTTTGAGCTTACCTTGCAAGCTCCAGACGTCAAGCGGCTTTCCTATTATGCTCCACGAGCATCTGTTTTGTGCGGAGACATTGTAGGTGCATCTCCTTCAAGACAGCCACCCTTCTCTCTGTGTCTTCCGTTTCTGCCAGTATCACCAACTGGTTTGTTTCTGGTGCCCAGCTCACACTATAGGCCTTTACTGCCTTTTTAAAGGTCTGTCTCATGCACACCTTCGCTGGCACACGCTTTTAGCACGTCTTCGGGTACCTCCATCACACACTTGAAGGTCATGGACTTGCTCTCATCCTGGACAGATGGTTCTGGGTTCCCCACGGACACTTCCCTCAAGGTATCTGCCAAGACCGGGAGACTGTCTTGTGCAGCTCTTGGCTTACCATCTTCCTGAGATTTACAGTCCTCAGGACCATTTTCCAAGATTGGCTTTGGCAATTCTGCCTTGCTATCAGTCGGGCATGGCCGCTGTACATCACCCATCCACTTCTTCTCCCGTAGAAGACCTTTTACGACTCCACTGAGTTCTTGCAGAACTTTATCTCGCTCCTCTGCCAGGTAGCGACACTCATCCTCTCTCCGGATGCTTCTCTTGGGTCTCTCTGAGCACCTCCATATCCTTCACTATAGCTTTGTTCATAGTTTGACATGCTGACAGGTGACCTCTGAGCTCAGAGACTTCCTTCTCCAGCTCATCCACTCTGTGCTCAGCTGCTTGCCTTAGGACTCTTTCCCGTTCGACATGTTCTGTTACAGTCTGCTTTATCAGCTGTATTTCACGATCTTGTTCTCGTTTGGCCAGCACGTGTCTCACCACTACTTCTTTAATTATATCATCAAAGGGTACCACTGGGTCAGTCACACCAGTCGAGTGAACCCTCCAGTTACCGTCCAGCACCAATGTGTCTAGTCCAGTCATCTCATCTCCCAGCCCACCATCTGTCTTATCACGAGACGTCAGGTCCATCAGTTGGGCAGATGTACTTCTTCCTCTGGTCAGTTCTACCTCTGACCTGTCCATGTCAGGAGCCGTCACTGTCTCAGTGTCTGCTTTCCCCACAGTCGAAGCATCTCCACCGTCCGACCAAACGCCATCAAACAAAAGAAAGTCTCGGCCCCTCTCCCAGGCATAGACTAAGTCCTGTGGTATCCCTCTACCTTGGCACTAACCACCTTTGGTCCCCTCAAACACTACTGTGTCTACTGCGTAGTTCACCGTGACCCCGTGTTTACAGCGAACCCTGACGTTTTTCTCGGTCAGAGAGAAAATGAGAGGCGTTCCTGTTAGAGTCACCTGACTCTGAGTCCAGCCGACCAAAGGCTCCTTCCCGGTGCAGCATCACTGTACACATCTGTGGCCCATCATTACTCCCTGGAAAGGATATTCCACATTCTGAAAAAGACCTGCACATACACTGCGGTACTCCAGACATACCTACTGAGTCACCCAGTGCTGTCACTTCTTCACACTTGGCCCCTTTCTGGACCACCACCCCACTTTGGGTTGCCACTCCAATTTGGCTCACCGCCCCCTTTTGGGACTCGACCCCTTTTTGGGTTACCACTCCAATTTGGGTCACCGTCCCCTTTTGGGACTCCACCCCTTTTTTTGGCTACCACTCTCTTTTGGGTCACTGTCCCCTTTTGGGACTCCACCCCTTTTTGGGTTACCACTCCCTTTTGGGATTTCCCCATGTCCGTTCTGCAGAACTTCTTATGCCACAGTTCACACCACACAGTGTGTCTCTCACGATACCAGACAAGTCCTTGCTGGCACCACCACAGCTTCTGCTGTCACAAACCACCGGCACCTCCGGCTGCCGTTCACACACACAGCGGCTGGTGTCACTGCAGTTCCTGCTGCGCTGTCTTCGTGGACCCGCCGATCCACCGGAAGCCGCTTGTCCCCTTTGTAACCCCGCTGGGTTACCGGAAGCCGCTTGTCACCCTCAAAGATAAAAAAACCACAAAAGTGCGCCCATAGGGCCTTACCAGTGCAGGTATAATGGGTTATGAAGCAATAATACAGGGTACTCACCCTTAATAGTTGTGTAAAGCCACAGCTACTGTATCCGCTTAGTCATATGCAATAAAGCTGCAGCAGGATGGCGTAGACAGACAGCGTCTGCTACCAATGCTCCCAGGGCAGATCCCAAAAAGATAACACCAGGTCCCTGTGCTGCGAGACCTTCGTGACCCCATTGAGCCACAGCAAGCACCGTCTCCACCTGAGAACGTCCAACACACAGGGCACACCGGGTGCTATTCAGGGAGCCGACCCTCCTTCCAGGGTCTCCCAACACACCGGCCTCACCAGGTCCAGGGGCTCAGCGGGTGCTCTTCAGGACATCCGTCTCCGCCTGAGACTGCCCAACACACGCCTCACCAGGTCCAGGGTCATGTCACATGTTCCAGGGATCCGATTCCTCTCCCAGAACCTCCCAACACTGACCCTCCAGGACCTTGCTCACTGACCCCTCCAGGAACACAGTCTCTCACTGACCCAGGTCAGTGCAACACAGACTCCTGTCTGTTACCTGTGTCGGCCACACAGGTTCTCGGATGCCTCTTCTCAGAGGTATCCCACCAATATTCATACAGTCACTTTCTCTGACCTCGGTCAGTATTACTCACAGTTGTCAGACCGTCTGCTCTCCTGGCTCAGAATCGCCAGCACTGCCACACGTGCTTCTGGGAATCGCTGCCCGCAGTCTGCCACCAATTGTAAGGATTCGACTCGCTTAGGTGCAGCGGGAGACAATCATGAGACAGGTTCTTCCCAAAGTTTATTTATCATAAACCCACAAGGCAGCACATTACCAAAATAGCCTCTAGCTTAGGCAAAAGAACACAAAACGTCCATGGTTGGAGACTCAGACCGAGAGTCTCAGCACATGCTGGGATCTGTAGTCCTCCCCATATATAACTTTCTGTAGTGTCCCACCTGGACACATGGAAGTCTGTCCACACTCAGACAGACTCCCTCACATGTGCCAAACACCTCAATTACATAGCCCTGTAACCACACCCACAGGTGATCACATGGCTATGACATCACTAAAGGTTGTATTGCACATAGACTCACACAGGCTTCCCTGACACAGTGTAACAGAAAGATCAGCAGTACCTCTGCTGATCAATACACCCTGGAGCCTGCATCCCAAGGCCACCCACCTTGAGACCCATAATGGTCATTTAGGACCCTGCTTCTGTTACCACACTGAATGTGCCTGTACACCCGTCCTGGGACACCCACACAGCGCCCCCTAGCTGACATAGTGGTCACTACACCACACTGGGAATCTTTTCCTGAGGAAATAGATTGATAATGTCCACAGAATGTTGTTTTTAGAGGTGAAATAGTTTTACCTATATAGAAAAAATTGCAGGGACAGAACAGAACATACACTACAAATTGCGTCCTACATGTTATAAAATCTGTTAACGTGTATATAATGGAGCCTAAACGTAAAGGGTTAAAAGTTACATGGAGATGGCAACTGGGGAAATTACCACATTTAAAGTTACCTGATGGTGCAGTTTTTTTGTAACCAATTTTTGGATGGAAATTTAATTTTGTGGGAAACCAGGATATCTGAGATGTTACATGATCTGCAATAGGAAAAAATAGGTTTTAAAATCCCCATCTTTCGCAAATCTCTATCCGTGTATAGAATGTGCCTATTCTTCCTGATAGACGCATTTATAGCCCTATCCATCGGACTATGTTTAATCCCTTAACGACTGCCGATGCGTCTTTTAAGGGCGGCAGTTAAGGGTACTTAAACCAAAGTGCTGCTTTTCAACGGCACTGAGGTTTAAGGTTATAGCACCCCCAGCGTTGGAATTTCTCCGGGGTCTCGGCTGCTTGGGACCTCTGTTATCCCTGCAGGCCCCCCTAAAGTCCTCCAGGCCGCCGGCTTCTTCTTCTGGGAGAAAATAGCGGGCGCAGCGTGCCTGCTGACATCTGCCGGACGGCGCCTGGTAGCAATAGGAGATTTTTTCCGATTGGTTCATTTTGATCACTGTCATAGGCTATATCACTGTCATAGGCTATATCACAGTGATCAAAATAAACAAAATAGTAAATCAACTCCCCCTTTATCACCCCCTTAGTTAGGGAAAAATAATAACGTAAAAAATGTATTTATTTCCATTTTCCGGTTGGGGTAAGAGTTGGGATTAGGGTTAGGGGTGTGTTGGGATTAGAATTGGGGGTTTCCAAACGCGACATGGCGTCCGATCTCATTTCCAGCCAATTCTACATTTGAAAAAGTCAAAACGGTGCTCCTTCCCTTCCGAGCTCTGCTGTGTGCCCAAACAGTGGTTTATCCCCACATATGGGGTATCGGCGTATTCAGGAGAAATTGCACAACAAATTTTGTGGTTCATTTTCCCTTTTTACGTTTGTGAAAATAAAAAAAAAACTGGTTCTGAAGTAAAATGTTTGTGGAAAAAAAGTTAAATATTCATTTTTTCCTTCCACATTGCTTCAGTTCATGTGAAGCACGTAAAGGGTTAATTAACTTCTTGAATGTGGTTTTGAGCACCTTGAGGGGTGCAGTTTTTAGAATGGTGTCTCTTTTGGGTATTTTCTGTTACCCCTCAAAGTGACTTCAAATGTGATGTGGTCCCTAAAAAAAAAATGGTTTTGTAAAGTTTGTTGTAAAAATGAGAAATCACTGGTCAACTTTTAACCCTTATAACTTCATAACATAAAAAAAATTTGGTTCCAAAATTGTGCTGATGAAGCACATTTGAAGTCACTTTCAGGGGTCTACTGCATATGATAGAAAATAGCCAAAAGTGACACCATTCTAAAAACTGCACCCCTCAAGGTGCTCAAAACCACATTCAAGAAGTTTATTAGCCCTTCTGGTGCTTCACAGGAATTTTTGGAATGTTCTTTTTTTTAAAAAAAATGAACATTTAACTTTTTTCACAAGAAAATTACTTCAGATACAATTTTTTTTTAATTTCCTAAGGGTAACAGGAGAAATTGGACCCCAAAAGTTGTACAATTTTTCCCCATATGTGCAGGTAAACCATTGTTTTGGTGCATGTCAGAGCTCGGAAGGGAAAGAGCGCCGTTTGTCTTTTTAAACGCAAAATTGGCTAAATAGAAATCATCTTGCCACTCACATGTTCTAACACTCCTAACAGGGAGCCAAAATCCATTAAATATGATGGTGTTTGGTTGTTAAAACCTATATTAGAACAATCAATTTATTGGGATAAAGGTTCAGTTAATAAGCCTATTCCTGATACAATTGGGCAGCAGGGGTGGGGGGCAACTAACGATTTATGAATTTTTGGAATACTGTACCAACCAGCAAGGTTTTGTCGCAAATTCAGGAAAAAGTTTTTCGGCCTTGTTTTTAGTCAATAAGCCCTATTCTACCTGCTTTCTTAAAAGGGATCGTAATTTTTCTTTATACTTAGAGTTAGGATCAAATTTTAAAGGTGTGTAGGTCTTTTCATCAAATGTTCAAGAGCATTTTTTATATAATAATCCCTACTTAGTAATACAAGGTTTCCCCCTTTATCAGCTTTTCTAAATATAACGTTGTCCCATCTTTTCATTTCAGACAGAGCACGATGTTCTAAAACACTCAAGTTTTTTGACAGTGTTTTATACAACATATCAGAGCTTCTATGTCCTGAATAATTAGATCCTGGAATAGATCAATCACATTACCTGGAGAGACAGGTGGCATATATGTGGAAGGAACACCCTTTGTAAAAGGAGGATATTCTACCAGACAGTCATCATCATTCATCATATTTGAACTTACTGGATTATTTAAGCTTAAGAGAAGTGAAATATCAGCTTTCAATTTAGATTTATTTAGCATATCCAAAAGGCCCAAAATGCTAGGAATTTCTCCTGGTAACTTAATTTGTGAAATATCAGATTTTTTTCTCAGCATATCTTTTAGTAAGATGCATTTTCCTAATAGTTTTGAATAAATCAATCAAAATCAGTCAAATCAAAACGCTCAGGGACACAGAAATTTAAACCTTTTCTCAACACACTTAAATGATCACCAGAAAGTTGTTTGTCCGTTAAATTGATTATTTCATTATTACAAGAAGAGTCTATTTTTTCCACGACACCTGTTTCCTTTTGATCCCTGCGCCTGCGATTTTTCCCTCCTCTTCTTGTGCGCCTCCTAAAGTGGTGGAAATATGATGGGAATTTTTAACCCCTTTCTGACATCGGATGTAATGATCCGTCCATGTGACCTGGGCCTATTTGACTATGGACGGATCATTACATCATATATTTAATGCGACAGTGCGAGCTAAGTCCTCTGGGTAGATGGTGCCGTCATCCTGGGGGGTGTCGCCAACCTTCCGCAACCATGATCGCTGTGATTGCCTGTTCAATTCTGAACAGCCAATCGCAGCATTTCTCAGTGTTTCAGCCAAACACATTGTCTGAAACACTGATGTCCCAGCCTAGAATCGGTGCTCCATGAGCACATATTTTAGGCTGCTGACCAGAAACTACTCCGATTGGCATGAATGTCGATTACATCGATTGCGTCAATTGCAGGGTACAGCCATTGTGTGACCTGCCTAGGATCTGAGCTGTAAGAGCATCACTCCTAGGCTGGTGCCTAGCAATGCCAGGCATGGCCTCGACCCGCTGAAGGGCGCGATCAACGATTAGATCGATCTCACCAATCACAGGGCACAGCTGTGGTGTGACCGTGCTGTGACCTGCCTAAGATTGGTAGGATCGCTGTGAGCTCCGATCCTAGGCTGGTGCCTGGCAATGCCAGTGTCACCAGGCCCAGCTCTGATTGGTGCGATCGATGTCATCATCGATCACACCAATTACAGGGAACAGCAGCGGTATGACTGCTCTGTGACCGAGCTGCATGTCCTCACACTAGCTGAGGATTCCCGCAGAGGGTTCATCTTACAGGATCTGCTGCTGTGATGGGCCTTGTGGTGCCACTGAAGCCTGTGAGACCACAATCCCTGCTGAAGAAAGTAGAACAAAAAACAGAGACAAAAGAAGAGAGAAAACAACTGTACGTGTTTTGTTCCCTGCCCGATCTCTCTTCATCCAACCCAATCCCCCTATCCCTTTCTACTCTTTTTACCCCTCCACCTCCCTTTGCAGCCCCTCTGTGCGCACATTTAGCAGCCTCCGAGCTTTGATTAGTGTCACAGTTCACTCATCAGAGCTCGTGCCTGTGTTTTCCATTTTTCTTTCTCACCCCCCTTGCGCCACCCCATGCGCACATCCAGCAGCCACCAAATTTTGATTAGTGACGCAGTTCACGCATCAGAACTCATGTCTTCTGTATTACACTTTTCCCTGACATTTTTTTCCTCCTCGTTGCTGCTTTTTTTTTGCTTTTTGCTTTTTCTTTTCAGACAAATACGTTTACACCAAGCACTATCACACAAACTCAAACAGTTAAATAAAGTACTGACACAATCACCATATTCATAAAAAAAAAAATGTCCCATTCTCCCAACAGCGCTATTCAGTGGTGGAGGCTTATGCTTTCCTTGCCTCTGACACTAATAGCGAGGGAGAGGATCCCACATTTCTTTATTTTTCAGATTCGTCCTCTTCCTCAGGTGCTGCTGAACCGCCACGCAGCCGATCCCAGGACAGAAGATGAAGCAGTGCCCCCTATTCCAGAACATGAACCAGCACACCCCATTACGGACCCGGTATGGACCTCGCCCCCCAAAAAATTATGAGCCACTGATTCCTGATTTTGTGGCAGAATCAGGAATCAAGTTTGACACCACCGGCCTCACAGAACTTGACTTCAAAGTCTTTTTCTCTGAGGATTTTGTTAACCTCATGGTAGACAGCAGACAGCATTTATAGTGGAAGGATCCATGTTTTGAGCTTTAGCACTATGGCACTTTGCAACAAGTTAGTCCCCTGAAGATTTACTTGGATGAAACGCGTTGGGACGCTCTTTTAAGGGAAAGTGCAGGGCATGTGCAATATAGGGTGAGCTGTGGACTGCCCTTGTAAGGGCAGGAGTCTGGGGATCAGATGATGGTTAGTCCTTGAGGGATTTGACAGGGTATTGTCTTCCTATCGCTACCTCCCTGTGTGTATACAGAGTATCCCTGGAGACTCCTGGCCGTCTGCAAAAACCGGTGAGATTGTTCCTATTTTATATATCTCACCTTCTTGTATCTCGTGGCTATAAACCTCTTTTGGTTTAGCCAAACACAATATACATATATGCAATTGGCTATGGCATTGTGTGCTAACTGTTAAATGCTGTATCCTGTTTACAAACTGTTGCCTGATATGATACATTAGCAACGTTTTATATCCTGATTGATGCGGTTGGGTGTTCCCATCTTTTTCTAGGGATTACCCATTTAATGGCATCCTTTTAATCACTATTGGTGACATTATTGTTTTGGAGCTTTTAAGTTACATATTAAAAGTTATTTTTTAACCTCACTTACTGCTGTATAGATATATTAAGTTTTGGGGTGAGATATATGCGTCATTTTTGACAAAAATTGGCATTTTTGCTATATAACCTCATGGTGGGCCAAACTAATTTGTATGCTCATCAGTTTTTGGCACAAAACCCTGGTTCATCATTTTCTAACTGGTCTCCTGCAGACGCAGTTGAAATGATGCAGTTTTGGGGCCAGGTCCTTCACATGGGCATCCTGAAGAACTTCGAGAATATTGGAGTGTTGATGTTTTATACAACACTCCAGTGTTCTGAATGGTCATGGCCCGGACACGTTTTGAGGCCATCCACAAATTCCTGCATTATGCCAATATTGCAGTGTCCCCCACAAGATGACCCCAACTTTGACTGTCTGTTCAAAGTTCGGCCGGTCATTGAACACTTCAACAAAAAGTTTGCTGAAATGTACGTGCCCCAAAGGGACATCTGTGTGGATGAGTCCTTAATTCATTTTAAGAGGAGGCTCAACTTCCGTCAGTACCTGCCCAGCAAGATGGCCAGGTACGGAATTAAACTCTATAAGCTGTGTGAGAGTACCTTAGAGTAAACCCACAAGAGTTTATGAAGGGATGGACGCCCACATTGAACCCCCTGAATGCCCCTCTGTCCTGGGAGTGAGTGGGAAAATTGTGTGGGATTTGGTGCACCCACTGCTGGATAAAGATTATCACCTCTACACGGATAACTTTTATACCAGCATCCCACTCTTCAAAACCCCCTCTGCGCAAGGTACCTCAACCTGCGGTACTGTCCACTAAAATCAGAGAGACCTCCTGAAAACATTAATTGGGCACATGTTCAGAAGGGCTGACAGCAGAGTCCAATGTATGGATCACCTGCTGGTACAAGGACAAGAGGGATGTCTTTGTCTTTACCACCTTACACGGTAATGGCAGTGCTCTCGGCACTGTATGAGGTACCTCTGTACAGGTCAGCAAACCGGACTGTGTACTGGGGTACAAAAAAGATGGGGGGCAATGATCTTTCTGATCAACACCTCCAGCCGTACAGTGCTTTGAGAAAGGCCAAGGTGTGGTACAAAAAGCTGGCTGTGTACATCGTACAAAATGCTCTACGCTTTCCTGCTGTCACAATGTGCAGGCCAAAACCTCTACGTTGTACCTTCAGTTCCAAGAGGTATTGATTAAGACCCCAGTACTTCCGAAACTCAAGGTGCTCGTATTATACCAGGTCAGCATTTCCCAAGGGAGGTCCCTCAAACTAGAAAAAAAGGAAGGTTGCTAAAGAGGTGCCGAGTGTGTTACAAAAAGGAATACGTAAGGACTCCATTTTTCCATGCGACACATGCCCTGACAAACCTGGATTGTGTATGAAAGTTTGCTTCAAACTGTACAACACCTCTATGCACTACTAAATTAATTTCTGACTTACACAACTGACGTATGACAACCTGACGAACACTACACAACTCACGTATGCCACTACATTATAAAATTCACATACCAGGAAACAGATTACTTCCAAAAAGAGGACACTTGTTGGGCATTGCTGCTGTTTAAGCACATCTGGATAAGTTCCATGGGGGATGTAGTTTCCAAAATGGGGTCACATATGGGGCATTTACACTGTTTAGGTACATCAGGGGCTCTGCAAATGCAACATGACGCCCGCAGACCATTCCATCAAAGTCTGCATTCCAAAACATTACTACTTCCCTTTCTCCCACGTATGAGATATCAGTGTACTCAGGACAAATTGGACAACAGCTTTTGGGGTCCAATTTTTCCTGTTTCCCTTGCGAAAATAAAAAATTGGGGACCTAAAGATCACTTTTGTGGAAAAAAAAATTATTTTTTATTATCACGGCTCTGTTATAAACTTTTGTGAAGCACTTGAGGGTTCAAAGTGCTCACCACACATCTAGATAAGTTCCTTGGGGGGGTCTAGTTTCCAAAATGGTGTGACTTGTGGGGGGTTTCCACTGTTTAGGCACATCCGGGGCTCTCCAAATGCGACATGGCGTAAGATCTCAATTCCAGCCAATTTGGTGTTGAAAAAGTCAAACGGCGTTCCTTCTCTTCTGAGCTCTGCCATACGCCTAAACAGTTGTTTCTCTAGTCACCTTCCATGACAGCAGCATTGGAGTATGTCTCACTGCCCTAAGAGGGGAAAGGAAACACAAAGAAGTTAAACACCCCTCCCCTTCCTACAAGCACCAGTGTTTTTCCTGTCCCCTATAAGGCATGAAGAGGTTTCCTGATGGTGCTGTCGTGGCCTGTGATCTGGAGCACCCAGGTTTACTCAATTCTCTCCTCCATGTGCTGCTCCCGTCTCCATGGCCCACATGAGACTCGAGACCTTTCCTGCCCCTCCTGGGTCTCCTCGGGTGTGAAGCGGGGTGGTGATGTGCGGCCGGGGTCCTCCTGCAGCTTCCCGGCGTCCACCTCTCAACATGCAGGCAGAATCCGAATGCCACGCGTAATGGAAGTGATGTTATGCTGAACTTCCGGTTCACTTCCTGGTGCGTTCCATGGTGGAATGCACGCGCTCTAGTCAGATTTTTTGTTGGGGGCTCCGGAGCTGCTAGTATGTTGGACGTTCCTTTCGGGGTTCCCCCTTGATGATCTGGGGGAGGAGGAGCACAAGCATGAATGCTGGGACCTCGGATTATTTAATCCTGGTCCGAGGATGCCTCCAGGTATGACCCATTGTCTGTGTCTCTGTGTGACCACTGACAAACTAACCATGCATGGTGACAAACCCTCCCTTTCTGCTTCTGCAGAGCTCATACATGAAAACATCCAAAACCTTACCCATCATGAATGGGACCTCCCCGAGAAAAGGCTTAGCGTCCCATCAGACTTAAAAAATTGGTTTCCCCTAGACCAGTGGTTCACAAACTCCAGTCCTTGCGGACCCCAACAGATCATGTTTCCATAGTGTAACACATGTGAGAGAATTCCTGATGCCTTGATGATACTTCCATCACCTGTGAAATACTAAGGAAATCCTGAAAACATGACCTGTTGGGGTCTGCAAGGACTGGAGTTTGGGAATCACTGCCCTAGACTGAGATTGTTCTAAATGAGACATTCCCAAAGTCGATGTGCTGGTGTCCAGGGTGGCAAAAAAGATGGCTCTTCCGTTTGAGGACTCGTCTCGGCTCAAAGATCCCATGGATTGTAAGATCGAGAGCTTACTAAGAAAATCCTGGGACACCTCCACTAATCTGCTAAAAGCAAATGTGGCTTCCACCTGTGTCACCTGATCTGTTTCGCTGGCTCCGTACATTAGAAGACCACCTCACTCCGGGAACTTCTCGGGAGGAGATACTTGACTCTCTTCTCCTCCTTCTGAAAGCAACAGGGTTCCTTGTCGATGCTTCTGCCCAATCTGTACGTGCAGCAGCGAAGTCCGCAGTCCTCTCCAACTCAGCTAAGAGAGCTCTGTGGCTGAAGTCATGGAGTGGTGACCTCACCGCTAAGGCTAAGCTTTGCGCCATTCCCTTTCAGGGACACTATGTTTTCGGTCCAGCTCTCAATGAGATCTTGGAGAAAACTAAGGACAAGAAGAAAGCACCCCAAAAAACATTTTTTCATCCCTCTAGAGATCAGTCCTCCCTGAGGGAATACAACGGGAAAGGCAAATCAGGCCACTGGAGCTATCCAAAAGGTGGAAAGGGCAAAAATATCCTTGTCCCCCATCACTAGCAAACTCCTGACAAGCAATGACTGCTCTGTCAGGGGTCGACTCTCGGGCTTCCTCACTCAGTGGCAATCCATCTCAACAAACCAGTGGGTTCTCCCTACCATTCAGGAAGGATTGAAACTAGAGTTCGAGAGTTTTCCCCCACGGTGCCCAAGAGTCACCTCACTACAATCTCTACACCTTCAAGACTCCTTACTGTTATGTCTTCAAGGTCTGCTACAAGCAAAGGTGATCTCTCAGGTACCCCTACAAGAGATAGGTGGGGGCACTATTTTCATCTCTTCCTAGTCGAGAATCATTCAGGGAAGCACAGAATTATCAATCTGAAACCCCTGAATCAAGTGATTACATACAGACAGTTCAAGATGGAATCAGTCAAATCAGCAATCCCACTCCTTGGACAGGATTGGGTGATGGCTACAATAGATCTGAAGGATGCCTATTCCCATGTGCCAATCCACCCAGATCATCGGAGGTTCCTCAAGTTCACAGTTTCCCTTGGTCACAGGGTCAGTCATTACCAATTCAATGTCCTTCTGTTCGGCATTTCATCAGCACCACGCGTATTCACCAAAATTATGACAGAAGCAGTAATCTTCATTGTCATCAGGGGATTTGCATCATTCTGTATTTAGGCGACTTCCTCATCATTGCACCATCTATCCCTTGTCTATATCTAGATGTGACAAAGACCTTGGAAATCCTGGAATCCCTGGGCTGAATCCCAAATCTGGAGAAGTCAGATCTTCATCCTTCACCAAGGAAGAAATTCCTGGGAATTCTCCTGTATTCAAAACAAAGAGCATCTCTCTTGCCCAGAAATCGTCAACTCAATCTTTTTCAAAAGATCTCCAACTTCAGAGACCAGAGGGCTCCTACTCTGAGGGACTCAATGTCTATCCTGGGATCACTGACATCATGCATCCAGGCAGTGTCCTGTGCTCAAGCCCATACACAAGTCCTCCAGACTCATGTTCTCTTGTCTTGGGACAGGCATCAGAATTCTCTGACCAAGAGAGTTCCCCTTCCCGGTTATGTGAAGTCTTCCATTGTGTGATGGCTAAACTCCCGGAACCTCCAGCAGGGGGTCAGCATCAGCTTCCCCTGAAAATACTCACTTGAAACACCAGTCATAGGGGCTGGGGTGCTGTGGTAGAGAAAACCCACTTCCAGGGTTTATGGTCCCCAGACATCAGATCCAGTTCCTCAAATCTCAAAGAACTGAAAGCAGTAGAGGAGGCATGGAGAGCCGCATCTGCCCTTGTCCAAGATCATCATGTATGCATTTATTCTGACAATATGACCACAGTTGCCTACCTCCGTCACCATAGAGGCATGAAGTACATCAGACTGAAATCGGTCGCTGCAAGAATTTTCTTTTTAATTTGTTTATTAACCACAAAACAACATGTACACATGTATGCAACCAAGCCAGGATATATGAACTTGTCAAGGTAATTACAAAAGAACAACAAATTTGTACAATAAATTGTTCATACAATTTCAGTTTCATGAGTCCATACAGTATATTGCTGTATGCATAATAGATCATTGACCAAGTGAACAGAAGACATTACTTAACTTTATATCTAGTTGGTAGCATATATCTCAAAAATGATACTATACACCTAATTAAACTACAACTATCCTATCCCGCCGCCAAGTACATTTTCGAAATATTAACAGCTATATGATGCCATATAATATGACTTGATGTATTTTAGCCATGACGTTCATGATGGTAACTGATCACCATGTCCCGGTACAGTAAGATGAGAAGAGTTCCACCTGTCCCAAATCTTGTCAAATTTCCCTAAACAGCCCCTGTTTTGATATAATGTTTGCTCGTATGGTATAAATGAATTTACCAATTTGATCCACGCCTTGGGAGAGGGATGTATACCACCCATCCAGCGTAATGCCAACACCTTTCTAGCCAGAAAGAGTGTCTCACACAGGAAAATTTTAACATAGTGTCCCCATATTTCCTCGTCTAGCACCCCAAATAAGCAGACTTGTGGGTTAAGAGGAACAGGGGTTTGTACTAGAGACGTCAACAATGACGTTACTTGACTCCAGTAAGAGAGGATAATAGGGCAACCCTATATCATATGTATAAAATTTGCTTCCAGTGAGTGACATCTCAAGCATTCTGATGTTCGGGACCTACCCGTTTTAAAAAGCTGTAACGGAGTTAGATATGACTGGTGTAATATATACAACAGGGTCATTCTATTATTGACTGATGGGGACACCTTAATTGGAGATTCAAGAATCTCCTCCCAATCCTCATCTTGAGCATCAGGAATGAGACCCTCCCACCTTCCCTTAATTGACACTGTAGCAGAGTTGGTTCCCACCTGACGGACCATATGACGAGCGTCAGCTTATGCTGAGTTGTTTTTCTTTGAATGAGTGGACCCTCTGGGCCATGGCACCCACCCACCTAGGGCGAGCTGACCTAGTGAGGAACCACCCCATATACAGGGAGTGTCAGGGGCAAGACCAAGCGGGTGAGCCATCACGGCTGCTGGACCAGACGGCCGGCTCAGGAAGCAAGACGAGACAAGGCATTAGTTCAAGTAAACTTAATTCAGGAACACTTCAGGGTACAACAGGTGCAAAGGTGAACACACAAAGAACACAAAGCAAGATGCGTGCAAGGACATGCCGAGGTCCAAGGCATGAGCAACTCTTCAAGGTAAAACAGGTGCAAAACGTGAACACACAGAGTCCATATAACAAGGTGCGTGCCAGGGCATGCCAAAGTCCAAGACAGGGTGCGAGGAATCAGACTCCGGAAGGCTGGCAAGGGCTGACAGGGTCCAGGCATCAGAGTGTAGACATCTGGCTCCAGACCTCCGGCAGTAGTCAGCTGGCTTCAGGAATCCGGCAGACAAACTAGGAGACAAAACAGGGTGCGTGCAAGGAGACACGCCAGGATCAGATTCACAGAACAGAGACCTGCGCATGCCGAGGGGCATGCCAGGGATGGGTACAAGGATGGAGGCCTGCGCGTGCGAGGGCATGCCAGGGAGGAGCACAAGGACAGTGGCCTGTGCGTGCGAGGACATGCCAGGGACAGAGTACAAGGACGGAGGCCTGCGCGTGCAGAGGGCGCACCAGGGACAGGTACAGGGACTGTGGCCTGTGCATGCCAAGAGGCATGCCAGGGACAGGTACAAGGATGGAGGCCTGCGCGTGCAGAGGGCACGCCAGGGAGAGGCACAGTGCGAGAACCAGCGTGCGTACAAGGGACCACAGCAACCACGGCTGGGGAACCGGCAGGTGGTACCGACGGTGGCATAAGCAGGCGGGCATGACTAGAGGCGGCACCGCTGCGGCTCACGCAGCCGGTAACCACTATAGCACTAGACAGGGGCACGGCTGAGGAACACAGGCGAGCACGGCTAGAGGCGGCACGGCTGAGGCACAGCAGGCAGGCACAGGCGACCAGGCACATGCACAGAGGCACGGAGCCACAAGGCAGGGCTAGGCAAAGATACAGGACAGAGACGCGTGCAGACAGCATGGCAAAGCCTAGTACGAAAAGTGCAAGAGTGCACGAAGTATCAGAGACAAGGCATAGAGTAGTAGATAGGACCCTGCGCATGCAAAGGACATGCCAGGGACAAAGTACAAGGCAAGGCCTGCGCATACTGAGGGGCACGTCAGGGACAGAGCACAGAACGGAGGCCTGCACGTGTAGACAGACACGTCAGGGACAGGGACAGAGTCTAGCAGCGGAGCGTAGGCAGAAGCCCGGAGCCGGGCCAAGGGAGAACCTTGGAACTAGACAGGGTACAGAGCAGAGGCCTGCACGTGTAGGAAGACACGCCAGGGACAGGGTACAGAACGGACATAACAAGAAGACATAGCGAGGACAAACAGAGCACGGAGGACAACACGAGACAAAGGACAAGACAAGAGACGGAATATGAGCACGGAGCGTCTGCAGAGACGCATGACAGAGCAGATTGCAAGGGCACAGAATAGAGGGAGCAACCCCACAGACCAAGCAGCCATGCAGAGAAGCAACACAATACTCAGGCCCTGAGCATAGGAAGGGGCGGTCTGATATAGGGCATAGCACCAACACTTCCGGGTCAGGAACAGGGAAGAGCTTCCAGTTCATATCCTCTAGGATCACAGAACGCAGTCACATGATCAGGATTCCAGACATGCAGGGATGAGTGCAGAACCGGACAGTGCAGGATCCTAGGAAAGATCACATGATCAGGGTTTCAGACATGCAGAAACGATTGCAGAACTGGACAGTGCAGGATCCTAGGAAAGGTCACATAATCAGGGTTTCAGACATGCAGAGACGAATGCAGAACCAGCCTATGCTGGAACATAGGAAGGACACATGATCAAGGATTCTAGACATGACGAGATGATCACAGAAGGCAGAGCAGAAACGCAGGCATCCTGCAGCTCAACAGACATGAGGTGAGTGTGCACACTACTCTAGGGAACATGCAGGATAGCAGACATGAGATGCGCATGCACACCACTCCAGGGGTTCTTGAGGCAAAACAGACATGGCGGACATGACAGACATGGCAAGCATGACAGACCCCTTCAGCAGTTCATCTGAAGAGGTCCGCCAATGTTCAGGCTGAATTCCTCAGCAAGAAAGGATGTCCATCCGGGGGAGTGGTGCCTCGATCAACTAATCTTTCTATCCCTTGTGACAAGATTGGGGATTCCGGATGTGGATCTGTTTGCCAATGGCCAGAAAGTGTAGGTGAAGAGTTTCTTCTCCCTTGATTCTGCAGACAGGGCATTGGGAATAGATGCCTTTTCTCACCCTTGGTGGTTCAACCTGGCCTATGCCTTCCCACCAATCCTGATTCTAGCAAGGACGTTACAGAAGATATGGTCCGATCACGTCACCATGATTCTAATCGCTCCCATGTGGCCGGGAAGAAGTTGATACAGCTTTGATGGACATGGCCCAGGAACGTTCGCTACTTCTTTCCCAGAAAGACGACCTCTTTCACCATTGTCCCATTACACCCGGACTTTCACAGGTTGAACCTTGCAGCCTGGCTACTGAAGCCAGAATCCGAATAGCTAAAGAGCTTTCAGATGAAGTGATACAAACTCTCCAGAAGCTCACAAGAAAAGAAATACAGATGGCACTCACCGGTTAAAATCTTTTTTATTCTATTTCTTTAAAACATAGGGAGGATGGGAGCAGGAGTGGAGATGACGACAGCTGTTTTACGCTGCAGTGGCGCTTCTACTGGTCTCAGAGAAGAGTGAGCCCAGTCTCACCTCTTAACAGAGGGGGAAACCCCTCACAAGTGACCCCATTTTGGAAACTAGACCCCCCAAGGAACTTATCTAGATATGTGGTGAGAACTTTGAACCCACAAGGGCTTCACAGAAGTTTATAACATACAGCGGTACAATTAAAAAATCATATTTTTTCCACAAAAATGATCTTTTCACCCCCAATTTTTATTTTCCCAAGGGTAACAGGACCCTAAAAGTTATTGTGCAATTTGTCCTGAGTACGCTGATACACCACATGTGGGGGTAAACCACTATTTGGGCGCATGGCAGAGCTCGGAAGGGAAGCAGCGCCATTTGACGTTTTGGGCTGGAATTGAGATCGGACACCATGTCGCGATTGGAAAACCCCTGATGTACCAAAACAGTGGAAACCCCCCACAAAAAACACCATTTTGGAAACTAGACCCCCCAAGGAACTTATCTAGATGTGTGGTGAGCACTTTGACCCCTCCTGTTGTGAGTTCATTTTCCCCTTCACCATTGAGGTCTGATGAACTCCCTCTTCTGGTGAAGGAAGGTAGTGAGGCTGATTACAAAGCACCTGAGCAGAATGATGATGACTGGGTGACTGGAATTGCTGACTGGATATAAGGCAGCCGACACCCTTCTGCCTTGCGGGTGATTTCTCTTAGGGATTCTAGGAGACCAGTCTGATTCCTGCTCCTCAAAAGCTAAGTTTTCTGCTCTGTTTTTTGCATTTGTGTTTTGGTTTTGTTTTGCCTTGTTTTTCTGGATTTCTGCCTTCCCCTGCTGGGTGAGCTGAATTCCTTTTTGCTCTGTCTTCAGAAAATACCTGAGTACTGATATAGGAAAATTAAAAAAAGCCTTTATTTAGTCCATCATTAAAAATTACAATACCAAATGTAATAAAAGCATGTGTAGGCTTACGCGTTTCGGATCATATATGACCCTTAATCATAGCATAAAATACAGGATAAATGTAGCATTTATCAAGGAAAGGCAACCAAAGAAGGCTGCTTTGGGTAACACCCACCAGAATCAGCTGTAATACCAGCATCACTAATTCAAGGTTAGCAATAGTACCTCACTTGATTAACCCTATGATGCATCCATCTTATACAAACATGTTACAAAGTGAATTCTCACTTAGTGATAACCTAATGGTTTAGTCACTTTTTAACCAAATTTTTATATATATAAATTCATCAGGAAGGGATGGGATTACAGGCGCACATCACGGCACCCAGCGGGGGGAAAAAAAAAAAAAAAAAAAAAAACTTTAAAAAAAAAAAAAAAAATTTAATAAAAAAACCTTTGAAAAAAAAATGTATAAAATTTTTTTTTTCTTTCTTTTCTTTTTTCCCTTTCCCTCCTCTTCCTTTCAATGTATCTCTATGTTTCCAACTATTTTAGTATAAATACATCAATTCATGCTTCAAATTTAATCCTGCTGGATATCTGGTGTTAAGTTTTAGAATCCATCGAACTTCAGTCATGTGGAGTAGTTTAATTCTATCACCACCACGCCGAGGAGCAGGAACAAATTCCAAAGCACTTACTCGCAGGCTGCTTAATTCTAGTGGATTCTACATACTGTTTTCTGCATATTGCGCAAAAAATAATATAAACACAGTAATCAGTAGCACAATTCATAAAAGTTTTGAGATTAAATACTTGACCCTCATTGCTTGTAACAGACATTATTATTTATCATGAATTTACATAAACCACATGACTTCTGCCCGCATCTAAATGAGCCTTTAGTAGATAACCATGTACAACCTGTTTTATCTGTGTTCTCACTGAGTTCACTGGGAGAGATTATATTTCCTATTGTCAAGGATTTTTTTGGAACAAATTTACAACCATTTTTTAGAATTTCCCTCAGCGTACTATCAGTAGTTAATAATGGTAGATTTTTCGAACAACATTGATTACTTTGTAGTAATTACTATGATATGTAGTGGAAAAAATCATTTCATTGGAAAAATCTTTCCTATCTGATTTTTTTGACTGAAGTAAATACTGATCTCTACTTTTTTCATTAGCCTTTGTTTCAGCTTTTTTGACCATTTTATAATTATAACCCCTATGTTGTAGCCTTTTTTTGATATTATCACATTCTTCCTTATATTTTCTATCATCGGTGCAGCACCTACGAGCTCTGATGAATTCTCCCCATCTGGGAGAAAATTCTTGGTGAAAAAAAAGCTCTTGTAGTTCCAGCACACGATATGGGAAAATTAAAAAAAGCCTTTATTTAGTCCATCATTAAAAATTACAATACCAAATGTAATAAAAGCATGTGTAGGCTTACGCGTTTCGGATCATATTTGACCCTTAATCATAGCATAAAATACTGGAGAAATGTCCTAGCTATGCAAGCATTGACAGATCAACTGAATATATACTCCAATTATTCTGATGTAATGAAAGAATTTATTTTAGATGTTACTTTATTTCTGCTTCAAAATAACTACTTTAAATTCTCCCGCCAGTTCTATGTGCAGTGTCAGGGATGTTCCATGGGAGCTAAATTCTCCCCATCCCTGGCTAATTTGTACATGAACTGGTGGGAGTCGAAATTTATTTATTCTGAATTTAATCCTTATTCAGATTATATAGAACAATATTTACGATTCATAGATGATATTTTGATAGTGTGGAAAGGATCAAATGATTTAGTGTCTAGTTTTAAAGATTACATTAATGATAATAATTTAAATTTGTCCTTCATAGTGGATACTAATAGGGATATGATTTCCTTTCTCGACATACAAATGAGTGGTGATAGTTTAAACAAAAAAGGAGATTGTCAGCTTTTCCGTAAAAAAATTTCAGGAAATTCCATTTTGCATGCTTCTAGTCAACACCCACAACATGTGATCAGGAATATCCCCACAGGGGAATTCATCAGAGCTCGTAGGTGCTGCACCTATGATAGAAAATATAAGGAAGAATGTGATAATATCAAAAAAAGGCTACAACATAGGGGTTATAATTATAAAATGGTCAAAAAAGCTGAAACAAAGGCTAATGAAAAAAGTAGAAATCAGTATTTACTTCAGTCAAAAAAATCAGATAGGAAAGATTTTTCCAATGAAATGATTTTTTCCACTACATATCATAGTAATTACTACGAAGTAATCAATGTTGTTCGAAAACATCTACCATTATTAACTACTGATAGTACGCTGAGGGAAATTCTAAAAAATGGTTGTAAATTTGTTCCAAAAAAATCCTTGATAATAGGAAATATAATCTCTCCCAGTGAACTCAGTGAGAACACAGGTAAAACAGGTTGTACATGGTTATCTACGAAAGACTCATTCGGATGCGGGCAGAAGTCATGTGGTTTATGTAAATTCATGATAAATAATAATAAGTCTGTTACAAG
Source organism: Dendrobates tinctorius (assembly GCF_039654945.1). Classification (NCBI taxonomy): domain Eukaryota; kingdom Metazoa; phylum Chordata; class Amphibia; order Anura; family Dendrobatidae; genus Dendrobates; species Dendrobates tinctorius. The sequence continues at coordinate 207,133 of NW_027361848.1, forward strand.
CAATGAGGGTCAAGTATTTAATCTCAAAACTTTTATGAATTGTGCTGATTACTGTGTTTATATTATTTTTTGCACGATATGCAGAAAACAGTATGTAGGATCCACTAGTCGTAGTATAAGAAGAAGGTTGTCGGAACACATTTATGACATCAATAATATCACTACCCGCAGTCTTTCGGGGGCTTCTAAGTATATTTTATTAAAATTTTTTATTTTTTTTAAAGTTTTTTTTTTTTTTTCCCGCTGGGTGCGGTGATGTGCGCCTGTAATCCCATCCCTTCCTGATGAATTTATATACTGTATATAAAAATTTGGTTAAAAAGTGACTAAACCATTAGGTTATCACTAAGTGAGAATTCACATTGTAACATGTTTGTATAAGATGGATGCATCAAAGGGTTAATCCAGTGAGGTACTATTGCTAACCTTGAATTAGTGATGCTGGTATTACAGATGATTCTGGTGGGTGTTACCCAAGGCAGCCTTCTTTGGTTGCTTTTCCTTGATAAGTGCTACATTTATCCAGTATTTTATGCTATGATTAAGGGTCAAATATGATCCGAAACACGTAATCCTACACATGCTTTTATTACATTTGGTATTGTAATTTTTAATGATGGACTAAATAAAGGCTTTTTTTAATTTTCCCATATCGTGTGCTGGAACTACAAAAGTTTTTTTTTCACCAAGAATTTTCTCCCAGATGGGGATGGATTCATTCCGTGCACCGAGCTCATGGAAAGGAGGACTGGGCAGGCTGGACCAGGTGAGCTGAACATTAATTCTATATTGCCTGAGTACTGATATAGTCTTTTTGAAGCCTAGCGTCTTCAGGGCTTTTTCCCTATCAGTCTGTTGGCTCTTGTTTTTTAGAGGGTTTTGGCGGATTGCAGACAGCAGCTTTTCTATTCTGTCCTATTTAGTTAGCTTGGGCCCCATCATTTGCTCAGCCTATCTTTCTATCTGTGTGAGTGCTTTTTCATCTAGCTTCACCGTCATTATATGTTGGGGGCTGCCTATTGCTTTGGGGTCTGCTCTGGGGCAGTTTAGATTTCCCTTTCTGTCTTTAGGCTATGTAGTTCTCCGGCTGTGATCGAGGGGTCTAGGGCACCGTAGGAACCCCCCACGGCTACTGCTAGTTGTTGTTGTTAGGTTCAGGGGTCTGCAATCCAATAGCTGCCAACTTCTCTGGTTTTCTGGACTTAGCTAGTATTTCTGTTTTTGCCTCCTATGGTGACTCATTCATAACACCCTCCAGTGCTTCACAGAAGTTTATAATGCCCGGGCATGAAAATAAAAAAATCGTATTTTTTCCACAAACATGATCAATTAGTCCCCAATTTTTTTATTTTCCCAAGGGTACCAGGAGAAATTGAACCCCAAAAGTTGTTGTCCAATTTGTCCTTAGTACGCTGACACCCCATATGTGGGAGAAAACTACTGTATGGGCACACGTCGGGGCTCGGAAGGGAAGTAGTGATGTTTTGGAATGCAGACTTTGATGGAATGGTCTGCGGCTGTTATGTTGCCTTTGGAGAGCCCCTAATGTACCTAAACAGTGGAAACCCCCACAAATGACCCCATTTTGGAAACTAGACCCCCTAAGGAACTTATCTAGATGTGTGGTGAGCACTTTGAACCCCTAAGGGCTTCACAGAAGTTTATAATGCCCGGGCATGAAAATAAAAAAATCGTATTTTTTCCACAAACATGATCAATTAGTCCCCAATTTTTTTATTTTCCCAAGGGTACCAGGAGAAATTGAACCCCAAAAGTTGTTGTCCAATTTGTCCTTAGTACGCTGACACCCCATATGTGGGAGAAAACTACTGTATGGGCACACGTCGGGGCTCGGAAGGGAAGTAGTGACGTTTTGGAATGCAGACTTTGATGGAATGGTCTGTGGGTGTCATGTGCGTTTGGAGAGCCCCTGATGTACCTAAACTATTGAAACTCCCCACAAGTGACCACATTTTGGATACTAGACCCCCACGGAACTTATCTAGATGTGTGGTGAGCACTTTGAACCCCCAAGTGCTTCACAGAAGTTTATAACGCCCTGGCGTGAAAATAAAATAATCATTTTTTTCCACAAAAATGATATTTTTGCCCCCAATTTTTCATTTTCCTAAGGGTAACAGGAGAAATTGGACCACAAAAGTTGTTTTGCAATTTGTCCTGAGTAGGCTGATACCCTACATGTGGGAGGTAAAACACTGTTTGGGCGCATGGCAGAACTTGGAAGGGAAGGGCTACCGTTTGACTCTTTCAACTCAGAATTGCCTGGAATTGAGATCAGACACCATGTTGCATTTGGAGAGCACCTGATGTGCCCAAACAGTGGAAACCCCCAATTCTAACTCCAACCCTAACCCCAACACACCCCTAACCCTAATCTCAGCCCTAACCCTAGCCCTAACCCTAACCCTAGCCCTAACCCTAACCCTAGCCCTAACCCTAACCCTAGCCCTGGCCCTAGCCCTAACCCTAACCCTAAAGGGAAAATGGAAATAAATGCATTTTCTTTTAATTTTATTATTTTTCCCTTACTAAGGGGGTGATAACGGGGGGTTTGATTTACTATTTATGGCGGGTTTTTATGTTTGGCAGCTGTCATACGCTAAAAGACGCTTTTATTGTAAAAATAGTTTTTGCATCACCACATATTGAGAGCTGTAATTTTTCCATATTTTGACCCACCGAGTCATGTGAGGTCTTATTTTTTGCAGGACGAGTTGACGTTTTTATTGGTACCATATTCGGGCACGTGACTTTTTTTATCGCTTTTTATTCCGATTTTTGGGACATAGAATGAGCAAAAAAACAGCGTTTCATGCCTAATATGTGTACTTTAATTGTTTTTTTTTTTTTTATTTCCCAAAAATAGATTTATTGGGGGAATATTTTTTTTTTCTTTCTAATTTATTTGGCGACTTTTTTAAAATTATTTTAACCCTTTTTTTTTCTTTTTTTAACTTTATTACATAGTCCCAAGGTGGGACATCACTGTCCTGTGACAGATCGCTGATATGTCACATCACAGATCACTGTGACAGATCAGTGATCTGTCACAGGCACTGCTGCAGACTTCCTCATGCCTGCGCTTTGCAGGCACTGAGGAAGCCAGCTCCCTGCAGGCCCCCGAAGGCCCCCGTTGCCATCTTGGATTCGGGGGACTGCAGGGAAGGAGCCCCCCCGCAGCAGCGCTGCACATTGCGCTGCCGTGGGGGGCTCAGGGAAGCACGGAGGGAGCCCCCTCCCTGCCGATGCTTCCCTTTAACCCCCGGTACACCGCGATCATGTTTGATCATGGTGTGCAAATGGTTAACGTGTCGGGGGCGGTCTGTGACCGCCCCTAACACAATTGTGCCGGGTGTCAGCTGTGATAATTAGCTAACACCTGGCCGCGATCAGCGGCGCTCACCACGTTCTGTCCCGTCCATGGGCATAGGGGCCCATGGACAGGATAGTACGTCTGATGTCAGGAAGGAGTTAAGGGTGTGTGCGCACAGTGCGGATTCGCCTGCGGATCTGCAGCTGATTTGCCTCTGCGGATCAGCTGCAGATCCACAAGTCATATACAGTACAATGTTAGTTAATGGAAAAGAAAAACTGCTGTGCACATGCTGCAGAAAAATCCACAGCATAAACGTTGCAGGTTCATTTCCGCATCATATCAATTCTTTGTGCGGATTTGCAGTGTTTCTGCACCCATTGACTTGCATTGATCCGCAGCAAAACTGCAGGTCTCAAAAAGATCTGCGGCTTTGCTGCGGATGAAGCGCTGCAGATCAGGAGGGGGGTAGAGTGTGGGCGGAGTGTGGATGGTGACTGTGTGCGTGTATGGTGTGTGGGCGGTGACAGGGCGCATATGTGTGTGCAGGCTATGTGTGAGTGCGCGGGTCTGCGGGCTGTCAGGGGTCTGTGCGGGTCCTGTGCGGGGCTGTCAGGGGTCTGTGCGGGGCTCATTGGGCTGTCGGGGGTCTGTGCAGGGCTCATAAGGCTGTCAGCGGGTCTGGCGGGGTCTTGCGGGGGGGCGGCAGGGCTGTCCGTGGGTCATCAGACTGTCCGGCGGGTGTGCGGGGGGAGGGCTGCAGGGCTGTGTGTGTGTGTGTCTGTATGCAGGCATCGTCCGATGGGACTACAAGTCCCATAGGGCTATGCCTGCTACTCTGACAGTGAGTGATACATTAGTCAATGATGGGACAGTAGTCGTCCCATCATCAGGCTAATGTGTTAAGTGTAAAACAAAAAAAAACATACAGCATATAACATACAGAACATATAACATACAGAACATACATATAACATGCAGAACATACAACATATAACATACAGAACATACATATAACATACGGAACATATAACATACAGAACATACATATAACATACAGAACATACAACATATAGCATACAGAACATATAACATACAGAACATAGAACATACAACACACAACATAGAGTACATACTCACTGCACACATCTAATCACCGAAGCCATCATTCACCTGTAATAAAGTTAAAATAATAAATCAACCTATACTTACCTCTCCGCCATAGTCCAATTAATAACGAGGGTCCCACGACGATCTCCTGTGGAGAGCTGCCACATCAGCTGATGCGACTGCTCTCCAGGGGCTCCAGCACTGAAATGACAGGAGGAGGTAATCCTCCGCTGTGTATCCCTCCGCCGGGAAAGAGGTCCTGTAACCCAAACCCTAGCCCTAACTCTAATTCTTACGCAGCAGTGCTGTAAAGTGAGACTCTGAACTCAGGTAACCTCAGTGATGGACTGCAGGAGCCATTGTCTCCTGTCAGTTCATCACTGGGAGGCCCTATAGAGCAGTGACATCACCTGATGTCACTGTTCTATAGGGGAGATCGTCATGGGATCCTCTCTATTGTACTGCATTGGACAGGAAGTGTATGGTTGGTTTATTATTTTTCTTTTTTTTCTAGGAGACGAGGGCGTTGCTTGAATCTGGGAGTTAAATAAAAAGATGAAAACCGTGTTGTGTTTTATTTCATTAAAATACTTTATTTTTATGTGTGTTGTTTTTTTTAACCCTTTCAAAAGATTAATAATGGATTGGTGTCTTATTGATGCCACTCCATTATTAACCGGGCTTAATGTCACCTTACAATAGCAAGGTGACATTAACCCCTTATTACCCCATATCCCACTACACGGGAGTGGGAAAAGAGGGGCTAAGTGCCAGAATTGGCGCATCTTAGAGATGCACCATTTCTAGGGCGGCTACGGGCTGGTATTTGAAGCCAGGGGGGCCAATATCCATGGCCCCTTCCTAGGCTATGAATATCAGCCCACAGCTGTCTGCGTAGCCTTTCTGGCTGTAAAATATAGGGGGACCCCACGTCATTTTTTTGGGTTCCCCCTATTTTAATAGCGAGTAAAGGCTACGCAGACAGCTGCGGGCTGATATTTATAGCCTGGGAAGGGGCCATGGGTATTACCCCCTTCCCAGGCTACAAATATTGGCCCCATGTCATCGGCTTTCCCCCTCTGGCGCAGAAAATTGCGCGCGAGCCCACGCCATTTTTTTCCGTTTTTTTTAAATATATATGGCTATATATCTTTAGATATATCTATGCATATGTCTATAGATATATCTATGGAAATATCTATAGATATAAGTATAGATATATCTATGGAAATATCTATAGATATATCTATGGATGTATCTATGGAAATATCTACAGATATAGTGCCTTGCGAAAGTATTCGGCACCCTGGAACTTTTCAACCTTTTCCCACATATCATGCTTCAAACATAAAGATACCAAATGTAAATTTTTGGTGAAGAATCAACAACGAAATTTATTGGTTATTTTAAATTTTTGTTGTAATTCAAAAACTGAAAAGTGGTGCGTGCAATATTATTCGGCCCCTTTAACTTCATACTTTGTTGCACCATCTTTTACTGCGATTACAGCTGCAAGTCGCTTGGGGTATGTCTCTATCAGTTTTGTACATCGAGAGACTGAAATTCTTGCCCATACTTCCTTGGCAAACAGCTCAAGCTCAGTGAGGTTTGATGGAGCTCATTTGTGAACAGCAGTTTTCAGCTCTTTCCACAGATTCTCGATTGGATTCAGGTCTGGACTTTGACTTGGCCATTCTAATACCTGGATATTTTTATTTGTGAACTATTCCATTGTAGATTTTGCTTTATGTTTGGGATCATTGTCTTGTTGGAAGACAAATCTCCATTCCAGTCTCAGGTCTTTTGCAGACTCCATCACATTTTCTTCATAAATGGTTCTGTATTTGGCTCCATCCATCTTCCCATCAATTTAAACCATCTTCCCTGTCCCTGCTGAAGAAAAGCATGCCCAAACAATGATGCTGCCATCACCATGTTTGACAGTGGGGATGGTGTGTTCAGGTTGATGAGCTGTTTTGCCTTTATGCCAAACATATTCTTTGGCATTGTTGCCAAAAAAGTTCCAGTTTGGTTTCATCTGACCAGAGCACCTTCTTCCACATGTTTGGTGTGTCTCCCAGGTGGTTTGTTGCAAACTTTAAATGACACTTTTTATGGATATCTTTGAGAAATGGCTTTCTTTTTGCCACTCTTCCATAAAGGACGCCATGACCCGGGCCGTCCGGATGGACCGCAGGCTGCAGGCCAGGGGGGTGATGCAGGCGGAGACTCCATTGTTCCCTAGTGGAAAAGAGACTGTTTCTGTACCCATGGACGTAGGGGCTCTATACCCTGAAGGAAAAGGAGAGACAACGCCAGAGAGAAAAGCAGTTATACTTCTACTGTGGTAAAACGGGACATTGGAAAAGGGAGTGTCTTGATTGTCCATCCTCAACCCGGTCGACGGGAAACGACTTGGTCTGGGTAGTCAGCGGGGAGACTACTCAGACCCTCAGGTACCCTTTTCCTCGTTTTCTATGGTGTTTCTTTCATGTGGAACTGTTAGTGGACGATTGTTGTTTTCCCTCTACAGCTTTCGTGGACTGCGGATCATCCATCAATGTCATTGACTTCCAATTGGTCACACGCTGTAAGATAGGGACAGTTAGACTTAAGGTTCCGATCAAAGTGGTGGCCATTGACTCCTCCCCCCTCACTAAAGAGGGAATTCTCTTTATGTCTGACTTGTTTTCACTCAAAGTGGGCGCTACCCATGTGGAAAAATTAAGTTGTTTGGTTCTGGACAATCTACCAGCAGGATTGGTGTTGGGCATGGCCTGGTTACAACGCCATAATCCAGTCATTAACTGGAAAACGGGGGAGATTGTTCAGTGGGGGTTTAATGATTCGATGTTATGTGATAAGTCTGCACTATTGGTTGAACCTGTTAAATCTGTATCTGTGTCATCTGTCGAGCTGGAAGGTATTCCGGAGTACCTGAAAGAATTCGAAGATGTGTTCTCTGAAAGTGAGGCTGAGACGTTGCCGCCACATAGACCCTTTGACTGCGCTATCAAGTTAGCCCCGGGGGCTAAATTGCCTAAAGCCCGTCTGTTTAATTTATCTGGCCCTGAGCGCTTGGCCATGAAAGATTACATTGCTGAGAGTCTTCGCAAAGGACACATACAGTTGTGGCCAAAAGTATTGACACCCCTGTGATTCTGTCAGATAATACTCAGTTTCTTCCTGAAAATGATTGCAAACACAAATTCTTTGATATTATTTTCTTCATATAATTTTTCTTAAATTAAAAAACACAAAAGAGAATGAACCAAAAAGCAAAACATTGATCATTTCACACAAAACTCAAAAAAATGGGCCAGACAAAAATATTAGCACCCTCAGACTAATACTTGGTTGCACAACTTTTAGCCAAAATAACTGCAACCAACCACTTCCGGTAACCATCAATGAGTTTCTTACAATGCTCTGCTGAAATTTTAGACCATTACTCTTTGGCAAACTGCTCCAGGTCCCTGATATTAGAAGGGTGCCTTCTCCAAACTGCCATTTTTAGATCTCTCCACAGGTGTTCTATGGGATTCAGGTCTGGACTCATTGCTGGCCACCTTAGAAATCTCCAGTGCTTTCTCTCAAACCATTTTCTAGTGCTTTTTGAAGTGTGTTTTGGGTCATTGTCCTGCTGGAAGACCCATGACCTCTGAGGGAGACCCATCTTTCTCACACTGGGCCCTACATTATGCTGCAAAATTTGTTGGTAGTCTTCTGACTTCATAATGCCATGCACACGGTCAAGCAGTCCAGTGCCAGAGGCAGCAAAGCAACCCCAAAACATCAGGGAACCTCCGCCATGTTTGACTGTAGGGACCGTGTTCTTTTCTTTGAATGCCTCTTTTTTCTCCTGTAAACTCTATGTTGATGCCTTTGCCCAAAAAGCTCTACTTTTGTCTCATCTGACCAGAGAACATTCTTCCAAAATGTTTTAGGCTTTTTCAGGTAAGTTTTGGCAAACTCCAGCCTGACTTTTTTATGTCTCGGGGTAAGAAGTGGGGTCTTCCTGGGTCTCCTACCATAGAGTGCCTTTTCATTCAGACGCCGACGGATAGTACGGGTTGACACTGTTGTACCCTCGGACTGCAGGGCAGCTTGAACTTGTTTGGATGTTAGTCGAGGTTCTTTATCACACATCCACACAATCTTGCGTTGAAATCTCTTGTCAATTTTTCTTTTCCGTCCACATCTAGGGAGGTTAGCCACAGTGCCATGGGCTTTAAACTTTTTGATGACACTGCGCACAGTAGACACAGGAACATTCAGGTCTTTGGAGATGGACTTGTAGCCTTGAGATTGCTCATGCTTCCTCACAATTTGGTTTCTCAAGTTCTCACACAGTTGTTTGGTCTTCTTTCTTTTCTCCATGCTCAATGTGGTACACACAAGGACACAGGACAGAGGTTGAGTCAACTTTAATCCATGTCAACTGGCTGCAAGTGTGATTTAGTTATTGCCAACACCTGTTAGGTGCCACAGGTAAGATACAGGTGCTGTTAATTACACAAATTAGAGAAGCATCACATGATTTTTCGAACAGTGCCAATACTTTTGTCCACCATCTTTTATGTTTGGTGTGGAATTATATCCAATTTGGCTTTAGGACAATTCTTTTTGTGTTTTTTCATTTAAGACAAATTAAATGAAGATAATAATACCAAAGAATTTGTGTTTGCAATCATTTTCAGGAAGAAACTGAGTATTATCTGACAGAATTGCAGGGGTGTCAATACTTTTGGCCACAACTGTACGTCCCTCAGTCTCACCTGTGGCGGTAGGGTTTTTTTTTTGTTAAGAAAAAAGATGGTGGTTTACATCCCTGCCTCGATTTTCGTGAGCTGAACAAGATTACTGTACGAAATACGTACCCCCTTCCGTTGATTCCCGATTTGTGTAACCAACTTTCAGGGGCAAAATGGTTCTCCAAACTGGATCTTCGGGGGGCATATAATTTGATAAGGGTCAGGGAGGGGGATGAATGGAAAACCGCGTTCCTCACGACCGAGGGACTGTTTGAAAATTTAGTCATGCCCTTTGGTCTTACCAATGCCCCAGCCATATTTCAGAATTTCCTCAACGTGGTATTCTCGGATCTCATTGGTCGTTTTGTTGTCATTTACTTAGATGATATTCTGATATACTCACACAACAGTCAATCTCATCTGAATCATGTGCGAACAGTTCTCCAAAGACTGAGGGAAAATCATCTGTATGCCAAATTGGAGAAATGTGTGTTTTTTGTTCAAGAATTGTCTTTTTTTGGGATTAATTGTGTCCTGTGAGGGTTTTCGCATGGACCCCAAGAAGGTGCAGGCCATTGCGGATTTGGTGCAACCCCGAGACCTTAAGGGTCTTCAGCGCTTCTTGGGGTTCGCCAATTATTGCCGAAAATTTATTCGGGGATTTTCACAGGTGGTCAAACCACTCACAGATCTTACTTGTAAAGGTGCGGATGTGAGAAACTGGTCCTCGCTCGTAAAAGAGGCCTTTGCGACCCTGAAAAGAAGCTTTATGTCTGCTCCCGTATTAGTACAGCCAGATCCGTCCAAACCATTCGTCGTGGAAGTGGACGCCTCTGAGGTGGGGGTGGGGGCGGTGTTGTCCCAAGGGCCTGCCACTCTAACCAAACTCAGGCCCTGTGCTTTCTTTTCCAATAAGTTCTCTGCTGCGGAAAGAAATTACGACGTAGGCAATAGAGAGCTTCTTGCGGTCAAATTGGCGTTTGAAGAATGGAGGCACTTTTTGGAGGGGGCCAGTCACCCGGTTACGGTGATCACGGATCACAAAAATGTGTCATACATTGAGTCTGCTAAAAGACTAACGCCCAGACAGGCCCGTTGGTCACTTTTTTTTCCCATTTTCAGTTTACGATTACATTTCATCCAGGGTCTAAGAATGTCAAGGCTGACGCCTTATCGCGCAGTTTTCAGCCACCGTCCTCCATTCTTCACCCTGGGGTTGTGATAGCAGAGGTCTTATCTGAATTGGAATGGGAGATTCAGGGGGCCCAGTCGCAGGCCCCGGCAGCCAAGCCGGATGGGAAGTTGTTTGTCCCAGAGCAACTTCGCCTGAAACTCTTGCAGGAGTTCCATGAATCCAAGCTGAGTGCTCACCCTGGTATTTCAGCCACACGTCTGGCGGTGGCTAGGATCTTTTGGTGGCCTACCCTTGGTTCGGACATAAAAAAATTAATTGCTGGTTGTGGGGTCTGCGCTCGTTCTAAAAGCTCTCATAGCCGGCCGGCAGGGGAGCTGATGCACTTGGCAGTGCCCGAAAGACCATGGACTCACTTATACATGGATTTTGTTACCAATCTCCCTCCATCTAAGGGTAATACAATGATATGGGTAGTGGTGGACAGGTTTTCTAAGCATGCTCATTTTGTACCCCTGTCCACAGTACCGTCAGCTGAGACGTTGTCCAGGTTGTTTGTGCAGCATGTGATCCGGTTGCATGGGGTACCCCTGAATGTGGTGTCTGATCGTGGTGTGCAGTTTGTGGCTAAGTTTTGGCGTGCTTTCTGCAAAAATTTAGGGATATCTCTGTCCTTTTTGTCTGCATACCATCCTGAGAGCAATGGCCAGACGGAGCGCACTAACCAGTCCCTGGAACAGATCCTCAGGTGTCTAACCTCTGCTAGACAGAATGACTGGTGCGATGCACTGCCGTTGGCTGAATTTGCCTTCAATAGTCGGGTGAGTCAATCCACGGGTATGACTCCTTTTTTGATCAATTATGGGTTCAGTCCTCATTTTGGTGAGTTTTCTCGTCTGGACTCAGGGTGTCCCGGGGCTGAGGGCTCTGTTCAGCGATTACAGAATACGTGGGCAGAAGTTCAGCGGAGTATATCTAGGTCTCAGGGCAGGTATAAGTTTTTCGCGGACAGGAAACTAACACCAGGGCCCACGTTTCAGGTTGGAGATAAGGTTTGGCTCTCCACTCGAAACATTAAGTTGAAGGTTCCTTCAGCCAAGTTGGGGCCCAAATTCATTGGCCCATAGAAGATTGTGGAAAAAATCAATCCAGTGGCGTATAGGCTGTGCCTTCCACCCTCTTTCAAGATCCCTAACGTCTTCCACAAATCTCTACTGAAACCTTTTGAGGCAGTCCATGGAGACTCCGAGTCTGCTGATTCTCCTGTTTTGGTCGAGGGGCAGGTGGAGTACGAGGTTGGTCATATCGTAGATTCCAGGTTGGTACGGCGATCGGTACAGTACCTGGTTCATTGGAAGGGGTATGGACCGGAAGACAGGTCCTGGGTACCGGCCCGGTTGATGCATGCTTATCGCCTGGTGCGGGCTTTCCATGCTAAGTACCCGGGCAAGCCTGGGGGTCCAGAGGCCCCCCGTTGAGGGGGGTACTGTCATGATCTCAGTGCGGGTTTGACTCGCACACGTGGGGTTAATGTCTGGAACCAGTGCTGATGACTGGCATTTCTGGGGTTAAAGGTTGTAATCCCAGTGCAGGCTTACCTGCACACCTGGGGCTATGATTGTGGCCTCTCTCTGGTTCTGGGAGAGACTTCTTATAGCCTCAGGACGCTCCCATCCCTGTCAGTTATACTCTTGCCCTGGGCATAGTGTGGTGACCCCTGAGTGTGTTTTTGCTGTGTTCTGGTTGCTTGATTCTCTGTGTATGACTCGGTCTGTTCTCTGGATATTGCTTTGGATTCTGCTTGGTACCTTCTGTGTCTATTTGGTTTTGACTGCTGCTTGGCCCTGACTATCCGTTCTGTCTCATCCTTGGTATGTTACGGCTATCTCTGTGTATGAACCATGTTTTGCCTGACTCTGAGTAATTCTGTATAGTGTCTTTCCATCTCACTAAGCAGGATGCTAAGCCCTGCCCCCTTGCAGTCACATGACCATAGGTCCCGTGTCTGCTTGCTAAACTTCAACATCCACAGGTCCTGTGCATCGGTACTTTCTGGCTGTACCTGACCCCGGTACCCCTACAGTGCTTGTGAGTCCCTGCTCAGCGGAGGCTGCATGCCGGCGCTGACAGGATCCTGACACTCAGGACACGCACACTGGCTCAGTGAGCAAGTACAGTGCGGTGTTCTTGACACTATCCATTTGGAATGCTCAAAAAATCTTTTGCATCTTGTTTTATCTTGCAATGAACAAGAAGATAGCGAAGTAAGTGACAACTTGGAAAAAGCAAAACATGAATTGCAGACACGTTTATCTGAAATCCAAGCTCAATAATTTTTAACCCCTTAATGACAGCCAATACGTCTTTTTACTGACCTGATATATAAGACAATATTATCCTCATACAGGTGACAATCCAGCAGCTGTCGGCTGTCCACTATAGCTGACAACTTGCTGTATCACAAATGATCAGTGTTGTCACCGTCCATATCTGTTTAACCCCTTAGTTGCTGCTGTCAAAAGTGACTACATCAGAAAAATGGTTAAAAGATTGTGGGGGCTTCCGCTTTAATCTAATTGACACGCTGAGATTATGATTGTGTGGCCCTGATGCTTCCATAGCAGTTCATGGCCAAATAGCGGCCTTAAGGCCCCTTTACATTTAGCAATGCACCAGCGATCCCGACCACGATCCGACCCTGTCAGGATCGCTGGTGCATCGCTAAATGGTCGCTAGTGAGCTGCCACACAGGCAGATCTCACAGCGACGTAGCGACACAGCAGCGGTCGTTACTTACCTTTCAGACGCGGCGATCCTGATGTCCTCCCGCCCGCGTCCACGCGTCGCTCGTCGGCGCCAGCAGGAAGCACCAGATGAGAAATGGAGCTGCACGATCTCGCGCGATCAGCGACAGACAGCGGGGGAGCCGGTCGGAGGTAAGTATCACACATAGCGATATCGCTAGCAATATCGCTGCTGCGTCACAAAATCGGTGGTGCTTTAGCGATATTGCTAGCAACATCGCTATGTGTAAAACCCCCTTTAGAGTCTCCTGTTCAAAAGTTAGTGACATTTATGTAGTAAACAAACATTTTTTCATTCCTGCTATACCACTTTGCATTAATTACTGAAAATCACCTGAAGGGTTAATAAACTACAGGACAGAAGTTTTCAATATGACAGGGGGTGCTGTTTTTAAAATGGTATCACTTTTTGGGGTTTCCCAAAATATATCACCCCTAAAGTCACTTCAAACTTGGATAGGTCCCTCAAAAAATAAATTTTGTAACTTTCCTTGAAAAAATGATAAATTATTGCTACATTTTTAAACCTCCAAAAAGGCTAACAAAATAAATTAGCATTTTAAAAATGGTGCTGATGTAAAGCAGGCATGTGGGAAATGTTATTTATTAATGTTTTTGTGTGGTATGACTATCTGGATTAAACGGATAATCATTCAAAGTTTGAAAATTGCTATTATTTTTTTACATTTTTGTCAAGTTTCTGATATTTTTTATAAATAAACACAAAACATATCAACCTAAATTTACCATTATCATAAATTATAATGTGCCATGAAAAAACAATCTCAAAATCAATGGGATTTGTTGAAGCATTCCAGAGTTATGACCACATAAAGAATTTTTAAAATTGGCTCTGTCACTAAGGGGTTAAAAAAAAACTGGATAAAAAATTAACACTGCTGCAAATTGAGATAAAGCAAAGAAAAATGTACACCTATGGAATTTTACTAAGCAGTAAACTAATCAATTTACATAACACAATGCTTTCATCATTATTTTTCTACAATATATATTGGATCCCCGTGGTAAAGGACTCAATTTTTCTTATGTGAAGCAACAAAAAAAAGCAGTCTATAGGAGCGCTAAAGGAGAGGCAGAAACCAGAAAAAGGGTAAAAAACTCAGCTTTTATTCTTCCTCCAATAGCCACAACTAGAGTTGAGCGAAACGGGTCGAAAAAATTCAAAAGTCGCCGACTTTTGGCAAAGTCGGGTTTCATGAAACGAAACCCGACCCTAGGATGAGGTCGGCCACGAGGTCGGCGACTTACGCGCCAAAGTCGCGTTTCAAAAGTTTGTTTTGCGCTCTTTTTCAGCCAATCAGGATCCACGGACACTGTGGGCAACGTGATGACATAGGCACGGGTCACCACCATCTTTCAGAAGGGCATGCAAGTGATTGGCTTGCTTTGGTGGGCGTCACAGGGGGTATAAAAGGGCGTGCACGCCGACCGCCATCTTACTTCTGCCGATCTTAGTATAGGGAGAGGTTGCTGCTGATTCTGTAGGGAGAGCGTTAGGCAGGGAAGAAGACAAAAAAACTGCTTCTGCTGCTAGCGATTTGGCCTGCACAACACACAAGTCACTGTGTGTGCAGTGCAAGGGGAGGCTATATTGTGGTGTATCAGTGGTGTTGGTTGTTGGGCTGCCTTCTAAGGCTTCCTGACACGCTGGCATTGCTGTTTACCCACTGCTCCGCAAACTGCTTTTTTAAAAGCAATCCAATCTCCCTTATCCTCTCGTCACTTTGGTCACAGGCAGCTGTGCCATCGAGCGTGTCACATAGCGCTCAGATATCAGTGGGCCGCACACAATCCACAAGTGTCCAGTGTCCAAAAGTGTACGCAGAGATTCAAAATCTCCATTATCCTCTCGTCACTTTGGTCACAGGCAGCTGTGCCATCGAGTGTGTCACATAGCGCTCAGATATCAGTGGGCCGCACACAATCCACAAGTGTCCACTGTCCACAATTGTACGTAGAGATTCAAAATCTCCATTATCCTCTCGTCACTTTGGTCACAGGCAGCTGTGCCATCGAGCGTGTCACATAGCGCTCAGATATCAGTGGGCCGCACACAATCCACAAGTGTCCACTGTCCACAAGTGTACGCAGAGATTCAAAATCTCCATTATCCTCTCGTCACTTTGGTCACAGGCAGCTGTGCCATCGAGCGTGTCACATAGCGCTCAGATATCAGTGGGCCGCACACAATCCACAAGTGTCCACTGTCCACAAGTGTACGCAGAGATTCAAAATCTCCATTATCCTCTCGTCACTTTGGTCACAGGCAGCTGTGCCATCGAGCGTGTCACATAGCGCTCAGATATCAGTGGGTCGCACACAATCCACAAGTGTCCAGTGTCCAAAAGTGTACGCAGAGATTCAAAATCTCCATTATCCTCTCGTCACTTTGGTCACAGGCAGCTGTGCCATCGAGCGTGTCACATAGCGCTCAGATATCAGTGGGCCGCACACAATCCACAAGTGTCCAGTGTCCAAAAGTGTACGCAGAGATTCAAAATCTCCATTATCCTCTCGTCACTTTGGTCACAGGCAGCTGTGCCGTCGAGCGTGTCACATAGCGCTCAGATATCAGTGGGCCGCACACAATCCACAAGTGTCCACTGTCCACAAGTGTACGCAGAGATTCAAAATCTCCATTATCCTCTCGTCACTTTGGTCACAGGCAGCTGTGCCATCGAGCGTGTCACATAGCGCTCAGATATCAGTGGGCCGCACACAATCCACAAGTGTCCAGTGTCCAAAAGTGTACGCAGAGATTCAAAATCTCCATTATCCTCTCGTCACTTTGGTCACAGGCAGCTGTGCCATCGAGCGTGTCACATAGCGCTCAGATATCAGTGGGCCGCACACAATCCACAAGTGTCCAGTGTCCAAAAGTGTACGCAGAGATTCAAAATCTCCATTATCCTCTCGTCACTTTGGTCACAGGCAGCTGTGCCATCGAGCGTGTCACATAGCGCTCAGATATCAGTGGGCCGCACACAATCCACAAGTGTCCACTGTCCACAAGTGTACACAGAGATTCAAAATCTCCATTATCCTCTCGTCACTTTGGTCACAGGCAGCTGTGCCATCGAGCGTGTCACATAGCGCTCAGATATCAGTGGGCCGCACACAATCCACAAGTGTCCAGTGTCCAAAAGTGTACGCAGAGATTCAAAATCTCCATTATCCTCTCGTCACTTTGGTCACAGGCAGCTGTGCCATCGAGCGTGTCACATAGCGCTCAGATATCAGTGGGCCGCACACAATCCACAAGTGTCCACTGTCCACAAGTGTACGCAGAGATTCAAAATCTCCATTATCCTCTCGTCACTTTGGTCACAGGCAGCTGTGCCATCGAGCGTGTCACATATCGCTAAGATATCAGTGGGCCGCACACAATCCACAAGTGTCCACTGTCCACAAGTGTGTGCAGAAATTCTAAAACTCCCCTGTCCTATAGACACCTTGTACCTTGTTTTACATTACTATATAGTTTGTTGGATTTTGTCTACATTTCTACCAAAAATGAGGAAGGCTGGTGGAAGAGGCCATGGAATTGGGCAGGGGTTGGCAGCTGGTAATGATGGTGTTGGTGGTGGATCTGATGGTAGTGGCAAGAGCAAAATAGGACCAAATGCAGGAGGTGCTGACCCTGCGTCATCGTCTGTCTACATAAGGCCTCGAACGCTTAGTTTTCTAGGAGTTGGCAAACCGCTTTTAAAGGCAGAGCATCAGGAAAAAGTTTTGTCTTACATTGCTGACTCAGCCTCCAGCTCTATCGCCTCCTCTTCTTCAGTTGTAAAAAGTAAAAGCACTGAGTCGTCATTGGAGGCTCATGTTCATGAACCACACCTTTCCTTGTGTCCTTCACCCCAACCAAGATTGAAGGATGACGCAGGCCATACTACTGATTACTCCATGGAGCTGTTTTCACATACCATGCCTGGATTATCAAGTCAAATGGTGAATTACCCAGGCCAAGATGAATCTGACATGGAGTGCACTGATACACAGCCGCTGATGGATGATTCTGCTGGTACATTCACTCAGAGCACTACATTGTCCTCGCAGTGTACAGAGCCAGATTTTGACCCTGATGAGACTCAGGTGCCCCTTCCCGCACACTATACCACCATATACGGTGAAACAGAGAAAGGTGCACATGACATAGAAGAGGAGGTGATGGATGACCCAGTTGTTGACCCAGATTGGCATCCATTGGGGGAAGAGGGTGCTGCTTCCAATAGCTCAGATGAGGAGCATCCACAGCAGACATCGACATCGCAACAGCTGTTATCTGGCAGGCCCGGAGCACTCCAAAGACAGGTTCCAAACATCAAAAGAGTTGCTGGACAGCTTGTCCAGAGGGTCAAAAGATCACGGCGTGCTAGGCCGCAAAATGTCTGCCAAAGTAGGAAGAGTGCAGTGTGGCAGTTTTTTGAACAAAATCCTCATGATCAGGCCAAGGTTATCTGTAAGAAGTGCGCAAAGACCTTTAGCCG
Organism: Dendrobates tinctorius; assembly: GCF_039654945.1. Classification (NCBI taxonomy): domain Eukaryota; kingdom Metazoa; phylum Chordata; class Amphibia; order Anura; family Dendrobatidae; genus Dendrobates; species Dendrobates tinctorius. Next base: position 224,778 of record NW_027361848.1, read on the forward strand.
AGGGAAAAATCTGAAAAATTTGAATACCAGTTGCATGCTTAGACATTTAACCAGCATGCACTTGCAAGCGTGGACACAACACCAAACCTCAAGTGCCACATGTGCAACTGATCACAACGAAGGTAGTCAGCAACACTACATTGTTTCCCCCACTGTAAGCACACCGGTTAGCACAGCAGCAAATGTTGAGGTGTCGTTGCAAGGCCACAGCAGTCAGGGAATCCCACTGTTATATCAACGAAAGACTGATTCTAGGCCATCAGAAAGAACACCAACTCCATCACCATCATCAACCCTCTCTCTGTCCGCCCTGTCCACTGCTACTTCCACCATATGCAGCTCTCAAGTCCAGCTCACCCTCCCAGACACTATGAGTAGGTCAAGAAAGTACTCAGTCTCTCATCCGCGTACACTGGGTTTGAATGCCCACATTGCCAAACTAATCTCGTTTGAGATGATGCCCTTTCGGTTGGTGGATAGCACAGCTTTCCGCGAACTCATGGCCTATGCAGTACCACGCTATGACCTACCCAGTCGCCACGTCTTCTCTCGCAAAGCCATCCCAGCCCTCCACCATCATGTGAAAGACCGCATTGTCCATGCACTCAAGCAGTCAGTGAGCGGAAAGGTGCACCTCACAACTGATGCATGGTCCAGTCGGCATGGCCAGGGCCGTTACGTGTCCATCACTGCGCACTGGGTTAATGTGGTGGATGCAGGGTCCACAGGGGACAGCGGTGGTGGGACAGTGCTGCCTAGCCCACGGTCTAGGAAACAGTTGGCTGTAGGCGTTCGACCCTCCTCCTCCTCCTCCTCCAGAAGCGACAGCTCGTCCACAGAGCGCAGTCGTACGAGCACTCCATCTGCAGCTGCCACTGTTGCACACGATGTGTCCCCCTATCGAGCAGCTAGTGGAAAGCGTCAGCAGGCTGTGTTGTAGATGATGTGTTTGGGCGACAGACGAGTGACAGACGACTGGCCGAGTACTTGAAGCGACAAACTGAGTCATGGCTGGGCAGTGTACATCTTGAGGCAGGCAAGGTAGTTAGTGATAATGGCCGTAATTTTGTGGCAGCCATAGCCCTTTCAAAACTCAGCCACATACCTTGCTTGGCTCACACCTTGAACCTGGTGGTGCAGTGCTTCCTCAAAAATTATCCGGAGTTAACAGCCCTGCTCCAGAAGGTGCGAAGACTGTGCGCGCACATCCGCCGGTCGCCTGTACACTCCGTTCGTATGCAGAAGCTGCAGCGATTGCTCCACCTTCCCAACCACCGCCTCATTATCGACATTGCAACAAGGTGGAACTCCACCCTGCACATGGTGGAGCGGCTGTGCGAGCAGAGGCAGGCCATAATGCATTTGTGGGAGGATACACGGCCAGGCACTTTGAGAGCAGACATGGAGTTGACAGGCGTGCAGTGGTCGAAGCTGAAGGACCTTTGTAAAGTCCTTCAGTGTTTTGAGGAATGCACACGGCTGGTAAGCGCAGACGACGCCATCCTAAGCATGAGCATCCCACTTATGCGTCTGCTCATGCAAACTTTGACGCACCTTAAGGAGCAGGCGTCTGCAGCCAATGTTGATGAGGAGGAAGAGGAGGAGGGAATCCTTGATGACATTCAGCCATTGTCTGCTCAGGGACCTCTCCTGGATGAGGTGGAGGAAGAAGAGGAGGAGGAGGAGGATGATGGGGATGATTACTTAGGGGAGGAGGATGCATCTCGTGGGGCAAGTGAAAATGTTGGCGTGGCAAGGTCTGGTACAGGGTTTGTGCATGACTGGAGGGATGTGGATTTGCCAGAAAGTGCTCCTCCACCCAGCACTCGCAGTGCATCATTGACACCGGGAACATTTGCCCACATGTCAGATTATGCCTTGCGGATCCTAAAAAGGGACCCCCGCATTGCCAAAATGATGAACGATGACGACTACTGGTTGGCCAGCATCCTGGATCCACGCTATAAAGGCAAATTACAAAACATCATGCCACAGGAGAACCTTGACCTAATATTGGCTAATAAACAAGCAACTCTGGTAAATCGGTTGCTTGAGGCATTCCCAGCACACAGCAGCGGTGATGGTTCTCACACAAGCCGTACGGGCTGGGGGCAGCTTGGCAGAGGTGTTCGTGGTGCACACAGCAGAAGTGGCGTTGGAGACAGGGGTTTCATGACAATGTTGTGGACTGATTTTTCAAATACCGCTCACACAACTGGTAATACTGCATCGATGGAAAGTGACAGGAGACAGCAGTTGTCAACTATGGTTACAAACTACTTTTCCTCCCATATCGATGTTCTCCCACACAGGTCATTCCCCTTTGACTATTGGGCCGCTAAACTGGACACCTGGCCTGAATTGGCCCAATATGCCTTACAGGAGCTCGCTTGCCCAGCTGCAAGTGTGCTATCGGAAAGAGTCTTCAGTGCAGCTGGATCAATCCTGACAGAAAAAAGGATCCGTCTGTCAACCCAAAATGTGGATGATCTAACCTTCATTAAAATGAACCACGCATGGGTTTCCAAGGATTTTGTCCCACCTTCCCCTGATGACACATAGGGTGACAGAAAAATGGCTTGCTTTGGTCCACCTCTTCCTGGTACTTCACCTATTTCGCCTTTTGCATCAGTTGAATGTCCAACATCAACATATGCCACTTTCTAAAACTCCCTAACTGTGCTGCCTCCCCCCCCATGGCCGGGGTCACCACCTAGCGCACGACACCGTGCGAGTGCCATTGCCCTGGACAGGTGGGTAGGCCGACTCTTGGGCGCGGGCACTGGCACAGGGTCCCTCATAGTGCAATCAAGTGTCTCTGACGGCGGTGGTGCACACCCGCCGTCAGACACACCGCTGTACTATGAGGGGCCCAGTGCCAGTACCGACGCCCACGAGTGTGCCCCCCTTGCTTGGCCAGGGCCCTAGCATTTGCAATCTTTACCTCTCCCTGCTCCTCCGCTGTGTAATCTGGGCCGTCAAATCCATACTGTGCCTGACACCGTCTGAGCCTGCCTCCTGATGTATAGACATATATTTTGAATGTGTACGCTATCCATACATGTTATCCGGGGATACGGTACCCCTTCTAACCTTCGTGCAATGACGTGCAATCCATACTGGGCCTAACACCGTCTGAGCCTGCCTCATGCTGTATAGACATATATTTTGAATGTGTACGCTATCCATACATGTTATCCGGGGATACGGTACCCCTTCTAACCTTTGTGCAATGACGTGCAATCCATACTGGGCCTAACACCGTCTGAGCCTGCCTCATGCTGTATAGACATATATTTTGAATGTGTACGCTATCCATACATGTTATCCGGGGATACGGTACCCTTTCTAACCTTTGTGCAATAACGTGCAATCCATACTGGGCCTAACACCGTCTGAGCCTGCCTCATGCTGTATAGACATATATTTTGAATGTGTACGCTATCCATACATGTTATCCGGGGATACGGTACCCTTTCTAACCTTTGTGCAATGACGTGCAATCCATACTGGGCCTAACACCGTCTGAGCCTGCCTCATGCTGTATAGACATATATTTTGAATGTGTACGCTATCCATACATGTTATCCGGGGATACGGTACCCTTTCTAACCTTTGTGCAATGACGTGCAATCCATACTGGGCCTAACACCGTCTGAGCCTGCCTCATGCTGTATAGACATATATTTTGAATGTGTACGCTATCCATACATGTTATCCGGGGATACGGTACCCTTTCTAACTTTTGTGCAATGACGTTCAATCCATACTGGGCCTAACACCGTCTGAGCCTGCCTCATGCTGTATAGACATATATTTTGAATGTGTACGCTATCCATACATGTTATCCGGGGATACGGTACCCTTTCTAACCTTTGTGCAATGACGTGCAATCCATACTGGGCCTAACACCGTCTGAGCCTGCCTCATGCTGTATAGACATATATTTTGAATGTGTACGCTATCCATACATGTTATCCGGGGATACGGTACCCTTTCTAACCTTTGTGCAATGACGTTCAATCCATACTGGGCCTAACACCGTCTGAGCCTGCCTCATGCTGTATAGACATATATTTTGAATGTGTACGCTATCCATACATGTTATCCGGGGATACGGTACCCTTTCTAACCTTTGTGCAATGACGTTCAATCCATACTGGGCCTAACACCGTCTGAGCCTGCCTCATGCTGTATAGACATATATTTTGAATGTGTATGCTATCCATACATGTTATCCGGGGATACGGTACCCTTTCTAACCTTTGTGCAATGACGTTCAATCCATACTGGGCCTAACACCGTCTGAGCCTGCCTCATGCTGTATAGACATATATTTTGAATGTGTACGCTATCCATACATGTTATCCGGGGATACGGTACCCTTTCTAACCTTTGTGCAATGACGTGCAATCCATACTGGGCCTAACACCGTCTGAGCCTGCCTCATGCTGTATAGACATATATTTTGAATGTGTACGCTATCCATACATGTTATCCAGGGATACGGTACCCTTTCTAACCTTTGTGCAATGACGTGCAATCCATACTGGGCCTAACACCGTCTGAGCCTGCCTCATGCTGTATAGACATATATTTTGAATGTGTACGCTATCCATACATGTTATCCGGGGATACGGTACCCCTTCTAACCTTTGTGCAATGACGTGCAATCCATACTGGGCCTAACACCGTCTGAGCCTGCCTCATGCTGTATAGACATATATTTTGAATGTGTACGCTATCCATACATGTTATCCGGGGATACGGTACCCTTTCTAACCTTTGTGCAATAACGTGCAATCCATACTGGGCCTAACACCGTCTGAGCCTGCCTCATGCTGTATAGACATATATTTTGAATGTGTACGCTATCCATACATGTTATCCGGGGATACGGTACCCCTTCTAACCTTTGTGCAATGACGTGCAATCCATACTGGGCCTAACACCGTCTGAGCCTGCCTCATGCTGTATAGACATATATTTTGAATGTGTACGCTATCCATACATGTTATCCGGGGATACGGTACCCTTTCTAACCTTTGTGCAATGACGTGCAATCCATACTGGGCCTAACACCGTCTGAGCCTGCCTCATGCTGTATAGACATATATTTTGAATGTTTACGCTATCCATACATGTTATCCGGGGATACGGTACCCTTTCTAACCTTTGTGCAATGACGTTCAATCCATACTGGGCCTAACACCGTCTGAGCCTGCCTCATGCTGTATAGACATATATTTTGAATGTGTACGCTATCCATACATGTTATCCGGGGATACGGTACCCTTTCTAACCTTTGTGCAATGACGTGCAATCCATACTGGGCCTAACACCGTCTGAGCCTGCCTCATGCTGTATAGACATATATTTTGAATGTGTACGCTATCCATACATGTTATCCGGGGATACGGTACCCTTTCTAACTTTTGTGCAATGACGTTCAATCCATACTGGGCCTAACACCGTCTGAGCCTGCCTCATGCTGTATAGACATATATTTTGAATGTGTACGCTATCCATACATGTTATCCGGGGATACGGTACCCTTTCTAACCTTTGTGCAATGACGTGCAATCCATACTGGGCCTAACACCGTCTGAGCCTGCCTCATGCTGTATAGACATATATTTTGAATGTGTACGCTATCCATTCATGTTATCCGGGGATACGGTACCCCTTCTAACCTTTGTGCAATGACGTGCAATCCATACTGGGCCTAACACCGTCTGAGCCTGCCTCATGCTGTATAGATATATATTTTGAATGTGTACGCTATCCATACATGTTACCGGGGATACGGTTCCCCTTCTAACCTTTGTGCAATGACGTGCAATCCATACTGGGCCTAACACCGTCTGAGCCTGCCTCATGCTGTATAGACATATATTTTGAATGTGTACGCTATCCATACATGTTATCTGGGGATACGGTACCCTTTCTAACCTTTGTGCAATGACGTTCAATCCATACTGGGCCTAACACCGTCTGAGCCTGCCTCATGCTGTATAGACATATATTTTGAATGTGTACGCTATCCATACATGTTATCCGGGGATACGGTACCCTTTCTAACCTTTGTGCAATGACGTGCAATCCATACTGGGCCTAACACCGTCTGAGCCTGCCTCATGCTGTATAGACATATATTTTGAATGTGTACGCTATCCATACATGTTATCCGGGGATATGGTACCCCTGCTAACCTTTGTGCAATGACGTGCAATCCATACTGGGCCTAACACCGTCTGAGCCTGCCTCATGCTGTATAGACATATATTTTGAATGTGTACGCTATCCATACATGTTATCCAGGGATACGGTACCCTTTCTAACCTTTGTGCAATGACGTGCAATCCATACTGGGCCTAACACCGTCTGAGCCTGCCTCATGCTGTATAGACATATATTTTGAATGTGTACGCTATCCATACATGTTATCCGGGGATACGGTACCCTTTCTAACCTTTGTGCAATGACGTTCAATCCATACTGGGCCTAACACCGTCTGAGCCTGCCTCATGCTGTATAGACATATATTTTGAATGTGTACGCTATCCATACATGTTATCCGGGGATACGGTACCCCTTCTAACCTTTGTGCAATGACGTGCAATCCATTCTGGGCCTAACACCGTCTGAGCCTGCCTCATGCTGTATAGACATATATTTTGAATGTGTACGCTATCCATACATGTTATCCAGGGATACGGTACCCTTTCTAACCTTTGTGCAATGACGTGCAATCCATACTGGGCCTAACACCGTCTGAGCCTGCCTCATGCTGTATAGACATATATTTTGAATGTGTACGCTATCCATACATGTTATCCAGGGATACGGTACCCTTTCTAACCTTTGTGCAATGACGTGCAATCCATACTGGGCCTAACACCGTCTGAGCCTGCCTCATGCTGTATAGACATATATTTTGAATGTGTACGCTATCCATACATGTTATCCAGGGATACGGTACCCTTTCTAACCTTTGTGCAATGACGTGCAATCCATACTGGGCCTAACACCGTCTGAGCCTGCCTCATGCTGTATAGACATATATTTTGAATGTGTACGCTATCCATACATGTTATCCGGGGATACGGTACCCCTTCTAACCTTTGTGCAATGACGTGCAATCCCTACTGGGCCTAACACCGTCTGAGCCTGCCTCATGCTGTATAGACATATATTTTGAATGTGTACGCTATCCATACATGTTATCCAGGGATACGGTACCCTTTCTAACCTTTGTGCAATCACGTGCAATCCATACTGGGCCTAACACCGTCTGAGCCTGCCTCATGCTGTATAGACATATATTTTGAATGTGTACACTATCCATACATGTTATCCGGGGATACGGTACCCCTTCTAACCTTTATGCAATGACGTGCAATCCATACTGGGCCTAACACCGTCTGAGCCTGCCTCATGCTGTATAGACATATATTTTGAATGTGTACGCTATCCATACATGTTATCCCGGGATACGGTACCCTTTCTAACCTTTGTGCAATCACGTGCAATCCATACTGGGCATGAGAACGGCTGGCGAGCTGTTAAGCAAGCTACAGCACCTGTCCAGACAAGTACAGGGATTCCCTAGCGAGGAGACTTATTTGATTGTTTTCTATGTTGGGACAGCAATTTTTGGGGAGCACTATACTCTGGAGAATGATAGATGGGGCCCACCATACACTGGAACATTCCAAAGGTGGACATCAGACACTGGAGCAGCATTTACAGGGCCCATTATACACTAGAGCATTAGAAATGGGGCCCATTATGTTTGGAGCATTATTTGGGCCCATAAGACAGTGGAGCTTCATCCATGGGGACCAACATATACTGTAGCATTATGTGGAGCTCATCATATACTGTTTCAAACATTATATGGGACCAATGATTTTGTATGGAGAAATAGATGGGCCTCGTCATGAGATGTAAAAAGTGAGGTATTTTTCATTGTACTATACCGCTATTTCTCTGCCGTATCGGAGCATGATGAGTTGTGGTATGTGTTAAAGGGGCGCTCTTTTGCCCAGGGCACATGAAAACCTGCAGCCAGCCCTCCCCCCCCACAACTTTAGCCAAATAACCCCCATTTTTCAGTGCGTAACTTGTATTATGAAGTTAATTAAGGTTGACAAGCTTAAGTAAGAAGAATTGATGCTTTTGGCATTCAAATGGGCACTGTAGGTGTGTTTCCTGTCCTCCTCTCACTGCCGACTTTTATTCCCCATTGACTTACATTGGGTTTCGTGTTTCGGGACGACCCCGACTTTTCCCTATAATCGGACGATCTTGCTCGACCCGACTTTTGGAAAAGTCGGGTTTCACGAAACGAAACGCGACCCTAAAAAAGCAAAAGTCGCTCAACTCTAGCCACAACGCGTTTCTACTGTCACAGCCGTCTTCCTCAGGTGGAATGAAGGAAGCATCAATTATTACAGCCTTTATAGGTTTATTATCAGTTTTTTATGGAATATTGATGAGGTTGAATGTCGTATATGTATAATGATTGTTTAACGAATGTATTTTCACAATGTTTTTATTGGGGATGTAAGGGTTAACGCGCAACATCAAGGGGAGGCCTCATAGGATTGTGGGTTGTTCCAACTAGGGCTACCTATAAAGGCTGTAATAATTGATGCTTCCTTCATTCCACCTGAGGAAGACGGCTGTGACTGTAGAAACACGTTGTGGGTAATGGAGGAAGAATAAAAGCTGAGTTTTTTACCCTTTTTCTGGTTTCTGCCTCTCCTTTAGCGCTCCTATAGACCGCTTTTTTTTGTTGCTTCACATTGAATTTTCCTCTCTGAGGATCAGCGGCAGGAGCAGCTTGGAGGGCAGTTGCTTGTGGGAGAACCTGCATTTGCTGGGCGGTGCTGGGAAGCTCCGGGATCCTTGGTGTTCACTTATGGCTGGGATCGGTCTCAACTTCACATCTGGAAGCCGGTGAGAGATGGACTGACCAGGAGAGCGGAGGTTGCTTTCAGCCACGTACAGTGCCCTTCTGGGTTGCGAGGACACGCTCCCCAACTACCATTCACGTTCACACCGTGGTTGTGCAAGGGTGGCACAACCCTGTAAGGTGAGCACCCTGTCGATTCAGTTAGGGAATTAATTTAAACACAGGTACACTCAGCGTCGGACTGGAACACCTTGGGCCCACCAGAGAAAATCATTCTTGGGGCCCACTATGTAGCTGCATAGAGTTAAATACCAGACCACCAATTATGCGGTAAAACACGCTAATATCCGGGTATAATATAAGGTTGTACATGTCTTAATTATGTAGCAGGAGTTGGGGTAGCCCACTCATAGGATATAAAGCAGCCCCCTCACATAGTATAATGCAGCCATCTCATAGAATATAATACTGCCCCCCTCATAGGGTATAATACTGCCCACCTCATAGGGAATAATGCACCCCCTCATAGGGTATAATGCACCCCCTCATAGGGTATAATGCACCCCCTCATAGGGTATAATACTGCCCCCCTCATAGGGTATAATACTGTGCCCCCTTATAGGGTATAATACTGCCCCCCTCATAGGGAATAATACTGCCCCCCTCATAGGGAATAATGCACCCCCTCATAGGGAATAATGCACCTCCTCATAGGGAATAATGCACCCCCTCATAGGGTATAATACTGCCCCCCTCATAGGGTATAATGCTGCCCCCCTCATAGGGAATAATGCTGCCTCCTCATAGGGTATAATACTGCCCCCCTCATAGGGAATAATGCTGCCCCCTCATAGGGTATAATGCTGCCCCCCTCATAGGGAATAATGCTGCCCCCTCATAGGGAATAATGCTGCCTCCTCATAGGGTATAATACTGCCCCCCTCATAGGGTATAATGCTGCCCCCTCATAGGGTATAATACTGCCCCCTCATAGGGTATAATACTGCCCCCCTCATAGGGTATAATGCTGCCCCCCTCATAGGGAATAATGCTGCCCTCCTCATAGGGTATAATGCTGCCTCCTCATAGGGTATAATGCTGCCTCCTCATAGGGTATAATGCTGCCCCCTCATAGGGTATAATACTGCCCCCCTCATAGGGAATAATGCACCCCCTCATAGGGTATAATGCTATATAGATATATAGATATAGAGTTAGATAGATATAGATAGAAAGATAGATGTAGAAATAGATATAGAGATAGATAGTAGATAATGGATAGAAAGTAGATAATGGATAGATATAGATAGAAAGATTCATAGAGATAGATAGAGATAGATAGAGATAGATAGAGATAGATAGAAATAGATATAAAGATAGATATAGAAAGAAAGATAGATAGATAGATCGATAGGTAGATAGATATAGAGATAGATAGAAAATAGATAATGGATAGATAGATATAGAGATAGATAGCTATAGATAGAAAGATATAGATATAGATAGATATAGAGATAGAGATAGATAATAGATAGAGATAGATAAGAGATATACAGATATAATAATAATAATAATAATAATAATAATAATAATATAGACATATATAGATAGATATAGAGATAAATATATTTAGATAGATGGCTATAAATAAAAATAGATATAGAGATATATATATAGAGATAGATAGATAGATAGATATAGAGATAATAGATATAGAGATAGATAGATAGATATAGAGATAGATATAGAGACAGATAGATATAGAAAGATAGATATAGAGATAGATATAGAGATAATAGCTAGATATAGAGATATGTATAGAGATAGATATAGAGTTAGAAAGATAGATAGATATAGAAAGATATAGAGATAGATAGATGGATAGATAGATATAGATAATAGATATAATAGATAGATATAGAGATAGATATAGAGATAGATGGATAGATCAATAGACAGATAGATAAAGAGAGAGATAGAGATAGAGATAGATAGATAATGAGATATAGAGATAGATATAGAGATATAGTGTTAGATAGAAAGATAGATATAGAGATAGATAGATATACAGATAGATAGATAGATATAGAGATAGATATGGATATAGAGATAACAGATAGATATAGAGATAGATAGATAGATATAGAGATAGATAGATAGATATAGAGATAGATAGCTATAGAGAGATATAGAGATAGATATAGAGAGAAACAGATATAGAGATAGAGATAGATATAGAGATAGATAGGTAGATAGATATAGAGTTAATAGATAGATATAGAGATAGATAGAGATAGAGAGAGCGGTAGATAGAGAGAGAGATAGATATAGAGAGAGATAGATACAGAGATCGATAAATAGATATAGAGAGATAGATATAGATATAGATAAAAGATAGAGATAGATAAATAAATAAATATAGAGATAACAGATAGATATAGAGATAGAGTAAGATAGAAAGATATAGAGATAGGTAGATATAGATAATAGAGATAGCTAGATAGATAGACATAATAGATAGATATAGATAGATATAGAGATAGATGTAGAGATAGATAGATATAGAGATAGATATAGATAATAGATAGAGATAAATAGATAGATAGATAGAGAAAGATAGATATAGAGATAGAAAGATAGATAGATATACAGAGAGATATAGAGATAGAGATAAATAGATAGATATAGAGAGAGATATAGAGAGAAATAGATATAGATATAGAGATGATATATATAAGATAGATATAAAGATAGAGATAGATATAGAAATAGATAGATATAGATAATAGATAGAGATAGATATAGAGATAGATAGATATAGATAATAGATAGAAAGATAGATAGAAGAGAGATAGAGAGAGAGATATATAGAGAGATAGATAGATAGATAGAGACAGATAGAGAGAGCGAGAGAGATATAAAAAAACAAACAAAACACAATACTCACCTCTCCTCCTCGCTCCCACGCTGATTCCGGCAGCCGGCTTCAGTGTCAGGAGCTGCCCCCTCTGCCAGACACACAGCGGGTGCACGATGTAGTGACGTCATCGCGCACTGGCTGTGAGCCAGGAGCAGAGAGGACTGAGGGCGGCGCCGGCCCTGATGCAGAGCGGCTTACTGGGCTGGGGGCGGGGCCTCTGGGGGTGGAGACCTGCTTCGCAGTGAATATTCATTTCTCTTTAGCAGCGGGGACAGGGGCTCCTGCCTCCTGACACCCGCTGCTGCTCCGCTGGCAGGGGCCCCCATAGCAGCTGCATGGTGTGCGACACACCACTGGCTGGGGGCCCCTGGAGCAGCGGGGGCCCTAGGCAACTGCTGGCCCTGTATGCCAGCAGGTGCCAGGGCCCACCAGATGCCAGGGCCCACCGGAGAATCCACCGGTTCTCCGGTGGGCCAGTCCGACGCTGGGTACACTCATTGTGCCTCTCTTTGCATTTTATTTTTCATGTTAATTAACGCTGGAGCGCTGGTTGCAAAGACCACAGAGAGTGCTGCAGGAGGAGTCCTGTAATAATATTCACGGGTACTGTAACAAGAGGATACATTCTTCGGCATTCCAAGGAGGATTCGGGATTCAACTGAGGATTATCAAGGACTATTTTTCTTATATTTGATCACAATAAGATTATAATTTACTTTTTTTAACTAACAATAGGCTTGATTACAGGTAGCTCCTGATAACAGATGGTATAGGGTAAAATGGTCATGTTTGCAAGGGCAATAGGTTGGTTGCAACTACAGATTTGAGTGAAACTGATAAGAAACACATGATTAGTAGTGTTGAGCATTCCGATACCGCAAGTATCGGGTATCGGCCGATATTAGCTGTATCGGAATTCCGATACTAAATTCCGATACTTTTTTCATATCGAATACCGGAATCGGAAGTTCCCATAATGCTATGAACCCGCTCGATTTGATTCAGCCAATGGGAATCCTCAGAAGTGTGGGCACATCCTGTTAGGCATGTTAACTATTGGCATGGCTGCGACTGGCTGCTGAAATGACGTCATCATGATGCGCGGTCTGTGCGCATCATGATGCGCGGTCTGTGCCGACTGCGGGGGGTCTGTGCCGACTGTCAGGGGTCTGTACGGGCCTCTCGGGGGCCTGTGCCGGCTGCCGGTGGTCTATACTGGCCAGCCGGGTGCCTGTGCCGGCTGTCGGGGGTCTGTGCGGGCCTGCCGGGGGCCTGTGCCGGCTGCCGGGGGTCTGAGCGAGCCTGCCGGGGGTCTTGTGTGTGTGCAGGCATCGTCCGATGGGACTACAAGTCCCATCGGTCGATGCCTGCTACACTGACAGTGATTGACACATTAGCCAATGATGGGACAGTAGTAGTCCCATCATCCGGCTAATGTGTTGAATGTAAAAAAAACAAAAAAACATACATACTACATACATAGTACATATATACTACATTCATACAGCATACATACATACTACATACATGCTACATATACTACAGTCATACATACATACTACATACATGCTACATATATACTACATTCATACAACATACATACATACACTCACTGGCCACTTTATTAGGTACACCATGCTAGTAAGGGGTTGGACCCCCTTTTGCCTTCAGAACTGCCTCAATTCTTCGTGGCAGAGATTCAACAAGGTGCTGGAAGCATTCCTCAGAGATTTTGGACCATATTGACATGATGGCATCACACAGTTGGCGCAGATTTGTCGGCTGCACATCCCTGATGCGAATCTCCCGTTCCACCACATCCCAAAGATGCTCTATTGGATTGAGATCTGGTGACTGAGGAGGCCATTTGAGTACAGTGAACTCATTGTCATGTTCAAGAAACCAATCTGAGATGATTCGAGCTTTATGACATGGCGCATTATCCTGCTGAAAGTAGCCATCAGATGTTGGGTACATTGTGGTCATAAAGGGATGGACATGGTCAGCAACAATACTCAGGTAGGCTGTGGCGTTGCAACGATGCTCAATTGGTACCAAGGGGCCCAAAGAGTGCCAAGAAAAAATTCCCCACACCATGACACCACCACCACCAGCCTGAACCGTTGATACAAGGCAGGATGGATCCATGCTTTCATGTTGTTTACGCCAAATTCTGACCCTACCATCCGAATGTCGCAGCAGAAATCGAGACTCATCAGACCAGGCAACGTTTTTCCAATCTTCTACTGTCCAATTTCGATGAGCTTGTGCAAATTGTAGCCTCAGTTTCCTGTTCTTAGCTGAGAGGAGTGGTACCCAGTGTGGTCTTCTGCTGCTGTAGCCCATCTGCCTCAAAGTTCGACGCACTGTGCGTTCAGAGATGCTCTTCTGCCTACCTTGGTTGAAACGGGTGGCAATTTGAGTCACTGTTGCCTTTCTATCAGCTCGAACCAGTATGCCCATTCTCCTCTGACCTCTGGCATCAACAAGGCATTTCCGGCCACAGAACTGCCGCTCACTGGTTTTTTTTTCTTTTTCGGACCATTCTCTGTAAACCCTAGAGATGGTTGTGCGTGAAAATCCCAGTAGATCAGCAGTTTCTGAAATACTCAGACCAGCCCTTCTGGCACCAACAATCATGCCACGTTCAAAGGCACTCAAATCACCTTTCTTCCCCATACTGATGCTCGGTTTGAACTGCAGGAGATTGTCTTGACCATGTCTACATGCCTAAATGCACTGAGTTGCCGCCATGTGATTGGCTGATTAGAAATTAAGTCTTAACACACAGTTGGACAGGTGTACCTAATAAAGTGGCCAGTGAGTGTACTGCATACATGCTACATATATACTACATACATGCTACATATATACTACATATATACTACATTCATACAACATGCATACATACTACATACATACTACATATATACTACATTCATACTACATACATACATGCTACATATATACTACATTCATACAACATACATATATACTACATACATACAACATGCTACAGACATACAACATACATACATACATACTACACACTGCATACATACTACATACAACATACATAGAAAAAACCAAAACACAAAACAAATATCCTGGAATAAAAAAGTAAAAAAATGTATTGCAAAAATTGCATGAAGGTAGTAATAATAGTAATAATAAGGGTATTTAGTTAACATAATTTTGATCAAAATAATGTAGAAGCCATCCCGCCACGTCACGGCAACCCTTGTGGGACAGTCCTAACTCTTGTATTTAAAACCTTTCCACTTGTCAAGTGACGTAAATGTGAACAAGGACAGAGGGACTGAACCACCAGTAATAGTATAGGCCAGACAGGATGGATTTTCCAACTCAGAAACAGGGCGGTCACACCCTTATATGCACAGAATGCACAATGAAACAAATGAGAAACTGGGTCTGAGCAGAAAAAGTAAATTAATGTGCATGCAAAATGTAATTGCATATGAACACATGACCTTTACACAGAGAAAACCAAAACACAAAACAAATATCCTGGAATAAAAAAGTAAAAAAATGTATTGCAAAAATTGCATGAAGGTAGTAATAACAGTAATAATAAGGGTATTTAGTTAACATAATTTTGATCAAAATAATGTAGAAGCCATCCCGCCACGTCACGGCAACCCTTGTGGGACAGTCCTAACTCTTGTATTTAAAACCTTTCCACTTGTCAAGTGACGTAAATGTGAACAAGGACAGAGGGACTGAACCACCAGTAATAGTATAGGCCAGACAGGATGGATTTTCCAACTCAGAAACAGGGCGGTCACACCCTTATATGTACAGAATGCACAATGAAACAAATGAGAAACTGGGTCTGAGCAGAAAAAGTAAATTAATGTGCATGCAAAATGTAATTGCATATGAACACATGACCTTTACACAGAGAAAACCAAAACACAAAACAAATATCCTGGAATAAAAAAGTAAAAAAATGTATTGCAAAAATTGCATGAAGGTAGTAATAATAGTAATAATAAGGGTATTTAGTTAACATAATTTTGATCAAAATAATGTAGAAGCCATCCCGCCACGTCACGGCAACCCTTGTGGGACAGTCCTAACTCTTGTATTTAAAACCTTTAAAGGTTTTAAATACAAGAGTTAGGACTGTCCCACAAGGGTTGCCGTGACGTGGCGGGATGGCTTCTACATTATTTTGATCAAAATTATGTTAACTAAATACCCTTATTATTACTATTATTACTACCTTCATGCAATTTTTGCAATACATTTTTTTACTTTTTTATTCCAGGATATTTGTTTTGTGTTTTGGTTTTCTCTGTGTAAAGGTCATGTGTTCATATGCAATTACATTTTGCATGCACATTAATTTACTTTTTCTGCTCAGACCCAGTTTCTCATACAACATACATAGATTCATGCAATACATACATACTACATACATAGTACATATATACTACATTCATACAGCATACATACATGCTACATATATACTACATTCATACAACATACATACATACTACATACATGCTACATATATACTACATTCATACAACATACATATATACTACATACATGCTACATATATACTACATTCATACAACATACATATATACTACATACATACAACATGCTACAGACATACAACATACATACATACTGCATACATACTACATACAACATACATTCATACAATACATACATACTACATACATAGTACATATATACTACATTCATACAGCATACATACATAATACATACATGCTACATATATACTACATTCATACAACATACATATATACTACATACATACAACATGCTACAGACATTCAACATACATACATACTACATACAACATACATTCATACAATACATACATACTGCATACAATACATTCATACAATACATACATAGACATTCAGTACATATAACACAGAGTACATACTCACCAACACTTGTCACATTGTTCCCCAAAGCCAGTGTCATCTAAGGAAAAATATGAAAATAACAAACAAGCCATATACTCCCTGATCCGCAGAAATCCACGCATGTCCCACGCCGATCTCCCGTGGAGAGCAGCAGCATCAGCTGATGCGACCGCTCTCTACGGGGCTCAAGGAATCCAGTGTTGGGAGGTAGGTATCCTTCCGCACTGTATTCCTCTGCCACTGTAAAAAAATAGTCCCTAGTCTCACTTTTGGCATTGCTGTGTGAAAAAGTTCCCACGCAGCCGGATGTCACTGTCAGTGTAGCAGGCATCGCCCGATGGGACTTGTAGTCCCATCGGACGATGCCTGCACACACAAGACCCCCGGCAGACCCGCACAGACCACCGACAGCCGGCACAGGCCTCCGGCAGCTGGCACAGACCATCGACAGCCGGCACCGGCACAGGCCCCCGAGAGGCCCATACAGACCAACGACAGCCGGCACAGGCCCCCGGCAAGCCGGCACAGGCCCCCGAGAGGCCCATACAGACCACCGACAGCCGCACAGGCCCCCGACAGGCCTGTACAGACCCCCGAGAGGCCCGTAAAGACCACCGACAGTCGGCACAGGCCCCCGAGAGGCCCGTACAGACCACCGAGAGGCCCGTAGAGACCCCGCCCGCACACACAGACACGCACAGTGTCTGCCCACACACCGCCCACACTCTTCCCCCCTCCCGAACAGGCTGTACAAGGCAAGAAAGGGATTTTTTTAATTCCGATATTTCTGTCCCATTGACTTGAATGGGACTTCCGGGATCGGAATCGGCGATACCCGATACTTTTTTTTAGATCGGCTGATCCATTCCGATCCGATATTTTTCAGTATCGGGTGGTATCGCTCAACACTAATGATTAGTCTTTTTCAAGAGTTAGAAAATAAAAGTAAGATAGAGATCACCAACCACATTGATACTATGTTTTTAAGGTGTTATATAGAGGAGAACTTAGTTCCTAAGGGTTTGAGATTATCACAAAAGTCTTCATTTCCCCAAGATGAGGAGTTTACGAAAAAATGGGACACTTTCTCCCTCAACTGCTCCATGGCTTAAATTATTGATATCTAAGAGAGATTCCCTGGCAGAAATAGCACTTGAGGGTGTTAGACATCTGAGGAAAAATTTGGAGATTTTTTTCTTTGTCATCGGAATTTAGGACTTATGATTAGTGTTGAGCGATACCGTCCGATACTTAAAAGTATCGGATCGGAATGGATCGGCCGATCTAAAAAAAATATCGGGTATCGCCGATTCTGATACCGGAAGTCCCATTCAAGTCTATGGGACTTCCGGTATCGGAATAAGAAAAACCCTATTTTTGCCTTGTACAGCCTCTCTGGGGTCTGTACGGGCCTTTCGGGGGGCTGTGCCAGCCTGCCGGGGGTCTGTGCAGGCTCCGATGGTCTGTGCCGGCCTGCCGGGGGGCTGTGCTGGCCTGCCGGTGGTCTGTGCCGGCCTGCCGGGGAGCTGTGCCGGCCTGCCGGTGGTCTGTGCAGGCTCCGGTGGTCTGTGCCAGCCTGCCGGGGGGCTGTGCAGGCTCCGGTGGTCTGTACCGGCCTGCCGGGGGCTGTGCCGGCCTGCCGGTGGTCTGTGCAGGCTCCGGTGGTCTGTGCCAGCCTGCCGGGGGTCTGTGCAGGCATCGTCCGATGGGACTACAAGTCCATGACATGTATGTAGCATGTAGTATATATGTAGTATGTATGTTACATGTAGTATATATAGTATATATGTAGTATGCACGTTGCATGCATGTAGTATATATGTTGTATGTTGCATGCATGTAGTATATATGTATTATGTATGTAGTATATATGTAGCATGTATGTAGTATGTAGCATGTATGTAGTATGCATGTAGTATGTAGTATACATGTAGTATGTATGTTACATGTAGTATATATGTAGTATGCATGTTGTATGTATGTAGCATGTATATGGTATATATGTAGTATGCATGTAGTATATATGCAGTATATATGTAGTATGCATGTTGCATGCATGTGGTATATATGTAGTATGTATGTTGCATGTATGTAGCATGTAGTGTGTATGTTGCATGTAGTATATATGTAGTATGTATGTAGCATGTATGTATATATAGTATATATGTAGCATGCATGTTGCATGCATGTGGTATATATGTAGTATGTATGTTGCATGTAGTGTATGTATGTAGTATGTATGTAGTATGTATGTTGCATGTATGTAGCATGTAGTGTGTATGTTGCATGTATGTAGCATGTAGTATATATGTAGTATGTATGTTACATGTAGTATATATAGTATATATGTAGTATGCATGTTGCATGCATGTAGTATATATGTATTATGTATGTAGTATATATGTAGCATGTATGTAGCATGTATGTAGCATGTATGTAGTATGCATGTTGTATGTATGTAGCATGTATGTAGCATGTATGTAGCATGTAATTTTTTTTTTTTTTTTTTTTTTTTACATTCAACACATTAGCCGGATGATGGGACTACTACTGTCCCATCACTGGCTAATGTGTCAATCACTGTCATGGTAGCAGGCATCGCCCGATGGGACTGGTAGTCCCATCGGACGATGCCTGCACAGACCCCCGGAGCCTGCACAGACCACCGGCAGGCCGGCACAGCCCCCCGGCAGGCCGGCACAGACCACCGGAGCCTACACAGACCACCGGCAGGCCGGCACAGCCCCCCGGCAGGCCGGCACAGACCACCGGAGCCTGCACAGACCACCGGCAGGCCAGCACAGCCCCCCGGCAGGCCGGCACAGACCACCGGAGCCTGCACAGACCACCGGCAGGCCGGCACAGCCCCCCGGCAGGCCGGCACAGACCACCGGAGCCTGCACAGACCACCGGAGCCTGCACAGACCACCGGCAGGCCGGCACAGCCCCCCGGCAGGCCGGAACAGACCACCGGCAGGCCGGTACAGACCCCCGGACAGTCGGCACAGCCCCCCCGAAGGCCCGAACTGACGGCGCATCATGATGCGCACAGACAGCGCATCATGATGACGTCATTTCGGCAGCCAATCAGAGCCACAAAAGTGGCTCATTGCATTTTGGACTTCCGATTCCGGTATCCGATATGAAAAAAGTATCGGTACTCGGTATCGGAATTCCGATACAGCAAATATCGGCCGATACCCGATACTTGCGGTATCAGAAAGCTCAACACTACTTATGATGTAGGATTGAGAACCAAATTGAATACATTTGAGGAAGATCTAATAAAGAGAAAAGCTGCCAAACTATGGAGGGATAGGAAGGAGAACTCAGGGAGTGTGAATAGTCATGAAAAAGCAGAGGCTATGGATACTGGTGAATTTATGATATCTGAGGGGGAAAATGATAATCAATCATCAAGCATTAATAATAATTATGAAAAAAAGGAGGAGAAAAATTATAAAGATGCCAGTAAGGAAGAATCCTTTTCCATTTTAATATCTGAAAAACAAAGGGCCCACTATGAGGAACATAGGAGCAAACTGATTAATGGTTTGAGTAAAAGAAATAAAAAATGGATTAATACAAACTGGAATGGGAAGGATGGGACTAGCATTGAAGGTAATAAAAGGAAAAATAGTAATATGAATGAGGGAGGGTTTGGCAATCATACAGTACCAATAGAAATATCTAACTGTTCACCAATAAAAATTGCAGGGAATATGCAAACCATTTTGGAGACTTCTGAAACACTGGTGCAGGGGGAAGATATTATTTCAAGTGGTATGGATTCATCCATTTTTACAGTGCATGATGTCACCTCCACCCAAACATTGGAGAAGGGGTCTAGAGTAATTGGGAGTAATACAGTGTTAGAATTTATAACCAATCCCTCAAAAAGCTTAATTACAATGGAAGGGACCCCATTCTCAGGGGATTTGATAGGTGAGAACAGTGGTGATCCAACGGGTGAATTGGAAGAACCCCATGGTCCTTCAAGGGATGGGAGTTCTAGTAATCAGGTTGATATATCTAATTTGATTATAAATAGCTCTCTATCGATTATGCCATTGGTAAGAGAGACAGCAAGGGTGAGTTCCTATGGGGTACATAATGTGTTGGATACCCCTACAGCATTAGAAGTGAGAAAGACGGTTCTAAAGGATTCCAAAATCACCCAGTTTTTTTTCGGGTGGCTCCAGGCCGTCACCCCAAGAGAAAAACGGGAGAAGAGGTTGTAGGGGGAGTGGATGTTCTAGAAAAGGGGGATACTCAAAATCAGGAGACCACATTGAAGAGATCAAAAGCCAGCCCCAGACGGGATTAGATGTAATAAAAGAGGGTTGTACTGAAAAGGAATTGGGGATTTATAATCTTTCCAAATACACTCTCACACAGGAGGAAAAATCCCTTTTGGGAAAGGGACTCTCCTTTTGCACCACTGCGAATTTAGATACTTTTTCACTATATTTGGATCTCAATGAATTTTTCTGGAAACTCACCATACAAAGGCATTTTATATTAGAAGAGAAAAACAAAAGTAGAACCAATTGTCATGAACCCAGTGCAGGTTTTTGAGCTGCAGGTCAGGGGTTAATGTCTGGAGCTCAGTGCAGGTTTTGACCTGCACACCTGGGGTTAATGACTGTGGCCTTTTTGGTTCAGGGAGAGCTTCTTAACCCATTCACACCCAAGGGTGGTTTGCACGTTCATGACCGGGCCAATTTTTACAATTCTGACCACTGTCCCTTTATGAGGTAATAACTCTGAAACGCTTCCATGGATCCCGGTGATTCTGAAATTGTTTTCTCGTGACATATTGTACTTCATGTTAGTGGTAAAATTTCATTCAAATAACTTGCGTTTATTTATGAAAAAAATGGAAATTTGGCGAAAATTTTGAAAATTTCACGATTTTCCAACTTTGAATTTTTATGCCCTTAAATCACAGAGATACGGCACACAAAAAACTTGATAAGTAACATTTCCCACATGTTTACTTCACATCAGCACAATTTTGGAACCAAACTTTTTTCTATGTATGTTGTATGAATGTAGTGAATGTTAGGAAGTTATAAGGGTTAAAAATTGACCAGCGATTTCTCATTTTTGCAACACCATTTTATTTTAATGGACCACATCACATTTGAAGCCACTTTGAGGGGTCTATATGATAAAAAATACCCCAAAGTGACACCATTCTAAAAACTGCACCCCTTAAGGTGCTCAAAACCACATTCAAGAAGTTTATTAACCCTTTAGGTGCGTCACAGGAATTTTTTGAATATTTAAAAAAAAATGAACATCTAAATTTTTTTCACAAAAAAAATACTTCAGGTTCAATTTTTTTTATTTTACCAAGGGTAACAGGAGAAATTGGACTGCAAAAGTTATTGTGCAATTTGTCCTGAGTACGCTGATACCTGATATGTGGTGGGGGAACCAATGTTTCGGCGCATGGCAGAGCTCAGAAGGAAGGAGCGCCGTTTGACCTTTTCAATGCAAAATTGGCTGGAATTCAGATCGGACGCCATGTCACGTTTGGAGAGCCCCTGATGTACCTAAACAGTGGAAACCCCCCAGAAGTGACCGCATTTTGGAAACTAGACCCCCCAAGGAACTTATCTAGATATGTGGTGAGAACTTTGAACCCACATGGGCTTCACAGAAGTTTATAACGTACAGCAGTACAATTAAAAAATCATATTTTTTCCACAAAAATGATCTTTTCACCCCCAATTTTTATTTTCCCAAGGGTAACAGGACCCTAAAAGTTATTGTGCAATTTGTCCTGAGTACGCTGATACCCCACATGTGGGGGTAAACCACTATTTGGGCGCATGGCAGAGCTCGGAAGGGAAGCAGCGCCATTTGACGTTTTTGGCTGGAATTGAGATCTGACACCATGTCGCGTTTGGAAAGCCCCTGATGTACCAAAACAGTGCAAACCCCCACAAATGACACCATTTTGGAAACTAGACCCCCCAAGGAACTTATCTAGATGTGTGGTGAGCACTTTGACCCCTCCAGTGCTTCATAGAAGTTTATAACGCCTGGGCGTGAAAATATAAAATTCTTATTTTTTCCACAAACGTGATCTTTTAGTCACCAATTTTTTTATTTTCCCAAGGGTAACAGGTGGAATTGGACCCCAAAAGTTGTTGTCCAATTTGTCCTTAGTACACTGATACCCCATATGTGGGAGAAAACTATTGTATGGGCACATGTCTGGGCTCAGAAGGGAAGTAGTGACGTTTTGGAATGCAGACTTTGATGGAATGGTCTGCGGGTGTCATGTGCGTTTGGAGAGCCCCTGATGTACCTAAACTATTGAAACTCCCCACAAGTGACACCATTTTGGACACTAGACCCCCCACAGAACTTACCTAGATGTGTGGTGAGCACTTTGAACCCCCAAGTGCTTCACAGAAGTTTATAACGCCCGGGCGTGAAATTATATTTTTGCCCCCAATTTTTTATTTTCCTAACCGTAGCAGGAGAAATTGGACCCCAAAAGTTGTTTTGCAATTTGTCCTGAGTAGGCTGATACCCTACATGTGGGGGTAAAACACTGTTTGGGCACATGGCAGAGCTTGGAAGGGAAGGAGCACCATTTGACTTTTTCAACTCAGAATTGGCTGGAATTGAGATCAGACGCCATGTTGCATTTGGAGAGCACCTGATGTGCCCAAACAGTGGAAACCCCCAATTCTAACTCCAACCCTAACGCCAACACACCCCTAACCCTAATCTCAGCCCTAAACCTAGCCCTAACCCTAACCCTAATGGGAAAATGGAAATAAATACATTTTCTTTTAATTTTATTATTTTTCCCTTACTAAGGAGGTGATAACGGGGGGTTTGATTTACTATTTCTGGTGGTTTTTATATTTGGCAGCTGTCATACGCTAAAAGACGCTTTTTATTGTAAAAATAGTTTTTGCATCACCACATATTGAGAGCTATAATTTTTCCGTATTTTGACCCACCGCGTTAATGTGAGGTCTTATTTTTTGGCGGACGAGTTGACGTTTTTATTGGTACCATATTTGGGCATGTGACATTTTTTGATCGCTTTTTATTCCGATTTTTGGGACGCAGAATGAACAAAAACCAGCATTTCATGAATTGATAAAGCGGTTTTATTCTTCGTGTCAGTACAGTTACAGCGATACCTCATTTAAGTCTTTTTTTATGTTTTGTCGGTTTTATGCAATGAAAACTATTTTATATAACTATTTTAAATAAAAAATAATTATTTTTGCATCGCTTTATTCTGCGAGCTATAACTTTTTTAATTTTTTCGCTGATGATGCTGTGTGGTGGCTCGCTTTTTGCGGGACAAGATAACGTTTTCGGCGGTACCAAGGATATTTATATGCGTCTTTTTGATCGTGCGTTATTGCACTTTTTGTTTGGCAGTATGATAATAAATCATTATTTTTTGTTTCGTTTTTTATTTTTATTTTTTAAGGGGTTCGCTAAAGGGGTTAACTAATGGCACAGTTTTATAGGGCAGGTCGTTACGGACGCGGCAATACCTAATGTGTACTTTCATTGTTTTGTTTTTTTTTTTATTTCCAAAAAATGGATTTATTGGGGGAATTTTTTTTTTTTCCTAATTTATTTGGCGATTTTTTAAAAATTATTTTAACACTTTTTTTTTTTTTTTTAAACTTTATTACATAGTCCCAGGTGGGACATCACTGTCCTGTGACAGATCGCTGATTTGACACATCACAGATCACTGTGACAGTTCAGCGATCTGTCACAGGCACTGCAGCAGACTTCCTCATGCCTGCGCTTTGCAGGCACTGAGGAAGTCGGCTCCCTGCAGGCCCCCGAAGGCCCCCGTCACCATCTTGGATTCGGGGGCCTGCAGGGGAGGAGCCCCCCGCAGCAGCGCTGCACATTGCGCTGCCGTGGGGGGCTCAGGGAAGCATGGAGGGAGCCCCCTCCCTGCCGATGCTTCCCTTTAACCCCCGGTACACCGCGATCATGTTTGATCACGGTGTGCAAGGGGTTAACGTGTCGGGGGCGGTCCGTGACCGCCCCTGACACATTGTGCCGGGTATCAGCTGTGATAATTAGCTGACACCCAGCCGCAATCAGCGGCGCTCACCACGTGGGCGCCGCTTATCTCTGAGACGTACTATCCCTTCCATGGGCATAGGGGCCCGGGTCGCATCGACGGGAGAGTACGTCTGATGTCAGGAAGCGGTTAAACCCCTGGGAAGCTCCAATCCCTGCCAGTTATACTTTTGCCTTTGGCCGAGTGTGCTGACCTCTGTGTGCCTGTTCGCTGTTAGCGTGTTTATATGGTTCTGACCCGGTTCTGTTTCCCGTTGTGAGATTGCCTGTTGATTCTGTACTACGCTACCCTCTCTGTGGTGAGTTCATTTTCCCCTTCGTCACTGGATTCTGGTGAACTCCCTATTCTGGTGAAGGAAGGTAATGAGCCTGATTATCAGGCACCTGAGTCTAATGAGGATGACTGGCTGAGTGGAGTCACAGACTGGATATAAGGCTGCCGACGCTCTTGTGCCCTGCGGGTGATTTCTCTGTGGACTCCTAGGACACCAGTCTGATTCCTGCTCCTAAAGCTAAGTTTTCTGTTTTGGCTGTTAGCCTTTTTGTTTTGTTTTCCTTGCTTTTCATTATTCTGCCATCCCCTGCTGGGGTGAGCTGCATCTCCTTTTGCCTGTAGCTCTGTCTTCAGTATATTCCTGAGTGCTGACATAGTTTTTTGAAGCCTAGCATCTTCAGGGCCTTTTTCACTGTCAGTTTGTTGGCTCTTATTTTCATAGGGTTTTTCACGGATTGCAGACAGCAGCCTTCCTGTCCTTTCCTATGTAGTTAGCTTGGGCCCCTCTTTGATCTGTCTATCTTTCTGTCTGTGTTAGTATTTTCATCTTGCTTCACCGTCATTATATGTTGGGGGCTGCCTATTGCTTTGGGGTCTGCTCTGGGGCAGTTTAGATTTCCCCTTTCTTTCTTTAGGCCTATTTAATTCTCCGGCTGTGATCTAGGGGTCTAGGGCATCGTAGGAACCCCCCACGGCTACTGCTAGTTGTGTTGATAGGTTCAGGAGTCTGCAATCCGATAGCTGCCAACTTCTCTGGTTTTCTGGACTTAGCTAGCATTTCTGTTTTTGCCTCCTACGGTGACTCAATCATAACAGAATCACCCGCCATACCGCAGATCCTAGGGTGCTCAATTGCAGGAAAGAATTGTGTTTTAAAAAAAAAAAAAAAAAAAGGGTGTGTATATTCTTTCCTCTATATCTCTGAGGCCGTAGGGGGAATTTTTTTTTCTCTCAATGGAGATAAAGCAATTGTCTGATCATGTGGAGCAGCTCGCTGTGGAAGTGCGGGGAATTTCCGCCTACCTTGCTCGTTCGCATGCTGTTGAACCAAAGATCCCTACACCTGATGTATTTTTTGAGGATCGATCTAAATTTTTGAGTTTCAAAAATAATTGGAAATTATTTTTTGCCTTGAAGCCTAACTCGTCAGGGAGCTCTGTGCAACAGGTTAAAATTGTCATCTCTTTGCTGCGTGGTGATCCCCAGGATTGGGCGTTTTCTTTGAAACCAGATGATCCTATTCTGACTAATGTGAACGCATTCTTTCAAGCTTTGGGGTTGTTGTATGACGAACCTAATGTTATTGATCAGGCTGAAAAGACCCTGTTGACATTGAACTAGGGTTGAGATTCTGCAGAGTTGTACTGTCAAAAGTTCCGAAAGTGGGCGGTCCTTACTACCTGGAATGATAATGCCTTGGCTGCTCTCTTTCGGAAGGGTTTGTCAGAAGCCGTAAAAGATACTATGGTGGGATTTCCTGTTCCCTCTGGTCTGGACGATTCTATGTCATTAGCCATTCAGGTTGATCGGCGTTTACGTGAACGCAGGATTGCACGAGAGGTGTTGCCACCGGTTGAACAGATGTCTGAACCTATGCAATGTGATAGAGTATTGTCTAAGGCGCAACGTCAGGAGTTCAGAAGGCGTAATAAGCTGTGTTTTTTCTGTGGAGATGCCTCGCATATTATTTCT
Organism: Dendrobates tinctorius; assembly: GCF_039654945.1. Taxonomy (NCBI): domain Eukaryota; kingdom Metazoa; phylum Chordata; class Amphibia; order Anura; family Dendrobatidae; genus Dendrobates; species Dendrobates tinctorius. The sequence continues at coordinate 251,603 of NW_027361848.1, forward strand.
GTTTGTCCTAAATGAGAGAAACGCTTTGCACACACGTTTTCTGTTGGTGGTGTTCAGCCTAAGTTTCTTCCGGCAATTACTCTGATCTGCTCCCTGTCCACATTTTCCGCCAAGGCTTTTGTGGATTCGGGAGCAGCTCTAAACCTAATGGACTTGGATTTTGCTAAACGTTGTGGATTTCCGATGACACCTCTGCAGACGCCTATCCCTTTGAGGGGGATTGATGCTACTCCTTTGGCTAAAAATAAACCTCAGTTTTGGACCCAGGTGGTCATGCGGGTCGCCCCAGACCATCAAGAAAATTGCAGATTTTTGGTATTGCATGGTCTGCATGATGCCGTTGTTCTGGGGTTTCCCTGGTTGCAAATTCATAATCCAGTTTTGGATTGGAAATCTGTGTCTGTGGTGAGTTGGGGTTGTCGGTGTGCCCTTAGTGAGGCTCCGGTTTTTTTCCACCTCTCCTCAGTCGCATAATGTTCCTGACTATTTGGCGGACTTTTATGATGTATTTAGTGAGAATGAGTCTGCGTCCTTGCCTCCTCATAGGAGTTATGACTGTGCAATTGAACTAAGCCCGGGGTGTAAATTTACCAAGGGTCGGCTCTTCAATTTATCTGTACCCGAGCACGAGGCTATGCGGTCCTATATTAAGGAGGCGTTGGTGAAGGGTCATATTAGACCATCCTCTTCACCCTTAGGTGCCGGTTTTTTTTTTGTGGCCAAAAAGGATGGTTCTTTAAGGCCTTGTATTGATTATCGTGCCCTCAATAAAATTACTATTAAATATCAGTATCCATTACCCCTGATTTCGGATCTATTCTCTAGAGTTAGAGGTGCTTGCTGGTTTACCAAGCTTGACCTCAGGGGGGCGTATAATCTTATCCGCATTAAGCAGGGAGATGAATGGAAGATGGCGTTTAATACTCCGGAGGGACATTTTGAGCACCTGGTGATGCCTTTTGGGCTCACTAATGCCCCTTCTGTCTTCCAGTGCTTCATGAACGATATTTTCCGAGACTTTGTCGATAAATTTTTGATTATTTACCTGGATGATATTTTGATCTTCTCCAAGGATTGGGATTCTCATGTGGAACATATTCGGACTGTGTTCCGGATCTTGAGGGAGAATTCCCTGTATGTCAAAGGATCAAAATGCCTTTTTTGGAGTACAGAGGATTTCATTTTTGGGATTTATTTTGTCTCCGTCAACTATAGAAATGGACCCGGCCAAGGTACAGGCCATTTATGATTGGGTTCAGCCCACTTCTTTGAAGGCCCTCCAGAAGTTTTTGGGTTTTGCTAATTTTTATCGGAAATTTATAGCAAAATTTTCTAGTATTGCCAAGCCATTGACTGATCTGACTAAGAAGGGTGCTGATGTGTTGAATTGGTCTCCTGAGGCTGTTGCTTCCTTTCAGGAGCTGAAGCGAAGATTTACCTCCGCCCCGGTTTTGCGGCAACCTGATGTCTCACTCCTGTTCCAGGTAGAGGTGGATGCTTCTGAGATTGGTGCAGGAGCTGTTTTGTCCCAAAAGGATCCTGTAACATCTAAAATGAATCCCTGTGCTTTCTTTTCCCGAAAGTTCTCTCCATCTGAACGTAACTATGATGTGGGGAATCGGGAACTGTTGGCCATGAAATGGGCATTTGAGGAGTGGAGACATTGGTTGGAGGGAGCTAAACATCAAGTTGTGGTCCTCACTGACCACAAGAATTTGATTTACCTAGAGTCGGCTAAACGCTTGAACCCTAGACAGGCTAGGTGGGCCTTGTTTTTTACACGTTTTGATTTTGTGGTCTCTTTTCTTCCTTGAACTAAGAATGTAAAGGCAGACGCCCTCTCTAGGAGTTTCTTTGCTGATTCTCCTGTGGTAACCAAGCCTGCTACCATCTTAGGCGAAGGGGTAGTTCTTTCTGTCATCTCGCCCGATTTGAGACATGCTCTGGAAGAGTTCCAGGAGGACAAACCTGAGCGTTGTCCCAGTGGAAAGTTGTATGTTCCTGACCAGTGGAAGAAGAGAGTGATGTCTGAAGTTCATTGCTCTGCATTGGCTGGTCATCCAGGTATTTTTGGTACTAGAGACCTGGTGAGTCGCTCTTTTTGGTGGCCCACCTTGTCTCATGATGTCAAGAATTTTTGTGCAGTCCTGTGGGACTTGCTCCCGGTCTAAATCTTGTTCTCGTTCTAGTGGGTTGTTGATGCCTTTGCCGGTCCCCAGGAGGCCATGGACCCATATTTCAATGGATTTCATCTCTGATATGCCGGTCTCTCAAAGAATGACTGTTATTTGGGTGATTTGTGATAGGTTCTCTAAGATGGTTCATCTTGTACCACTCCCTAAGTTGCCATCTTCCTCTGAGTTGGTGCCCCTGTTTTTGCAACAGGTGGTTCGCTTACACGGGATTCCTGAGAACATTGTATCTGACAGAGGAGTTCAGTTTGTGTCTAGATTTTGGAGGACTTTCTGTTCCAAGCTGGGAATTCAGTTGTCCTTCCCCTCTGCTTTTCACCCTCAGACCAATGGGCAGACAGAGAGAACAAACCAGACCTTGGAGTCGTATTTGAGATGTTTTATTTCCGCTGATCAGGATGATTGGGTTTCATTTTTGCCCTTGGCCGAATATGCTTTAAATAATAGAGCTAGTTCTGCCACTTTGATGTCACCTTTTTTTTGTAACTTTGGGTTTCATCCTCGATTTTCTTCAGGGCAGGTGGAGCCTTCTGCCTGCCCAGGTGTTGACACTGTGGTGGAGAGAATGCACCAGATCTGGGACCAAGTGGTGGATAAGTTATCTCTCTCCCAGGAAAAGGCCCAGCGGTTTTCCAATCGACATAAGACCATTGGTCCCCAATTTAAGATTGGTGATATGGTGTGGTTATCATCAAAAAATATTGCTATAAAGGTGGCTTCTCCTAAGTTTAAGCCTAGATTTATTGGACCTTACAAGATTTTGGAGATTATTAATCCGGTCTCTTTTCGTTTGGCTCTTCCTGTCACATTTAAAATCCATAATGTGTTCCATAAGTCCTTGTTGAAGAGGTTTGTTGAACCAGTTGTTCCTGGGGTGGCACCTCCAGACCCTGTATTGGTTGAAGGTAACATGGAATATGAGGTCGAGAAAATACTGGATTCCCGTCTGGCTAGACGGAGACTCCAGTATTTGGTTAAGTGGAAGGGTTATGGTCAGGAGGATAATTCCTGGGTCTCTGCCACTGATAGTCATGCCAAAAGATTGGTGCGTGCATTTCATCGGGCTCACCCTGATCACCCTGGTGGCGTGGTTGAGGGTTCGGTGACCCCTCCTCAAGGGGGAGGTACTGTTGTGAGTTCATTTTCCCCTTCGTCACTGGATTCTGGTGAACTCCCTATTCTGGTGAAGGAAGGTAATGAGCCTGATTATCAGGCACCTGAGTCTAATGAGGATGACTGGCTGAGTGGAGTCACAGACTGGATATAAGGCTGCCGACGCCCTTCTGCCCTGCGGGTGATTTCTCTGTGGACTCCTAGGACACCAGTCTGATTCCTGCTCCTAAAGCTAAGTTTTCTGTTTTGGCTGTTAGCCTTTTTGTTTTGTTTTTTGTTTTCCTTGCTTTTCATTATTCTGCAATCCCCTGCTGGGGTGAGCTGAATCTCCTTTTGCCTGTAGCTCTGTCTTCAGTATATTCCTGAGTGCTGACATAGTTTTTTGAAGCCTAGCGTCTTCAGGGCCTTTTTCACTGTCAGTTTGTTGGCTCTTATTTTCATAGGGTTTTTCACGGATTGCAGACAGCAGCCTTCCTGTCCTTTCCTATGTAGTTAGCTTGGGCCCCTCTTTGCTCTGTCTATCTTTCTGTCTGTGTTAGTATTTTCATCTTGCTTCACCGTCATTATCTGTTGGGGGCTGCCTATTGCTTTGGGGTCTGCTCTGGGGCAGTTTAGATTTCCCCTTTCTTTCTTTAGGCCTATTTAATTCTCTGGCTGTGATCGAGGGGTCTAGGGCATCGTAGGAACCCCCCACGGCTACTACTAGTTGTGTTGATAGGTTCAGGAGTCTGCAATCCGATAGCTGCCAACTTCTCTGGTTTTCTGGACTTAGCTAGCATTTCTGTTTTTGCCTCCTACGGTGACTCAATCATAACACCTCTCTGTGTATGACTCATTAACAGTGATCTGACTACTCTCTGCTCGCCCCTCTTGTACCTTGCAGCTATCTCTGTGTATGACTCATTGGCTACGTCCTAACTATCCTCCCTGTCTATTCCCCTTGGTAACTTTGTCTCGCAGTTACCCTGCTAGGAGTTCTCTTGCAGCTCATAGCTCTCTGGATTTTAGGCCACGCCCCTAGCAGTCATGTGCTTCAGGTCCTGCTGTTCTGAAGTACGCATCTACTCGGCTGCTGCCCGCTCCACAGGTATCTTTGAGCACAGTTCGCTTTACTCAGGACACGCGCACTGGCTCAGTGAGCAAGTTCAGTGCGGTGTTCCTGACACGCAGGTAAAACCGCAGGTAAATTGACCTGCAGATTGGCCTGCGGTTTTCCCCTGCAGTTTGACACCTGGACAATGGAATAGGTGGCAAACCGCAGCGGAATCTGCAGAAAGAAATGTCATGTCATTTCTTTCTGCGGATTCAAAACCGCAGCTTTTCCGCAGTGTAAAAACTGCAGCATGTGCACTGCGGATTGTAAATCCCATAGACTTACATGGTACTGTACACTGTCTGCAGAACTGCTGCGGTTCCGCAGCGGCCAAATCCACTGCGGATCCACAGCAGAATCCGCAGGGTGTGCATATACCCTTAAACGTTTCTCCTCTCTCAAACATAATCTGCAAAAGAAACCAGAGATGAAAGATAATTTTTTTCTCCTTCAGGTCAAAGAGAATTGTCATGCAGAGCAAGCTCCCACTCTCAGATACTCTGAGGAATGCTGGTTCCTACCCATTTTTTGAGTATACCACCCTAAGAAACCGGGCCAGATTAGAGTGGTGTTAGACTCCAGTGCTAAGTTTGATGATATTACCCTGAATGATATTCTACTGACAGGACCAGACCTCAATAATAAACTGCTGGGAGTACTTATGCGCTTCCGTAAGGATTCCATTGCCTTCATCGCTGACATCCAGCAAATGTTCCATTGTTTCCATGTGAAAGAGAGAGACAGGAACTTCCTAAGATTCTTCTGGTACAATGACAATTATCTCACTAAAGAAGACACAGAGTATCGCATGAGAGTGCACATCTTTGGCAACAGCCTTTCACCTGCCATCGCCATTTATGGACTCAGAAAGTCGGCTCAAGAAGGAGAAACAGAATATGGATCAGATGTCAGACAATTCATAGAAAAAGACTTTTATGTTGATGATTGAAAGCCATGCCTTCAAATGAGACTGCTATCAGTCTTCTCAGGAGAGCACAGGAGATGCTTGCTTGCTCGAACCTCAGGTTTCACAAAATAGCCTCAAACAGCCAAGAACTCATGGAAGGATTCCCTTCACAAGAATTATGTAGTGGTCTCAGACACCTGGACTTGGGGTCAGACCCCACACCAATGCATCGCAGCCTCGGGCTTCTCTGGAATCTACAGTCAGACACTTTCACCTTTCAGGTCAGCCAGGAAGAAAAGCCTTTCATACATAGAGGTGTCCTGTCTACCATCAACAGTTTGTACGATCCCTTGGGTTTCGCAGCTCCTGTTACTATACAAGGCAAAGCCTTACTAAGACACGTAACTAAGGAAACATCTTATTGGGATGCACCTCTGCCACCTGATAAGAGAATCCAGTGGGAAGTATGGAAGAATTCTTTAGCAGCCCTCTCCAACCTGAACATGCCAAGACCATACACCCCTGTGCTGTCTACAGAAATACAAAGCCAAAAACTGTACGTATTTGCAGATGCTTCTGTCAAAGCAATTGCCGCTGTTGCCTATCTCAAAACTGTAGACTCCAAATGTCAGAGCTACATTGGATTCATTATGGGGAAGGCCAAACTTGCTCCACAGCCAGAGCACACTATGCCCAGGATAGAGCTTTGTGCTGCAGTCTTAGTCTGAGTTAGCAGAGCTCATCGCATCCTGGATGGATATCGACCTGACACAGGCCAAGTTCTACTCAGGCAGCAGAATAGTCCTTGGATATACAGTGAAACTAGGTGATTCTGTGTTTATGTCAACAACAGAGTGCTACGCATTAGGAGATCAGTTCATCCAAAACAGTGGTATTACATTCCCACGGACCAGAATCCTGCAGATCACGCAACTGTAACAGTTGACGCAAGTCGACTAGGAAGCACAACATGGCTCTGAGGACCAAAACTATTGTACACTGAGGAACGTTGTCCAGACACCTTTGAACTAGTAGGAGGGGACTCAGATGCTGAAATCCGCCCTCGGGTGTCTACACGTCATACAATGACCTCCGCTATCCAGATTGGATCTCACAGATTGGACAAATTTTCAAGTTGGAAGTCACTCATTCGAGCCAATACCTGCCTGACTCATATAGCTCGCTCATTCAGGACCACCAGAGCTTGCGACACAGAAAAATGTAAAGGTTGGCATCTTTGTAAAAATACCTATGTTACCTCTGACATAGAATTTTCCAGAAACCAAATAATCTTTACTGTTCAAAGAGAAACTTACTTTGTGGAAATCCAATGTCTTATTAACAAAGCTTCAATACCAGCGAGCAGCGTATTGAGAAAACTCGACCCATTAATTGACAACAACGGCCTGCTGATAGTAGGAGGCCGACTCAAAGAAGCTAAAATGGAGTTTGAGGAGAAATTCCCTCTTATACTTCCTGGAAAATGTCATGTTGCCTACTTAATCATACAACACTGTCACAATCTCGTCAAGCATCAAGGAAGACTATTTACAGAAGGAGCCATCAGAACTGCTGGCCTGTGGATTGTCGGTGCAAAGAAACTTGTCAGTAGTGTCATCTACAAATGCATTACGTGCTGTAAGCTTCGTGGTTCGACTCAACCCAAAAGATGGCTGACCTACCAGCAGATAGACTCAGCCCAGACCCACCTTTTACCAATGTTGGTCTCGATGCGTTTGGGCTTTAGTTAGTTGTTACACGTCATACGAGGGGCGGTCAAGCCAATAGTAAATGTTTGGCTGTCATGTTCACCTGTATGTCAATCAGAGCCATCCACATAGAGCTCATTGAGTCCCTTGACACTTCAAGCTTCATCAATGTTTTAAGACGTTTTATTGCCATCCGTGGTCCTATCAAGCATACATGTTCGGACAGAGGTACTAACTTCATTGGTGCAGCAAAAGAATTAGGAATTCCTTCAAATCTAGACTATAAGACTCTCGAGAGATTCCTCAGTGACCAAAGTTGCACATAGTCATTCAACTCACCTCACTCTTCACACATGGGTGGATCTTGGGAACAAATGATTGGTCTAGTGTGGAGAATTCTTGACTCCACTCTTCTTCAAGAAGGAGCAGTGAGGCTTACCCACGAAAACCTAATCAACTTCATGGCAAAAGCCGCAGCTATAATCAATGCAATACCCTTGGTTCCAGTTCCTAATGACCCCAAGGAGCTCTTGTTATTGACTCCAGCTACTCTCCTTACCCAGAAAAGGGGACTGTCCAGTGCCCCTCCAGGAGGATTCAATGCTAAGGACCTCTATAAGCACCAATGGAGACAGGTGCAAAGTTTTGCAAATACATTCTGGGACAGGTGGCACAAACAGTATTTGTCTACCCTGCAGCCATGGATGAAGTGGCAATCTACTAGGCCTAATCTGAACATTGGTGACCTTGTCCTTGTGAAAGACTGCCAAGTCCACTGGAATAGTTGCCACTTGGTCTAGTTACCGCAACATTCCCAAGCAAGGATGGTAATGTCCGCAAAGCTGAACTGAGGATGGCCAAAGAGAATGAGCATAAGACATTCTTCAGACCAGTAACTGAACTTGTCCTAATGTTGTCTTCAGAAAAAAAAAGGATTGTGACATCCATTGATACCAGACAGGGAGTGTTCTGTCTCCAACATCTAATTATTATCTGTTTGTTAATATTTGCTGTAGTTTACTAGTAAGCTATTTGTTTTCAGTGTTTTGGCTCCCTCTAGTGACCAGTGTCATAATCACAGTCTTATCATTGTATTTTCCATTTCCTTATGTCTGAATCTCCTTCTTTCTTTTCCAAGGTATAATAGTAGCTTTCCCTCCACTTTCCTCCAATTTCCTTCAGCCTGTATGTGAGAAGCACCTCATCAATTCCTGTCCCCTTGTGATTGCATCGCCGGTATGTACTCATGCTTTCCGTAGCTAGTTTCTGTCCTATATTAGCCTGGTTTAATCAGTCCTGGGCCCTGGTCAGCTATTAGTGTGCAAATGTTCATTCATAATGTATGTTATGTATGTTATGTATAATGTGTATTTCTACTATGCCCCTGTATTGATTGAATGTATATTATGTTTGTATTGTAGTTTCACTGCGCCATTATATCAAGTTCAATAAAAGCAAAGATTCAATCACAATCTCATTATTGGACCCCGGTATAGCGGTTTAGCTGACTGTATAAGCTGCAATGAAGTCCAGTCTGACTCGTTCAGTGAGGATAGAACAGGGTGCATATGACTTGGTAGCAGGGTAGGCCTTGCTGTCAATGCATAAGAAAAGAGTATGGGTGTACAAAATGAATAAAGTGAAGTGGATTTTCCTGGGCCCATCCAGTACCTGGGTTCAAAGGCATATTGGGGTGCATATGACTTGGTAGTAGGGAAGGCTATGCAATCAATGAATAACAAAAGAGTTTGGAATTACAGAATGAATAATGTGAAGTGGATTTTCCGGTAGCCATTCAGTATTGGGTTGCACTTTGGTGTAAGCCAGGCCTTGCATTCAATGCAACATTTTTTTAGGAAGCCCTCCTGTACCTCTCATGAAAGGGTATTGGGGTGCGACGTAATTCTTGGCAGCCCATCCACTCACTGCATAGGCAATAACAGCATAGGAGATGCACTGCTTAATAATGGCCCTTTAGAAGATTGATGCTGCCTGATGCCCCTATAAAAATAAGCTCTGTGACTTTAAGAGTCCCTCCTTCATGAATAAAACAAGATGTGTTTGCTTATGTGTCACACACCACATGGCCAGCTAGGGTTGTTAAATGTTACAATGACATTTCCCAGTGAATGCATTTGTATTGGTTGAAAGCAATTGCTAAAGTTGCAAAACGCCTCAAAAACACTGTGTATGAACATAGCCCAAGTGGTGGAGGAACATTTTTGTTTGGGGTTAATTATTTTGGCTTATATAAAAGTCATTAACTTGGAAAGGATGTTCCTTAACATATTTCCCAGCAAAATCCATTTTGGTTTCATTTTTGTACGTTATTTGGTGCGCCTGTAAAAAGGGCATGACAACATTGTTTAGAGCTGTGACCTAGGAGTCAGAAATGCTTCCAGGGGTAGTTGCCATGATGTTCCAATGTCATTTGAGCAGTGTTTCCATCATTTTCAGACGTTTTTAGACCTTAAAAGGACCCCCGGGGGGATTGCGGTAAAAATGTTTACATAGCCGTGCCTTGCTTGCATAGACTAACATTGGGCTCGTTGTTCTGTCCGAGTACCTGAGTATTCCAATTTTCTCGACCCGAGCAACGAGCACCCGAGCATTTTAGTGCTCGATCATCACTAAATACCAGCCTAAAATGGGCAAACATGGAGCACGCAGATATATGAGTCTTGGCACGGAGATACCACACTGCCAAATATGTGGGCTTTTTTTTTTCTAAAAAGGCATAATAGTGCTGTATATTACTAGTGACAGACAGGAAAAGACTAGAATACCGGCTTAAAATGGCGAAACTTGGAGCACACAGATATATGAGTCCTTTCATGGAGATACCACACTGCCAATTTTTTTTTTTAAAAGGTAAAATAGTGCTGTATATAACTAGAGTGACAGACAGCAAAAAAATGGAATGCCAGCCTAAAATGCCCAAACTTAGAGCACATAGATATATGAGGCCTTTCACGGAGATACCACACTGCCAAATATGTAGCCTGTATTTTTTTCTTTTTTATGAAAAATAGTGCTAAATATAACTAGAGTGACCAACAGGAAAACACTGGAATACCAGCCTAAAATGGCCAAACTTAGAGCACGCAGATATATGACCTGGCACGGAGATACCACACTGCCAAATATGTGGCCTGTATTTTTTCTTTTTTATGCTAAATAGTGCTGTATATAACTAGAGTGACAGACAGCAAAAAAAATGGAATACCGGCCTAAAATGCCCAGAGTTAGAGCAAAAAGATATATGAGGCCTTTCACAGAGATACCACACTGTCAAATATGTGGCCTGTATTTTTTTTAATGCAAAATAGTGCTGTATATAACTCGAGTAACAGACAGCAAAAAAAAAATGGAATTTAGGCCTAAAATGCCCAATTTTTTAGCACACGGATGTGTGAGGCTTATCACAGATATACCACACTGTAAATATGTGGCCTGTATGTATTTTTTGGGGGGTTCAGCAAAATGGTGTCAAGAAATTGTGTAAGACACTGAAAAAATTCTACTGTACTGTACCACGTAAAAATGAAAGACTTCTCTGCGCACTCAAAAGTGATTTTTGGGAGCCCGTTAAAATTGCCGGATTTTCAGGCTGTGCTAGGAAAAGGATCTGGTTGTATTGTGCAGTGTCAAAAAGCAAATGGAGAAAAAAAAAGGGCTCTGAATTGCTTTGCAATAAAATAATCTCTATTAACCTGGCAAGAAAATTTTCCCTAGCCAATTATACCTGGGGCTTGTTATATACGGTCAGAGTATGCTATAGGTAGCAGCAGCAGACAGTAAGGGAATGTACCCTCTTGATGTATGCAATGTGTAAATACACACCTGTACTTTGTATCTCCCCCACTTAATTGTAGATTGTAAGCTCTCATAAGCAGGGTTGTCTTATTTTGCTTTAACCCCTTCACCCCCAAGGGTGGTTTGCACGTTCATGACCGGGCCAATTTTTACAATTCTGACCACTGTCCCTTTATGAGGTAATAACTCTGAAACGCTTCCATGGATCCCGGTGATTCTGACATTGTTTTCTCGTGACATATTGTACTTCATGTTAGTGGTAAAATTTCATTCAAATAACTTGCGTTTATTTGTGAAAAAAACAGAAATTTGGCGAAAATTTTGAAAATTTTGCAATTTTCCAAATTTGAATTTTTATGCCCTTAAATCACAGAGATACGGCACACAAAAAACTTGATAAGTAACATTTCCCACATGTTTACTTTACATAAGCACAATTTTGGAACCAAAATTTTTTTTTGTTAGGAAGTTATAAGGGTTAAAAATTGACCAGCGATTTCTCATTTTTGCAACACCATTTTATTTTTACAGACCACAACACATTTGAAGCCACTTTGAGGGGTCTATATGATAGAAAATACCCAAAAGTGACACCATTCTAAAAACTGCACCCCTTAAGGTGCTCAAAACTACATTCAAGAAGTTTATTAACCCTTTAAGTGCATCACAGGAATTTTTTGAATATTTTTAAAAAAAATGAACATCTAACTTTTTTTCACAAAAAAATAATTCAGGTTCAATTTTTTTTATTTTACCAAGGGTAACAGGAGAAATTGGACCGCAAAAGTTATTGTGCAATTTGTCCTGAGTACGCTGATACCTGACATGTGGGGGGGAACCACTGTTTCGGCGCATGGCAGAGCTCAGAAGGGAAGGAGCGCCGTTTGACTTTTTCAATGCAAAATTGGCTGGAATTCAGATCGTACGCCATGTCACGTTTGGAGAGCCCCTGATGTATCTAAACAGTGGAAACCCCCCACAAGTGACCCCATTTTGGAAACTAGACCCCGCAAGGAACTTATCTAGATATGTGGTGAGAACTTTGAACCCACAAGGGCTTCACAGAAGTTTATAACGTACAGCAGTACAATTAAAAAATCATATTTTTTCCACAAAAATGATCTTTTCACCCCCAATTTTTATTTTCCCAAGGGTAACAGGACCCTAAAAGTTATTGTGCAATTTGTCCTGAGTACGCTGATACCCCAAATGTGGGGGTACATCACTATTTGGGCGCATGGCAGAGCTCGGAAGGGAAGCAGCGCCATTTGACGTTTTTGGCTGGAATTGAGATCGGACACCATGTCGCGATTGGAAAACCTCTGATGTACCAAAACAGTGGAAACCCCCCACAAATGACACCATTTTGGAAACTAGACCCCCCAAGGAACTTATCTAGATGTGTGTTGAGAACTTTGAACCCCCAAGGGCTTTACAGAAGTTTATAACATACAGCTGTACAATTAAAAAATCATATTTTTTCCACAAAAATGAACTTTTCACCCTCAATTATTATTTTTCCAAGGGTAACAGGACCCTAAAAGTTATTTTGCAATTTGTCCTGAGTACGCTGATACCCCACATGTGGGGGTAAACCACTATATTTGGGCGCATGGCAGAGCTCGGAAGGGAAGCAGCGCCATTTGACGTTTTTGGCTGGAATTGAGATCTGACACCATGTCGTGTTTGGAAAGCCCCTGATATACCAAAACAGTGGAAAATCCCCACAAATGACACCATTTTGGAAACTAGACCCCCCAAGGAACTTATCTAGATGTGTGGTGAGTACTTTGACCCCCTCCAGTGCTTCACAGAAGTTTATAACGCCCGGGCGTGAAAATAAAAAATTCGTATTTTTTCCACAAACATGATCTTTTAGTCACCAATTTTTTTTATTTTCCCAAGGGTAACAGGAGAAATTAAACCCCAAAACTTGTTGTCCAATTTGTCCTGAGTACGCTGACACCCCATATGTGGGAGAAAACTACTGTATGGGCACATGTCGGGGCTCGGAAGGGAAGTAGTGACGTTTTGGAATGCAGACTTTGATGGAATGGTCTGCGGCTGTCATGTTGCCTTTGGAGAGCCCCTAATGTACCTAAACAGTGGAAACCCCCCACAAGTGACCACATTTTAGAAACTAGATCCCCTAAGGAACTTATCTAGATGTGTGGTGAGCACTTTGAACCCCCAAGGGCTTCACAGAAGTTTTTAATGCCCGGGCATGAAAATAAAAAAATCGTATTTTTTCCACAAACAAGATCAATTACCGTAGTCCCCAATTTTTTTATTTTCCCAAGGGTAACAGGAGAAATTGAACCCCAAAGTTGTTGTCCAATTTGTCCTGAGTATGCTGACACCCCATATGTGGGAGAAAATTACTGTATGGGCACACGTCGGGGCTCGGAAGGGAAGTAGTGACGTTTTGGAATGCAGACTTTGATGGAATGGTCTGTGGGTGTCATGTTGCCTTTGGAGAGCCCCTAATGTACCTAAAGTATTGAAACTCCCCACAAGTGAACACATTTTGGACACTAGACCCCCCACGGAACTTATCTAGATGTGTAGTGAGCGCTTTGAACCCCCAAGTGCTTCACAGAAGTTTATAACGCCTGGGCGTGAAAATAAAATAATCATTTTTTTCCACGAAAATGATAATTTTTCCCCCTATTTTTTATTTTCCTAAGGGGAACAGGAGAAATTGGACCTCAAAAGTTGTTTTGCAATTTGTCCTGACCCTAACCCCAACACACCCCTAGCCCTAACCCTTGCCCTAGCCCTAACCCTAGCCCTAGCCCTGGCCCTAACCCTAGCCCTGGCCCTAGCCCTAACCCTAATGGGAAAATGGAAATAAATACATTTTCTTTTAATTTTATTATTTTTCCCTTACTAAGGGGGTGATAACGGGGGGTTTGATTTACTATTTATGGCGGGTTTTTATGTTTGGCAGCTGTCATACGCTAAAAGACGCTTTTTATTGTAAAAATAGTTTTTGCATCACCACATATTGAGAGCTATAATATTTCCATATTTTGACCCACCGAGTCATGTGAGGTCTTATTTTTTGTGGGACGAGTTGACGTTTTTATTGGTACTATTTTCGGGCACGTGACATTTTTTGATCGCTTTTTATTCCGATTTTTGGGCCACAGAATGAACAAAAACCAGCGTTTCATGAATTTCTTTTGGGGGGGTGCGTTTACACCGTTCCGCGTGCGGTAAAATTGATAAAGCGGTTTTATTCTTCGGGTCAGTACGGTTGCAGTGATACCTCATTTAGGTCATTTTTTATGTTTTGTCGGTTTTATGCAATGAAAACTATTTTATATAAAAAATAATTATTTTTGCATCGCTTTATTCTGCGAGCTATAACTTTTTTATTTTTTCTCTGATGACTCTGTGTGGTGGCTTGTTTTTGTGGGACAAGATGATGTTTTCATCGGTACCATGGATATTTATATGCGTCTTTTTGATCGCGCGTTATTGCACTTTTTGTTTGGCGGTATGATAATAAATCATTATTTTTTGCATCGTTTTTTATTTTTATTTTTTAAGGGTTCGCTAAAGGGGTTAACTAATGGCACAGTTTTATAGGACAGGTCGTTACGGACGCGGCGATACCTAATATGTGTACTTTTATTGTTTTGGTTTTTTTTTATTTCCAAAAAATAGATTTATTGGGGGAATATTTTTTTTTTTTCTAATTTATTTGGCGATTTTTAAAAAATTATTTTAACACTTTTTTTTTTTTTTTTAACTTAGTCTCAGGTGGGACATCCCTGTCCTGTGACAGATCGCTGATCTGTCACATCACAGATCACTGTGACAGATCAGCGTTAACGTGTTGGGGGCGGTCCGTGACCGCCCCTGTCACATTGTGCCGGGTGTCAGCTGTGATAATTAGCTGACACCCGGCCGCGATCAGCGGCGCTCACCACGTGGGCGCCGCTGATCGCTGAGACGTACTATCCCGTCCATAGGCATAGGGGCCTGGGTCCCATGGATGGGATAGTACGTCTGATGTCAGGAAGGGGTTAATTATTGTATTGTTAGCGTTGTTACTTATGACTTGTGTTTTGAAACTGTTAAACTGTAAAGCGCTGCGGAATATGTTTGCGCTATATAAATAAAGATTATTATTATTATTATTATTATTATTATTATTATTATTATATCTATATACACACATATAGTGCCTGCAGGCCTTGCACTGATATGTACAGAGCGATGTACACTACCCTGCATACCTAACTCTGCAACCTATATACTCTGGAATTAGTTATTAGAAGGACTGTTGGTTTCACTGGATTTGAGTAGTTTAGGATTGTAGACCCCACACTGACTAATAAATCCCCAAATATGACCCTATCTTGGCAGCAGCTCTCCCTACACTATCTCAATCTGGAGCTGAATGCGCCGAGCAGGTCGGCATCCGGTCTCTTATACCCCTGATGATGCTGTGCGGCCAGCCAATCACTGCAAGATCACAGCAAAGATGGCTGCTGCGTTACAGTGCCTGGCAGACAATCCCTCCATGGTGATTGGGTTTCCTAAGACTGCCAAAAATGGTGGGTGGAGACCCGAGTTCCTGACGAGTAATCCGGGAAATGGTCGGTGCTCGCCGAGTACACCGAGTACCGCAATACTAGGTCAAGTAACGAGTAGTGGCGAGCACGTTCGCTCATCACTAGTTAAAATACCTCTCCATACGAAAAATTGAAAAACTACTCTTATATACAAAACAAAAATATTATGAGAAGATCAATAAGACCTACACGTTATTGGCTAAGCAATTGAAGGATAGGACTTCATCCTCAAATCACCAGGCCCTAAGCGGGAGGACGGTATAATTCACTATAATCCATCTGAAACATCAAACCTGGCTTTTAATTTTTATCGCAAATTATATGATCTGCAGGATACTCTTACTTCGAATGTGAATAGTAGAGACACTCTATTGCAAAATTATTTTTCCAATCTAAACCTCCCAGTGCTCTCCTCAGAAGCAGTAGCATCTCTTAACCAGCCAGTTACTCATGATGAGATAAGAAAGAATTTGAAAGATCTTCCTTTGGGCAAATCTCCAGGTCCAGATGTATTGACCTTTATATTATAAAACCTATGCTGAAGAGTTGACTCCTTACATAACTAGGATGTTTAACTCCTTTCTGGAGGACTCCCCCATCTCAGATACTATGTCACACTCCTACCTGATTCTTATCCCTAAAGCTGGAAGAGATCCCCTGGACTGCTCAAATTACTGCCCAATAGCCTTAAGGCCTCGTCACACATAGCGATCTTGGTAGCGAGATCGCTGCTGAGTCACAATTTTTGTGACACAACAGCGATCTCACCAGCGAGATCGCTGTGTGTGACAGCGATCAGCGACCGGCCCCCCTGCCGGTATCGCTGATCGCTGCAGGAAAGGCCAGGACTTTTTTTTGGTCGCTGGTCTCCCGCTGGCCACCACGCATCGCTGCGTGTGACAGGCGGGAGACCAGCGATCTGCTGGTAACTAATGTACACATCGGGTATCCAAGGGTCGTGCGTCCCTTAGATACCCGATGTGTACATTAGTTACCAGCTGCCTGCATCAGCGCGCTGGTTACTAACGTGCACAGCGACGCCGGGCGCTTGGCGTCGCTGTGCTGATCGCTGGTGATGCTGTCTGTTTGACAGCTCACCAGCGATCACATAGCGATTCACCAGCGATCCTGACACATTGATATCGTTGTCAGGATTGCTGGTGTGTGACTCCAGCCTTACTAAAATCAATTTTAACCTGCAAATATTTACCCGCATGTTGGCCAATAGGTGCAATTGTTGGTTATCTCAACTTATTGACAAAGACCAGGTGGGTTCTGTCCCCTTTCGTCAAGGAGGTGCCAATACCAGACAGGTGATTGATTTAATAGATGTATGTAACAAAAATAGTCTACAAACCCTTATATTGAGCCTTGATGCAGAGAAGGCTTTTGACTGCCTAAATTGGTCTTTTATGTTTGAATCTATGAAGACGTTTGGTATTTCAGAGGTTTTCCTGACTGCTTTGAGGGCATTGTACAGCTCTCGTTCAGGCTTTGTTATGTATATAGAGCCGTTGTTGGCAATGATTTGTCAAAAACCTAAGTTTTTAAGATATCTTTATTTGCTGATGATGTCCTCCTGACCCTCACTAGATTTCACATAACTCCCTAATCTTGTAGATATGCTACATGTATATGGCAATCTGTCGGGTTATAAATTGAACGCTTTCAAAACAGAAGCTTTACCTTTGTATATTCCTTCTAACATTCTGGACCATTTAAAATCAAATTTCAAATTTAGATGGAATTGGCTGAAGAGCCCGGCGTTGCCCGGGCATAGTAACTAACTACGGTTAGTTATAACAAATTATAATGATTATATCTATATATATTGTGAGAATCATGTGGGAATAGTGGATGAGGGCAGGTATATCTCGCCCAGATACCTTTCCTATGTGGCCTAGTCTGGTCAGTATCGCACCTGGTTACTAATGAATAATGGGAGGCGGATATAAAAGGAAGCCAGGTGGTTGTGTGAGGGTCTCAGCCTTGGAACACAGAGAGCCTGTCTGTGTGAGAGACACACGTGAGTGAAAGCAGTGCCTACTGCAACTGTGGTTTGGCTGGACGGGAGAAGCCCTCCAGTTGGTAGTTAGGTTGTACTTTGTTTAGTTAGTGCCGGACAGGCAAGGATTTGTTTTATGTTTTTTTCTTTATGCATTGCTTTCACCGTTAATAAACCTGACCCAGTGTCAGTTATACCCGGACCCCGGCTGTGCGCCTGAGTTTCATGCTGAACGCACGTGACCTTTGACCCCAGCAAAGGCGATCCCGGAGTGTTTTATCACATTGTGGTGGAGAACGCGGGCATCACGTGGGAAGCATGAGCATGGAGGACGTGGTGAAAGCGCTGGTACAGTCCACCGCCGTCCAGCAAGAAGCTAATCGGGTGATGATGGCCCAGCTGAAGGAGTTGGTGGACATGACAGTTACCGATCGTTCACTTCTCCAGCAGGTGGCACAGTGCTTGGCAAGCTTACCTGAGGTTAACCTGGAAGCCGAGTCGAGATTGACTCACGTGAGTCGGTACTGGCAGAAGATGACGACCGAAGATGACGTCGAGGCATACCTGACCACGTTTGAACGGACGGCGGTGCGAGAAAAATGGCCGAAGGCACGATGGGCCGGCCTGATTGCCCCGTTTCTTTCCGGTGATGCCCAAAAGGCTTATTATGACCTAGAACCTGAAGCCGCGCAGGACTTTGACAAACTGAAAGCCGAGATCTTGGCCTGGCTGGGAGTGACGACCGCTGTCCGTGCACAGAGAGTGCATCAATGGACTTATCAGCCGGATAAACCACCGCGGTCACAGATGTTTGACCTGATCCACGTGACGAAGAAGTGGCTACAACCCGAGGTGTTGACAGCGCCAGAGATAATCCAGAGAGTCGTCATGGACAAATACCTGAGAACCCTACCGCCAGCCCTGAGGAAGTGGGTAAGCCATGGAAATCCTACGACGGCAGAACAACTGGTGGATCTGGTTGAACGTTACTCCGTGGCGGAAGGACTCCGAGACGACGCTACCCCACCTCGTTCTTCATCATCTCCACGTGGAACCGGTAAGACTGTTCCAGGGAGTAGGGGAGAAGTAAAAATCCCTAAGACAGTGGGGGAGAAAAAGGGGACTGCCCGCACTGCGAGGCCGAGAGTAACGAACTATGGTCTAAGCAAGGGGCCCGTTAGGTGTTTCCGCTGCCAAGAGATGGGACACATTGTTGCGAACTGTCCGCTCACGACTGAACCCATGCAGTGCGACATCACAGACTCTAAAAACCGCATGTCTATGGTTGCACGGGTAGTGAGTGTGAATGCTGGTCAAAAGGATGTGGAGAAACACTTGTGTGATTTAACTGTTGATGGAAAAAATGTGGTGGCATTGTTAGACTCGGGAAGTGTGGTGACTCTGGTGAAGGCCAGTCTGGTGTCAGCCCCGACTGGACCATCAGACAAATTTTCTGTAACGTGTGTGCATGGAGACACCTGTTCGTATCTCACCACGGTCATATGCATTACTACTTCCTATGGGTCGGTGCAACATAAAGTGGGACTCGTCCCGGCGTTGTTGCATGATGTTATGCTGGGCTGGGATTTTCCCCACTTCTGGCAATTGTGGGAGAATCAGTTGATACCCCAGGGTAATAGTGTACATGATTCTTCTCCCAGGGCGCGTGTGGGTCCCGAACCCCTGGAAGAGGTCTCCCCGGAAGACTCGGGGGAAGAGTCTGCTGGAAATGACCTGCAGTTCCCGTTTTCAGTCATGGCGGGTGATACGGAGGAGACCGGGGAAGAGGAGGAGGCCGACAGCCGTCCACCTCCCCGTTTGCCGTATTTAGAAGTTCAGAAAGATGACTTCCAAAGCGAGCAAATAAAGGATCCTACCCTTTCTCAGGCTAGGACAAATGTAAAAGTGATAAATGGGGTACCCGTAGAACCTGGCTCTAGGCTTGCATATCCTTACATGGTCCTGGAGAATGATTTCCTCTATCAGATAGAGAAAAAGGGGGAAGACACGGTGCAACTATTAGTCGTGCCAAAACCCTACTGGCGGCAGGTGCTGGACCTGGCCCACGGACATGTGATGGGAGGTCACCTGGGAGTCCAGAAAACCACCGAAAGGATATTACACTGTTTTGTTTGGCCAGGCATGCATCACGATATTCGTGTATATTGTGAGTCTTGTCCTGACTGCCAAGCCTCTGCGCCTAAGCCCCGGTTCTGTAGCCCTTTGATACCCCTACCTATTATTGAAGTCCCGTTTGAGAGGATTGGGATGGATTTAGTTGGGCCCCTTCCACGGTCTGCACGTGGACCCCAACATATCCTGGTCATCTTGGATTATGCCACTCATTACCCGGAGGCCATCCCTTTGCGTAACACGGCCACCAAGACGATTGCCAAGGAACTGGTGCATGTGTTTAGTTGGGTCGGTATACCAAAACAGATACTCACCGACCAGGGGACCCCCTTTATGTCCAGGGTAATGAAAGAGCTCTGCCGATTGTTACAAATCGAACCGTTATGCACATCCGTGTATCACCCTCAAACAGACAGGTTGGTCGAACGGTTCAATAAAACTCTGAAGCAGATGCTGAGAAAGGTGATAGACAAGGATGGGAAGAACTGGGACTATTTAATTCCGTATTTGCTTTTTGCCATCAGGGAAGTACCCCAGTCTTCCACGGGATTCTCGCCTTTCGAGTTATTGTACGCCCGACGTCCTCGCGGATTGTTAGATGTCGCAAAAGAAACCTGGGAGGGTCAGGTCACTCCGTTTAAAATGGTGATAGATCACGTCACACAAATGCAGGACCATATTGCGGCTGTTATGCCTATCGTCAAAGAACACATGATGCAGGCTCAAGGAGCCCAAAAAAGAATCTATGATAGGGGCGCCAAGATCTGTACGTTTGCACCCGGAGATAGGGTGTTGATCCTGGTCCCCACGGTGGACAGTAAGTTCCTCGCAAAGTGGCAGGGCCCCTTTGAGATCAAGGAAAGAGTTGGTGAAGTAAACTACAAAGTATACCAGGCAGGTAAACGGAAACCTAAACAGATTTATCATGTAAATCTGATAAAACCCTGGAAAGATCAGTCTGCCTTGTCAGCGGAGCTGGCCCGTCCTGTCTGTTTCTACTTCACAACCAAAAGTTTTTCTCAGAAAAACCCGGGCAGACTATGATAATGAAACATGACATCGTAACGGAACCTGGTGTCACAGTTCACGTAAAACCCTACCGAATCCCGGAAGAGCGCCATGAAGCCGTTTCCCGAGAAGTGAAGGCAATGTGTCACGGGGGCTTAGTTCAACTAAGGCTGAAATACCCGGGGCCCCTGTGGTGTTCCTTTTACTAGGGGAAACCCTGTCTGACCCTCAACCCAGGGTTTTTGCTGAAGGTGCAAATGCCTGAGCCTCCGACCTTTCCTTATCTCCTGCTCAGCCCTGCACTTAACCCTCCACCCTCCACCCAGTGAGGAGACACACCACCAAAGCTCCCACACAAATAATGACAGACAGGGAGAACTTAAACTGCACTGCGCCACACACACACACAGGAATAAACAGTAATGTGAACAGGGCACAACTAAACACAAATATGGGAAGGAGAAAGGATAACGACGGATCATACGACACCAGATATGAATCTCTCTCTCTTGAACACCTCCACTCCAGACCGGAACCACTTGGTATGAAACACAAGCTATAATCGGCGACGCCCATATGCCAGTAAGACTATTTAAAGACCGTGGGCGTGACTAACCTTCCAACCTGGTCTCCAGCAGGATTAACCCCCGAGAGCCTGAAGATCAAGCCGGCGCCACTGAGGCTATAGTGGCTGGAGGTGGAACTACCTCTGCCTGCCGGACGCTGTGGTGTGAACAGCGTCCGACATGACAGTACCCCGTCTTCTACGAGGGACCCCAGGGCCCTCAAGACTCATAGGACCCGGCTTGTCCGGATGACGACGGTGAAAAGAACTGACCAGCCGATCCGCATGTATGTCTGAGGCTGGAACCCAAGACCTCTCCTCCGGACCATACCCCCGCCAGTGCACCAAATACTGAAGAGTACGGCGTACTACTCGAGAGTCCACTACCTTGGCGACCTCGAACTCTAAATCGCCATCCACCATGACTGGAGGTGGCATCGGCGTCGTGTCCACCAAGCCTACCACCTTTTTCAATAAAGCCCTGTGAAAAACGTTATGTATTCTGTACACCGCAGGAAGTTCCAACCGATAAGCCACTGGGTTAATGATGGCAGAAATCCTAAAAGGCCCAATAAACCTTGGACCCAGTTTTAAAGATGGGATTTTGAGTTTTATGTTCTTCGTAGCTAACCACACCCATTCACCCACACACAGGTCCGGACCTGGCACGCGTCTACTGTCAGCCACCCGTTTGTACCTGGCACTCATGCTCAACAAACGCTGTTTCACCGCCTCCAGACTGATGACAATTGGGCTCCTAGCTGATCCTCCTCCGGGACACCCCCGGAGTCACCCTGACGTAAGGTACAAAACTGAGGATGTTGACCGTACACACAAAAGAATGGAGACTCTCCTGATGACTCTTGGCGGTGATTATTTAACGCGAATTCGGCCAGAGGAAGGAAAGTAGACCACTCCTCCTGGTTGTCGGACACAAAGCATCGTAAATACTGTTCTAGATTTTGGTTCATGCGCTCAGTTTGTCCATTAGACTGTGGATGAAACGCCAATGAATGTGACAACTTGATCCCCAACCTTGAGCAAAATGCTTTCCAAAACCTCGCCACATATTGCGTACCCCTATCAGATACTATGTCAGACGGTACTCCGTGGAGTCTGACCACCTCCTTCACAAATACCTGAGCCAACGTCTTAGCATTGGGCAAAGAAGACAACGCCACAAAATGCGCCATCTTTGAAAAACGGTCAACCACCACCAGGATGACCGTGTTCCCTGCCGAGGCTGGCAAGTCAGTGATAAAATCCATGGAGATTTCTGTCCATGGCCTATTGGGTACCCCCAGAGGCTGTAGCGTGCCAGCAGGACGGGTTCGGGGTGACTTAGCCCTAGCGCACGTGATGCAAGCTGCCACGTACGAGACCACGTCCTGCCGGATTTTGGGCCACCAGAAACGACGCGATACCAGCTCTAAGGTGCCCTTCACCCCTGGGTGACCAGCCAGTACCGAATCGTGGTGTTCCTTCAACACCTTAAGCCGAAGATGCAGGGGTACAAATGATTTGTTGGCAGGAAGACCTGGTGGTACCTCCTCTTGGGCCTCGGCAATCTCCGCCTCTACCTCAGTCGTGAGAGCCGAGACCACTACCCCTTTCTGGAGGATGGGTACCGGCTCTTCCCGAGGTTCTCCCCCCGGAAAACACCTAGACAAAGCATCCGCCTTGGTGTTTTTAGCCCTGGGACGGTACGTCACCAGAAAATTGAAACGAGTAAAAAACAATGCCCAGCGAGCCTGCCTAGGAGACAGACGCTTGGCCGACTCCAGGTAGAGCAGATTCTTATGGTCAGTGATAACTGTGACCTGGTGAGCCGCCCCCTCCAAGAAGTGTCGCCATTCCTCAAAAGCCAGTTTGATGGCCAACAACTCCCTGTTGCCGATATCATAATTCCGTTCGGCCGGCGACAGCTTCTTGGAGAAGTAGGCGCATGGATGCATCTCGCTCAAGGACGAGCCTTGAGACAGTACTGCCCCCACTCCCACCTCCGACGCATCAACCTCTACCACAAAAGGTTTAGTCACGTCTGGTTGCACCAGAATGGGGGCTGAAGCAAAACTATTCTTCAGACGCTCAAATGCACGTATAGCCACCTCAGGCCAGTTCGCCAGATCGGCACCCTTTTTTGTCATGTCCGTGAGCGGTTTGGCGACAGTCGAAAAGTGTTTTATAAATTTCCTATAATAATTCGCAAACCCAAGGAGCCGCTGGAGTGCTTTCAGACTCTCCGGCCTCTCCCATTGCAGCACCGCTTGCACCTTAGCGGTGTCCATTTTAAAACCGGCTGCGGACACAATATATCCCAAAAAGGGCAACTCCTGGACAAAAAATAAACATTTTTCCAGCTTAGCATAGAGCTGGTTCTCCCGGAGCAACTGTAACACCTGCCTAACATGCTCCAAATGAGTGTCCCGATCGCTAGAATAAATGAGGATATCATCCAGGTATACAGTCACAAATCTCCCCAGGACATGAGCAAATACATCATTAATAAAATGTTGGAAAACGGCAGGCGCGGTGGTCAACCCAAACGACATAACCAGACTCTCAAAATGACCCTCAGGAGTGTTAAACGCCGTCTTCCACTCATCCCCCTGACGGACCCTTATGAGGTTATACGCCCCCCTGAGGTCCAGCTTGGAAAACCATTTCGCCCCCGCTACCTGGTTGAACAAATCCGGGATCAACGGCATTGGGTAGGGATCACGGATAGTAATCTGGTTTAACTCTCGGAAATCCAGACACGGGCGTAACCCCCCATCTTTCTTCTTAATGAAGAAAAACCCCGCGGCTACAGGCGAGGACGAAGGCCGGATGTGACCTTTGCTCAGACTCTCCGCGATGTAGTCTTTCAGAGCCTGTCTCTCAGGACCAGAAATATTAAACATCCTGGCCTTAGGTAATTTGGCCCCGGGTTTTAACCTAATCGCACAGTCATAGGCTCTATGTGGAGGCAGTTCTGAGCAACCCTTCTCAGAGAAAACATCCGCGAAATCCTGCAAAGCCTCCGGCAGGCTGGGCGTCACGGCGGACACACATGTGGCCAAGCAATTGTCTTGGCAGAAACCACTCCATTGAACTATGTCCTGAGTTTTCCAATCAATTACCGGGTTGTGCCTGGACAGCCATGGAAAACCCAGGACCATTTGAGCTGGGAGATTACGAAGGACCCTACATGTAACCGACTCAGAATGTAGGACCCCAATGTGGAGTTTCACCTCTGCCACAAACTCAGTAATCTCCCCTTGAGGGAGGGGAACAGCATTAATGGTCACCACCTGTATGGGGTGAGGAAGTTTTTCGATCTTAAACCCGGCGGTGTGTGCAAACTCCTCATCTATGAGATTGGTGGCGGAACCGCTATCCACAAATACTGATATAGGTAGCTCTCTGCCGGCGATAATAACCTTGGCAGGGAGCATACATTGAGATACCATCATGGAGGATATGCATACGCTCAGTTGGGTCTCCTCCATACCCTCTGAGCTTAACAGTTTTCCGCCGGTGTGACCCTCTTAGGTAGTACCGGGAAAACATTAACATAATGACCTCCTTTACCACAGTAGAAACATGCTCCGGGCTTCCGGAATCCCGGAGCGCGAGGCTGAACCTGTGCCACGCCAGCAATCTGCATAAGTTCAGGGGACTCATCTACTTCAACCACACCTGCACCTCTGTTTTCCCCCAGAGGTAGCGTCTCCTGTGCCCCCTGACGAAAACGGCGATCAATACGTATCACCAAACTCATGGCAGACTCCAATGATGCCGGAGTCTCATACATCAGGAGGGCTTGTTTCACCCTCCCTGATACCCCATGAATAAACTGGCTCCGCAGTGCTGGGTCATTCCACTGTGTGTCTACAGCCCAGCGGCGAAATTCTGAACAATAGTCTTCTGCCAAGCGCTCCCCCTGGCGGAGGGCGCGGATTTTAGATTCCGCTAGAGCCAGTCGGTCAGGGTCATCGTAAATGAGCCCGAGATCAGAAAAAACATTATCGACCGAATGAAAGGTAGCAGAGTCAGCTGGTAAGGAAAATGCCCATGCTTGGGGGTCACCACTCAGTAATGACAACACCAGCCCTACTCGCTGGGCCTCATTACCTGAGGATATTGGCCGCATGCGGAAGTATAATTTGCAGGCCTCCCGAAATACGACAAATTTGCTGCGATCGCCTGAAAATCGTTCTGGCAGCGGAAACTTCGGCTCTGCACCGATACCTGCAGATGCCGTTTGCACCATTGCTACTACCAGGCCCTGCTGCTGAACTGCCCCTTTCAACTCGGAGACCTGTATGGACAGCGCCGCCAACTGGCGGGTTATGGAATCTAATGGATCCATGGACTCCTGAAAAAATGTGGGCCGATTATAATGTCACGGGGGCTTAGTTCAACTAAGGCTGAAATACCCGGGGCCCCTGTGGTGTCCCTTTTACTAGGGGAAACCCTGTCTGACCCTCAACCCAGGGTTTTTGCTGAAGGTGCAAATGCCTGAGCCTCCGACCTTTCCTTATCTCCTGCTCAGCCCTGCACTTAACCCTCCACCCTCCACCCAGTGAGGAGACACACCACCAAAGCTCCCACACAAATAATGACAGACAGGGAGAACTTAAACTGCACTGCGCCACACACACACACAGGAATAAACAGTAATGTGAACAGGGCACAACTAAACACAAATATGGGAAGGAGAAAGGATAACGACGGATCATACGACACCAGATATGAATCTCTCTCTCTTGAACACCTCCACTCCAGACCGGAACCACTTGGTATGAAACACAAGCTATAATCGGCGACGCCCATATGCCAGTAAGACTATTTAAAGACCGTGGGCGTGACTAACCTTCCAACCTGGTCTCCAGCAGGATTAACCCCCGAGAGCCTGAAGATCAAGCCGGCGCCACTGAGGCTATAGTGGCTGGAGGTGGAACTACCTCTGCCTGCCGGACGCTGTGGTGTGAACAGCGTCCGACATGACACAATGTTAGAGTTAGGAGTCATTGAGGAATCGCACAGTGCTTGGTCCAGCCCGATTGTGCTAATTTCTAAACCAGACGGCACCATCCGGTTCTGCAATGACTTCAGGAAACTGAATGCAGTCTCAAAATTTGATGCCTACCCTATGCCCCGGGTCGGCGAGTTAATAGATCGGTTAGGAAAAGCCCGGTATATTACGACCCTAGACCTAACAAAGGGGTATTGGCAGATCCCTCTGGCGGAGGCTGCCAGAGAAAAGACGGCATTTGCTACGTCGGAAGGTTTATTTCAGTATGTGTATATGCCGTTTGGACTGCACGGGGCGCCGGCGACCTTCCAGAGACTGATGGATCGAGTCCTGAGGCCACATAGGCAGTACGCTTCGGCCTATTTTGATGACATTGTCATTTACAGCTTGGACTGGGAGACTCATCTCCAGAAAGTACAAGCTGTGATTGACGACCTGTGGGAGGCAGGTCTAACCGCGAACCCCAAGAAATGTCACATCGGGCTAGAAGAAGCCCGGTAATTGGGGTATGTAATTGGGAGGGGTATTGTTAGACCCCAGCTCGATAAGATTCAGGCGGTTCAGGACTGGCCGCAACATGTCAACAAGAAGCAGGTGCAAGCCTTTCTGGGGATCGCCGGCTATTATCGCCGATTCATACCCAACTTTGCAGCCATCGCTACCCCCCTGACGGATCTTACAAAAGGGAAAGACTCCGTCATGATTAAATGGAGTTTAGCGGCTGAAGAAGCCTTCCATAGCCTAAAACGGGCACTTTGCTCTCAACCAGTACTGGTGACTCCGGACTTCTGCTTCGAGTTTGTGGTACAAACGGATGCCTCTGATACCGGTATCGGGGCCGTACTGTCACAAGTGAGGGACGGAGTGGAACACCCAGTCCTTTATCTCAGCAGGAAGCTGAACAAACATGAGCAAAAGTATGCAGTCATAGAAAAAGAGTGCCTAGCCATTAAGTGGGCTCTAGAGGCCCTCAAATATTACCTGGTGGGCCGAAAGTTCAGGCTGATCACTGACCATGCCCCTCTCAAGTGGATGCAATTGAACAAGGAACGGAATAGCCGGGTGACCCGGTGGTTCCTTGCCCTGCAGGCCTACACTTTTACGGTGGAGCACTGCCCAGGGGTACAGATGGGGAATGCAGATGCCCTGTCCTGAGTGCACTGTTTGGCGGGTGTCATTGCTCGACCGGAGTGGTCTGAGCAGAGGGGGGGGATATGTGAGAATCATGTGGGAATAGTGGATGAGGGCAGGTATATCTCGCCCAGATACCTTTCCTATGTGGCCTAGTCTGATCAGTATCGCACCTGGTTACTAATGAATAATGGGAGGCGGATATAAAAGGATGCCAGGTGGTTGTGTGAGGGTCTCAGCCTGGGAACACAGAGAGCCTGTCTGTGTGAGAGACACACGTGAGTGAAAGCAGTGCCTACTGCAACTGTGGTTTGGCTGGACAGGAGAAGCCCGCCAGTTGGTAGTTAGGTTGTACTTTAGTTAGTGCCGGACAGGCAAGGATTTGTTTTATGTTTTTTTTTCTTTATGCATTGCTTTCACCGTTAATAAACCTGACCCAGTGTCAGTTATACCCGGACCCCGGCTGTGTGCCTGAGTTTCATGCTGAACGCATGTGACCTTTGACCCCAGCAAAGGCGATCCCGGAGTGTTTTATCACAATATATATATAAAGCTGAGTGTATAGCCCCGCATAGCCACATTCACTATAATATCCCACATCATCCCGTCAGCCAGCCAGAGCTACTGGACTACTACCCCTAATATCCCACATCGTCCGGTCAGCCAGAGCCACCGGACTACTAATATCCCACATCATCCCGTCAAAGCCACCGGACTACTACCCCTAATATCCCACATCATCCCGTCAGCCAGAGCGACTGGACTACTCCCCCTAATATCCCACATCATCCCGTCAGCCAGAGCCACCGGACTACTACCCCTAATATCCCACATCATCCCGTCAGCCTGGGGTCAGAACCAGAGCGCTGAGTGGAATGGCCCTATCTTCCATACCGGGGATCCCTTTAAGAGAGGCCTGGAGACAGAACCAGAGTGCTGAGTGGATTTGCCCTGACTTCCATACCAATGATCCCTTTAATAGAAGCCTGGGGTGAGAATCAGAGCGCTGAAGGATTTACCCTTACTTCCATACTGGAGATCCCTTTAAGAGAGGCCTGGGGTCAGTACCAAAGCACAGAGTGGATTTGCCCTCACTTCCATACCGGGGACCCCTTTAAGAGTGGCCTGGGGTCAGAACCAGAGCGCTGAGTGGAATTGCCCAAACTTCCATACCAATGATCCATTTAAGAGAGACTGGGGTCAGAACCAGAGCACTGAGTAGAATTGCCCTAACTTCCATACCGGGGATCCCTTTAAGAAAGCCTGGGATCAGAACCAGAGCACTGAGTGGATTTGCCCTGACTTGCATACCAATAATCCTTTTTACAGAATCCTGGGGGTCAGACTCAGAGTGCTGAGGGATTTGCCCTAACTTCCATACAGGAGATCCCTTTAAGAGAGCCTGGGGTCAGTACCAGAGCATTTGAAGGCAATTGCCCTGACTTCCATACCGGGGATCCCTTTAAGAGAGCCTGGGGTCAGAGCCAGAACGCTGAGTGGAATTGCCCTAACTTCCATACCGGGGATTCCTTTAAGAGAGGCCTGGGGTCAGAACCATAGCGCTTAGTGGAATTGCCCTGACTTCCATACCAATGATCCCTTTAATAGAAGCCTGGAGTCAGAATCAGAGCGCTGAGGGATTTGCCCTAATTTCCATACTGGAGATCCC
This sequence comes from Dendrobates tinctorius, assembly GCF_039654945.1. Taxonomy (NCBI): domain Eukaryota; kingdom Metazoa; phylum Chordata; class Amphibia; order Anura; family Dendrobatidae; genus Dendrobates; species Dendrobates tinctorius. The sequence goes on from NW_027361848.1 coordinate 280,550, forward strand.
TTTAAGAGGGAAGATGTGCCTATGGTATGGAGGATGTGTGATGGGTATAAGGGCATGGGAGGGGGTGATTAATTTCTGTCATGTGCTCTCTGCTCCTTTTTGGGGGACAGACAATGGCTGGGAGATTATGTTCCCGGGGATGCTAGATTTCTCCCACCCAGTCAGTGTCTGCTGAGGTGTTTTCTGGAGTGGGAAAACTGTTGTTCATAGCAAACAATCACCGCTCAGATTCTTTTAAACAGCTCTGGTGAAATGAAAGATGCTTAGTGATTGGTTGCAAGGAAAACTGTTACTCATAGCAACCAATCACAGCTCAGCTTCTTTTAAACAGCTATGGTGAAATGAAAGATGCTTCGTGATTGGTTGGTGACACACACACACACTTTCAATTTTATATATATAGATACTGAGGCAGTTAAATATTTAGGTGTTAATTTATCCTCTTCCTATAGTTGCCTATATGGTTTGTGGTGCAGTGACCGCTGTGTCCGCTAGGGGGCGCTGTGTGGGTGTCCCAGGACAGCCGTATAAGCATTTCCATTGCCCTGATAGGTGTAGGATACTGAAAGATCATAATGATCAGCAGAGGTACTGCTGAGTAGTACGTTCTGTTACAATGTGTCAGGGAAGCCTGTGTGTGGCTGTGTGCAATAGGACCTTGGGTGAGGTCATAGCTATGTGATCACCTGTGGGTGTGGTTATGGACCATATAAGGTACCTGAGGTCTGGTCACATGGGGGTGAATGCAGAGACCCGATTGGTCCGTTTGGAAGGTCTCGTGTGGCTTCCTGCTTGACAGCACGTCTGGACGCTGTGACTAGTGGCGAAGTGTGCCTGACAGCTCCCAGAGAAAGGGAATGAACATTAGCAGTGTAAAGCAGCATGCAAGGTAACCCGGAGACGGGACTACAACTGAGAGACTGTATAGCCTGTTGGCTAGATGAAGCACAGCCTGTGTGACTACGAGGGCTAAAGGGGAGCAGAGCTCCAGTGTGAAGATACCCTGCTGTCTGCTATAAGACTGTTGCATATCGTGATTGGTTTATGATAATGAATAAACCTCATGGACTGTGATATTGCTTTATGGAAACCTGTGCCGGACGTGATTATTCGCTGCCATGCGAGTGTCCTCCAACCTTGAATGACAGCACTACCTCACATTTGGTGGAGAATGCGGGCAATATAGTAGCCTTGTTGCTGGGGGCAACGGAAAAGGACTGCAAAAAAAAAAAAACTTTGTTGCTAAGGGCTGCGGTTCCAACAGCACATGTTGCAGTGCTGGCAACGCTGAGCCAGGAGGGCTGACTGTTGTGAAAGCCGTATACTGACAGCAGCTCAGTGAAAGAGACGGGTGATTGCTAGGGTGCCTCTGCGGATAAGAGGTACCCGAGGACCTGTGTGCCCGACACAGGTAACGGACAGGTGTTCGTTGTTGTACTGACCTGGGTCAGTGAGCAAGGTCCTGGAGGGTCAGTGTTGGGAGGTTCTGGGAGAGGAATCGGATCCCTGGAACACGTGATATGACCTTGGACCTGGTGAGGCCGGTGTGTTGGGAGACCCTGGGAGGAGGGTCGGCTCCCTGAGTAGCACCCGGTGTGCCCTGTATGTTGGACGGTCTCAGGCGGAGACGGTACATCCTGAATAGCGCACAGACAGGATACGTGAGTCTTTTGGAGTTTTTTCGTGCATGTGTTTTTTCTTTTTCCTCTGCAAAACCTGAAGGTGCTTGCTGTGGCTCAGTGGGGTCACGAAGGTCTCGCAGCACAGAGACATGTTTTTTTTTTCCTTTTTGGGATCTCCTCTTTGAGCATTGGTAGCAGACGCTGTCTGTCTACACCATCCTGCTGCAGCTTTATTGCATGTGACTAAGCGCATACAGTAGTTGTAGCTTTACACAACTATTAAGGGTGAGTACCCTGTATTATTTCTTTATACCCATTATACCTGCACTGGTAAGGCCCTATGGGCGCGCTGTTGTGGTTTCTTTTATCTTCGAGGGTGACAAGTGGCTTCCGGTATCCCGGCGGGGTTACGAAGGGGACAAGCGGCTTCCGGTGGATCGGTGGGTCCACGAACACGGCGCAGCAGGAGCTGCAGGGACCCAGCCGATGTGTGTGTGAACAGCAGCCGGTGGTGTCGGTGATCGGTGACAGCAGGAGCTGTGGTGGTGCCAACAAGGACTTCTGTGGTATCGTTAAGACATAAACTGTGTTTTGTGAACTGTGGTCAGAGAAGACCGGTATAACGGACATGGGGAGATCCCTAAAGGGGGTGGAGTCCCAGAAGGGGGTGGTGACCCAAAGCGGGGTGGTAACCCAAAAAGGGGTGGAGTCCCGGGAGGGGGCGGCAACCCAAAGTGGGATGGTGGTCCAGAAAAGGGCCAAGTTTGAAGAAATGACAGCACTAGATGACTCAGTGGGTATGTCTGGACTACCGCAGTGTGTGTGTATGACTTGGTCAGAATGTGGGATATCCTTTCCAGATAGTAATGATGGGCCACAGGTGTGTACCGTGATGCTGCACCGGGAAGGAGTCCCTGGTAGGCTGGGCTCAAAGAGTCAGGTGACTCTGACAGGAACTCCGCTCGTTTTAGCTCTGACCGAGAAAAACGTCAGAGTTCGCTGCCTCCACGGGGTCATTGTGAATTATAAGGTGGACAGAGTCCTGATTGAGATGACAAAGGGGGAGTGCCGAGGTGGTAGTATGCCACCAAACTTAGTGCATACCTTTGAGAGGCGCCGGGACTTTGTCATGTTTAAAGATGTGGGGCAGGAGGATGGAGACGTTTCTACGGTAGCGCTAGCAGACACTGAGACGCTGACGCCTCCTAACGTGGACAGGCCAGACGTAAGGGCGACCGGAGAAAGAATTGCGTCAGACGAATTTACTGACCTGACGTCACCTGAAGCGTACCACAGTGTGAATGAGAAGAGTGTGGTAAACAAAAAGAGCGGAGCTGATACATTGATAGTGAGTGGCTTTTTGGGTTCACCGTACGATGTGGTGTGACTGTGACGTGTTGTTGCCAGTAGCCACCACTAGGACAGAATCTAATGCTGTGCTGACTGAAACTCATGACAGGACTGGTGGTAACCTGATCGAGAAGATAACCGGAATAGAAACACAGTCAGAGGGTAACCGGGGGGTTCACTCGACTGATAGGACTGACTCAGTGGTACCCTTTGACGATATAATTAAAGAATTAGTGGTGCGACACGTGCTGGCCAAAAGAGAACAAGATCAGGAGATAGAGTTAATAAAAGAAACAGTGGAAGAACATGTCAAACAAGATAGAATCTTGAGACAATTGGCCGAGCACAAGGTGGAGAGGTTCGAGAAAGAAGTCTTGGAGCTCAGAGGTCACCTGTCCACATGGCGAAGTGTGAACAAGAGCCTTAAGGAAGAGATGGAGGAACTCAGAGGAGTAGTAAAAGGTCTTCTGCTGGAGAAGAAGTTGGATGAAGATTTACAGCGGCCTGCCCCGACTGATGATAGAATGGAACTGCCAGTACCCATCTTTACAAAGGGTCGTGAAGAGATAAAATCTCGTGAAGTTGGTGAGCAAGGAGCCGAAGACGGCAGTCACCTGGTCGGGTCAGCTGTAGTGAGGGAAGTGTCTGTGGTCAAACCAGAGTCTTCTGTCCAGGAAGAGAGCAAGACCATGATCTTCAAATCTATGATCGAGGTACCCGAAGACATGCAAGAAGCCTGTGCGGAGGAAGGTGTACATGAGGCTTTCAAAGAGGCGGTCAAGGCGTGTGAGGTGCACTGGGCACCTGAGACTCGGCAGTTAGTGATAATATCCGCCAGAGAAGATACAGCAAACTGGGTAGCTATCCTGAAAGAGATGCATTTACAATGTCTCCACGCCAAACAGCTGGTCAGGCGGAGTAATATGAAGGCTGCTCGACGCCTAGAGTTAGCGAAGGAGGCTATGGATCGGCTGGGTTTGCAGAAAGATGTGGTTCCGGTACCCAAAGCTCTGATTGGAAGAATCATTGGAAGATCCGGGAAGGTAATGCAAGACCTTGTGAATATCTCCGGTGTGGTGAGGGTGAGGATCCCTCCTGATGATGAAGACCAGGTATCCAGGGAAGTGGATAGGATTTCCATCATGGTGGTTGGCTCCGTGGAAAGCCTGAGAGACTTTCGGATGCTCGTGGAGTATCGAGTGGAGTACCTGCAAGAAATTGAGCAGTTGAGGCTGGACCGTCGGTGAATTAATAAAGAAATACGGAATACCAGGTGGCGGCCGCCTCCAACCCAAGATGTAAGGACCCGAACGGTTCCTTCAAGAAGTGACATGGCAGATGGCTGAAGAGTGACAGCAAGGGGTAGTTCAACTGGCAGGATGACGTTGAAAGACCATAGTTCCTGTGAGACGCTGACTGAGTCAGACTCAGACCAGACAGCAGGCTCTACTAAGACTTATGACCGCACCAACCGAGAGAGACGGTCAGTGAGAGAAAGATCAGGTGACGAAGCGCACTGCAGACAGGTGGAGACTAGAGTGTCTGATGACGCAGACAAACCGTGACTGGAGGGTCAAAGACAATGACTGGTATTATGACCGCTGGGAGCGGGGGAGGCCTAATGTAGAGATGAGGCCGTATGACAAATGGAGACAGTTATCTCGACCTGGTGGGCAAGGTGTAGTGAGTGCCCAGTCTCGAGAGCCAGGAGTTATGCTGTGTGTTCAACCCCACAGGTTTGAACATAGGGGCGAGGTATGTGGTGCAGTGACCGCTGTGTCCGCTAGGGGGCGCTGTGTGGGTGTCCCAGGACAGCCGTATAAGCATTTCCATTGCCCTGATAGGTGTAGGATACTGAAAGATCATAATGATCAGCAGAGGTACTGCTGAGTAGTACGTTCTGTTACAATGTGTCAGGGAAGCCTGTGTGTGGCTGTGTGCAATAGGACCTTGGGTGAGGTCATAGCTATGTGATCACCTGTGGGTGTGGTTATGGACCATATAAGGTACCTGAGGTCTGGTCACATGGGGGTGAATGCAGAGACCCGATTGGTCCATTTGGAAGGTCTCGTGTGGCTTCCTGCTTGACAGCATGTCTGGACGCTGTGACTAATGGCGAAGTGTGCCTGACAGTTCCCAGGGAGAGGGAATGAACATTAGCAGTGTAAAGCAGCATGCAAGGTAACCCGGAGACGGGACTACAACTGAGAGACTGTATAGCCTGTTGGCTAGATGAAGCACAGCCTGTGTGACTAGGAGGGCTAAAGGGGAGCAGAGCTCCAGTGTGAAGATACCCTGCTGTCTGCTATAAGACTGTTGCATATTGTGATTGGTTTATGATAATGAATAAACCTCATGGACTGTGATATTGCTTTATGGAAACCTGTGCCGGACGTGATTATTCGCTGCCATGCGAGTGTCCCCCAACCTTGAAGGACAGCGCTACCTCACAGGTTGTAACTACCCGTCGCTTTTTGATGACCTGAAAAGATTGTTAGCTAAATGGATGCCACTCTCGCTCTTAAGTTAAAATGTCCCTCCTCCCTAAGTTGCTCTATTATTTTGAGACTCTTCCTATCAGGGCCCCTATGGGAGAACGTAGATCTCTCCAAGCTGCTATAATGAGGTTCATTTGAAATGGTAGACGTCACAAGATCTCCAAGCATGTCCTTATCTCTAAGGCTGCGTTCACACATTGCGGTTTTTAACGCACGATTTTGCCGCGAAAACGCAACAAAAAGCATCCCATGCAATCCTACGGGATTCCGCAATGCTGTGCTAATGCTGCAGATTTTCCCGCGGCAGAATCGCATCACGGAAAAATACGTAGCATGCTCATTAATTTTGCGGAATCGCGGCGATTCCGCCCACATAGGAATGCATTGTTCTGCTTACTTTCCACATGTGGCTGTGCCCACCATGCGAAAAGTAAGCAGAACATTTGCGGATGGTACCCAGGGGGTGGAGGAGAGGAGACTCTCCTCTAGGCTGTGGGTACCATATCCCTGTAAAAAATAGAATTAAAATAAAAAATTGGGTTATATTCACCTTCCGGCGTCCCGCGCAGCCTTACCGATGCTCCCACCAACTCCCGTTCCCAGTAATGCCTTGCGGCAAGGACCTGTGATGACGTAGCGGTCTCGCGAGACCGCTACAATATCGCAGACCGCTACATCATCAAAGGTCTCGCAAGGCATTATTGGGAACGGGAGCATCGCGATGATCGGGAACGCTGCGCAGGACGTCGGAAGGTGAGAAAAACACGATTTTTTATTTTTAACATTAGATCTTTTTACTACTGATGCTGCTGCATAGGCAGCCTCAATAGTAAAAAGTTGGTCACACTAGTCAAACACTGTGTTTGACGAGTGTGACCAACCTGTCAATCAGTTCTCCAAGCGATGCTACAGATCGCTTGGAAAAAGCTAGCATTCTGCAAGCTAATTATGCTTGAAAATCGCTAGTTTTTCCTCGGGAAAATCGCCGGAATTTAAAATGCCGTTTTCCCGCGGAATGGAATTCCGGAATTCCCACGGTAGCTTCCACGGGAGTTGCGTAACACATAGTCTTATAGATCACAGGTTGGCCTGTCCGTTCTGGACGTTATTAAATACTATTGAGCGGCTCATCTATGAAGGATTCCTTCATGGGCTTCACTTTAGGTCTATAATAAATGGACAGAAATAGAAAAAATATGGCTGGCCCCTATTCACCTGAATTCCTTACTATGGACAACCAAGTCAATCAAGATCACATTTCCCCTGTTCGGTCCAATGCAATTCACAAGGGAGGTTTGGCTTTCATGTATGAAGAAATTTACTTTGGCCACCCCTTATTCGCCAATGATCTCTTTCATCTATCAACCTTTGTTACCGAATAGTCTTGAGCTCACAATGTTTTATCCGTGAATTTCTCACAGGTCTATTTAGATTTGCGGACATAGTGGATGGGGACACGCTGAAGATCCTTTCGTTTCACGCTATCAAGTCTAAATTTCCAACATCTTGCCTCCTTATTGTATGGCCCTTTGAAGGTGTCTCTGCTGACCTGACTGATTTTGAAAGCCTATGCAAAAGGGGCCCATCAATCAAAGGATTAATATCAGATATTTATAGGATTCTCAACTACCCTCAGAGGGGGCAACAGTTAAAACACCCCTACATGAGTAAATGGGATATAGAAAACCACGATGGTGATGGCAGTGCAGGTGTTTAACCTCATCCAACTAGGGCTGGCCCCCAGAGATTGTGATGGAAGTAGATGTCACAGAGTAATAAGGCAAGAGACAAGGAAAGTCACTTTATCATTTACTGAAGTTCAGATGCAGTTCAGAGGATAAAATAAAACTTTCTCACCAGGGTTACAGTCTGCTCTGCAAGATGGAAGTTATCCTTCTCTCTGCTATGACTCAGTGTAAACTTCCTGCTGTTCTAATCCATTCAGGGACCAAGGCTTCCCAGAGTCTGAAACTTCCAGTATGGCCACTTACTCACTGTGTTTTCTCCCCCTCGGCAATTTGCAGCTTGAATCATGTGTGAAGCACAAGTTTCTTCTTGCACAATAATTCACTGATCCTCTGTTGCTGTAGTTCTCCTGGGAGAAAATACTCCACTGTTGGTTGCATAAACCCATACAGTCTCTCAGCTTACCATCTGACTCTAGAAGCATAGATGTCCTAAGGGCTGAAGCCCTGATTCTCCTCAGCATTGTTCCAGGGGAGGGCACATGTCACTACTTCCTGAACAATCTCGATCTTGTTACACCATCTTCCTCACAGAACAACAACTCGACTCCTCCCCCTCCCAAGTAGGGGAGGTCTCTAAAGCTCTAAGCTTCAGGGAAGTAAGGGAGTGAGGTAAAATTGTGTGTGTGCAGTTGTCTCCAGCACAGAAAGCATAACCCTTTTCATTTACAAAACACATACAACAGAGTACATATTTGACCATTTTGTGGTGGCAAGGACACAGGGCGCCACAGATCCTGCTACCCATTTTTTAGACGTTCCTCCTTGGGTAAGAACTCAGTTAGATTATGGCTGCATATTTTAACTGCAGCAAGATGCCTGATTGCTCTCAGTTGGAAGCAGACCTCCCCTTCATCTCATCAAGGTTTATTGAATAGAATTGCAGATATTTGTAGGATAGAATAAATGACGGCTTTGTTGGGAGCGAGAGTGGACAGCTTTGAAGCTGTGCGGACCCCTTGAGACTATTACTGGGCTCAAAATAATTGCTAGATAATATGCCATTAGAGATCCCTGTGCCACCTCTCTTTCCTTTCTTTGTGTCTGTCTTGTCTCTCTATATACTGTATTTGTAGTCCTTTTATAAATTCTGTGGTGTGGATTCGGGGAAGGAGCTAGACGAGAGAGTTGCCAAATATAACCTCTTTGGATATTTTCTTGAAATTTAGAATTTTTTGTTTCTCTATGCATTGAGGTTTGTCATTTTATGGGGTAAAGTGCTAACTTATCGTATTTTTCGGATTATAAGATGCTCCAGATTATAAGACGAATCCCAAATTTGAGGAGAAAAATAGTAAAAAAATTTCTTTTAATAAAATGGTTGTCCTTCTTATAAACCATGCGTCTTATTACTTATCGGGGCTGGTGGCTGCGGTGAAGCGAGATCCCAAGGTCGCTGCTGGATGAGGCAGGAGTGGGTGATGCTGCAAGCCACAGGCTGGGATGAGGGGGTGTTCCGATGTGCAGCGCGTCGCTGCGGGTGTCTGGTGCTGCGGGGGTGTCCAGCGTTGCAGGTGTGTCTTCGGTGCTGCTGCGGGTGTCTCCGGTGCTGAGCTCTCATCTCCCAAGATCTTGGTGCTGAGATCTTCATCTGCGCATGCGCCACCCCCGGCGGCCATTTTCCCAGAGTCCACCACATAGGAAACAATGAAACTGTGGGGGTTCTGGCATTTACAAAATTCCCTATCTAAAATAATTGGCATGTTTTTGCTTCAGGGCCTCTATGAGTGAGTCATTATATGGTGTTTAAAAATGGGACTAATAAAGTAATAGGTCCCGGGCTGTATGCTGTTGTTAAGAAGTTTGCATTAATAATACTGCCTCTAATATATGAATAACAACCTATACTGATATATGGTCTATTGCTAGGGCATAAGTGCTGAATGCCCTTTGAGATTGTACCGGCCTATGCATTGTGGACCTTGAAAGTTATATGATCTAGATGATATGCTATGAAATATAATATATATTTAAGCTACCCAGACAACGTTTGGGATTAGCTACTTTTGGTGGAGCAGTATACATTATTCTTAGTTGAGAACCTGATACCACCAAAAATGGTGGCAGGTCTTCTTGCTAATGATATAGATTAGAAGGCGGTACATTTCTTTTTGCTACTATTTTGCACCATTTTGCACCTGCACTTTCCACACCTTTTGCACTTTTCCTATATATGGTAGGGTTTAATATATTTTTATTAAAAGTTAAGTTTTAATATCCCAATTTGCTTCTAAATTTAATACAATCCTGATTGGGTAGCGAAAGCCCCCTGCTGATAAATAATATTAAAATTTCAAAATTGTATACAAATTACAGCTTTAAAAAAAAACACACAGGCTTGCCAACATATTTGAACATATTTTGAACAGCTAAACTCTTAGTTATGGCTTATATTGCATTCTGTTCTAAATTTTTTTTTTCAAAGGAAATGTGTAACTTTCACCTTATGACCTGTGTTCTCTATGTTCTGTGGTGAATAAAATATAGCTATAAGAGATTTCCAAATAATTGCATTCTTGGTTTCATCAAATCGTACACAGTGTTCCAACTTTTTTAATTTGAGTTTGTAGTAATAAGGGGGATATTTCTGATGTTTCATGGCATTTAAATCAGTTAGCGGTGGCAATCATAATAATGACTAAATAGAGAATAATGGTGAATTTATAATTTTTCTTCATGTCATTATTTATTAATATTGAAATATTTTTGTTGGTTGTGTTTCTGTACACTGTGTATATGCAAAGACTAAGAACTTGTTTCCAAAACGAGTCTGCGGTTTTTATTATGTGTGCTGTATTCCAAAGGATTTTGCTGTGTTGAAATAAAAAAAAGCTAAATGCTTTAGATAATTTTTTTAAATTAAAAATGTAACAGTACAGGCAACAATTACAACATACTCTTGGATAAAATATAAAAATTGAAATTAATAATATTGAAAACCATTATATGCATTAATACAAAGAATTGTACACTGTTGCACAATTTAAGCTGATATAATAAACACAGAAATGGTTAAAAAGGAAATAAAAAGAATCAACCTATAGACATAATTTCCAAATCTACTGTATATTTTCCTCTGAACTGCCCTGTTTTTTCAAAGAAAATATACTTTAAAGATTCAGCTGGGGACCATAGCCGGAGACTAGACTATTATGGCTCCACCCTTGGCCAACTTTCTGAATGCTGCTGCAGATGATTGACAGTTCTCTCCCTGGTCAGATTCTCCTTGTGCTGTACTGCTGCAAGTGATTGCCAGGTCTCTTGCTGGGGTATAGACCTGTCAATCTCCTTCAGCAGTGCTTGGAGAAGCCAAACAGCACTGGCGCCAGGCTCAACTCCAGCTTTTTCCCTGATTAGATCTGTAAACTGGAGGGTTTCAGAGAAAAATATACCTGAATGCAATTGTTCAACTGGGCTATGATTCACGCTGCGGGGTTTGGACAGCATAAATCAGGTGACAGGTTCCCTTTATATTATCTGTAATAATAAACTGCAAAAACATGATTTTCATCAGTACATTTAAGTTTTTTAGATTTATAATGGTGGACACAAATTAATTTTTTACATTGTCCAGTTTGAAAATTACTAAAGAGAATTCATGTGGATCAGACCATAATAGAAATGAGATGTTATTATAATATTATGATCACTTAATTATATTCTATTATGCTATTCTTCATGTTCCTAATATATCAATTTTTTTCATTCACAAGCATAAAGCACTGGTCTACAGGATCCACAAAGGAGGCTACAAAACATGCTGCGCAATACAATAATACATTTATATTTGACAACATTCGTGCTGTCCATTTTCAACAAACAGGATAGTAATTTGCCTTCTATAGACTTTCCCCCAGTATTACCACAAGCATAAAACACATTTTTCATTAAAGGGCTACAATAGTTTTTCTATAATACAATAACAGGGTTAAAATCGATCTGTCGCCAGATTTCAAAATACAAACTGTCCACATTATTAGTCCATTCATGACCAGGCAAATATTTCATTCTTGTGCTTCTGTTTTTTCCACCCTTCCTCCAAGCACCATAACGTCTATCTTTTTCACCAACATTGCCATGTGAAGACTTTTTTTACAGGACAGGTATTTTTTACTGACACAATTCATTTTACCATGCAATCTACTGGAAAACAGAGAAAAAATTCCAAGTGCAGTGAAGCGGTAAAAAAATGCAATTCATACTTAAGTTGTTGTTTGTTTGTTTTTTACAGTAGTTGCTCGTCAGTAAAAATGACATGGCAACATGATTTCCAAGGTCATTAGGATTATCGCATTATCAAACATATACAGCAGGTGAAATTAGTATTGAACATGTCACCAATTTTCTACGTAAATATATTTCCATTGACCGGAAATTCTCACCAGATATCAGTAACAACCTATCCAATCCACACAGGCAGAGAGATCAAATTAGAGATGTCCAGAAATTAAGTTATGGACTCATACTCAAATGCGAGAAATTCGGACGAGTGTCGCACGTCAATTCCCGACACTGCCGCTGGCAGTCGGATCGGAGCGTGTGGCTGCATGTATTTCTATGCAGCTGAACGCTCCGGTCCAAGTGCCTGCGGCAGTGATAGGTATTGACGTGCGAGACTCGTTGAATTTCTCGCATGTGAGTATGAGTCCTATGTGTAATAATGAGAAATGACACAGGGGAAAAGTATTGAGTACACAGAGGTGAAAGAGAGGTGCAAAAAGCCATGGAAAGTATTGACACCAACTGAAATCTATCAGTAACAGAAAGTAAACCTGCCATTAAGTGAAAAGTAATATCAGCTGGTTCAACTGTGACACATTACTATCAGCTCCCCTGCCCTCCTTAGCATAGTTTCATAGTTGATAAATTTAAAACATTCATGATCTATGATATACACCTTTAGAGCAGAAAAAAAGAGTAGCAAAAAGACCACCGAATAATAAAATGAATAAATAATTTTTATTAAGTAATCAAACACAATCAGATTAGACATAATACAAGAACAAATAAAGGGAAACGAGGAGTCATGCATGAAGACAAAGGGGAGACTGTAGGTCAAAAATAGGACTTAGGCAAGCAGGAAAAAGACACAGTCACAATAAGGTGTTCAAAGATACACAGAGGTGGTACCGACAGGTAAATGCTGTAGGAGTATGTGCGGTACACTTATCTTCCACTCAGATATGAAGTGCTAAAGTTAAATGTCTGCTTACCCATCATAAGTCCGGACCTTAGACAGCCTTCCGGTGACCCCTGACATGCGTTTCGTGTGCTCGCTTTATCAAAGGGGGAGTGATCTATGATGTATAGGTCATGTCCTGGCATTTGATTTGGGCTCCGGTGCTGAGCCCATTTTTTTTTCATGAACATGACAGCAATTGATCAGTTGTCATGTGCACCTAACAGCCGTGGGTGAAATTACAAGCCACCCGCGGTTGTTAGTATGTTAAAAGTTCCTGTCAATCTTTGACAGCGGCATTTAACATGCGTGCACCAGAAGCACGTCACAAACCCCACCCATTGGCGCCCCTCTCACATGATCACAGGGTGCGGATGGGTTGACATGTCAACTGGGGGTGTGCAGAAGACCTCATGCTGCAGATCTGCTGTGAGCACCGCCACATGGCCGGTGATCATAGCAGATGATCGTTTCTGCTACACATAGCAGGGCTGGAGCCTTGCTATGTGTAGCACAAGGGATCATAAGATTCATCTTCAAATCTTCAAAGGAGACTATTGAAGCAAGTAAAAAAAAAATGAAATAAAAAATGTTTAAAAAAAATATTTAAAAAATGAAAAAAATATAAAAGTTCAAATCACCCCTTTTTGCCCCATTCACGTTAACACCATGTGCACATGTTGCTTTTTTTCCCACACAGATATGTTGCATAAAATACGCAACAAAAACATGTTTTATGCAGTTGTAAGGGGGTCAGGGCTTAGCCCCTTTAAATGTTCATGCAGCTATGTAAATGTACCTGTATATAATTGCTATATACTGCATTGTGACGTGTTTTCATATGTTTATTGCTGTTTTGTACTATATCTAAGCTAGGGACGGTGCAGTTAGGAAAAGGGCCACTAGATGGGGGCACTGAGTACACTGCTTAGGAAGGTTTAGTTGTAGGACACTTATTATTATTATTATTTATTATTATAGCGCCATTTATTCCATGGCGCTTTACATGTGAGGAGGGGTATACATAATACATACAAGTACAGTAATCTTAAACAATACAAGTCACGACTGGTACAGGATGAGAGAGGACCCTGCCCGCGAGGGCTCACAATCTACAACGGGATGGGTGAGGATACAGTAGGTGAGGGTAGAGCTGGTCGTGCAGCGGTTTGGTGGATCGGTGGTTACTGCAAGTTGTAGGCTTGTCGGAAGAGGTAGGTCTTCAAGTTCTTTTTGAAGGTTTCCATGGTAGGCGAGAGTCTGATATGTTATGGTAGAGAGTTCCAGAGTAGGGGGGATGTGCGGGAGAAATCTTGTATGCGATAGTGGGAAGAGGAGATAAGAAGGGAGTACAGAAGGAGATCTTGTGAGGATCGGAGGTTTCGTGCAGGTAAGTACCGGGTGACTAGGTCACAGATGTACGGAGGACTCAGGTTGTGGATGACTTTGTATGTCATGGTGAGGATTTTGAACTGGAGTCTTTGGGTAATGGGGAGCCAGTGCAGGGATTGACAGAGGGGAGAGGCCGGGGAATAGCGGGGGGACAGGTGGATTAGTCGGGCAGCAGAGTTAAGAATAGATTGGAGGGGTGCGAGAGTGTTAGAGGGGAGGCCACAGAGCAGGAGGTTGCAGTAGTCAAGGCAGGAGATGATGAGGGCATGGACTAGGGTTTTTGCAGATTCTTGGTTGAGGAATGTATGGATCCGTGAAATATTTTTAGGGTTGAAGTCGGCAGGAAGTGGAAAGGGCTTGGATATGTGCTTTGAAAGAGAGATCAGTGTCAAGGATAACCCCAAGGCAGCGAGCTTGTGGGACTGGAGAGAGTGGGCAGCCGTTTACTTTAATAGATAGGTCCGTTGGGGGGGTCACGTGAGATGGACGAAAGATGATTAATTCTGTTTTGTCTATATTAAGTTTTAGAAATCTATTGGGGAAGAAGGATGAAATAGCAGACAGACATTGAGGGATTCTGTTTAGTAGGGAGGTGATATCTGGTCCAGAGATGTAGATCTGTGTGTCATCAGCATAGAGATGATACTGAAAGCCATGAGATTCTATGAGCTGTCCGAGGCCGAAGGTGTAAACGGAGAAGAGCAGGGGCCCTTGGACTGAACTTCGCGGGACTCCGACGGATAGGGGGTGCGGTGAGGAGGTGATGTGTGAATGGGAGACGCTGAATGTCCAGTCTGCTAGGTATGACGCAATCCAAGATAGGGCCAAGTCTGTGATAGCAAGAGATGAGAGGGTCTGTAGTAATAGGGAATGGTCCACTGTGTCAAAGGCAGAGGACAGGTCCAGGAAGAGGAGGACAGAGTAGTGTCGCTTGGCCTTGGCGGCTAGTAGGTCATTGGTGACCTTAGTTAGGGCAGTTTTAGTGGAGTGGTGTGGCCGGAAGCCAGATTGCAAGTGGTCAAGGAGGGAGCAAGAAGAGAGGTGGGAGGATAGTTCAAGATGGACGTGTTGTTCCAGTAGTTTTGAGGCATAGGGGAGAAGTGATATAGGGCGATAGCTAAATACAGAGGATTGGTCAAGAGAGGGCTTTTTGAGGATAGGTGTGATTAGAGGAAGGATAGCTGGAGAATAAGGTAGTGAGATTTCCTGGATATAGTCAGTCAGGGGCAGACCCCTGTGTGTGCTCAGGTGGCCTCTGGCCTGGGCTGCTCAGCTATCATGCAACGTTCTGTAGAAGCCCAGCCATCCAAGGAAATAGTGAGAGTATTAAGGAAGAAGAAAAGAGTTAAGAGCACAGTATATGCAGCAATGTAGTGACGAAGTTACAGAAGAAGTTTTAATACAGAAGACGTTTGGGTACAGAAGAAGTAGAGTGGGCCTCTGTGAAAGTGCATGGGCAGGATAACTGTAAGGGGGTTGACAACCCAGTAGATAGTGTTTCCGAGTCTGGGCTGAAGTTGGTTCCATGGAGATATATTGAAGTGACGTTTTCACCGGGCTCCTCGTCCCATTATGTCTTTGTGGCCTATTCCTGTGAAGCAGAAGAAGTTAGGGAAAGATGAAGAAAATGCATTGCTGGTACTGTGACAAATGTGCTGGAAGTGTTTTGGATGTGCTGTGTCCGAAGAAAATATTTCTATTTTGTTTAAAGTTGCTTTGGACTCTGCCTCCTGTCTTTTGAACGCAAGGAAGAATGGGGGACACAGCAGGAAAGAAGCAGCGGCTGGCACAGTGAGTATGGATTGTGCAGACATGACTACAACCCTGGCACTGTTTTACAAGTGACGTAGTCGGCAGGATGCAGTCTCCGAACACAGGGGTGGCAGACCAAGCGGTTGGGGGAGCTCCAAGGGCCAGTATACTGCTGGAGACAATATTGAACAATCTCTAAGTTCACGGGGAATGATACTACGCTGTGGAGTTGGATTGAATGTGCAAGAGAAGTGATGAAGATGTATCCCATGACTCTAGTCCTAG
Source organism: Dendrobates tinctorius (assembly GCF_039654945.1). Taxonomy (NCBI): domain Eukaryota; kingdom Metazoa; phylum Chordata; class Amphibia; order Anura; family Dendrobatidae; genus Dendrobates; species Dendrobates tinctorius. The sequence continues at coordinate 296,373 of NW_027361848.1, forward strand.
AAGCGGAGGTGGCTATGATGGCTTTAGATGGGGAGGCCAGGGAATCTGTCATGTTGCGACCCCCACAGATGAGAGACACCCTGGGAAAAGTGTTGGTAATACTTGAGGAGACGTATGGGGACCCTACTAACGTAGGAGAATTACGTATGCATCTGTTCAGACGTATTCAAAGAGAGGAGGAGACCGTGACCCAGTTTATGTATTGACTGCAGGAACTGCATACTGCCATTGCTCGTATAGACGGCGTAGGGTCCATTGACGTAGTGCTGCGAGACCAGCTAGTGACGGGCCTACATGACATGCTGCTGAAGCAGGCTCTGAGGGAGCGCTTGCGAGTAAAACCCAGTATGACTTTCTCTGAGATAGGGGCAGAAGCGTGCATAGACGAGCAGGAGCAGGGGATTGCAACCTTGACAGGGAGGGTCCAGCAATGTGGAGTACCCAGCCCAAATGAAGAATAGCCGATGTGGACCCATGATTTATGGCTGGAAATGAGAAAAATTTGGGAAAAAGTCGAGAGTCTGGGGGAAGCCCTTACAGCTGTCTTGGGGTCCAGTGTCATATCCCAGGGTAATGCACGGAAGCAGGTGAAGGAAGTTAGAGGAGAGGTGCGGAGCATGAAGAAGGCTTCAGTGGCGACTCCAGAGTATAACCCCACATCCTGGAGTGAGGAGCAAATGCCAGTGAGATATGCTTCCCACCGAGGTCGACGGTTCAGACCAAAGCACCCACCAGACAGGCATAGACATGGGTGCTGGGCATGCAGAAGAGTGGGACACCTGTCTAGAAATTTCCTTACCCGAGAAGAGCGATGGCAAAGATCCACTCATCCCTCCAAAGGTCCTGCTAATTGGAGGGAATGTCGCCCCTGGAGAGAATGGTACGATGGGAGAAGAAGAGCCCCACTCAGAGCAAGACAGTGTCATGATAGCGAACACCGAGAAGAGAAAGAGAGGGTGTCGACTGTCCACAGTCGAATGTCTGTGCTGTCCCGACGAGTGGAGGCAAGTCTGGCAGAACTCCAACCTGGGTCTAGAGGTCCCGACGGTGAAATTCGACCTGAAGAGGAGGAAGGGATGACTGCCTGAGTGGTCCAACGGAATAAATCACCACCATGCTACCGACAAAAGAGAAAAGGTGACAAGTGTTCCTGAGATGCACGCTCCTACGGTTCTCGTCAATGAGAAGGAAAGGCCGCTAGTATCTTCCCCTGAGGTGGAAAGTTTGCCAGCCATCGGCTCACAAGACCATGACCGGATGGAAGAGATGAAGCAGCTGTGTGAGACAGGGAGTGTGGCTGAGAAGCCATGGGAAGTGACACCCGCAGAGACCGGCGTGGATGACGAAGGGTCCGGCCTGCATGGTCTTAATCCATCTGATTCTAGTTTTGATGAGGATGCTCCTGTCAAAGAGAGGTGGAGCTATGGAGAAGAATTACCTGTACTAAGCCCCCAGATGGATGAACCTGTGCAAGGAGTCCCTAAAGTTTCCAATAATGACAAAGAAAATGACGAACCATCTAATCAAACGTCTGTTAGCGGCAAAGCTAAAAAGAAGAAGAAGAAGACAAAGCTAAGTTCGTCCGAAGTATTTTGTTCTGCAGCTGTTGAAGATTAAGATGATGATTGGAGTATCTTTAACCAGCCTGACTGGAAGAACCTGGCGCCAGAGAGGAGGAATTACGAAAATTGTGGGCAGCTGTAGGCCCTCAAGTGAGCATCCTGGAGTACGAAGAAACCTCGCCCGTGGAATGGCGAGTTCAAAAAGAGGGGGAATGTAAGGAGGTGCACTGGACCGTGGGTACCTGCATGCCTGGTCTGAAACTGAAGGGGCTGCATCCTCTGTTTCCGGAGGGAAGACTAAGGGAGGCAGACCTTCCCCTGCTGCAGGAGGGAAGGAGAAGAGAGACAGAGTTTCCTGCTGACAGGAGAGGGCGGGGAGAGCCCAGAGAGAGCACGCTGACACAGGGGTATGAGAAGGAAAAGTGCACGCTGCAGGCGGAGTTGGCGCCAAGTAAGTGCAGTGCGCAGTGCAGAGGAGAGCGCGCTCTGCTTCCCCCTCCAGAGAGTGCTGGCCCTGTGACAGGCCATGCAGCTGCTGCCCGGAATAGGAGCTGTGGTGCTGGGGGAATTAGCCGTGTCAGCAGAGCAGAGTGTGCGAAGCCGTGCCAGCAGAGCGGAGTGTGCAGAGCTGTGCCAGCAGAGCAGAGGTGCAGAGCTAAACCAGGTGCCGCACACTAGGAGACAGTGAGTACCACACCCACTCTGCCCAAGAGTGACCGCATACTCAAATGAGACCTCCTGCTGAGGACTGAGACAGACTGACAGTACGTGGTGAGCACCTTCTGTGTAAACGTGGACCCCCCAGCCTCTGTGACCGGAGGAGACCCCCTTGACAAGCCTAAGACAGTCGTTAGTGGGTGCAGGCTAGCGTGCGCAGTGACAGATCTGAGCCCCTGAGAGTAGTATCTGGATTGGCCAAGGAGCGCAGCACTGTCCCTGTGGTGACACGGTCTGAGTGGTGGTGAGAGCAGGACCCCCGCTCACCGCCCAGCATCCTTTTATTTTCCCCGGAGGCTGTTTCTTTATCGTGGACAGAGACTTGAGAGACTGCATGTGCCGCTGTTGTCGGTGCCACAGTTGGATTCCTGCCTATCAGAGACTGCGATGAGATGACCCGCACCACCGTTGGAACCCTTTACTTCCTCACAACAGAAGACTACAGTCCGATAAGTTTAACCTCTTTATTACTGAACTCTCGTTCGTCCCTCACCTACCCTGCCAACTTTCCAGTTCTGCCCCATTCCTCAACATCACCCTACAATCCCTCACTCCCTGCGTGGAGCACTTCCCCCTGTAAATAAACCTGTTTAACCCTTGCTCTGCCTCCACGTGTGTGACTGCATCCCGCGTTCCTGCAGGTTATTACACAATGTTCTTCCTGCCAACACATCAGGATTTTCAGAAGGATATTATGCTACAAATTCTGAACGTGTACACATAGCCTTCTTCCCAGTCCTATGTCCTTCCCCACAATTTATTAAAAGTTCCTGTGTACTGCTCATTCATTATAAGTCCCTAATAGCATCAAAATGAATTGATGGGTGGGAGAAAAAGTAATCAGGGTGTTATAATGAATTTGTGGGTGTGGGAGGATGTGATGAGATACTTGGCATCCTCCCACACCTCCCAATTCATTACACCGCTGATCGCATCCTCTCCCATCCTTTAATTCATTATAAGACTCCAATATCATAATGAATTACGGGGTGGGAGAAGATGCCATCAGGGCCTTATATTGATTTTAGAGGTGAGGGAGGACGCTATTAGGGACTTCAGCATCACCTCCTCCACTGTTCACTAAAAGCCTCTTGTCACCATCTTCCCCCTCACTGTTCACTATAGGCCTTCTGTCTCCATCTCCCCCCACTTCTAACTATAAGCCTCTTGTCATTTCCTTCCCCCCACTCCCCCCCCCCACTCCGAGCTCTCCCCAATCTCCCCAGTGTGTTGGGGAAAATAAGCTCATGTATCCGTGTGTTCCCTCGTTGCATCAATTCTTTTGTCTTCTTCACATTACCGGGGACTTTCTAAATGACGCTGTGCTGTCAACTAAATCTTTTGCAAAGACTTTGTCATTATAGGACATTACTTTACAAAATGATAATACAAAACTAGATAGTTTATATGGTTTAATTCCAGCTATTGTATTTGTGTACTTTGCTGCCATCTACTGGCCGTTGTTATATTATATTGTTCATGTATTATTACTGAGCTTTACCCATAATACCTTCCTTTCTGCAACTCCTATCTTTATCTCACTTCTTTCTTCTTGGTCAGTGACATCTTGGACAGCACATGCTTCAGGACTGGAGAAAGAATTATCTTGATACCTCTAACTTCGTACTTCTAACTTGCAGTACTAACTCCTACATCATCTTCATCCCTTTATCTTCCCTGGTATCTCACCTCGTCTCATCAAGGTACTGTAAACAAAACCTGTTGAATTCATCACTGCATCATCCTTCAGGACTAATCACGTGCAGCTCATCAAGAACAGTAGCACAAGTTGGCGAGTTAACGCTATCTGCTATTGCTTATACAGAACCGTGTTCACATCCCTCAGACACATCTCACCCACGTACATCGGTGGTAGAATACATTACGCTACGAGCACCTGCTTGCGCCACTCACACAGAGCCGGACAGAAAGCTGAGGAAGGATTCCCATGGCTCCTCTAGCATTCTCTACTGTAGGCAGTGGAGCTTCAGGATCACTCCTTGCCAGCACACTTCTAATGATGAGTACAATCTGACCATGCGCCCCCCGTAACCTCATGCTCCGAGCAACTGGCCAGATTGCCCTCATTATTAGCCTCCAATTCAAAGGCTCTTCTTCACCTCCGAGCCCCACCTCAACAGTTGAACTGGCCGTGTGTCCGCCCCTGGTTTTCTGGACATTTTTTAACTTTGTTCAATGATAAGGAAACCATTGGAAAAACATTCAAAAAGATGCATAGAATATTGACATCACATCTTCACAGCAAAAAATGCCTGAAGAATGGTCTGCTCACTTATTTTTGTCGCTTGGGTCTGACAAACCTGGAGTGGTTAAAAGATGTTCAAAAGACTGAACATATGAACAGCGAGTAATTGTTACACAGAAATGTACAGTGGGGAAAAAAGTATTTAGTCAGCCACCAATTGTGAAAGTTCTCCCACTTAAGAAGATGAGAGAGGCCTGTAATTGACATCATAGGTAGACCACAACTATGATAGTCAAATTGAGAAAACAAATCCAGAAATCATCTTGTCTGATTTGGCAAGATTTAATTTGCAAATTATGGTGGAAAATAAGTATTTGGTCATTAACAAAAGTTCATCTCAATATTTTGTTATATATCATTTGTTGTCAATGACAGTGGTCAAACATTTTCTGTAAGTCTTCACAAGGTTGGCACACACTGTTGGTTGGCCCATTCCTCCATACAGATCTCCTCTAGAGCAGTGATGTTTTGGGCCTGTTGCTGGGCAACACGGACTTTCAAATCCCTCCAAAGGTTTTCAATGGGGTTGAGATCTGGAGACTGGCTACTCCAGGACCTTCATATGCTTCTTATGAAGCCACTCCTTCGCTACCCTGGCAGTGTTCTTGGGATCATTATAATGCTGAAAGACCCATCCACGTTTCATCTTCAATGCCCTTGCTGATGGAAGGAGGATTGCACTCAAAATCTCACGATACATGGCTCCATTCATTCTTTCATGTACACTAGGGTGACCGGATCTCATATGGGGGGGAAAAAATGTCGGAATCTTGTTCATCTGGACCCCACAAAACGATTCCCCTTTCCAGATATTGAGATAGCCAAAATTTCAGCTCGCTCAAACGACGTTAACCCATGCCGCTCGTTGCTCAAAGTTTGAAAAAATCCAAATTGAGGTATTTTAAGATTTAGGTATTTTGCATAGTCTATTAGACTATAAAGAATGTGACAACAACATTGCAGAAATAGCCCTGACCAAATTTTCGAACCATTTGTGGTATTTGAATGCAGAGTTGGTGGGATTATCGTTTTTTGATCCCACCATTACAGACAATGAAAAGTTGTTAATGGCTAATAAATTGCTCAGTAGCACAGATGAACCATCAGAGCACGCTAACCTACATGAGTTGATAATTTTACATAGTTATCTAATCTATTCTAGAGCTTTTGTTAAAGTAGTTTTTGAAACGTCAGAATATAATGCTCGGCATTTGCTTACAACTTGCAGGACATATTGCTTTTGTTCTTCATCTTTTGTCAGAAGGTCGTTAAAGTCGGTTACTTCCTACCTCTTTTAATTTTTCTTTCCTAACTTTTGGATTTACAACCCTAGCGTGCTCTGATGGTTCATCTGTGCTACTGAGCAATTTATTAGCCATTAACAACTTTTCATTGTCTGTAATGGTGGGATCAAAAAACGATAATCCCACCAACTCTGCATTCAAATACCACAAATGGTTCGAAAATTTGGTCAGGGCTATTTCTGCAATGTTGTTGTCACATTCTTTATAGTCTAACAGACTATGCAAAATACCTAAATCTTAAAATACCTCAATTTGGATTTTTTCAAACTTTGAGCGACGAGCGGCACGGGTTAACGTCGTTTGATCGAGCTCAAATTTTGGCTATCTCAATATCTGGAAAGGGGAATCGTTTTGTGGGGTTCAGACGGACAAAATTCCGACATCGATTTTTTGCGGTCACCCTAATGTACATGGATCACTCATCCTGGTCCCTTTGCAGAGAAACAGCCCCAAAGCATGATGTTTCCACCTTCATGCTTTACAATAGGTATGGTGTTCTTTGGATGCAACTCGGCATTCTGTCTCCTCCAAACACGATGAGTTTCGTTTCTTCCAAACAGTTCTACTTTGGTTTCATCAGACTATTTGACATTCTCCCAATACTCTTCTGGATAATCCAAATGCTCTCTAGCAAACTTCAGATGGGCTGGAGATGAGCGGGAGAGCAGGGAGAAGCGCAGGAGCCCAGAGGAAGAGAGGTGAGTACTGGATTTAATATTTTTTTGTAATGGGGGTGCATTTTAATAGAAAGGCTGCCTATGGGGAGCTCATTATAAAAGGCTGCCTATGGGGAGTGCATTATAATGGGCTGCCTATGGGGATTGCATTATAATAGGCTGCCTATGGGGAGTGCATTATAATAGGCTGCCTATGGGGAGTGAATTACAATAGGCTGCCTATGGGGAGTGCATTATAATAGGCTGCCTATGGGGGTGCATTATAATAGGCTGCCTATTGGGAGTGCATTATAATAGGCAGCCTTTGGGGAGTGCATTATAATAGGCTGCCTACAGGGGGGAGACTTGGGACATTACTAAATGTAAAGTGGGCACTTATTGTTATAGGGGAACTGTAACTGTCAAAAGGGCACACACAGGGCAATATTACATTCTAGAGGACAAAATGTGGGCCCTGTTTTCTAGGGCACTTGCACCAGGCATTACTATTTTTGAGAAAGTTTCTTTAGAATTTAGAGGTCACACAGAACCACATGATAGGTGCAGTAATATGGACACATACGGCAGCAGCGGCTCAGCATTGGGGTATCAGGTGCAGTAATAGGGACACATATGGCAGCAGTGGCTCAGCATTGGGGTATCAGGTGCAGTAATAGGGACACATATGGCAGCAGCGGCTGAGCATTGGGGTATCAGGTGCAGTTATAGGGACACATACAGCAGCTGTGGCGGCTCAGGATTGTGGTATCAGGAGCAGTAATAGGGACACATATGGCAGCAGCGGCTCAGTATTTGGGTATCAGGTGCAGTAATAGGGACACATACCCCAATGCTGAGCCACCACTGCTGCTGTATGTGTCCCTATTACTGCACCTGATACCCAAATACTGAGCCGCTGCTGCCATATGTGTCCCTATTACTGCTCCTGATACCACAATCCTGAGCCGCCACAGCTGCTGTATGTGTCCCTATAACTGCACCTGATACCCCAATGCTCAGCCGCTGCTGCCATATGTGTCCCTATTACTGCACCTGATACCCCAATGCTGAGCCACTGCTGCCATATGTGTCCCTATTACTGCACCTGATACCCCAATGCTCAGCCGCTGCTGCCATATGTGTCCCTATTACTGCACCTGATACCCCAATGCTGAGCCACTGCTGCCATATGTGTCCCTATTACTGCACCTGATACCCCAATGCTGAGCCACCACTGCTGCTGTATCAGGTGCAGTAATAGGGACACATACAGCAGCAGTGGCGGCTCAGGATTGCGGTATCAGGTGCAGTAATAGGGACACATATGGCAGCAGCGGCTCAGCATTGGGGTATCAGGTGCAGTATTAGAGACACATACAGCAGCAGTGGTGGCTCAGCATTGGGGTATCACGTGCAGTAATAGGGACACATACGGCAGCAGCGGCTGAGCATTGGGGTATCAGGTGCAGTTATAGGGACACACACAGCAGCAGTGGCGACTCAGGATTGTGGTATCAGGTGCAGTAATAGGGACACATGGCAGCAGCGGCTCAGTATTGGGGTATCAGGTGCAGTAATAGGGACACATACAGCAGCAGTGGTGGCTCAGCATTGGGGTATCAGGTGCAGTAATAGGGACATATATGGCAGCAGTGGCTCAGCATTGGGGTATCAGGTGCAGCAATAGGGACACATACAGCAGCAGTGGCGGCTCAGCATTGGGGTATCAGGTGCAGTAATAGGGACACATATGGCAGCAGCGGCTGAGCATTGGGGTATCAGGTGCAGTTATAGGGACACATACGGCAGCAGTGGCGGCTCAGGATTGTGGTATCAGGTGCAGTAATAGGGACACATATGGCAGCAGCGGCTCAGTATTGGGGTATCAGGTGCAGTAATAGGGACACATACAGCAGCAGTGGCGGCTCAGCATTGGGGTATCAGGTGCAGTAATAGGGACACATACAGCAGCAGTGGCGGCTCAGGATTGCGGTATCAGGTGCAGTAATAGGGACACATATGGCAGCAGCGGCTCAGCATTGGGGTATCAGATGCAGTAATAGGGACACATACAGCAGCAGTGGCGGCTCAGCATTGGGGTATCAGGTGCAGTAATAGGGACACATACGGCAGAAGCGGCTCAGCATTGGGGTATCAGGTGCAGTAATAGGGACACATATGGCAGCAGTGGCTCAGTATTGGGGTATCAGGTGCAGTAATAGGGACACATACGGCAGCAGCGGCTCAGTATTGGGGTATCAGGTGCAGTAATAGGGACACATACAGCAGCAGTGGCGGCTTAGCATTGGGGTATCAGGTGCAGTAATAGGGACACATACGGCAGAAGCGGCTCAGCATTGAGGTATCAGGTGCAGTAATAGGGACACATATGGCAGCAATGGCTCATTAATGGGGTATCAGGTGCAGTAATAGGGACACATAATACAGCAGCGGCTCAGTATTGGGGTATCAAGTGCAGTAATAGGGACACACATATGGCAGCAGCGGCTCAGCATTGGGGTATCAGGTGCAGTAATAGGGACACATACGGTAGCAGCGGCTCAGTATTGGGGTATCAGGTGCAGTAATAGGGACACATATCGCAGCAGCGGCTCAGTATTGGGGTATCAGGTGCAGTAATAGGGACACATACGGCAGCAGCGGCTCCGTATTGGGGTATCAGGTGCAGTAATAGGGACACATACGGTAGCAGCGGCTCAGTATTCGGGTATCAGCAGGATGAGCAGTTTGTGCAGGTTGGGAATAGTCCATTTGGTGACAGTGATGAAAATATGAGAAGTGAAACGTGTCTTTGTTGTATTCTCTGTAGCCGAGTCCTGGCTGGAGGAGTCTTCATGTCGGTCTGGGTCAGATGGAAAAGACATGAAAAGTGAACGATTCCATCAGAAAGAACATCAGCAGTAAGTCATTATCTGCAACTTTGCTGTATGTATGCTATATGTTCTGTAGGACTGGTATTATTTACCACTGACCATATGGTGGTAATATCAATACTGGTCTTTTTACATATAGATTATTTTTGGCAACAGCGCGGTCATCTGCTGAGGTTCTCTAGTTAGGGGCCCACTCAGAAGTTTCGCCCCCCCCCCCCCCTGAACCGAAACCCTAGCTACGCCTCTAGACCAAATGCTTATTTTCCACCATAATTTGCAAAATAAACCCTTCCAAATCAGACAAGGTGATTTTTCTGGATTTGTTTTCTCATTTTGACTCTTATAGTTGTGGTCTATCTATGATGTCAAATACAGGCCTCTCTCATCTTTTTAAGTGGGAGAACTTGCACAATTGGTGGCTGACAAAATCTTTTTTTCCCCACTGTATATGTTCATTGAGCATTTATTTAGCGCTTTTTCAGGGGGGAATCACAGTGCATACAACTGAAAAAAATATTGCGTTCACAAACCATAATCCAAACCCTTGTATCAAATAACTAAAATTAAATACATGAATTATTGTCAATATTAGTATTGCTTATGTTTTGTGAGCAGAACATCACTATATACTACATCAATATTCATGCATGTGTAAAGCTAAAAGATTTTAGCAGATTTCTCTTACATATGGATTTTGCAGTTGACAGCATGGAACAGCTCATTTACATATAGAAAGTAATGGATTTCTCTGGAATAAGACATCGGATTGCAGATATCAAGGTATCATTTTATTCCGTTTACTATGACCTCCATGCCCGTATAGAAGGCTTAGGAGGGTTGATGTAAACGACAGATACCCTCTAACTGGAACTGCATTATGCTGTGGATTTTCTACATGCAGGTTCATGTGTATCCTTCACCCCATAGCCGTAATTAATTCACTAGGTTGTCATCAGTTTTATATAGATAGGTGTAACCTGTGGAGAAAGATGAGTCACTCTAAATTCTATGTTGTATTTTCAGAGTGTAATAGTTTCTTTCACTATTTGAGGTAGGAAGACTCGTCCTCAAATTCTTATTTTTGACCTGGAGTTGTAGGATCATCAATGTCAATGGTATTGTAGATATTCTGAAAGAAAAAAACATCCAATAGTTATTTAGTCATTTATAACCCACTAGGAATATTGTGCTGTCAGTCTTTACTATTTTTATGTCATTATGAAATACACATGTTTACATTTATAAATAAAATTTTAGATGCAGTGTATTTTTGGCAATTAACCAATATCTGTATTTTAAACTATGTTCTAAGTTTTTCATTTATCAAGAAGCCTGGTTTGGAGAAAAGAGGGTAACAAAATACCATATACCGTAACTTAAAAAAAAGAAAATTAAAATGATCTCTCTCTCATAAAACCGAAGAGAAGAAATAAGAAGGGTAATGTCATACATTCTGTTAAATCAATGCACCAGTGAGTGCAATTATCGTGAACCTGTCAGACAATTCATTCTGCCCCAACCACCGACCACGGGCAACATGACTCCCAGACTGGCTGTATGATTGTAGCTAGGCATATAATTAAAGTATATATTGCACTGCAATGACAAAAGAGAAAAACCAAGCTTCATCTGTCCACCCAAAAATGAGGCAAAAATTAGTTTTGTCCCTTAAGGACTAAACCTAATTAGGACTTAAAGGGGCTATCTGGTCTAAAATGACTGCAGACTTCTGATTCTCCCTAGCGCACACACTGTACTCTGCCAGGACTCTCTGGTTTCTGATCACAGTGCGTGCGCTGGGGGGATTCATATGTCTGCAGTTACACTTAGTGATTCTAGACTTACCATTTTAGACTGGACAACCCCTTCAATGGGCAAACATCTTTTTTAGTTTATTCATCATCGCTTTCCAGGAGCCATCATTTTTTTTTATTGATGTAAAAAGTATTTGTACTTTGCAGGATGATTAATATTTGTCATCCAATTTTTGTACCCAACTCTAAGGGGAATCTGTCACCAGGTTGTTTGCTTTGTAATCTGAGAGAACCATGATATAGAAGGAATGTGTCATGTGCTGGGCTGTGTTTTGATGTTTCAATAAAATCAGTGTTTCATCAGCAGGAGATTATCACTACAGGACTAGTTGTCTCATGCCATTTAGTCCTCCTGTGTAACTTTAAGGCCTCTTTCACACATCCGTTTGTCTCCATCAGTCAAAATCCGCCGTTTTGCTAAAAAAACGGATCCGCCATTTTTCTTGGCGGATCCGTTTTTTTCCCATTGATTTGCATTATCGGCGGATCTTGACGGATGGTCATCCATTGGAACAGTTTTTTTACAGATCCGCCAACATTTTGGCGTCCACTGACATGACAGGACGGACAATGAAACGTTTTTTAGGCTGGCTGGATCCGCATTTGTCACTGCGCATGCCCGGAAGAATTGCCTTTGCCGGAAATTTAACCCTAAGGCCGGAGTCACACTGGCGATTAAATCGGACGAATGCAATGCGATAAAAAATCGCATTGCATTCGAACCCTTGTTATTCTATGGGGCAGCTCACATCATGCGATTTTTGATCGAATCCGATCCTCAGACCGAGACAATCGCAGCATGCTGCGATTGTCACCGATTTTCGGATCGGATTCGACAATAGAAGTCTATGGGGGCGAGAAAAAATGGGACTAAAAACAGACTAGATGTGTGACTTGCGATAAAATCGCACCTGGTGTCCTATTGCAAAAGCCGGCAATTCTTCCAATAGAGTAAAATCACAGAGACCGGTTAAATAAAGAATGAATAGATCTAGACACATATATATATATATATATATATATATATTATACATGTCATAGAGACACATTAATATATATATTACAAATTCATACAGTTCATCATAGCAGAATAGCCGCAGAAACATTTGCCGGCTTTTGTATAATCATTCTCCTGCCCGACATGAAATGACACATGGTTTACATATAGTTAACCTTTTCATTTCATGTTTTTTTTGTTATGTCTATCACAATTAATTAGATGAGGGTTTGTGGGTAAAATTTTGGACTTGTAGGGGTTAATTTAAGGCGTTAATTCGTTGTATGAAATTACGGGGACTCCCTGCAGCCTCAGTGACGTCAGCAGGAGTCCCTGCAATTTAATACAACGAATTAACCCCTTAAATTAACCCCTACAAGTCCAAAATTTTACCCACAAACCCTCATCTAATTAATTGTGATAGACATAACAAAAAAAAATGAAATGGTTAACTATATGTAAACCATGTGTCATTTCATGTCGGGCAGGAGAATAATTATACAAAAGCCGGCAAATGTTTCTACGGCTATTCTGCTATGATGAACTGTATGAATTTGTAATATATATATTAATGTGTCTCTATGACATGTATAAAATATATATATATATATACACTCACTGGACACTTTATTAGGTACACCTGTCCAACTGTGTGTTAAGACTTAATTTCTAATCAGCCAATCACATGGCGGCAACTCAGTGCATTTAGGCATGTAGACATGGTCAAGACAATCTCCTGCAGTTCAAACCGAGCATCAGTATGGGGAAGAAAGGTGATTTGAGTGCCTTTGAACGTGGCATGATTGTTGGTGCCAGAAGGGCTGGTCTGAGTATTTCAGAAACTGCTGATCTACTGGGATTTTCACGCACAACCATCTCTAGGGTTTACAGAGAATGGTCCGAAAAAGAAAAAAAATCCAGTGAGCGGCAGTTCTGTGGCCGGAAATGCCTTGTTGATGCCAGAGGTCAGAGGAGAATGGGCATACTGCTTCGAGCTGATAGAAAGGCAACAGTGACTCAAATTGCCACCCGTTACAACCAAGGTAGGCAGAAGAGCATCTCTGAACGCACAGTGCGTCGAACTTTGAGGCAGATGGGCTACAGCAGCAGAAGACCACACTGGGTACCACTCCTCTCAGCTAAGAACAGGAAACTGAGGCTACAATTTGCACAAGCTCATCGAAATTGGACAGTAGAAGATTGGAAAAACCTTGCCTGGTCTGATGAGTCTCGATTTCTGCTGCGACATTCGGATGGTAGGGTCAGAATTTGGCGTAAACAACATGAAAGCATGGATCCATCCAGCCTTGTATCAATGGTTCAGGCTGGTGGTGGTGGTGTCATGGTGTGGGGAATTTTTTCTTGGCACTCTTTGGGCCCCTTGGTACCAATTGAGCATCGTTGCAACGCCACAGCCTACCTGAGTATTGTTGCTGACCATGTCCATCCCTTTATGACCACAATGTACCCAACATCTGATGGCTACTTTCAGCAGGATAATGCGCCATGTCATAAAGCTCGAATCATCTCAGATTGGTTTCTTGAACATGACAATGAGTTCACTGTACTCAAATGGCCTCCTCAGTCACCAGATCTCAATCCAATAGAGCATCTTTGGGATGTGGTGGAACGGGAGATTCGCATCAGGGATGTGCAGCCGACAAATCTGCGCCAACTGTGTGATGCCATCATGTCAATATGGTCCAAAATCTCTGAGGAATGCTTCCAGCACCTTGTTGAATCTCTGCCACGAAGAATTGAGGCAGTTCTGAAGGCAAAAGGGGGTCCAACCCGTTACTAGCATGGTGTACCTAATAAAGTGGCCAGTGAGTGTATATATATATATATATATATATATATGTCTAGATCTATTCATTCTTTTTGTGGGGAAACCTGTCATTGGGCTCCATTATATGTCCATTTAGCTATCCTGCGAGAAAATCTCGCCAGACGGATGTCAAACGGATCCTTACATGCGATTAAAATTGCATCAATTAAGAAAAATTGCATCAAAAATGGATCAATGGTTAAGATACCTTTGTGCGATTTCGGACCTTTAAAATGGGACCGTTTTTTTAATGGTTGTGTGTGACTCCAGCCTAAATCCCATTCTGGCGGCTGGTAAAAATCTCTCTCTCTCTCGCTCTCTCTCTCTCTTCCCCGGGCACGGGTTCCTTTAAATTTCAGCCTTCCCCGGATCCGTCAAAGTAACGGTCCGGTAACACACGTTCCTTTGAAAGCGGTTGCGGATCCGTGTCCCGCCATTTTCGCGGATTGCAGCTGATGTAAAAAATGTATGTGTGAAACAGGCCTAAAAGTGGTGAGCTATGGCTGTCACGTTCCTACCCCTGAAGACACCAATCATGTCAATGTTGTGTATTATGAACAGTGTCCTGCATCTTTCTCAATATCATGATGTAATGTGCCATGTGAAATGTAATATATTCCTGTGTAATTTATAGTAATATAGTAATGTGAAGTCTAATATGCATAGTGTGTAGCACTTTTATAGGGAATGTTGATAATGTATAATGTAGGATGTGATAATGTAACAAATTACAATGTATAGTAATGTAATGCATGTTAGACACAGGTGTTATGATGTTTACATAGAACTGTGTGAATGGATAAGTGTGCCCAGCAACAGACTGCAGGATCAGAGACTGTTAATGTTGGGACTAGCCCACAGTGGGTAGGGTAAGCTGCTAGGAACAGAGACAGTTGTTGATAGAATGTCAATTAAGACCTAGTGTGCAGTAAAGAACGGAGATATAGTCTGAAGGATTTCAAGGTGGTGTGCATTGGGTGACTTGTGGCAGGAGGAGAAAATGACTGGAAGGGAGAAAGCAAACCTCGAGTGTGGAAGGAGACGTAGGGTGTCAACAGCTTAGTTACTAGAGACTGATCCTCAAACAGATTGACCCCAAATAATAGGAGTCAGATTAGGGAACCCTAGCAGCCAATACCCTTAAACCATCAATGTACCAGGTGATGTCTACTGGTGCAGGGCTCTAATGGCCACACCCCTTAACCCCTTCCCAACCTATGACACAGCGTATGCGTCATGAAAGTCGGTGCCAATCCGACCCATGACGCATATGCTGTGTCATGACTTTAAAGTCCCCCTGCGGGTTGGGTGACCGGGGTCAATGAAAGGTCACCCGACCCGCAGATACAGGGGGCTTTGTACTTCACCACAGGGGGCGTGGCTTCGCTCCCACGTGGCTACGATCGCTCTGATCGGCTGTTAAAAGTGAAACAGCAAATCAGAGCGATAGTAATATTTCATCAATGAAAATTGATGAAATATTACAAACCAGCCATGGCCGATGCTGAAATAGCATCGGACATGGCTGGAGACACGGATCCGACCCCCCCACTGACTGACGGTGCCGATCGGCTGCCGCCACCGACTGATGGCACCGATCGGTAGCCACGCCGTCAAAATCGGCCCCCCCTCCCCTTCCCTTCGCTCCCCTCCAGCCTCTGATCACCCCCCTCCCCCCGGTACCTTGCGAGTGCCGCTATCGCTCCCGGTGTCCCGCGATACCGCCATCTTGTAAAAAGGCGGGTGCATGCGCAGTGCGCCCGATCGAATCTGCCGGCTGCAGATTCCATTCATTCATTTTGATTACTGTGAAACTCTCACAGTGATCAAAATAAAATAAAAGTAAATAACCCCCCCCTTTATCACCTCCATAGATAGGCACAACTAATAAAATAAAGAAAATATTTTTATTTATTTTTTTCCATTAGGGCTAGGGTTAGAATTAGGGTTAGGGTTGGAATTAGGGTTAGGGTGGAATTAGGGTTAGGGTTGCAATTAGGGTTAGGGTTGGAATTAGGGTTAGGGTTGGAATTAGGGTTAGGGTTGGAATTAGGGTTAAGATTAGGGTTAGGGGTGTGTTGGGGTTAGGGTTGGGATTAGGGTTAGGCTTGTGGTTAGGGTTATGGTTAGGGTTGGGATTAGGGTTAGGGATGTGTTGGGGTTAGGGTTGTGGTTATGGGTTTGCTGGGGTTAGGGTTGGAGTTAGAATTGAGGGGGTTTCCACTGTTTAGGCACATCAGGGGGTCTCCATACGCGACATGGCGCCACCATTGATTCCAGCCAATTTTGCGTTCAAAAAGTCAAACGGTGCTCCCTCCCTTCCAAGCCCCAACATGTGCCCAAACAGTGGTTAACCCCAAGATATGGGGTATCAGCATACTCAGGAAAAATTGCACAACAACTTTTGGGGTCTAATTTCTCCTGTTACCCTTGGGAAAATAAAAAATTGGGGCTAAAAATTTATTTTTGTGGAAAAAAAATGATTTTTTTATTTTCACGTCTCTGCATTATAAACTTCTGTGAAGCACTTGGGGGGTTCAAAGTGCTCACCAGACATCTAGATAAGTTCCTTGGAAGGTATAGTATCCAAAATGGGGTCACTTGTGGGGGGTCTCCACTGTTTAGGCACATCAGGGGAGCTGCAAACGTAACGACGACCGCAGACCATTCCATCAAAGTCTGCATTTCAAAATGTCACTACTTCCATTCTGAGCCCTGACGTGTGCCCAAACAATGGTTCCCCCCACATATGGGGTACCAGCGTACTCAGGACAAACTGGACAACAATTTTTGCGGTCCAATTTCTCCTGTTATCATTGTGAAAATAAAAAATTGCGAGCTAAAAAAATCATTTTTTGAGGAAAAAAAATCATTTTTTATTTTCACAGCTTTGCGCTATAAACTCCTGTGAAGCACTTGGGGGTTCAAGTTGCTCACACCACATCTAGATAAGTTACTTGGGGGGTCTAGTTTCCAAAATGGGGTCGCTTGTGGGGGGTTTCCACAGTTTAGGTACATCAGGGGCTCTGCAAATGTAACATGACGCCAAACAGACCATTCCATCAAAGTCAGCATTTCGAAATGTCACTACTTCCCTTCCGAGCCCTGACTTGTGCCCGAACAGTGGTTCCCCCACACATATGAGGTACCAGCATACTCAGAACAAACTGGACAACAACTTTTGGGGTCCAATTTATCCTGTTACCCTTGTGAAAAAAAAATTGCGGGCTAAAAATAATTTTTTTAAGGAAAAAAATGATTTTTTATTTTCACGGCTCTGCGTTATAAACTTCTGTGAAGCACCTGGGGGTTCAAAGTGCTCACTATGCATCTTGATAAGTTTCTTAGGGGGTCTAGTTTCCAAAATGGGGTCATTTGTGGGGGAGCTCCAAAGTTTAGGCACACGGGGCTCTCCAAACACGACATGGTGTCCGCTAACGATTGGAGCTAATTTTCATTTCAAAAAGTCAAATGGCGCTCCTTCCCTTCTGAGCCCTGCTGTGCGCCCAAAAAGTGGTTCCCACCCACATATGGGGTATTAGCGTACTCAGGACAATTTGAACAACAACTTTTGTGGTCCAATTTCTCCTAAAAAATAATTTTTGAGGAAAAAAAAATGATTTTTTATTTTCACTGCTCTGCGTTATAAACTTTTATGAAGCACTTGCTCACTACTCTTCAAGATAAGTTCCTTAAGGGGTCTAGTTTCCAAAATGGTGTGACTTGTGGGGGTTTTTCACTGTTTAGGCACACAGGGGCTCTCCAAACGTGACATGGTGTCCGATAACGAATGGAGCTAATTTTCTATTCAAAAAGTCAAATGGCGCGCCTTCCCTTTCGGACCTTGCTATGCGCCCAAACAGTAGTTTATGACCACATATGAGGTATCTGTGTACTCAGGAGAAATTGCCCAACAAATTTTATGATCCATTTTATCCTGTTGCCCATGTAAAAATGAAAAAACTGAGGCTAAAATTTTTTTTTTATGAAAAAAAAGTACTTTTTTCTTTACGGATCTATTTGTGAAGCACCTGGGGGTTCAAAGTAATCACTATGCATCTAGATAAGTTCCTTGGAGGGTGTAGTTTCCAAAGTGGGGTCACTTGTGGGGTAGCTCCAATGTTTAGGCACACAGGGACTCTCCAAACGCGACATGGCAACCGCTAAATATTCCAGCATATTTTCCATTCAAAAAGTTAAATGGCGCTCCTTCCCTTCTGAGCCCTGTTGTGCGCCCAAACAGTGGTTTATGACCACATATGAGGTATCGGTGTACTCAGGAGAAATTGCCCAAGAAATTTTATGATCCATTTTATCCTGTTGCCCATGTGAAAATGAAAAAATTGATGCTAATAGAAAATTTTTGTTGGAAAAATTAAAATGTCCATTTTTTCCTTCCACGTTGCTTTAGTTTCTGTGAAGCACCTGAAGGGTTAATAATCTTCTTGAACGTAGTTTTGAGTAGCTTAAGGGGTGCAGTTTTTAGAATGGTGTCACTTTTGGGTAGTTTCTGCCATATAGACCCCCTCAAAGTGTCTTCAAATGTGAGGTGGTCTCTAAAAAAAAAGTGACATGATCTCAGTGCGGGTTTAACTCTGACACGTGGGGTTAATGTCTGGAACTAGTGCTGATGACTGGCATTTCTGGGGTTAAAGGTTGTGATCCCGGTGCAGGCTTGTTTGGTTTTGACTGCTGCTTGGCCCTGACTATCCGCTCTGTCTCATCCTTGGTACGTTACGGCTATCTCTGTGTATGAACCCCGTTTTGCCTGACTCTGAGTAATTCTGTATAGTGTCTTTCCATCTCAATAAGCAGGACGCTAAGCCCCGCCCCCTTGCAGTCACATGACCGTAGGTCCCGTGTCTGCTTGCTAAACTTCAGCACCACAAGTCCTGTGCATCGGTACTTTCTGGCTGACGGCGCTGACAGGATCCTGACACTCAGGACACGCGCACTGGCTCAGTGAGCAAGTACAGTGCGGTGTTCCTGACAAAATGGTTTTGTAAATTTTGTTGTAATAATGAGAAATCACTGGTCAACTTTTAACCCTTAACACTTCCTAACAAAAAAAAATTTGCTCCAAAATTGTGCTGATGTAAAGTAGACATGTGGTAAATGTTATTTAGTAACTATTTTGTGTCACATAACTCTCTGAATTAACAGAATAAAAATTCAAAATTTGAAAATTGCGAAATTTTCAAAATTTTCACCAAATTTCTGATTTTTTCACAAATAAACGCAAAAATTAGCAACCTAAATTTACCACTAACATGAAGCCCAATATGTCACAAAAAACAGTCTCAGAATCGCTAGGATCCATTGAAGCGTTCGAGAGTTATTACCTCATAAAGGGACACTGGTCAGAATTGCAAAAAATGGCCAGGTCATTAAGGTCAAAATAGACTTGGTCATGAAGGGGTTAACTTTCAAGGTATTGGTTTAGCCTCAACTGGTGTGAGAATGTAGTCAACCAACCGAGCGGTTTCCCGCTAGACATCCAGGATTGCAAAGCTTTACTAGGATTATGATGGGACACCTAAGGAGACTGGATGTGGGACTGCAGGAAAGGAAGTTGAATGTCACAGTGTGTGCTGTAACACTGGATTGGATTGGTTGTACTGTGATTGCTAGAATCTGCTCAGTTGGTGACTATCCGCCATTTTCTTGTAGTGTTTTGGTTGCTGGTCTTTTTCCCCTGGTGCTGGGTTTGCCTTTGGTCAGGTGATTGTATCACCCTTTATTAATCTGCACCTGTCTCTCATTCCATGCTGGACATCTGTGTTAATCCGCTTGAAGTCTGGCTTGGAGCCTTGCTTCTCTCTCTGTGTGTTTAATAGGCGCAGTTCTGGGACCTCTGGTTCCACTAGCCTCAGTTTCTGTTTTCAGTTTGCTTCTGCAGCCTTCTTTGTGTTTTCTGTTAGGAGGTGACCAGTGTTTGTACCCAGCTCTTATATCTTTCAGGAACCCCCTTCCCCTATCTATAGGTCTTTGCTTGAGATTAGCCTAGGATCATCTGTGGGTCTATTCACAAGGAATGGGTCGGGGTCACCCACTCCATCATAGGGCACCAGCCTAGCCGCAGTGCAGGGTCAGTTTTCCCCCTCCTACCCTAGTCCTATGCTGCAGAACCGTAACAATTTGTCCAGCCCCCCCCCAAAAAAAAAACCCTCTCCTGGATTTCTGCAATAGCGTTCAAGATCTCGCTCAACGATTGCAACAGTTAACGTTGAAAGTTTCCGGCTTACAACAGCACGTGAGTAACTGCCCAGGGGTCCGCCCCGAAGAGCCTAAGGTGAGCTTGTCTGAATGTGTTTTTGGTAAACGGCAGGAATTTTTTTCATTCAAAAATGCATGCTTACTTTATTTTCGGCTTAGACCCAGGTCTTCAGGAGCTGAATTACAGCTTGTAGGGATTATTATGTCCTTAATGCGAGGGGAGCCGCAAGTTTGGGCATTTTCATTGCATCCAGATGACCCTTGTTTGATGTCAGTAGAAGCGTTTTTTTTCTGCTATGGGGTTAATTTATGACGCTTCGGATCGGGTAACTACAGCTGAGGCAAAACTCAGACGGCTGAAATAGGGTTCTGGTGACGCTGAGGAATATTGCACCCACTTCAGACGATGCTCTGCAGAAATCAGATGGAATGACCCTGCACTCAGCAGTCAGTTTTTGGCAGGTCTGAATGACAGGGTTAAAGACTTACTCATTGCATACACTGCACCTGATACGTTTGAGGCTGCAATGCAGTTAGCCATTAGGGTGGATAGAAGACTGAGAGAAAGGCAGAATGAGGATCGGGTTCGGCTGGGTCCTGTGTCTCAAGAGACCCCCGTGGACTACGGGGAACCTATGCAACTTGGTGCAATGTCCTCTCGTTCCCAGGAAAGGGAGAGA
The DNA here is from genome assembly GCF_039654945.1 of Dendrobates tinctorius. Classification (NCBI taxonomy): domain Eukaryota; kingdom Metazoa; phylum Chordata; class Amphibia; order Anura; family Dendrobatidae; genus Dendrobates; species Dendrobates tinctorius. Next base: position 317,307 of record NW_027361848.1, read on the forward strand.
AGGTTCTCTGAGGGGCTATGCCTTTATTGTGGTAAGACTGGCCATTTGTTAAGCAATGTGAAGGTCGCATAAATCAGGAAAAGAGAAAAAAAGGGCTCAGAGTAACCCCCCCCATTTGTATTGCATTTTCACGGTCCGCAGGAGTTTCTTTTTCTGGTAGTTCTATCTGTCATGGTCATTCTATGGATTTTCAAGTGATGGTGGACTGTGGCTCTACATTGAATTTGACCGATCAACAATTTCTTGACAAGTATAAGATTGAGTCTGTACCTTTGTCATCCCCTTTTCCTGTAGTGGCGATTGATAACACTCCACTAGAACATGGGTGCGTTTCTCGAAAGGTCACCGGGTTTCCACTCACTGTGAATATGGAGCACCAGGTATCTTTAGATTTGTTTGTACTTGATAAATTGCCTTTTCCAGTCGTTCTGGGGTTACCCTGGTTATAAGTGCACAATCCTGTACTGGACTGGTCATCAAATACTATAAGATCCTGGGGTCAGGGGTGTTATGGGAAATGTTGTGATGTACACCGCTGCGGTGGTGAAAAATGAGCTACCTGAACGCATTCAGGAATTCTGGAAAGTATTTTTTGAAGTTGAGTCACAAGCTCTGCCAGCGCATAGAGATTACGATTGCGCTATTGAGTTCGTCCCAGGTGCTACTCTCTCTAAGAGTCGTTTATTTAATCTGACGATCCCCGGGATGGAGGCCTTAAAGGAATACCTGCAGACTAGCCTTGCTGCAGGTCATATAAGACCCTCCAAGTTCCCAGTGGCTGTGGGATTCTTTTTTGTCAAAAAGAAAGATGGGGGTCTTAGGTCGTGTTTGGATTTCAGGGAGATTAACAAGATCACTGTGCGCAATCCTTACCCCTTGCCGCTAATTCCGGATTTGTTTAACCAATTGGTTGGAGCCAAGTGGTTCTCCAAGATTGATTTCTGTGGGGCATATAATATACTGCGAATTAAAGAAGGCAATGAATGGAAGGCAGCCTTTAATACCCCAGAAGGTAATTTTGAGTGTCAAGTAATGCCTTTCGGCCTTACAAATGCTCCGGCGTTCTTTCAAAATTTCATCAACGATATTCTGAGACCGTTGATTGGTAGGAGTGTTATCGTTTATTTTAATGATATTTTGATCTACTCACCAGATCTGGAGTCGCATTGGCAGAGAGTCTGCGAGGTTCTGCAGATTCTGAGAGAAAACTCACTCTTTGCTAAACTGGAGAAATGCGAGTTTGCTGTACAGAAAATTAGCTTTTTGGGGTACATTATTTCCAGTGATGGGTTTGAGATGGACCCGGTGAAGGTTCAAGCGGTATTGGAGTGGCCAAGACCTGAATGCTTGAAGGCAATTCAGATATTCTTGGGGTTTGCTAATTATTACAGAAAAATTCTTTATGAAATTTCTGTATCACCAAACCCCTTACTGATCTGACTTAGAAGGGTGCCAATACTGTCCAATGGTCTCCTGAGGCTGTCAAGGCCTTTGAGCATATCAAGGAGAAGTTAGACTCTGCTCCTGTCTTGATCCTGACAGACGAGACTAAGCTCTTTCTGGTAGAGGTGGATGCCTCATCAGTAGGAGTGGGGGCTGTTCTGTCACAGGAGGGAGATAATGGGGGTACATCCCTGTGCGTTCTTCTCTAAGAAATTTTCGGAGGCGGAGCTCAACTACGATATTGGGAACCGAGAATTACTGGCTATTAAGCTTGCGTTTGAGCATTGGCGACATTTTTTGGAGGGCGCTAGACATCCTATACAAGTCTTTACTGATCACAAGAATCTGATCTATCTGGATGCTGCCAAACATTTGAATGCTCGTCAAGCCAGGTGGGCATTGTTTTTTGCCTGGTTCCATTTCTCTGACATATATCCCTGGGACAAAGAATGTTAAAGCAGATGCTTTGTCTCGAAGTTTCTCCCCAGCGGTTAATACTGAAAAGGAGGAATCTATTCTGCAGAAAGGGGTGGTGGTGGCAGCTTTAGGTTCTGAGCTGGAAAATAGCATTCTTAAAGCCCAGGATGCAGCACCAACCAACACTCCGTGTGGGAAATTATTTGTGCCTAAATCCCCGAGGAGAGCTTTTTTTACGGAATGTCATGAGTCTTATCTGGCGGGTCATCCAGGGATTGTCAAAACGAGAAAGTCGATCGGTCGGAACTTCTGGTGGCCGGGGTGGCTAAGAGAAATCGTCAAGTGGGTGTGTCAGTGTACCATGTGCGCTAGGTCTAAAGCTTCTCATGCTCCAGCGGCAGAGTTGCTGTGCTCATTAGAGGTTCCTAGTTCCCCATGGATGCATCTTGCAATGGATTTTATCACCGACCTGCCAGTCTCTGAGGGTTTTTCTGTCATCTGGGTCGTGGTAGACCGGTTTAGTAAGATGTCATCTGGTCCTGTTCAAAAAATTACCCTGCGCTAAGACACTTGCCAGGGCATTCGTGAAGGAGATTGTCAGACTCCATGGAGTCTCCACGGACATTGTCTCCGATAGGGGACCACAGTTTGTGGCTCGATTTTTGGCGTGCCTTTTTTGACAGTCTTAAGGTTCATTTGTCATTTTCGTCAGGTTATCATCCGGAGTCCAATGGACAGACCGAGAGGAAGAACCAGGACGTTGAGCAGTTTTTGAGATGTTTTGTAGCAGACAATCAGGAGATGTGGTCAGAATATCTACCATTAGCTGAGTTTGCTCTCAATAATCATACATCTTCTTCGGCTGGGTGTTGTCCTTTTTTCTGTTGTACTGGGAAGCATCCATCTTTCAGTCCTTTTTCTAGGACTGGGGCAGCGGTGCCTGAAGAGGAGAGTTTTTCTGGAAATTTGGTTTGGACCAGTGTACGCCATAATCTGAATCAGGCGAATAGGAGGTCTAAGAGATATTTTTACAAGAAGGGAAGCGAGGTTTGTTGTTGGGGACATGGTTTGTTTGTTCTCTAAGAATCTGCGTTTAAAATTCCCTTCCAAACAATTGGGGCCTAAGTTTGTTGGACCCTTAAACATGGTTCAGATTGTCAACTCGGCAGCGCTCAGATTGGACATTCCTTCGTCCTGGAAAATTAATTCAGTTTTTCATGTATCTTTGAAGAAAGTTGACACGCCTGATAAGGTGGCTATGCCGTCTGCTCCTCCATTTGATGGTGACTGTGAGTTTGAGATATCACGCATTCTTGATTCCAGGTGGCACAGAGGAGGCTTACAGTATCTCGTGTCCTGGAAGGGTTTTGGTCCCGAGGACAATTCCTGGGTGAAAGCTGGGGACATCTCAGCCTCAAGATTAATTAAGGCTTTTCACAGGAGATCTCCGAATAAGGCTCGGCATAGAGGATCCGGGGGATCCTCGTTAAAGGGGAGGTACTATTAGAATCTGCTCAGTTTTTTTTTTGTCCATCATTTTTATTGATTTCTTTTGAACATAACATCGGATAGGATAACGTAGCATAGGATAGGATATAGCAATGGCACTGTAAATTACCAAAAGTACATATACAAATCTTACTTGTCAGACAACAGGTCCACATAACTTTTTTTAAAATAGTATATAGATACAGTGGGGAAAAAAAGTATTTAGTCAGTCAGCAATAGTGCAAGTTCCACCACTTAAAAAGATGAGAGGCGTCTGTAATTTACATCATAGGTAGACCTCAACTATGGGAGACAAACTGAGAAAAAAAAAATCCAGAAAATCACATTGTCTGTTTTTTTTTCATTTTATTTGCATATTATGGTGGAAAATAAGTATTTGGTCAGAAACAAGCAATCAAGATTTCTGGCTCTCACAGACCTGTAACTTCTTCTTTAAGAGTCTCCTCTTTCCTCCACTCATTACCTGTAGTAATGGCACCTGTTTAAACTTGTTATCAGTATAAAAAGACACCTGTGCACACCCTCAAACAGTCTGACTCCAAACTCCACTATGGTGAAGACCAAAGAGCTGTCAACGGACACCAGAAACAAAATTGTAGCCCTGCACCAGGCTGGGAAGACTGAATCTGCAATAGCCAACCAGCTTGGAGTGAAGAAATCAACTGTGGGAGCAATAATTAGAAAATGGAAGACATACAAGACCACTGATAATCTCCCTCGATCTGGTGCTCCACGCAAAATCCCACCCCGTGGGGTCAGAATGATCACAAGAACGGTGAGCAAAAATCCCAAAACCACACGGGGGGACCTAGTGAATGAACTGCAGAGAGCTGGGACCAATGTAACAAGGCCTACCATAAGTAACACACTACGCCACCATGGACTCAGATCCTGCAGTGCCAGACGTGTCCCACTGCTTAAGCCTGTACATGTCTGGGCCCGTCTGAAGTTTGCTAGAGAGCATTTGGATGATCCAGAGGAGTTTTGGGAGAATGTCCTATGGTCTGATGAAACCAAACTGGAACTGTTTGGTAGAAACACAACTTGTCGTGTTTGGAGGAAAAAGAATACTGAGTTGCATCCATCAAACACCATACCTACTGTAAAGCATGGTGGTGGAAACATCATGCTTTGGGGCTGTTTCTCTGCAAAGGGGCCAGGACGACTGATCCGGGTACATGAAAGAATGAATGGGGCTATGTATCGTGAGATTTTGAGTGCAAACCTCCTTCCATCAGCAAGGGCATTGAAGATGAAACGTGGCTGGGTCTTTCAACATGACAATGATCCAAAGCACACCGCCAGGGCAATGAAGGAGTGGCTTCGTAAGAAGCATTTCAAGGTCCTGGAGTGGCCTAGCCAGTCTCCAGATCTCAACCCTATAGAAAACCTTTGGAGGGAGTTGAAAGTCCGTGTTGCCAAGCGAAAAGCCAAAAACATCACTGCTCTAGAGGAGATCTGCATGGAGGAATGGGCCAACATACCAACAACAGTGTGTGGCAACCTTGTGAAGACTTACAGAAAACGTTTGACCTCTGTCATTGCCAACAAAGGATATATCACAAAGTATTGAGATGAAATTTTGTTTCTGACCAAATACTTATTTTCCACCATAATATGCAAATAAAATGAAAAAAAAAACAATATGATTTTCTGGATTTTTTTTTCTCAGTTTGTCTCCCATAGTTGAGGTCTACCTATGATGTAAATTACAGACGCCTCTCATCTTTTTAAGTGGTGGAACTTGCACTATTGCTGACTGACTAAATACTTTTTTTCCCCACTGTACATAGATAGATCTCTGTCAATGCCTTGTAACGCAAATTTTGGGGAACAGTAAGAGAATGAAAAGACAGACTGACTACATAGAAGGGTAAAAGGGGAAGGAAGAGAATCTCTTTTACTGTATTTTGCATAGCCAAGAGTGTCGTTCTGTGGTAATATATGTTGAATCTTTAATAGACTTTATACATCTGGAATAGTTCCCAAGACCCCTAACGTCCCGCTCAGATCCTCCCAGACAGTACCATTCCGTGTGGCGGAAGGGACTAATCATTCGCGATATTTCGTGAGGGCTATAGTGGAAACCAATGAACGTTTTCCACAGTGGAAATACTTTCCCTGCATATTTTTCTTTACTCCTTTCCGCCTTTATTAATTCAAGTGTTTCATCTGGGCTATTATCATCACCATTGATGGGGTGCTTGGTTTAAGCCATTTGCCAAATAAACCACGTAAGGCCTACAACTAAGAATGTGTGGATGTTTTTAGGGATCTTTGCTTTATCTCATGTGGGTTGTGTCTCCGGGGGTCTTAACTGGTGAAAGAGCATAGTTTGTGGTGTTTGTGGGAGATGGATTCCCCAGCACAATCGAGCCTGCTCCCCTACCTGTTTCCAGTACTCTTTAGCTGCCCTGCATTCCCACACCCTGTGCCAGAGATTCGTTGAAGGCGTTCCGCACTTAGGGCACGCTGTAATCCTGTCAGGGAATCTAGAAGAGGATGGGATATTGAAACCATATAATGCTGTATGCATGAGCTTAAAATAGGTTTCCCTCCATCTTTCACATAAAATGGATTTTTTAACCTGTTCCCACCCCTGTAGAATTATCTCTGCGTTATCCTTATCCCGATCTATTTCTCCCAAATCTTAAACAGCTTGTTCTGCTTTAGCTTCAGGAGTTTGTCTTACAGTGTTGTATATTGAGGATATGCTCGCATTCTGAGTACTCATACCCACTCTATTGTCTAGAATATGTAGTTCCACTTCATTAACCAGCCTACGAAGTCTTGATAAGCAGAAAGAATGGACCTGCATGACCTGTAGGAAGTGTCTGCTTTTTATATGGAATTTGTTCATGATTTCTTGTGGGCTCAGCCATCGTTTAACCTCTGTGTGCATAATATCCCCTGCTTTCTTCATGTTATCGCCTGCGTGTCCTATCACACTTTTGATTTCAGTTCCCTGGGGAAATTCCGGGTGACCAAATAGTGGCATATGTTTAGAGATCTGGAAGGGAATGTCGAATGCCTTCCTTATTATCTTCCAGCATATAATTGTATCCCGAAGCAATAGGGAGGATTTTGCGGGAGTTTGGCCTGTTTTGTATGTAAGAGGGCGTTTAATTCCCACGGCGACGCCAGCTGTCTTTCCAATTGGGTATTACAGTAGCAGTTTGGCTACAGGAGACTATCTATCACATGTCTGAAAAGACTTGCTATGTTGTAGGCTCTGATATTCGGAAAATTGATCCCACCTACACTCCTAGTTAGCGTCAGTTTTCCCAATGCGATTCTGGGCCTTTTACCCGCCCATATAAAATGGGTAAAAGTTCTATTTATTTTGTTTATATCTAGATGTTTGAGTATCAGGGGTAATGTCTGTAATGGGTATAGTAGTCTGGCAAAGCTGATCATTTTAATTAAATGGCATCTTCCCAGAAGAGATAGCAGTAGATTCTGCCATCTCCGAAGTTCTCCTAGCATTTTTTCAATGAGAGGTGTATAATTTAGTGAATATAGTTGTGCCGGGAGCCTGCCTATTTATTACAACTTTTCACTCCCAATCTGCGAATGTCAGGAAGGCACTTGAGAAGTCATGGCCCATTTTGCTATCCGATCCGATTATGGCCAAATTGCTACCTGATAGGCCAATGATAACATACCGGAGGGCCAAAAATCTACGAGGGCATCTGATTAGGAGCCACTATGAGATTAATCCACCAATTACATTTCTGAATAGTGGTACTCCTATATGAGGGTTGTTTTACTTGCGGACGTTGTGTGGCGTGTAGAGTTGAGCGATACCGTCCGATACTTCAAAGTATCGTATCGGATGGTATCGGCCGATCTTTAAAAAAAGTATCGGTATCGCCGATTCCGATACCGGAAGTCCCATTCAAGTCTATGGGACTTCCGGTATCGGAATAAGAAAAACCCTTTCCTGCCCTTGTACAGCCTCTCTGGGGTCTGTACGGGCCTTTCGGGGGGCTGTGCCGGCCTGCCAGGGGGTCTGTGCAGGCTCCGGTGGTCTGTGCCGGCCTGCCGGTGGTCTGTGCAGGCTCCGGGGGGCTGTGCCGGCCTGCCGGGGGGCTGTGCCGGCCTGCCGGGGGGCTGTGCCGGCCTGCCGGGGGGCTGTGCAGGCTCCGGGGGGCTGTGCCGGCCTGCCGGGGGGCTGTGCCGGCCTGCCGGGGGGCTGTGCAGGCTCCGGGGGTCTGTGCAGGCATCGTCCGATGGGACTACAAGTCCCATCGGGCGATGCCTGCTACCATGACAGTGATTGACACATTAGCCAATGATGGGACAGTAGTAGTCCCATCATCCGGCTAATGTGTTAAATGTAAAAAAAAAAAAAAAAATTACATGCTACATACATACAACATGCATACTACATACATGCTACATTCATACTACATACTACATACATGCTACATACATACTACATATATACTACATGCATGCTACATACATACTACATGCTACATACTACATGCATGCTACATACATACTACATGCTACATACTACATATATACTACATGCATGCTACATACATACTACATATATACTACATGCATGCTACATACATACTACATATATACTACATGCATGCTACATACTACATGCTACATACATACTACATATATACTACATTCATACTACATACTACATATATACTACATACATACTACATACATACTACATACATACTACATACATACTACATGCATGCTACATACATACTACATACATACTACATACATACAATACATTCATACAATACATACATAGACATACAGTACATATAACATAGAGTAACATACTTACCAATACTTGTCACATTGTTCCCCGAAGCCATTGTCTTTTCCGGGATAAATATTAACATAACAAACCACAAAAATACTCACCCACGATCCGAAGCAGTCCACGAGTGTGTCCCACGACGATCTTGGGTAGAGAACGGCAGCATCAGATGATGCTGCCGTTCTCTACGGGCTGCAGGAATCCAATGACGGAAGGTAGGTATCCTTCCGCACTGTATTCCTCCGCCACTTAAAAAAAAAAAGTCCCTAGTCTCACTTTATGCCATTGCTGTGTGGGAAATTCCCACACAGCAATGGCATAAAGTGAGACTAGGGACTTTTTTTTTTTAAGTGGCGGAGGAATACAGTGCGGAAGGATACCTACCTTCCGTCATTGGATTCCTGCAGCCCGTAGAGAACGGCAGCATCATCTGATGCTGCAGTTCTCTACCCAAGATCGTCGTGGGACACACTCGTGGACTGCTTCGGATCGTGGGTGAGTATTTTTGTGGTTTGTTATGTTAATATTTATCCCGGAATAGACAATGGCTTCGGGGAACAATGTGACAAGTATTGGTAAGTATGTTACTCTATGTTATATGTACTGTATGTCTATGTATGTATTGTATGAATGTATTGTATGTATGTAGTATGTATGTAGTATGTATGTAGCATGCATGTAGTATGTATGTAGCATGCATGTAGTATGCATGTAGTATGTATGTAGTATGTATGTAGTATGTATGTAGCATGTATGTAGCATGCAGTATGTATGTAGCATGTATGTAGTATGTATGTAGTATATATGTAGTATGTATGTAGCATGTAGTATGTATGTAGCATGCATGTAGTATATATGTAGTATGTATGTAGCATGCATGTAGCATGTATGTAGTATGTATGTAGTATGTATGTAGCATGCAGCATGTATGTAGTATATATGTAGTATGTATGTAGCATGCATGTAGTATGTATGTAGTATGTATGTATGTAGCATGCAGTATGTATGTAGCATGTATGTAGTATGTATGTAGTATATATGTAGTATGTATGTAGCATGCATGTAGTATGTATGTAGTATGTATGTAGCATGCAGTATGTATGTAGTATGTATGTAGTATATATGTAGTATGTATGTAGCATGCATGTAGTATGTATGTAGCATGCATGTAGTATGTATGTAGTATTTTTTTTTTTTTTTTTTTTTTTTAACATTTAACACATTAGCCGGATGATGGGACTACTACTGTCCCATCATTGGCTAATGTGTCAATCACTGTCATGGTAGCAGGCATCGCCCGATGGGACTTGTAGTCCCATCGGACGATGCTTGCACAGACCCCCGGACATCAGCACAGCCCCCCGGCAGGCCGGCACAGCCCCCCGGCAGGCCGGTACAGACCCCCACAGGGTGCACAGACCACCGGCAGGCCGGCACAGCCCCCCGGCAGTCCAGTACAGACCCCGGGCAGTCCACACAGCCCCCCGGCAGGCCGGCACAGCCCCCCGGCAGGCCGGCAGAGACCCCCGGAAGGCCCGAAATGACGGCGCATCATGATGCGCACACACCGCGCATCATGATGACGTCAGGCCGTCAATCAACTGAACTTCCGATTCCGATGCCGAATTCCGATATTGAAAAAATATCGGAAGTCGGTATCGGAATTCCGATACAGCAAGTATCGGCCGATACCCGATACTTGCGGTATCGGAATGCTCAACACTAGTGGCGTGTATTAATGTGGATCGTAGTGATACATTTACGGACTCGTCAGGCACTAAAACATTTCAGATAAAGAAAAAGATCACATGCCTATCTAGGTATGTGATATATTATGCCACATGTCCGTGCTCTCTGATCTATATAGGACTAACTACTCGCCAACTGAAGGTCCGGATCAAGGAGCACGTACTGGGCATACAAGCCGCGGCGGATTAAGAAGATTTATCAGTGCTTAAGACTATACCAAAACACTTTAAGTTACATCACCAATGTGATAGTTGTCATGATCTGAATTTGATCTGACAGTTTTAAATTGCACAGGGTGAACTTTTTTTACTTTGGCAAGTGCCAAGTGACTTGACTGTCCCCGGTGGTGATTGATTCATTCTTAGTTTGTGAAGCCTGGGTGAACATGGAGCTGAAGAGGAGTCCTGCGCAGTCAGCCAGAGGAGACAAGTGGCAGCTAATGGTGTCTGCAGGAATTGCTGGCATGGCGTGGAGGAGTCGCAGTTTATGGTGTCGGCGGGAAGTGCGTGCATGGCTTTGTGGAGTGGCGACTATGGAGAGAGTTGCACTCGGCATGCTCGACTTGGTGGCCGAGAGCTGGACTCAAGCATGCTTAGAATTTTGGCAGAGGCTGACTCATACTTGGGACTTTGTTATTGGACTGCTGCAGCTGGTGATGGACTCTGCCCCAGGGCTGCACTGTGGTGTGGGATCCAGGATGGTGGTGGATCCGGGTGGAGGGGAGGACGCACGCAGGTGGTGGGGCTCTGTTGCAGGAGCATAAGCACAGAGCCTAAAGCTAAGTGGTGTTTCCCCTGTATTGTCTTCTCCTCTACCCGGATCCATCACCATCCTGGATTCTACACCATAGTGCAGCCTTGGAGCAGAGTCCATCTCCAGTTGCAGCAGTCCAATAACAAAGTCCCAAGGATGAGTCAGCCTCTGCCAAAATTCTAAGCATGCTAGAGTCCAGCTCTCGGCCACCAAGTCGAGCATGCCGAGTGCAACTCTCTCCATAGTCGCCACTCCACAAAGCCATGCACGCACTTCCCGCTGACACCATAAACTGCGACTCCTCCACGCCATGCCAGCAATTCCTGCAGACACCATTAGCTGCCACTCGTCTCCTCTGGCTGACTGCGCAGGACTCCTCTTCAGCTCCATGTTCACCCAGGCTTCACAAATTCAGAATGAATCAATCAATCAATGAATATCACCACCGGGGACAGTCAAGTCACTTGGCACTTGCCAAAGTAAAAAAAGTTCACCCTGTGCAATTTAAAACTGTCAGATCAAATTCAGATCATGACAATAGTAAAGTGTTTAGGGTTAAAGGGATAGATAGTCTAGAGCTAGGTATACGTGTTGGTAAAGCCTCACAGCGTCTTGCTCAACTAGAAACAAGATGGATTTGGACCTTAAATACGGTCCATCCACATGGCTTAAATGAATGTTTAAATTTCGCATCGTTTCTATGATTACCGGCCATCTGTACCGTTTGGTGCAGTTCGGGCACTCATGCCAATTTTGGTTATTTTTATCCGGTTTTAAAACTTTTTTTCCATTTTAGGTTGTACTCTGATGTGGTTTTGTTTACCAGTAGTTGTCGGATCCGGAGTATATTTTCACGAAGAGTGAAAATATATGCAGTGACAATATATGCCTTTGTATTTATATATGGGCTATATCTATATTTATGTACTAATGATATGGTATTATAAATTGTATTTTTTGAGATTACTTGTCAAATAATTTGCATATCTCTTTGTCTATAATATGTATAGGATATGGCCTTTACTTATGGGTGATATTTGCATATCTATCTTTGTCTATAATATAGAAAAAAAACGAGAAAACAAAAGTCAAAAAAACTATATAATGAATATTTTATTAGTCCATAAAAGACACATAGATGAGATACAGGACATGTATTATTAAATAAGTGGTCAAAGGGTAAATTAGCCTGGAACAAAAGAATAGGCCAGCGACAGGAACAATAGAAAAGGCCAAGTATAACAATAATGATAGGGTAAATAAATATAAATCAAATGTGCAGTAAATTGCTAGAAAGTCATATGCAAGAAAATAAAGAAATTATTATCAAGACACTGGCTACAGTCTATTGCACTCACCCCCTAAACACAATAGTGTAATTAAACTGCTGACATGGTGGCAAGACATGCAGCCACAGCAGATATAATCGTCACCAATGAGATGAGATGCTTACAAATACGGTATGAGCCAAAGTTGCCAGTGGTAAAGTTGGCCGTGGTTGTGAAAATGCCGCCACACAAGTCAGAACGTACAGTACAGGAGGGAGCCACAATATGCTGTAGACCCAAGTGTTAGAGTCATATGGAAAGATATATTGCACAATTCCCACACATGCTCAAAAACAATGTAATAAGTCAGCACATACCCATTATATCATGAACCGGCCGCTGGTCAAGGGACCCCTACGCGCGTTTCGCGGTATAGATACTGCTTCCTCGGGGGGCGTGGCTAAAGGAGTAAATCCAACCCCTTTATATCCAGAAACATCAAATCACATGATGGTTATAAGCCAATAAAGAGAGGAGGGCGGCGCATGCATCCTGCGGTTGGATAGCGCCACAGCCCATCAGCACATCCAGAGCATGCTGACGTCACCCGGAGATGACCGGCGCCTGGCCGTCTCCTGGGCAACGCCAGAAACACAAAGGGAGAAACCTGAGTGCGCTGACGTCACATCGGGAGGGCCGGCGCCAGACCATCACCAGGGCAGCGCAGCTATCACGCGAGGACTACCAAGGGGCATGGAGCATCCAAGCACAGAATTGAAGATAGTATTATATGAGAAAGTAATAAAGAATAACAGTGTTCTCTGTCGCCAAGAATAAATAGATAGCATATAAAATAACACCATTGGGCAGTGTACAATTAACCCCACATAGTAACATGTTAGTTACAGTCATAGAGACATCAAACATGAAATAGCAGATATAATGATATAAGTCCACATAAAGATGGTGTATAATGAGGTATCAAGAAGTTTCTATCTTCTCATTAATTTTCATGGAGAATCTTCAAAAACATGGTGTAAAACTCGGACTACCGACACTCTCATGGGTATGGATATTGATAGCAGTGTATATTATCTAATCCTGGATATAAGAAACACACATGTAAAAAAATGGATGTGAAAAATTAAAAACCAAGAGTGCCTCCATGTGCGTACACATGAAAAAATGCACGCACATAAGTGCACACTATATATGTTACTTAGTAAAACAAAATTAAAAACAAAAAAGGGGTGGGGGGAAAGAGGGTGAAGAGAGAAACAGGCAGGCGAGATCCATTTAGCAGACACTTAATTTATAAAATAGACGCAAACCCCAATGATTCATTTAGACTATGTGTAGTCATGGTTCCCAAAACCATGATCCACCTGCACTCCTTCTGGGCAAGGAGGCGTTTAATGTCGCCTCCCCTTATTCCACTTTTTATATGTTGAATACCTCTAACAAAAAAGGCTTTCAGGTCACAATTGTGTACTGATTTATATTTTCAAGTGATGGTTTTAAGTTGTGTCAAATCTGTGACTGTCTTGGCTGCCAAAATATCACAGACATGTTCTCTAGTCCGTGTTTTAATTTGACGGCTAGTTAGCCCAACATAGATTTTTGGGCATCCACATGTTGCATGATATATCACCTGTGTGGTGTTGCAGGTTATATGTTGACGTATGGAAAAGGTTTTCAAGCCATCAGCTGATTGAAAAGATGAAGTACGCAAAATATTTTGCACGCCACACAGTCACCACAGGGATAGCATCCCACTGGGGGGCCACGAGAATTAAAAGGGTTTTTGCTGAAAGGGACATAATGGGAATGAACTAACATGTCTCCCAGATTTGGACTTCTGCGATATGTCATGAGTAGTGTTGAGCATTCCGATACTGCAAATATCGGGTATCGGCCGATATTCGCTGTATCGAAATTCCAATACCGAGTACCGATATTTTTACAATATCGGATATCGGAATCGGAAGTCCCCATAATGCAATGAGCCACTGTTGTGGCTCTGATTGGCTGCCGAAATGACGTCATCATGATACGCAGTCTGTGCGCATCATGATGCGCCGTCAGTCATCAGTTCGGGCCTGCCGGGGGTCTGTGCCGACTGCCCGGGGGTATGTACCGGCCTGCCGGGGGTCTGTGCCGACTGCCCGGGTCTGTACCGGCCTGCCGGGGGGCTGTGCCGGCCTGCCGGTGGTCTGTGCCGACTGTCCGGGGGTCTGTACCGGCCTGCCGGGGGGCTGTGCCGGGCTGCCGGTGGTCTGTGCCGACTGTCCGGGGGTCTGTACCGGCCTGCTGGGGGTCTGTGCCGACTGCCCGGGTCTGTACCGGCCTGCCGGGGGGCTGTGCCGGCCCGCCGGTGGTCTGTGCCGACTGTCCGGGGGTCTGTACCGGCCTGCCGGGGGGCTGTGCCAGCCTGCCGGTGGTCTGTGCCGACTGTCCGGGGGTCTGTGCCGGGCTGCCGGTGGTCTGTGCCGACTGTCCGGGGGTCTGTGCAGGCTGCAGGGGGTCTGTGCAGGCATCGTCCGATGGGACTACAATTCCCATCGGACGATGGGAAAAAATACATACATGCAACATACATACTACATACATACTACATACATGCAACATACATATATACTACATACATACTACATACATAGAACATACATACAACATGCTACAGACATACAACATAGTATATATGTAGTATGTATGTTGCATGTAGTATATATGTGGTATATATGTAGTATGCATGTTGCATGCATGTAGTATGTATGTTGCATGTCGTATATATGTAGTATATATGTATGTTGCATGCATGGAGTATACATGTTATATATGTATGTTGCATGCATGTGGTATATATGTAGTATGCATGTAGTATGTATGTTGCATGCATGTGGTATATATGTAGTATATATGTAGTATGTATGTTGCATGCATGTGGTATATATGTAGTATGCATGTAGTATATATGTAGTATGTATGTATGTTGCATGCATGTGGTATATATGTAGTATGCATGTGGTATATATGTAGTATGTATGCATGTTGCATGCATGTAGTATATATGTAGTATGCATGTTGCATGTAGTATATATGTATGTTGCATGCATGTAGTATATATGTGGTATGCATGTAGTATACATGTAGTATGCATGTAGTATATATGTATGTATGTATGTTGCATGCATGTAGTATATATTTAGTATGTATGTTGCATGCATGTAGTATGTTTGTAGCATGTATGTAGTATGCATGTAGTATGTATGTAGTATATATGTAGTATGCATGTAGTATGTATGTATGTTGCATGCATGTAGTATATATGGATTATGCATGTGGTATATATGTAGTATGTATGCATGTTGCATGCATGTAGTATATATGTAGTATGCATGTTGCATGTAGTATATATGTACTATATATGTATGTTGCATGCATGTAGTATATATGTGGTATGCATGTAGTATATATGTAGTATGTATGTTGCATGCATGTAGTATATATGTAGCATGTATGTAGTATGCATGTAGTATGTATGTTGCATGCATGTGGTATATATGTATGTTGCATGCATGTAGTATATATGTTGTATGTATGTTGCATGCATGTAGTATGTATGTTGCATGCATGTAGTATGTATGTAGTATGTATGTTGCATGCATGTAGCATGTATGTAGTATGTATGCTGCATGCATGTAGTATGTATGCTGCATGCATGTAGCATGTATGTAATATGTATGTAGTATGTATGTTGCATGCATGTAGCATGTATGTAGTATGCATGTAGTATGTATGTATGTTGCATGCATGTGGTATATATGTAGTATGCATGTGGTATGTATGCATGTTGCATGCATGTAGTATATATGTAGTATGCATGTAGTATATATGTATGTTGCATGCATGTAGTATGTATGTAGTATGTATGTTGCATGCATGTAGTATGTATGTAGTATATATGTAGTATGCATGTAGTATGTATGTATGTTGCATGCATGTGGTATATATGTAGCATGCATGTGGTATGTATGCAGTATGTATGCATGTTGCATGCATGTAGTATATATGTAGTATGCATGTAGTATATATGTAGTATATATGTATGTTGCATGCATGTAGTATATATGTAGTATGTATGTTGCATGCATGTAGTATATATGTAGTATGTATGTTGCATGCATGTAGTATATATGTAGCATGTATGTTGCATGCAGTATGTATGTAGTGTATATATGTAGTATGCATGTAGTATGTATGTTGCATGCATGTATTATATATGTAGTATGCATGTGGTATATATGTAGTATGTATGCATGTTGCATGCATGTAGTATATACACTCACTGGCCACTTTATTAGGTACACCATGCTAGTAAGGGGTTGGACCCCCTTTTGCCTTCAGAACTGCCTCAATTCTTCGTGGCAGAGATTCAACAAGGTGCTGGAAGCATTCCTCAGAGATTTTGGACCATATTGACATGATGGCATCACACAGTTGGCGCAGATTTGTCGGCTGCACATCCCTGATGCGAATCTCCCGTTCCACCACATCCCAAAGATGCTCTATTGGATTGAGATCTGGTGACTGAGGAGGCCATTTGAGTACAGTAAACTCATTGTCATGTTCAAGAAACCAATCTGAGATGATTCGAGCTTTATGACATGGCGCATTATCCTGCTGAAAGTAGCCATCAGATGTTGGGTACATTGTGGTCATAAAGGGATGGACATGGTCAGCAACAATACTCAGGTAGGCTGTGGCGTTGCAACGATGCTCAATTGGTACCAAGGGGCCCAAAGAGTGCCCAGAAAAAATTCCCCACACCATGACACCACCACCACCAGCCTGAACCGTTGATACAAGGCAGGATGGATCCATGCTTTCATGTTGTTTACGCCAAATTCTGACCCTACCATCCGAATGTCGCAGCAGAAATCGAGACTCATCAGACCAGGCAACGTTTTTCCAATCTTCTACTGTCCAATTTCGATGAGCTTGTGCAAATTGTAGCCTCAGTTTCCTGTTCTTAGCTGAGAGGAGTGGTACCCAGTGTGGTCTTCTGCTGCTGTAGCCCATCTGCCTCAAAGTTCGACGCACTGTGCGTTCAGAGATGCTCTTCTGCCTACCTTGGTTGTAACGGGTGGCAATTTGAGTCACTGTTGCCTTTCTATCAGCTCGAACCAGTCTGCCCATTCTCCTCTGACCTCTGGCATCAACATGGCATTTCCGGCCACAGAACTGCCGCTCACTGGATTTTTTTTCTTTTTCGGACCATTCTCTGTAAACCCTAGAGATGGTTGTGCGTGAAAATCCCAGTAGATCAGCAGTTTCTGAAATTCTCAGACCAGCCCTTCTGGCACCAACAATCATGCCACGTTCAAAGGCACTCAAATCACCTTTCTTCCCCATACTGATGCTCGGTTTGAACTGCAGGAGATTGTCTTGACCATGTCTACATGCCTAAATGCACTGAGTTGCCGCCATGTGATTGGCTGATTAGAAATTAAGTCTTAACACACAGTTGGACAGGTGTACCTAATAAAGTGGCCAGTGAGTGTATGTAGTATGCATGTTGCATGTAGTATATATGTATGTTGCATGCATGTAGTATTTATGTGGTATGCATGTAGTATATATGTAGTATGTATGTTGCATGCATGTAGTATATATGTAGCATGTATGTAGTATGTATGTAGTATGTATGTTGCATGCATGTGGTATATATGTAGTATATATGTATGTTGCATGTATGTAGTATGTATGTAGTATGTATGTTGCATGGATGTATGTAGTATGTATGTTGCATGCATGTAGTATGTATGTAGTATGTATGTTGCATGCATGTATGTAGTATGTATGTTGCATGCATGTAGTATGTATGTTGCATGCATGTAGTATGTATGTAGTATGTTTTTTTTTTTACATCCAACACATTAGCCAGATGATGGGACTACTACTGTCCCATCATTGGCTAATGTGTCAATCTCCGTCATGGTAGCAGGCATCGCCCGATGGGACTTGTAGTCCCATCGGACGATCCTGCACAGACCCCCGCAGCCTGCACAGACCCCTGGACAGTCGGCACAGACCGCCGGCACAGCCCCCCGGCAGGCTGGTACAGACCCCTGCAGCCTGCACAGACCCCCGGACAGTTGGTACAGCCCCCCGGCAGGCCGGCACAGCCCCCTGGCAGGCCGGTACAGACCCCCGGCAGGCCGGTACAGACCCCCGGCAGGCCGCACAGACCCCCGGGCAGTCGGCACAGACCCCCGGAAGGTCCGTACACACCCCCGAGAGGCTGTACAAGGACAAAAAAGGTTTTTTCTTATTCCGATACCGGAAGTCCCATAGACTTGAATGGGACTTCTGGTATCGGAATCGGCGATACCCGATACTTTTTCCGTATCGGGCCAGTACCATCCGATATTTTAGGGTATCGGATGGTATCGCTCAACACTAGTCATGAGAGGACGTTCAGATATAGCACTGGTTAAAGAAGGTTCTGTTTTCAAAATATTCCACTGTTTACTGAGTATATCTCTCATGTCATCCCATTCCCCATTAAATGTAGAAATGAACCTAACAACACCTTGCTGCTGTTTTTTGTTATCAAAGGTGGGGTGCAGCAAGGATACTCAATTGGCTCTTCTTGCCCTATTAAAGCCCCTTTTTACACATCGTTTACTGTAACCTCTAGTTAGGAAATGATCCCTAAGATCTTCCGCCTGATTGTAAAATTTGGTTTCAGATGAGCAGATTCGTTTGATGCGTAAAAATTGGCCGACTGGGATGGCCTGTATGGTTGTCTGGGGGGGGGGGGCAGTGGGTCGCCCTCCCAGGGCCGTGGGGTACTCAGTACTGGGTCGGTGTCAGGGGAATGTGTCACAGCAGCGGTGACCCGGTCCGTGGCCCTGGGCGCCCAAGTAATGGGGTCATGTAGTTAATGGAATGGAATAGTTCGTGACGCCACCTGTGGTGTTCGGCAAGGGAGGTGTTAAGCCGACGCTGCAAATGGATCCTCCGGGACACATGGTGTGGTGCAGCAATGATGGTATAGCCCTCCACAGGCAGGGCTGCTGTCCCAGGGCAGTGTAGATGTGGGGACACTTAGGTGGTGTAGTGTCCGGCGCAGGGGATGAAGCAGTGTTTCATGGGTGAGGGACCCAGCCAACCCCCAGGCAAGATGGAAAGCTCCCCTCCAACACTCCATCAACTTATGTGCCTTTCCTGAACGTCTCCTCTATAGCGCCTTTAAGTGTGAAGATCTCCAGTACCGTGGTACGCTGGAGTTCCTCCTGACAGATGTTCCCAAAAACTCTACTCGTACGGCAGACAGCTGTAGCCTGCTTCGGGGACTCCCTTCTCCTGAGTCCCGGCTCTCTATCCAATTGCTATTGTGCCCCAAGTCTTAGATGGGAGTAGTGCATTTACAGCCAACTACTCCACCGGTGTCTGCTGCAGAACCATAAGTGTCCATACAACCTCGGGGAGCGGGACCCGGCTTTGCGCTGAGAACCTATAGGCAGGGTTCCTCTTCTAACCCACGTCCTCTCTGTTTTCTCTACTCCTTCGTTCCGTACTTGTCTATCTTTCTTATGGAAGCTTAGGTTTCAGTTCTACATCTTTCTCCTTCTTTTCCTTTCCTGTGCCAGCTGGCTCAGATCACCGAGGCAGCTGCAGCATTCCTTCCTCCATCCCTTCTTCCAGGGATCCTCACTCCTGTCTGAGTGACTTCCTACCCGACTGACCTTCTGTCAGACTGAACCTCACATCCTACACTTTCCCACTCTTTTATGTATCTTAACTCCACCCACCTCCCAGCACGTCCAGTGTTCCAAGCAGGGAACCACCAAAGGTGCTCTGCTACTCTCTAAGCACTGAACCGCAATGTGGTTGTGCAGAACTACCCTGTTGTGTGGGGTGTGAGTTTTGGAGCGAGGAAAGGAGTTCCCACCTTACCTGGATGGTGGGGTACCGCACCTCGAAAGAGAGAGGAAGGCGTGGTACCTCTGTGGCGACTGAGCCTCAGGGGCACCACAGCAGGATCTCGCATGGAGAAGAGAATCGACAGAGGTGGGCTTTCTGTACATATCCGTTTGTAAATTCAGGTGTTGATCCACCTGTATTTTAATGTCTAGAAAGTCCACCTCACTAAAGGTGTATGTCAATTTGATGTTATATCTATTACAAATATCTATTACAATTCAAATTCTCCATGAATTCCTTCAGTTGTTGTTGTGACCCTTGCCACACCATGAACACGTCGTCAATATAACGCAGCCAGCACTGCACATGGTCAGCGGCCTTCACGCCCCCTCCGCAAAAACCTCCCTCTCCCAGTAACCCAGGAATAGGCCCGCGAAAGAGGGCGCACAAGCCGTGCCCATGGCAGTGCCGCATAGCTGCAAGTAGAATTTATCCTTAAAGACAAAAAAGTTGTGTTAAGACTAGTGTTGAGCTTTCCGATACCGCAAGTATCGGGTATCGGCCGATATTAGCTGTATCGGAATTCCGTTACTGACTTCCGATACTTTTTTCGTATCAGATACCGGAATCGGAAGTTCCCATAAAGCTATCAGCCTGCTCGTTTTGATTCAGCCAATGGGAATCCTCAGAAGTGTGGGCACATCCTGTTAGGCATGTTAACTATTGGCATTGCTGTGACTGGCTGCTGAAATGGCATCATCATGATGTGCGGTCTGTGCGCATCATGATGCACGGTCTGTGCCGACTGCGGGGGGTCTGTGCCGACTGTCGTGGGTCTGTGCCGGCTGCCGGTGGTCTGTGCGGGCCTCTCAGGGGTCTGTGCCGACTGCCGGGTGCCGGCTGCCGGTGGTCTGTGCGGGCCTGCCGGGGGTCTGTGCGGGACTGCCGGGGGTCTGTACGGGCCTGCCGGGGGGCTTGTGCCGGCTGCAGGTAGTCTGTGAGGGCCTGCCGGGGGTCTTGTGTGTGTGCAGGCATCGTCTGATGGGACTACAAGTCCCATCGGGCGATGCCTGCTACACTGACAGTGATTGACACATTAGCCAATGATGGGACAGTAGTAGTCCCATCATCCGGCTAATGTGTTGAATGTAAAAAAAAAACAACATACAATATACATACTACATACATATATACTACATACATACTACATACATGCTACATACATGCTACATACATACATACATACTACATACATACAACATATATACTACATTCATACAACATACATATAAACTACATACATACTACATACATACTACATACATACTACATATATACATACATACTATATACATACTACATACATACAACATACATATATACTACATGCATACTACATACATGCTACATACATGCTACATATATACATACTACATACATACTACATATATACTACATTCATACAACATACATATATACTACATACATACTACATACATGCTACATATATACATACTACATACATACTACATATATACTACATTCATACAACATACATACAGTATATACTACATACATAGTACATACATGCTACATATATACTACATACATACTACATACATACTACATTCATACAACATACATACATGCTACATATATACAACATTCATACTACATACATACATGCTACATATATACAACATACATATATACTACATACTACATACATGCTACATATACTACATTCATACAACATACATATATACTATATACATAGAACATACATGCTACATATATATATACTATATACATACTATATACATACTACATACATACATACTACATTCATACAACATACATACATACTACATACAGGCTACATACATACTACATATTTACAACATTCATACTACATACATACATGCTACATATATACAACATACATATATACTACATACATGCTACATATACTACATTCATACAACATACATATATACTACATACTACATATATACTACATACAACATACATACATACTTCATATATACTACATTCATACAACATACATATATACTACATACATGCTACATATATACTACATACATACAACATACATACATACTACATACATGCTTCATATATACTACATTCATACAACATACATACTACATACATGCTTCATATATACTACCATCATACAACATATATCACCAAAAATTTCCCTTTATCAAGACAATTATGCAAGAATAAGGGATCAAAAGAGTTTTAGCAAAACATGAAAAATTTTATTAAACAAAAAATTAAAAACAGAGTATCATTGCTAATGTAGGCATAGACAGGCATAAATAACACAGAATTGCACTTTAATAGAAATCTCAATTCACTAATAAAAAATCCCCTTGTTATATATTTTATGATAACCAATAATAGGTTTATTTCACAACACTTAAACAGGTAGGGGAAATCTATCGCAAAAAGTGCATAAGGATGTATCTTACTCATTAATCAAATTAACGTATTTTAGCAAAGTGCACGTAATGGAAGGATTTGGCAAGGGTTAACCCATTAATAAAAACAGAAACATAGCCCGTTATCATGAAAGCAAGAGTGAAACCGCTTTGTAAATGTAACAACATAAATGCGGTAAGAGTATTCCACTGCATTAATCACATTAGCACAATTAAATAATGCTCATAGTGGCAGGGATTAACCCGCTATCACTGATATATGAGCAAGAGTAGGCCCAGCACCTAATAACAGAGATAAGCTCGCTGTTGTAAATGTTGGAATAAGAGCTGGCCCGCTGTTAAACAGTATATGTATAGGTATAGATGTCATAAGCAGTTCTCACAGTAACAAAACATCTTATTGAGAAAATAATCAGATTGTCATAATCAGCACAGTGCACATACTAGCCGGGTTTAGTAGGAATTAACCTATTAATATAATAGCAGAAAATAACTCACTATTATACAAGCACACATGAACCGGCTTTATATAAGTGCAGTGAGAGATTTCCACTGCATTAATCTCATTAGCGAAACTAAATAGTGCACAAAATAGTAGGCATTAGCCCACTCATGTGAATCTATAAGTAAGAGTTAATCCTGCATCCAATAACAGAAATAAGCTCACTGTCATTAATATCTGGATAGGAGCTAACCCACTGTTACACAGCAGAAATGAGGACATCAATGTCATGAATATCTCTCATAGCGTAATGAAGTGGTATTACAAAAATATCTGTGCAGCGAGTATCAAATAATTTAAAGGTGCTGGGATAAACTTACATCCAATAACGCTGCCGCTGCCTACAGCCTCTACGCGCGTTACGACGCAGCTTCTTCAGGAGGCAGGCAGTCATACAACATACATACTGCATACAACATACATACATAGTACATACATACTACATACATACATGCTGCATATATACTACATTCATACAACATACATACATACATACTACATACAGTTGTGGCCAAAAGTATTGACACCCCTGCAATTCTGTCAGATAATACTCAGTTTCTTCCTGAAAATGATTGCAAACACAAATTCTTTGGTATTATTATCTTCATTTAATTTGTCTTAAATGAAAAAACACAAAAGAGAATGAAGCAAAACATTGATGATTTCACACAAAACTCCAAAAATGGGCCAGACAAAAGTATTGGCACCCTCAGCCTAATACTTGGTTGCACAACCTTTAGCCAAAATAACTGCAACCAACCGCTTCCGGTAACCATCAATGAGTTTCTTACAATGCTCTGCTGCAATTTTAGACCATTCTTCTTTGGCAAACTGCTTCAGGTCCCTGATATTTGAAGGGTGCCTTCTCCAAACTGCCATTTTTAGATCTCTCCACAGGTGTTCTATGGGATTCAGGTCTGGACTCATTGCTGGCCACCTTAGAAGTCTCCAGTGCTTTCTCTCAAACCATTTTCTAGTGCTTTTTGAAGTGTGTTTTGGGTCATTGTCCTGCTGGAAGACCCCTGACCTCTGAGGGAGACCCAGCTTTCTCACACTGGGCCCTACATTATGCTGCAAAATTTGTTGGAAGTCTTCAGACTTCATAAAGCCATGCACACGGTCAAGCAGTCCAGTGCCAGAGGCAGCAAAGCAACCCCAAAACATCAGGGAACCTCCACCATGTTTGACTGTAGGGACCGAGTTCTTTTCATTGAATGCCTCTTTTTTTCTCCTGTAAACCCTGTGTTGATGCCTTTACCCAAAAAGCTCTACTTTTGTCTCATCTGACCAGAGAACATTCTTCTAAAACGTTTTAGGCTTTTTCAGGTAAGTTTTGGCAAACTCCAGCCTGGCTTTTTTATGTCTCGAGGGAAGAAGTGGGGTCTTCCTGGGTCTACTACCATACAGTCCCTTTTCATTCAGACGCCGACAGATAGTATGGGTTGACACTGTTGTACCCTCGGACTGCAGGGCAGCTTGAACTTGTTTGGATGTTAGTCGACGTTCTTTATCCAACATCCGCACAATCTTGCGTTGAAATCTCTTGTCAATTTTTCTTTTCCGTCCACATCTAGGGAGGTTAGCCACAGTGCCATGGGCTTTAATCTTCTTGATGACACTGCGCACGGTAGACACAGGAACATTCAGGTCTTTGGAGATGGACTTGTAGCCTTGAGATTGCTCATGCTTCCTCACAATTTGGTTTCTCAAGTCCTCAGACAGTTCTTTGGTCTTCTTTCTTTTCTCCATGCTCAATGTGGTACACACAAGGACACAGGACAGAGGTTGAGTCAACTTTAATCCATGTCAACTGGCTGCAAGTGTGATTTAGTTATTGCCAACACCTGTTAGGTGCCACAGGTAAGTTACAGGTGCTGTTAATTACACAAATTAGAGAAGCATCACATGATGTTTCGAACAGTGCCAATACTTTTGTCCACCCTCTTTTTTATGTTTGGTGTGGAATTATATCCAATTTGGCTTTAGGACAATTCTTTTTGTGTTTTTTCATTTAAGACAAATTAAATGAAGATAATAATACCAAAGAATTTGTGTTTGCAATCATTTTCAGGAAGAAACTGAGTATTATCTGACAGAATTGCAGGGGTGTCAATACTTTTGGCCACAACTGTACATGCTACATATATACTACATTCATACATACATACTACATACATGCAACATACATAGATACTACATACATGCTACATATATACTACATTCATACAACATATATACTACATACATACTACATACATACAACATGCTACAGACATACTACATACTGTATACATACAACATACATACATTCATACAGTACATACATACTACATACAATACATTCATACAATACATACATAGACATACAGTACATATTACATAGAGTACATACTCACCAATACTTGTCACATTGTTCCCCGAAGCCAGTGTCATCTAAGGAAAAATATGAAAATAACAAACAAGCCATATACTCCCTGATCCGCAGAAATCCACGCGTGTCCCATGCCGATCTCCCGTGGAGAGCAGCAGCATTAGCTGATGCGACCGCTCTCTAGGGGCTCAAGGAATCCAGTGTCGGGAGGTAGGTATCCTTCCGCACTGTATTCCTCTGCCACTGTAAAAAAATAGTCCCTAGTCTCACTTTTGGCATTGCTGTGTGAAAAAGTTCCCACGCAGCATTTGCCATAAAGTGAGACCAGGGACTGTAGAGAGCGGTCACATCAGCTGATGCTGCTGCTCTCCATGGAAGATCGGCGAGGGACACTCACTCGTGGATTTCTGCAGATCAGGGAGTATTTGGTGGTTTGTTATTTTCATATTTTTCCTTAGATGACACTGGCTTCGGGGATCAAAGTGACAAGTAATGGTGAGTATGTACTCTATGTTGTATGTACTGTATGTCTATATGTATGTATTGTATGAATGTATTGTATTTAGTATGTATGTTGTATGTCTGTAGCATGTAGTATGTATGTAGTATATATGTATTTTGTATGAATGTACTATATATGTAACATGTGCCAACACTGTGACCAGGAGGCCCTGGAGGATGAGACCCACTTCCTGCTACACTGCTCCAAGTACTCAGCAGTGAGGGACACTCACTTCAGGAGACTCTCACATCTCTTCCCGGATTTCACCACCATGAAGGAAGAAGAGAAAACATACATCCTGCTGGGGGAAGAAGAGAGAGCAGTGGAGATAGCAGCGCAATATGTGAGCGAATGCCATAGACTGCGAGAAAGAGAACTATGATATGCCATGGACTTCTATGGCACCCACCCTGGATATGCCCCAATCCCCCATCCACCTTCCCTATGCCATGGACTTCTATAGCCTCATCCTGGATCTGCCCCCATGCCCCCATCCACCTACCCTATGCCATGGACTTCTATAGCCCCATCCTGGATCTGCCCCATCCACCTTCCTACAGCCCCTTCCCAACATCCTTACAGTCCCTATCCCCTTCTGTACACCTGCTTTGGCAAAACTAATGTATATTTAGTCCTGCCAATAAAGCTTCTTTGAATCTTGAATCTTGAATCTTGTATGTACTATGTATGTATGTTGTATGTAGTATGAATGTAGTATATATGTAGTATGTATGTAGTATGTATGTATGTTGTATGAATGTAGTATATATGTAGTATGTATGTAGTATGTATATATGTAGTATGTATGTAGTATATATGTAGCATGTATGTAGTATATATGTAGTATGTATATATGTAGTATGTATGTAGTATGTATGTAGTATGCATGTTGTGTATATATATGTAGTATGTATGTAGTATGTATATATGTTGTATGTATGTAGTATGTATGTATGTAGTATGTATGTATGTATATATGTAGTATGTATGTAGTATGTATGTAGTATGTTTTTTTTTTTTTTACATTCAACACATTAGCCGGATGATGGGACTACTACTGCCCCCCAGCAGGCCGGTACAGACCCCCGGGCAGTCCGCACAGACCCCCGGGCAGTCGGCACAGACCCCCGGCAGGCCGGCACAGACCCCCGGAAGGTCCGTACACACCCCCGAGAGGCTGTACAAGGACAGAAAAGGGTTTTTCTTATTCCGATACCGGAAGTCCCATAGACTTGAATCGGACTTCCGGTATTGGAATCGGCGATACCCGATACTTTTTTTTAGATCGGCCGATCCATTCCGATACGATATTTTTCAGTATCGGCTGGTATCGCTCAACACTAGTTAAGACGTATTCAAGTAATTCCAGTACCAGATCACATGTGGGGCCATCCCAGTTGCTGCCCAGAAGAAAAAATCTGCAAGCATCAATACCATCTTGGTGGCGGATACAGGTATATAAAGATTCAATATCCGCCACAACTAAAGACATGTCAGGTTCCAGTGACATACCATCAATCCTAGCCAGGACGTCCATCGTGTCACGAGCATAGGAGGGCAATGCCTCAACTAATGGTTTTAAGTAATGATCAATAAATTTGCAGATAGGTTCGCACAACCCCCCCAATGCCCGACACTATTGGACACCCCGGTGGATCCAAAGGATCCTTGTGGATCTTAGGTATGAAATATGTAGTAGGGATCTTAGGAAATTTTGTGAGGAGACCCTCATAAACCTGTTTGGGAATAATGCCTAGTTCGAAGGCCCTAAAGAGAATCTCTTCTAGACTATCAGTGAATGTTTTTAAAGGGCTATGATGTCATTTCCGATAGGTCACCCTGTCTCTTAACTGTCTGTTGGCCTCCTTTTCGTACATCTCCTGTGGCCATAATACTATGTTTCCCCCTTTGTCCGCTGGCTTAATCACGATATCTGAAAACGATCTAAGTTCCTGTATTGCTGTCAGTTGCTGTCCCATCAAATTATCATAATTCCGTCTAGTGGAGATTCCACGGAAATCTTCCACAACCAATTTGGTAAAAATCTCCACTGCCGGATACAGGGACAAAGGGGGAAACCTAGTGGATTTGGGGAGTGTGGACGGGGGAAACATACCTGTAGGATTAGGGTCCTGTTCTCTTAATAATTCCTCAAATGCACATAGAGCCTCCTCCTCCAGCTGATCATTGTTGCAGTTGTCTTGTTTGTTATGTAATTTTTTTTTTTTTTTTTAAATCAATTTACTGGAAAATAAATATAAATCCTTTACTGCTGTAAAGAAATCAAAAGAACAGGTAGGAGAAAAGGTTAGTCCCATAGACAATACCTCAATCTGTGGGGGAGTCAGCACACGGGTCGATAGATTAATTACCTGGAGTGTTTGGTTCTTAGATCTATCAACCTTCTTTTGTGAGGCTGATTTAGATTTATTAGGTTGAAATGTCTGGTGATGAATTGATCACATTTAACCGTGATCTTGACGGCCTTTTAATTCTCATGGCCCCCCAGTGGGATGCTATCCCTGTGGTGACTGTGTGGCGTGCAAAATATTTTGCGTACTTCATCTTTTCAATCAGCTGATGGCTTGAAAACCTTTTCCATACGTCAACATATAACCTGCAACACCTCACAGGTGATATATCATGCAACATGTGGATGCCCAAAAATCTATGTTGGGCTAACTAGCTGTCAACTTAAAACACGGACTACAGAACATGTCTGTGATATTTTGGCAGCCAAGACAGTCACAGATTTGACACAACTTAAAACCATCCCTCGACATTATAAATCAGTACACAATTGTGACCCGAAAACCTTTTTTGTTAGAGGCATTCAGCATATAAAGAGAGGAATAAGGGGAGGCGACATTAAACGCCTCCTTGCCCAGAAGGAGTGCAGGTGGATCATGGTTTTGGGAACCATGACTCCACATGGTCTAAATGAATCATTGGGGTTTGCGTCTTTTTTATAAATTAAGTGTCTGCTAAAGTAACATATATAGTGTGCATTTTTTCATGTGTACGCACATGGAGGCACTCTTGGTTTTTAATTTTTCACATCCATTTTTTGACATGTGTGTTTCTTATATCCAGGTTTAGATAATATACACTGCTATCAATATCCATACCCATGAGAGTGTCGGTAGTCCGAGTTTTACACCATGCTTTTGAAGATTCTCCATGAAAATTAATGAGAAGATAGAAACTTCTTGATACCTCATTATACACCATCTTTATGTGGACTTATATCATTATATCTGCTATTTCATGTTTGATGTCTCTATGACTGTAACTAACATGTTACTATGTGGGGTTAATTGTACACTGCCCAATGGTGTTATTTTATATGCTATCTATTTATTCTTGGCGACAGAGAACATTGTTATTCTTTATTACTTTCTCATATAATACTATCTTCAGTTCTGTGCTTGGATGCTCCATGCCCCTTGGTAGTCCTCGCGTGATAGCTGCGCTGCCCTGGTGATGGTCTGGCGCCGGCCCTCCCGGTGTGACGTCAGCGCACTCAGGTTTCTCCCTTTGTTTTTCTGGCGTTGCCCAGGAGACGGCCAGGCGCCGGTCGTCTCTGGGTGACGTCAGCATGCTCTGGATGTGCTGATGGGCTGTGGCGCTATCCAAACACACGACGCATGCGCCGCCCTCCTCTCTATATTGGCTTATAACCATCATGTGATTTGATGTTTCTGGATATAAAGGGGTTGGATTTACTCCTTTAGCCACGCCCCCCGAGGAAGCAGTATCTATACCGCGAAACGCGCGTAGGGGTCCCTTGACCAGCGGCCGGTTCATGATATAATGGGTATGTGCTGACTTATTACATTGGTTTTGAGCATGTGTGGGCATTGTGCAATATATCTTTCCTTATGACTCTAACACTTGGGTCTACAGCATATTGTGGCTCCCTCCTGTACTGTATGTTCTGCCTTGTGTGGCAGCATTTTCACAACCACGGCCGACTTTACCACGGGCAACTTTGGCTCATACCGTATTTGTAAGCATCTCATCTCATTGGTGACGATTATATCTGCTGTGGCTGCATGTCTTGCCACCATGTCAGCAGTTTAATTACACTATTGTGTTTAGGGGGTGAGTGCAATAGACTGTAGCCAGTGTCTTGATAATAATTTCTTTATTTTCTTGCATATGACTTTCTAGCAATTTACTGCACATTTGATTTATATTTATTTACCCTATCATTATTATTATACTTGGCCTTTTCTATTGTTCCTGTCGCTGGCCTATTCTTTTGTTCCAGGCTAATTTACCCTTTGACCACCTTATTTAATAATACATGTCCTGTATCTCACCTATATGTCTTTTATGGACTAATAAAATATTCATTATATAGT
This sequence comes from Dendrobates tinctorius, assembly GCF_039654945.1. Classification (NCBI taxonomy): domain Eukaryota; kingdom Metazoa; phylum Chordata; class Amphibia; order Anura; family Dendrobatidae; genus Dendrobates; species Dendrobates tinctorius. Next base: position 347,389 of record NW_027361848.1, read on the forward strand.
TTTTTTGACTCTTGTTTTCTCCGTTTTTTTCTATTGAGTTAGAGTCGTTGCTATGGGTACTTCATGATGCAATAATTTTTGGATATAACTATACTGTATGTGTTTGAAATGTATCTTTTGGAGTTTTTTTTGTATACTTTGTCTATAATATGTATAGGATGTGGCCTTTATTTATGGGTGATATTTCATTTTTGTATGTTATGTTTATATCTATATACTAATGGTACGGCATTATATATATTTATATGTCTGAGCTCCTCTGTAAGCATATACCTTTGAAGCAGTTTATACATTTGTGTTTGTATCTGTACAATTTGTATGAGATGTGGCCTCTATTATTAAGTGATCTTCTATTCATTTACCTTTTGGGGTTCTGATGTAGTCTTCCATCTACCACTGTAAAATGTGAGATTGGCCCTGTTACTATTTGTACATAAGTTGCTCTAATTTATAGACCAGATATGATATTATATACAATAGGATTTTTTATTGGTATTGGTGCATATGTTCTTCAGGCATGTATATCCCATGTACATCTAAAATATTATAGCTTCAGAATACCATGGTTTAGCCACAGAATGTCCTGCTACACATATTGCCATTGGTGCCAGCGGTGAGATCCATAGGACCAGTACGCATACGCGTCATGCTCCGAGGTGCAGCGCGGCCTCCGGTGTGTATAAGCGGCGTGTTGCTATGGCGTCCTGGATGCCCTGGCTCTCGCTACTACACGTCGGCGCCGCCCGGCATCCTCGGTCGTCATGACTGCGGATGCGTCACATCCGGTCCACGCCCCTCTTCTTCCGGGCTGACTCCCCTTTTTAAAAGGCCCCGGTTTTAGTTTACACACGCCCTCTGACGAAGGACGAGCATCCGAAATGTGCGTCGGGGCAGACGCGCAGAGTCCTGGGACCCTTACCACTGGAGGTAATATTTTGCTAACTACTGGGCACTTTGCTGCAGTATCCAATGTAGGATAGGTTTTGATTCTGATGAATCGCTAGCAAATGTGACCCTGGCCGGTTATGTATGGCCTATATGATTTGTACAGGACAGCTTTTTCTCTTAACCCTTTGTGGTTTTATAGTAGTACTGATCTTGCTATGCTGGGACTAAATGATTTTCATGAGTCCATCCTGTCATTTTGCCATGTAATATTCTTCTGGATCTTGGGGATCTTAGCGTTTTCGCCCATTATTGATGCAGGTTTGTCCGTTTTATGCACTTTCCGGCACTGTTATTGTCTTTCCCTGTATAATTGTTCAATAAAGATGCACAATTTTAATATTTGGATCTTTGGTCGTTTTTCAGTGGATTTTTCCGCCACTCCTTGATTATTGTTCTTTCGCGATTGATCTATATTCATTGTCCTGCACAACTGTTGAGGCACCAAGGTATATCACCTAATTCCAGGGTTATATCTCTTAGTACAGGTTGTGTTCTTGAGTATTTTATTTGAGATCAACAGACAGTTTATCCAACGCCAAGCATCTCTCAATCCAGTTTGTTCAAGGAAGGAGGGGAGAAAAGTCTTTTTTGAAGGGATCAGACTCTGGCTCTTTCTGTCCTCCTCACCATTGTGAACCGTGTTCAAGTCTCCCCCAGTAATTATCAGAGGCGAGTTGTCCTAGACAATTTTCCTCTCCAGGTCATTAAAGAAGACTTTGTTTGGACCATTAGGTCCATATACATTGTAGATTAAATAGACTTCTCCTCCAGTGCTCTATGGAGACCCAAACCCATCTCCCCTGATCATTACACTCCTGGGATAGCAGATTAAACACAAAATTACGATGGAATAGTATCACTACCCCTGCGTGTCTGCCTTGAGCTGCTGAGCCCACTACTTTCCCTACCCACAGCTTGTTGAGTCTAGAAAAATCCTCTTCCTTTTAGATGGGTTTCTTGAAGCAATACAATATCTGGCAAGTACCTTTTCAGATGTCTCAGTATCTTTACTCTTTTATTCGGGGATCTTAGGCCTTTCACATTACAGGAGATGATCTTCATAATCACTGTCACTACTGCCTATTTCCTCTTGCTTTGTTTTCCTTCTAAGAGTTTTCGGGATTAAAGGGAGACTCTCAGGTGGTTAGGGAAGGGTAGAAATTAAAGAAAAAAAGACTTGACAAAGATATGAAAGGGGATAGAGATTAAAACCTCAAAGCAAGCAAACAGTGAGTTCTCAATATGCTGTAGTGTATTTCTAGCTTTTTACACCACTAATAGCGTTGTGGACTTTCCTTTTTTCTGAAGAAGTAAGAACCACCAAAAGAAAAAAAAAAACCTGTGGGAAGAAGCATATCCCACACCACATGTCATAAATGATTGTCAAAATGCCATCTGCATCTTCCCCTCCGCCCTGGTCAACACCTTTGCATAGCTCTTTGCCCTCCACCCTGCTAAAACCCGGGTCCTTTACCCCAAATATGGAGCCGATGGACACTTCTGTCATCGGGGAGACATTGTCCTGTTTGTAGGAAAGGTGTGTGTGTGTGTAGTGGTGGGGGAGAATCGTCAGGAGCAATATGTATATGGTGCAGTCCATTTCTATGGTGCTTCACCTGGGCTGGCCATATGTCCTCTGAGGCTTTGGTGTTGAGGGGAAGCAGTCTTCCTCATGGCCTTTTCTTCGCTCGATGTTTTTTGCGTTGCGCAGTACTTTTTCCATATCTTTTTCTGCATCATTTGGCGAATTGTAGATGAGGTTATCACCTTCGTTTTGGAAGATCGTCAACAGTGGCAGATTATAAAGAGGTCAATATGGGCGGTAGCCCAGGGCCCAGTGGTGTGGGGGGGCCCACCAGCCCAGGGTAAATTGCCCCATTATAATCCGCCACCGGCCACCACAGCCCCTCACTGATAAATCCCTGCTCTGTGTGCACAGGACCTGTGATGAGGTCACAGGAGGGGAGGAGTTAGGGGTCACATGATCAGGCAACTCAGTCGGAGGCCCCTGATCATGTAACTCCTGACTCCTCCCGTCCTGTGACCTAATCACATGTCCTGTGCGCACGCACAGCCCTCGATGTATGTAACTATGCAGGACTCGGCTGTGATGGTTGTCATCGTGCTGAATCAGTCAAGTATGTGTGGGGTCAGGAGGGATTTACAGGGTGGATGTAGCTGCGTGTGTGTACGAGGTAGTCGGAGCGGAGCCGCGCGTGTACGAGGTGGACGGAGCGGAGCCGGGTGTGTGTACGAGGTGTATGGAGCGCAGACGTATGTGTACGGAGCATAGCCGCGCATTTACGAGGTGTACGGAATGGAGGCGGGTGTGTGTACGAGGTGCACGGAGCTGAGCCGTGTGTTTACCGAGCGGAGCGAAGCCACGTGTGTACGAGGTGTATGAAGCAAAGCCGCATGTGTACAAGATTTACAGAGCGTGGCTGCGTGTGTACAAGGTGTATGGAGCAGAGCCGCTTGTGTATGAGGTTTACGGAGCAGAGCCATGTGTGTACTGAGTGGAGCCGTGTGTGCGAGGTGTATGGAGCGGAGCCGCGCGTGTACAAGGTTTACAGAGCAGAGCAATGTGTGTACTGAGTGGAGCCGTGTGTGTACGAGGCATACAAAGCGGAACCGTGTGTGTATGAGGTGTGCGGAGCCATGCATTTACAAGGTGTATGATGGGGAGCATTCATATGTCCCAACTGTTCCAGATTTTGAGAGTCTGCGCCACTACCCCGACCAGGAGCTGACTTTTCCCACGGACACAGGAGTACACGGTGGAGCTCCGAAGAGCACTTGAAAACTTGCACGTGACGTTCCATCGGAAGTGACGTGCTGGAAGCTTACCATAAATAAGGTATTTTCGGGAGGAGATTATGATGGAACCATGGAGGCACTTCAGGGAATGCTTCAGATCCATCACCGTGTCCTCCTCCGACAGCACGGACAGCGGGATCGCCTTGGACTCGGTGATGTCGGCCATGTGAGTGGATCATGATATGTTCTGCACCAGGAGGCTCAGAAGGGCACTACAATGTGAGCCAGACTGGTATGGTATCTTTATAGAATTTTTCTTTCTTTCTCTCTCTGTTGTTCTTTCTTTCGCTCTGTTCTCTTTTTCTTTCTTTCTTTCTTTCTCTCTGTTCTTTCTTTCTCTCTCCCTCTCTCTCTGTTCTTTCCCCTTTCTTTTTCTCTCTCTCTTTGTTCTTTTTTTCTGTCCCCTCGTTCTTTCCCCCTCTGTTCTTTCTTTTTTCCCCTCTTTCTTACTCTGTTCTTTCGTTTTCTCTCTCTGTTTCTCTCCTTCTTTCTCTCTCTCCTTTCTTTCTCTCTCTGTTTTCTTTTTTCTCTCTCTCTGTTCTTTCTTTTCCTGAGTACCAGCCACTGTGCCCACAATGCCAGCCACTGTGCCCTCAGTACCAGTCAGTGTGATCAGCAGTGCTAAATGGGTGTGGTTGTGGCGTGGACATGGGTGTAACTAGTTGTGAAATGGGTGTGGTCGGGCGGCCGGTAACTGATCATCATTGTGGAAGTCGTCTGTTTCCATCAACTTTGTTATATGTGGGCAGGGGGCACCTCTAGTAAGGTGGGAACGAGATGGCGGGTCTTGCCACCTCTGCCTCACACATAAGTTACTATGAGGTGTACTTTATTCCTGCCACGTTTCTTTCTTGGCCTACTGAGAGAAACGTTTTGACCAGTTGAAAGTTAGACAACCTGAGGATTGTGCATGTGTGCGCTGCTCGCATGTAGTAATGTGTGTGTGTGTGTGTGTGTGTGTGTGTGTGTGTGTGTGTGTGTATATATATATATATATATATATATATATATTTACTTACTCCGACCCCTATATAAAGAGAAAACCAGACAGGCCTAAATACATCTGCACTAACCAGGGTGCAGCGGACCCAAGTAAAATGGCAACTACACAGGTGCAATAATACCAAATGAAATAGCCAGCCTGCAATCAGGGATTGGCCATGTGGTACACCAGTGCAAAAAAATAATCCGCATGTGGCAGTGTTCACACGGGGTATGCAGAGCTTCTGGTTCACAGCCTCTTAGTAACACCATATAGGGGGGCTGCCCAGTGCTATCTAAAATGCATCCCGTGTGAACATAGGCTATGTTAGAGTAGGACTGGCAAGAGTAAGGAGCTTTGACGCAGTTTGCCAGCTTCCGTATTATGGCCATAATATCAACCAATACCTTACATATATTGATATGTTTTTGTGCACTGCATATTTTTTCAGGGTGCAGTTGGGCCCAAATGGTTCTGCTTACTGTGGCCTCTGTTCACACGGGATGCATTTTAGTTAGCACTGGGCAGCCCCCCCTATATGGTGTTACTAAGAGGTTGTGAACCAGAAGCCCTGCATCCCCTGTGTGAACACTGCCACATGCGGATTATTTTTTTTTGCACTGGTGTACCACATGGCCAATCCCTGATTGTAGACTGGCTATTTCATTTGGTATTATTGCACCTGTGCAGCTGCCATTTTACTTGGGTCCGCTGCACCCTGGTTGGTGCAGATGTATTTAGGCCTGTCTGGTTTTCTCTGGATTTTTTGGGAGGATTTTTTCCTCTTTCTGAGGTTTTCAACTCCGACCCCTATATAAACCCTGCCACTCTGACCGCCGTCCACTTTCCCATGCTCCTGTTCCAATCCTGGGGTCTTTTTTGTCCCCCCTTGGTCCTCCACATGCTGAACATCTGAGACATGACTAATATTGCGTATTGTCAATCAAATTTATTATCGCCAAGTACATATTACATATATACAAGGAATTCTTTGTGGCAAAGAGGCAACATAATATATAACAACAGATACAACAAGTAACATCTAACAAGACAGATACAGTATATAGTCTACACATGATGATTTAATTGTTGAACAGAGAGTGGATAGAAGCTGTTCATATGGCGGTTGGTGCTGCATTTGGGGACTCTGAAGCGACGTCCTGAAGGGAGTAGTTGGAATGAGGAGTGTCCCGGGTGAGAGGGATCGGATGAAATTTTCAATGCGTGGGATCGAATACTCTTATCATAAAGATCCTGGATTTTAGGCAGGGGGGAACCTATAATTCTCTCTGCTGTTCTGAAAGTCCTTTGTAAGCGGAGTTTGTCATGCGCAGTGGCTCCCCCATACCAGACTATCAGAGAGGAACAAATCACAGATCTGATGACAGCATTAAAGAATAAGATCAGCAGATTCTTAGACAAACCATATCTTTTCAGCTGACGCAGGAAGAACATCCTCTGTTGTGCTTTTCTTATAACAGCATCCACGTTTTTCCCCCATTTAAGATCATGAGAGATGATAACACCAAGGAATTTGGTCTCTGTGACCCTAAGAACCACTTCGTCATGGATGTAGATTGGAAGTATCTCATGTTGATCTTTCCTAAAATCCACAACCATCTCAGCAGTTTTTTTAGTGTTGAGTACAAGATTATTGGCTTTACACCAGTCACATATTCTTTCCACCTCACTCCGATACAAGTCTTCAGCATTTCCCCTGATGAGACCAATCAGTGTCATATCATCGGCAAATTTCAAGATTTTTACTGAGTCTGCTGAAGAGATGCAATCATTCGTATAGAGAGAAAACAGTAACGGGGACAAAACACACCCCTGAGGTGCCCCGATGTTTGTGACCAAGGTGTCACAAGGTGTCACAAGGTGTAATGTGCGCTTGTTCATCGGCAGATGCAGCGTCGTGTCCAGTGTGTGAGGAGACGGCGACTTGTCTGTGGCGTTAACCCTTCTGCTGCCATGTTGGGCACAGCCTGTGATGAGGAGCATCTCTTCCTGTGTATCTGCCAAAGGCTGCACACCGGAGGCTGCTTCTTCTATCTGGGGAAGTTCAAGAAGCAGAAGCCTCTGTGTGACTCATGTGAAGTAACTTGTCTGACAGGTCATGGGTCCAGATCAGCAGGTGATTGCAGACTATTAGCTTGTTTCGATGTTAGGTACAGGTGAGTCAGGACTAGATGTTGGGTGGAAGCCTTCCAGTATTTGTAAGGCCTCGTGCACACGCTGAGTATTTGGTGAGTTTTTACCTCAGTATTTATAAGGCCTCATGCCCACGCTGAGTATTTGGTGAGTTTTTACCTCAGTATTTATAAGGCCTCGTGCACACGCTGAGTATTTAGTGAGTTTTTCACTCAGTATTTGTAAGATCTCATAGACACGCTGAGTATTCCATGTTTTTTACCTCAGTATTTGTGAGGCCTCGTGCACACATGTATTTTCTGAGTTTTTACCTCAGTATTTAACCCCTTCCCGCTCCTTGATGCACAGTATGCGTCATGAAAACTAGTGACTTCCCGACCCCGTCACATGACCAGGGGGCCCACAGAGTCTGAACAGCCCGGGGCCCTGGCTGCCCTTAATCCACCCCTGATCCTCAATGTCGCTGGGTATTGCAGTGCAAAGCTTTTCTTTGCTTGATAGAGTGCTGCACATATTTTACTAAAGGCTCTCCTGCGTTTTGCCACCTCCACGGAATAGTCTTCAAATAGTAGGATTTTCATCCCTCTTAAAGTCACTGGCCGGGAACATCTTCTATATGCTTTCATTATATCAAACTTATCATTAGGGTATGTGCACACGCTGCGGTTTTTGCTGCAGTTCCGCAGCGGTATTAGTCCTGCGGAACCGCAGCAGTTCCGCAGACAGTGTACATTGCCATGTTACTCTATGGGTTTGCAAAGCCGCTGTGCACACGCTGTGGAAAAAAACATGCGGAAAAGCACCTTTTTTTTTTTTCCGCAGCATGTCAATTATTTCTGCGGTTCTGCAGCGGTTTTGCACCCATAGACTTGCATTGAGTCACTGTATTCCGCAGCAAAAACCGCAGATGTAAAAAGATCTGCGGTTTTTGCTACGGTTTGGGGTGTAAAAACTGCAGGATAAGGAAGTGAGGGGGCGGAAGAGGAAGTGTGGGAGGAGGGAAGAAGACGTCGCCATGGCCTACCGTCGCATGGACATTGATGTGGGGCGTCTGATAGATCTGGTATGTATGTTTGTATGTTTGTGTGTGCGTCTGTCTGTGTGTGTGTCTGTCTGTGTGTCCGTCTGTGTGTGTCCGGAGAGTGTCCATGCGGCGGTAGGCCCCCTATTGTGCTCGATCGCCGCATGGGACTGCTGCTCCCATCCGCCTATAGGATGGGAGAGTAGTCCCTGGGGCGACCGAGCACAAAGTGTTAAAACATGTAACAAAAAACACAAACATGACATACAACATAGAATACATGTATACATGACAGACATGACATACAACATACAACATAGAATACATACTCACCACATACAGCACATTTTGTTCCCTGAAGCCCTTGATCACCTAGGGAAAAAAATAAAATAAAAAAACCACAAAATACTCCCTGTCCGCAGAAATCCAAAAATAGAGTGTCCCACGGCGATCTCAGCAGTCCTCGGGCGATACACTAGCAGGAGCGGTGCTCCTGCAGTGTATCGCCGAGTTTTCCGGTGTTCGGCCGCTCCGGGACCTCGCTTTACGGCTCTTCTGCTGCGTTTGACCTTTCCCACGCAGCAGTGCCGTAAAGGAGGTTACCTGACTCACTGAACTCAGGTAAACTCTTGGCACATGCGCAGTAACACACTGCAGGAGCAGAGCTCCTGTCAGTGTGTTTCTGCAGGCATGGAGAATGGTCACATCACCTGATGTGACTGTTCTCCATGTCAGATCGTCGTGGGACACTCGTTGAATGGACTGCGACGGAACGGTAGGTATAGAATTGTTTTTTTTTTTTTGTTTTTTTTTAGGTGTTCGAGGGCGTCGCATAGGATTGAGGGTACAATAAAAAAATTAGTCAAAAACAATGTTTTTTTATTTCAATAAAAATGTTTTTGTTTGTGTCTGTGTTTTTTTTTTTAAATGGTTTCTATGGGCTTAATAATGGATCGGCCTCTCCATTATTAACCGGGGTTAATGTCACCTGTCAATCAAAGGTGGCATTAACCCCTTTATTACCCCACATCCCGCCGCCGCGGAGTGGGAGTGGGAAGAGAGGGGCTAAGTGCCGGAATTGGCGCATCTTGTAGATGCGCCATTTCTGGGGCGGCTGCGGGCTCATATTTGTAGCCAGGGGGGGGACAATGTCCATGACCCCTTCCTAGGCTGTGAATATGAGCCCGCAGCTGTCTGCATAGCCTTTCTGGCCCTAAAATATGGGGGACCCCCACGTCATTGTTTTTTGGGGGGTCTCCCTTTTTTTTAGAGCCAGAGAGGCTACGCAGACAGCTGCGGGCTCATATTCGTAGCCTGGGAAAGGGGACATGGATATTAACCCCTTCCCAGGTTGGAAATATCAGCTCGCATTTGTCTGCTTAGCCTTTCTGGCCCTAGAATATGGGGGACCCCCACGTCATCTATTTTTGGGGGTCTCCTTTTTTTTTTTTAGAGCCAGAGAGGCTACGCAGACAGCTGCGGGCTCATATTCGTAGCCTGGGAAAGGGGACATGGATATTAACCCCTTCCCAGGTTGGAAATATCAGCTCGCACTTGTCTGCTTAGCCTTTCTGGCCCTAAAATATGGGGGACCCCCACGTCATTATTTTGATTTTTGAGGCCCTGGTTTTTACAGCCAGTTAAGCTACGGGAAAAGGGGACATGGATATTAACCCCTTTCCTAGGTGGTACATATCATGCTGCGCAACTGTCTGCGTAGCTTATCTGGCTGTTAAAACCAGGGCCTCAAAAATCAAAATAATGACCTGGGGGTCACCCATATTTTAGGGCCACAAAGCCTATGCAGAACGCTGTGGCCTGATTAGGACAACCTGGGAAAGGGGACATGTATATTAACCCAATTTCCCAGGTTGTCCTAATCAGGCTGCAGCTGGACAAGGAAGTGACATCATTTTTTTTTTTCTCCAGTGTTGTTTGTATAAACTTTATGGGTATCATTCCCTCAAAAAACGCAGACAAAACTGCAGGTAAAAACCGCAGCAAAACCGCAGAAGGGAGAGACCTGCGGTTTATGCCAACAGCTGCGGTTTTGGGTCAGAAAAAAAAAAACAGATAAATCTGCACTGTGTGCACATAGCCTTATAGTCCAGGAATTTCATGATTACTTGACGTGGTCTTAATGTCTGGTCACTCGATCCTTGGTTGTTGGATCGTAGATCTGGCCCAACTCTGTGAGCCCTTTCAACCCTACAACCATGATTAATTCCCGGGGCCATTGGTAGGTCTCTTTCGCAGAGTCTTTGCATTTCAGCTGCAGGGATCGACTCCGAGAGCCCAACTAGCCTTAAGTTGCTGTGCCTTGACCTGTTTTCCAGGTCCTCGACGTTCTCAGACAGGCGTTTTGTTTCTGTAGTTGTCTCTTTCAAGGAGAGCTGCACTTTTTCACCCTCCAGTTGTGAGACCCTTTGCTCCAGCTCCTCTATCTGTCCTTTATGTTTGCTCAATTCCTCTTGAATGTGCTGGAGGGCCTTCCTGATAGCATGTTCCAGGGTCTTTGGGATGTCTGGCATGATGCTACTTGCTATATCAGCTGCCAGTTTGTTATAGTCTATTGTTATCAGTCTTGAAGGGTCTTCCCTGCTACACTCAGTTAGGTCTTCAATGTCCTCCCTACCAAGCTTTTCTGGTGCGAGTGTATTGCGGTAGCATCCTCTCCTGTGGGGCTTGGGTCCATGATGTCTTCCCCCTTACTGTGGTTCCCACTGCTTGTTTGCATAGGGCTCTCCGGCTTTTGTGAGCTATGTAACACATAGCGATCCATTTGCTGAATTGGTGATGTAAATGGGGTCAGCGTCTGAGCCCTCTGTTGTTGCAGTTTATCCTTTCTCCAGAGAATGATCAATTCTTATGTTTCTTGGCAGCTACAGAAATATCTCTCCCTATAGCACAAACAGGTACTTGTAGTTCTTATTTTTGTCTACTAGGTGGCAGCAGAACTTTTCCTTGTGCGAAAAGCAGTTGCAGTTCACTGTAGGGGCCAACAGATGTCACCAGTTTTCCCAGGAGAGATGACCAGCCAACTGTGTTTAACCTCCCTCCTGGGGCCCTGTCGTTGCTGGTGAAACTTTTCTCTCTCTGCTTTTTCTGGTTGCTGTCCAACTTTTAAGGGCCCCTTTACCAGTACACTGGGAAAATACAGGAAAACAGCTATGCTCCTGCTCCAGTGGTGTTTTTGTGGTGGTGGTGGTGGTTGGGGGGGGGGGAATCTGTGTGCAGCTGGTCTTGGGTTGTGCCTTTAGTCACAGTGCCAATTTGGCTGTGGGCTACCCTGGGGGGAGATTGATGCCCCTCCAGGCCTCACTGCCAGCATGTGGGTGGCCAGTCGGCCAGGCCCTTGGGTCTCAGGAGTGGTCCGGAATTTAGTGACTGACCTTTTTGGGTGATGTGGAGTGGGGGCCATTGGTAATCTGTCTTTTTCTTGCCTAGGAGGTACAGATGTTGGCGGATTTGTTAGTAGGGCTTCTGTCTGGTATGGGAGCTGCTTCTTCAGCCGTGTTACATCCTCAGAGACGGAACCGGAAGTCGAGTCTGCTCAGTTTGTGATTATCCGCCATTTTCTTGTAGTGTTTTGGTTGCTGGTCTTTTTCCCCTGGTGCTGGGTTTGCCTTTGGTCAGGTGATTGTATCACCCTTTATTAATCTGCACCTGTCTCTCATTCCTTGCTGGACATCAGTGTTAATCTGCTTGAAGCCTTGCTTTGCTCTCTGTGTGTTTAATAGGTGCAGTTCTGGGACCACTGGTTCCACTAGCCTCAGTTTCTGTTTTCAGTTTGCTTCTGCAGCCTTCTTTGTGTTTTCTGTTAGGAGGTGACCCGTTTTTGTACCCAGCCCTTATATCTTTCAGGGACCCCCTTCCCCCTATCTATAGGTCTTCGCTTGAGATTAGCCTAGGATCGTCGGTGGGTCTATTCACAAGGAATGGGTCGCCCACTCCATCGTAGGGCACCAGCCTAGCCGCAATGCAGGGTCAGTTTTCCCCCACCTACCCTAGAATCCTGTGCTGCAGAACCGTAACAGCGATTCATCGGCCCAGTTAGATCTGTAGAAACGCAGAGGAAGTAGAACTGTCTGATAAAGCTGAGGGAAACTGAAACATTTGGGAAGCTTTGTGCCCACTATCTCCTGCATAAAGCTGTAACTGAAGGACTGTTGGAACTGTCTAGTAAAGAACTGTTGTGTTAGGCGTCTGGTTCCTGTCGCTGCACAGCGGGAATCCCAAGCCTTGCTTCTAGCGGTCCCCCATTCCTCTCCAGCCACAGAGGAGGCTGCCCCGCAGACTTGTCGGTCCCAGCGCTCTGCTCAGACTAGCTCCGTGGGTTTGGTTGCTGCTGCCACCTCTGGTCCAGTTATAGCAACGCATGCTGGTTAGCAGCGAGCTACTCCAGACACTGTCCTCCTTTCGGTCTACTGAGCATGCCCGTGGGATGTTCTCTCATTGGTAGTGTTGAGCATTCCGATACCGCAAGTATCGGGTATCGGCCGATACTTGCTGTATCGGAATTCCGATACCGACTTCCGATATTTTTTCAATATCGGAATTCGGCATCGGAATCGGAAGTTCAAAGTTGATTGACGGCCTGACGTCATCATGATGCGCGGTGTGTGCGCATCATGATGCGCCGTCATTTCGGGCCTTCCGGGGGTCTCTGCCGGCCTGCCGGGGGGCTGTGTGGACTGCCCGGGGTCGGTACCGGCCTGCCGGGGGGGCTGTGCCAGCCTGCCGGTGGTCTGTGCACCCTGTGGGGGTCTGTACCGGCCTGCCGGGGGGCTGTGCCGGCCTGCCGGTGGTCTGTGCACCCTGTGGGGGTCTGTACCGGCCTGCCGGGGGGCTGTGCCGGCCTGCCGGGGGGCTGTGCTGATGTCCGGGGGTCTGTGCAAGCATCGTCCGATGGGACTACAAGTCCCATCTGGCGATGCCTGCTACCATGACAGTGATTGACACATTAGCCAATGATGGGACAGTAGTAGTCCCATCATCCGGCTAATGTGTTAAATGTTAAAAAAAAAACAAAAAAAAAACTACATACATACTACATACATACTACATGCTACATACATACTACATATATACTACATGCATGCTACATACATACTACATGCTACATACATACTACATACAGTGGGGCAAAAAAGTATTTAGTCAGTCAGCAATAGTGCAAGTTCCACCACTTAAAAAGATGAGAGGCGTCTGTAATTTACATCATAGGTAGACCTCAACTATGGGAGACAAACTGAGAAAAAAAAATCCAGAAAATCACATTGTCTGTTTTTTTTTCATTTTATTTGCATATTATGGTGGAAAATAAGTATTTGGTCAGAAACAAAATTTTATCTCAATACTTTGTGATATATCCTTTGTTGGCAATGACAGAGGTCAAACATTTTCTGTAAGTCTTCACAAGGTTGCCACACACTGTTGTTGGTATGTTGGCCCATTCCTCCATGCAGATCTCCTCTAGAGCAGTGATGTTTTTGGCTTTTCGCTTGGCAACACAGACTTTCAACTCCCTCCAAAGGTTTTCTATAGGGTTGAGATCTGGAGACTGGCTAGGCCACTCCAGGACCTTGAAATGCTTCTTACGAAGCCACTCCTTCGTTGCCCTGGCGGTGTGCTTTGGATCATTGTCATGTTGAAAGACCCAGCCACGTTTCATCTTCAATGCCCTTGCTGATGGAAGGAGGTTTGCACTCAAAATCTCACGATACATGGCCCCATTCATTCTTTCATGTACCCGGATTAGTCGTCCTGGCCCCTTTGCAGAGAAACAGCCCCAAAGCATGATGTTTCCACCACCATGCTTTACAGTAGGTATGGTGTTTGATGGATGCAACTCAGTATTCTTTTTCCTCCAAACACGACAAGTTGTGTTTCTACCAAACAGTTCCAGTTTGGTTTCATCAGACCATAGGACATTCTCCCAAAACTCCTCTGGATCATCCAAATGCTCTCTAGCAAACTTCAGACGGGCCCGGACATGTACAGGCTTAAGCAGTGGGACACGTCTGGCACTGCAGGATCTGAGTCCATGGTGGCGTAGTGTGTTACTTATGGTAGGCCTTGTTACATTGGTCCCAGCTCTCTGCAGTTCATTCACTAGGTCCCCCCGCGTGGTTCTGGGATTTTTGCTCACTGTTCTTGTGATCATTCTGACCCCACGGGGTGGGATTTTGCGTGGAGCACCAGATCGAGGGAGATTATCAGTGGTCTTGTATGTCTTCCATTTTCTAATTATTGCTCCCACAGTTGATTTCTTCACTCCAAGCTGGTTGGCTATTGCAGATTCAGTCTTCCCAGCCTGGTGCAGGGCTACAATTTTGTTTCTGGTGTCCTTTGACAGCTCTTTGGTCTTCACCATAGTGGAGTTTGGAGTCAGACTGTTTGAGGGTGTGCACAGGTGTCTTTTTATACTGATAACAAGTTTAAACAGGTGCCATTACTACAGGTAATGAGTGGAGGAAAGAGGAGACTCTTAAAGAAGAAGTTACAGGTCTGTGAGAGCCAGAAATCTTGATTGCTTGTTTCTGACCAAATACTTATTTTCCACCATAATATGCAAATAAAATGAAAAAAAAAACAGACAATGTTATTTTCTGGATTTTTTTTTCTCAGTTTGTCTCCCATAGTTGAGGTCTACCTATGATGTAAATTACAGACGCCTCTCATCTTTTTAAGTGGTGGAACTTGCACTATTGCTGACTGACTAAATACTTTTTTGCCCCACTGTATATACTACATGCATGCTACATACATACTACATGCTACATACATACTACATATATACTACATACATACTACATACATGCTACATACATACTGCATGCTACATACATACTACATACATACTACATACATGCTACATACATACTACATACATACATACTACATGCATGCTACATGCATGCTACATGCATGCTACATGCATGCTACATACATACCACATACATACCACATACATACTACATACATACTACATACATACTACATACATACTACATACATACTACATACATACTACATGCTACATACATACTACATATATACTACATGCATGCTACATACATACTACATGCATGCTACATACATGCTACATACATACTACATGCTACATACATACCACATACATACTACATACATACTACATGCTACATACATACTACATATATACTACATGCATGCTACATACATACTACATGCTACATACATACTACATATATACTACATGCTACATACATACTACATATATACTACATACATACTACATACATGCTACATACATACTGCATGCTACATACATACTACATACATACATACTACATGCATGCTACATACATACTACATGCATGCTACATACATACTACATACATACCACATACATACTACATACATACCACATACATACTACATACATACTACATGCTACATACATACTACATATATACTACATGCATGCTACATACATACTACATGCATGCTATATACATGCTACATACATACTACATGCTACATACATACCACATACATACTACATACATACTACATACATACTACATGCTACATACATACTACATATATACTACATGCATGCTACATACATACTACATGCATGCTACATGTATGCTGCATACATACTACATGCTACATACATACCACATACATACTACATACATACTACATACATACTACATACATACTACATGCTAGCTACATGCATGCTACATACATACTACATGCTACATACATACTACATACATACTACATGCTACATACATACTACATACATACTACATGCTACATACATACTACATATATACTACATGCATGCTACATACATACTACATGCTACATACATACCACATACATACTACATACATGCTACATGCTACATATATACTACATACATACATACTACATGCATGCTACATACATACTACATGCATGCTACATACATACTACATGCATGCTACATACATACTACATGCATGCTACATACATACTACATGCATGCTACATACATACTACATGCATGCTACATACATACTACATGCATGCTACATACATACTACATGCATGCTACATACATACTACATGCATGCTACATGCATGCTACATACATAGTACATGCTACATACATACCACATACATACTACATGCTACATACATACTACATATATACTACATGCATGCTACATACATACTACATATATACTACATGCATGCTACATACATACTACATATATACTACATGCATGCTACATACATACTACATATATACTACATGCATGCTACATACATACTACATATATACTACATGCATGCTACATACATACTGCATGCATGCTACATACATACTACATACATACTACATGCTACATACATACCACATATATACTACATACATACAATACATTCATACAATACATACATAGACATGCAGTACATATAACATAGAGTAACATACTTACCAATACTTGTCACATTGTTCCCCGAAGCCATTGTCTTTTCCGGAATAAATATTAACATAACAAACCACAAAAATACTCACCCACGATCCGAAGCAGTCCACGAGTGTGTCCCACGACGATCTTGGGTAGAGAACTGCAGCATCAGATGATGCTGCCGTTCTCTACGGGCTGCAGGAATCCAATGACGGAAGGTAGGTATCCTTCCGCACTGTATTCCTCCGCCACTTAAAAAAAAAAAAGTCCCTAGTCTCACTTTATGCCATTGCTGCGTGGGAAATTCCCACACAGCAATGGCATAAAGTGAGACTAGGGACTTTTTTTTTTAAGTGGCGGAGGAATACAGTGCGGAAGGATACCTACCTTCCGTCATTGGATTCCTGCAGCCCGTAGAGAACGGCAGCATCATCTGATGCTGCAGTTCTCTACCCAAGATCGTCGTGGGACACACTCGTGGACTGCTTCGGATCGTGGGTGAGTATTTTTGTGGTTTGTTATGTTAATATTTATTCCGGAAAAGACAATGGCTTCGGGGAGCAATGTGACAAGTATTGGTAAGTATGTTACTCTATGTTATATGTACTGTATGTCTATGTATGTATTGTATGAATGTATTGTATGTATGTAGTATATATGTGGTATGTATGTAGCATGTAGTATGTATGTAGTATGTATGTAGCATGCATGTAGTATATATGTAGTATGCATGTAGCATGTATGTAGTATGTATGTGGTATGTATGTAGCATGTAGTATGTATGTAGCATGCATGTAGTATATATGTAGTATGTATGTAGCATGTAGTATGTATATAGTATGTATGTGGTATGTATGTAGCATGTAGTATGTATGTAGCATGCATGTAGCATGCATGTAGTATGTAGCATGCATGTAGTATGTATGTAGTATGTATGTAGTATGTATGTAGCATGTATGTAGTATGTATGTAGCATGTATGTAGTATGTATGTAGCATGCATGTAGTATGTATGTATGTATGTAGTATGTATGTGGTATGTATGTAGCATGTAGTATGTATGTAGCATGCATGTAGCATGTATGTAGCATGCATGTAGCATGCATGTAGTATGGATGTAGTATGTATGTAGTATGTATGTAGCATGCAGTATGTATGTAGCATGCATGTAGCATGTATGTAGCATGTATGTAGCATGTATGTAGCATGTATGTAGCATGTATGTAGTATGTATGTAGCATGTAGTATGTATGTAGCATGTAGTATGTATGTAGCATGCATGTAGTATATATGTAGTATGTATGTAGCATGTAGTATGTATGTAGCATGTAGTATGTATGTAGCATGCATGTAGTAAGTATGTAGTATGTATGTAGTATGTATGTAGTATGTATGTAGCATGCAGTATGTATGTAGCATGTATGTAGCATGTATGTAGTATGTATGTAGTATATATGTAGTATGTATGTAGCATGTAGTATGTATGTAGCATGTAGTATGTATGTAGCATGCATGTAGTATATATGTAGTATGTATGTAGCATGTAGTATGTATGTAGCATGCATGTAGCATGCATGTAGTATGTATGTAGTATGTATGTAGTATGTACGTAGCATGCAGTATGTATGTAGCATGTATGTAGCATGTATGTAGTATGTATGTAGTATATATGTAGTATGTATGTAGCATGTAGTATGTATGTAGCATGTAGTATGTATGTAGCATGCATGTAGTATATATGTAGTATGTATGTAGCATGTAGTATGTATGTAGCATGCATGTAGTATGTATGTAGTATTTTTTTTTTTTTTTTTAACATTTAACACATTAGCCGGATGATGGGACTACTACTGTCCCATCATTGGCTAATGTGTCAATCACTGTCATGGTAGCAGGCATCGCCCGATGGGACTTGTAGTCCCATCGGACGATGCCTGCACAGACCCCCAAAGCCTGCACAGACCACCGGCAGGCCGGCACAGCCCCCCAGCAGGCCGGCACAGCCCCCCAGCAGGCCGGCACAGCCCCCCGGCAGGCCGGCACAGCCCACCGGCAGGCCGGCACAGCCCCCCGGCAGGCCGGCACAGCCCCCCGGAGCCTGCACAGACCACCGGCAGGCCGGCACAGCCCCCCGGCAGGCCGGCACAGCCCACCGGAGCCTGCACAGACCACCGGCAGGCCGGCACAGCCCCCCGGCAGGCCGGCACAGACCACCGGAGCCTGCACAGACCCCCTGGCAGGCCGGCACAGCCCCCCGAAAGGCCCGTACAGACCCCAGAGAGGCTGTACAAGGCAAAAACAGGGTTTTTCTTATTCCGATACCGGAAGTCCCATAGACTTGAATGGGACTTCCGGTATCGGAATCGGCGATACCGATACTTTTTTTAAAGATCGGCCGATCCATTCCGATCCGATACTTTGAAGTATCGGACGGTATCGCTCAACTCTACTCATTGGAGATCGGAGGCCACATGCCCAGGTCGCTTCTTCAGCTCGGATTGAACCATCAGAAAGGTCAGGAAGGTTCCAGAAGGACGCGGCTATAAAAGGTTTGCATGGCCGCTCGGCCATGCGCTAGTATAGACTGCATTACCAGACTATGAGGAGTGAATGTTGTATGCAAGTATGATTGTCTCTGGTGACTGACTCATTTGAAACCCCTACCCTTGGTACGCATGTGTTGTGCAGCCTAGTCTGTTAAGCGCCCAGACTTAGGTGTAGGTAGAGGCAGAGTCTGAGACTGACATCAGTATCTACCGGCGGCTCTGCACACCATGGTGCACGTGCTCGACACTCCACCATAGTCAGCATCTTATAGTGGCGTCCGCAGGTGCGACGCCGCGCACTCAGTAGGTCTAGAGGGACTCAGACCTCATGTCCTTGGGGCTGAGTTCTGTGACCGCGTACTGTGCGCTCTCTTGCCGAGTGCTGTGATTTTAAGATTTATGTTCAGCGGTGGCGCGGCTCTGTGTCATAACAGAGTTTGCTTCTGTTCACACTGGGTGACGTTAACCCACGTGTGACCTCTTGTATACCGCTTTATACTTCTGCAATTACTAAGCAGCAGTTTACCACCCCTGCACGGTGGACCCCAGGCTGCGAATGCACCTTACTATTATTTTATTATTTGGTGCGTTCTGCCAGCCCTAACAGTTGTTGAAAAGGAACTGTTTGTCTATTGAATTGTCTTATGGTCCTGGTCAGCCGAGAATAGCAGTAGCATGCAGCCTGCACGAACACACAGCCGAAACTACCCAAGTCCACACACTCAGCCAAATCCATGTCTTCCATGTAGCGTGAGTCTGTCCCTCGCCCATGACTATCATCCCAGGCCACTCTACATAACCAGGACTCGACAAATAATTAGCCGCTTTATAACATTGTACAATGTACACAGAAAGCTGCCAATCGGTGTTGGGGGTGGGGTTATACACATCTTAGCCTTCCAAGCAGTGCTAGATCTGCAGCAGAGCAAACAATTATTGTATCAAAATGACAGGTGTGAGGCAGTGAGGACGATCATATACGAGGGTCAATATGTGTCCCCCAGGATGAGGACAGTGTCCTATTAAAGCTGCTGGAGCGCCTTGTGTTCACATTAGAACGCCTGTAAATCACAAGGCAAAATAAAAGAAAGTGCGGATCG
Source organism: Dendrobates tinctorius (assembly GCF_039654945.1). NCBI lineage: Eukaryota > Metazoa > Chordata > Amphibia > Anura > Dendrobatidae > Dendrobates > Dendrobates tinctorius. The sequence goes on from NW_027361848.1 coordinate 367,412, forward strand.
GGTCCAAGTAGTTGACTCAGTCAGATATTTAGGAAAACCCATCAAGGGCTTTTATTTTTAGAGGGATTTGCAGGTTTGGTAGTGGGGTGAATCCCTCTCTCCACTCCAGGTTTTGGAAGTGGCTCTATGTCCACGATTCCCTTTTAAATCTGTCAGTTTTGCCTTGGGTTTGTCAGTTTGGAGTTTGCAAGCTGAAGAGTGGGAGGCTCTGTGCAACCTAGGTCTGTGTGAAGCTAACACAGAGCCAGGGAACTCAAGGCGGCTGACACACCCAACAGACACAGCGGTGCCATTCTCCACGTCCAACGGATTTTGAACACAGACTGTATTTGTGGAAACCCAGCTGCGATCCAGAGGATATCACTCCTGTATGTGAGTCTGAAAATAAAGACACTGTTTATGTTGAACTTTCTGTGGTCTCTGGCTGTCACATTGCATCAACCCCGCTGCACTACACATCATACAGACCAGTAAGTGACACATTGCTGGAGTCAGGGTCTCAGGCCCCACAATATGCTGCTCTTGGATTACATAGCAAAAATCTGGTTAGAGATTCCCTTTAGTTAACTCTTTATAGGGAGAAATTAAAGAAATATCAAGTCTTCTGTTGTCTTTTGATTTTTTTTGGTACGCTAATAATGTATTGCACAAATTGTTAAAAGTTTTATTTAAGTTTTCTTTTACTTTCTTTGTTACATTTTGTTCCACTTTTTTGGGTGGTATAAGGAATAAACAATTTTAATTTTGGTACATTTTTAACTTAAAACAGCAAATTTTTTGGGGGGTTGCCATATTCTTTTTTTAATTTTCCATGGACAGAGCTGTGTGAGGGCTTACATTTTTCAGGACATGCAGTGACATTTTTGGTACATACTGTATAACCTTTTTAGCATTTTTATTCACTGTTTTGGTAGGTGGCATGAATGAAAGACAGTAATTTTGGAATTGTTTTTTTCACATTCTATTACATTGCTCACCATACGGAATAAATAATATTATAGTGTTAGAGTTTTATAGCATGAGTCACTCAAAATTATGACAAAGCTACCCAAATTATGTAGTTTTTATATTTTACTACTTTTGCACAAGAAAATCATTTAAAAAAAATAAAAATGGGGGAACATTTGTGTGCAGTCTGTAAACAGTACAATGTGTTTTTTATTCAGCTGTTATTAATCTTTTACAGGACCATTTACAGTTTCATTTGATAGAGAATTGTAATGTATCCATACAAATGGGATGCCATTCTGGTGGTCCATATACTGATGGTCCATGTGACGTGCAATTTTTTTTTTTTTTTCCTCACACCCATCACATTTTTGAATGAAATCACTGCATGCCAAATACAGCTGATAAAAAAATATGCAGATCTGCACGGCCTCATAGAATAACATTAGTCCGAAAGCAATCCGATTTTTTTCGGATAGCACTCATTCAAGTTCTGCGCCAATGTGAGTGAGTCCTTACAATGTAACTCTATGGAGTGTCAGAATGAGCCTCCATAGGAGTACATTGTATTTCTGGTCAAGTGTGATCTGGCAAGTCAAAATAGCCATCACATGATCCAGAAGAGGACTGTAGCGGCACTGGAAACTGGGGAAGTCGGCAAACAGTGAGTATATTACCACTGTTCTGTCCTCACTAAATGAAGCAGACTTCATGTAGCTATACAGGCAGCTAAACTGCTATACCGGGTCCAATAAGGAGACTGCAGGTTGAATCTGTGCTTTATTGAACGTGATGGTATATGGCGCGGTGAAACTTCAATACAGACATATAAATAGTCAGTACAGGGTACATTGGAATACATATATACATTATAAATCAACATCTGCACTACTAGCTGAGCAGGGGAAACTAACTAGGCAGGCTAATATTGGACAGAAATTGGATACAGGAAGCATGATTACATACCAGCGATGCTATCACAAGGAGGGAAGAGAAATTAGATGCTTCCAGGATGCAGGCTGAGGGAAAATGGAGAACTGGAGGGAAAATGGGGCTGGACTAACCATAATCCTTTGCAAAGCTTACCAGGGTGCATTGCAACCTTACCAGATTGCATTGCGAATGGAGGGAAATAGAGATTTAGTAAGTGAAAGTAGAATAACAATAACACTGCGGTTATGACTCTGGTCACTAGATGGAGCCAGGAAACACTGAAAACATTTACCAAGCAGATAACCAGGGATTCTGAACCAAATGTCGGAGACAGAACAACCACACTCACACTAAACTATATATACATATATACATTTACACAGGTTTAGGCAATAATACATTTGGTGGGCATGCTTCTTTAGGGCTTGTACACACTGGCGTATAATACGGATTAGAGCATTGGGAGAAAATCTTGTATTGTACTCAGACCAGTGGTATTTAATGAGACAGAGAAGATCTGCACATTTTTTCCCATGCCGATTGCCATGAGAAAAAAAATTGCAGCATGCTGTGACCGGTAGCGTATCTCGCACAGCGCAAACCCATTCAAGTCAATGTGTCTCGGATGTCATCCGAGTACAGTACAATATATGCCGAGACAGGCAATGGAGAAGATGGAGAGGTTAATCTCACCTTCTTCTCCTCACCTGTGATCTGATTCTCACATGTGAGAAAATCGGATCACAGTAAAATGACACTCGCAGCAGAGTTTGAGCCGGGTCTCACTAGTATATCGCATCCAATGCTGTTTCATCAGATGCTATACGCTAATGTGAGCCCAACCTAAGGCTATGGTCACACTATCAGTATATGATCAGTGTTTTACCTCAGATTTGTAAGCCAATAGCAGGTGAGGAACAATCAGAGAAAAAGTATAATAGAAACATGTCACCACTTCTGTATTTATCATCCACTCTCATTTTGGCTTACAAATACTGATATAAAATACTGACCAATATTGATAGTGTAACCATAGCCTTGAACTGAGCATGATATAGGACATAATGTGATTTATTGCCACCCTCAGTGGCCTTAATGAGTATACAGAACATTTAAAAAATGCTAGAACAATATAGCAATAAAACATGCCTCCCAACTTTGAAACATAAAAAAGAGGGACTCATAGTTTGGTGATTTTTTTTTTTTTTATTTTGCACAAAGCCAGTACTTTAACCTCACCCAGTTCTTTATATGCATCTACAAAGAAATATTAGTCTTTGTAAACTTCACTAATGTTCCCACACGGTATTGTACAGCTTTCATGGCCTCCACAGTGCCCGTCACATGAATATGATGTCTCCACAGTGGCCCTGTAAGGGGAGGCCAGGACTATAGTCATGGCCAGAGACATTAAAGCATCAGTGTACCGGGCTTCCCTCACAGAAAACTGCATTTCAATGTTCAGCGTACCTGCGTCTCCTGGTTCGGATCCCCCTGGGCACTTCCCAAGCGGCGATGGCCCTTCTCCGAGGTGACGCCCAGTAACTGAGACACAGTCCATAGTAACTTGAATGGTTTCTTTATTGATAACTTCACACAATATATCCACAGTCAGCACATCATAGGATACATGTTCATCTTTACTTGCTTTCTCAGCTATCCCTACTTTGCTGATGCTTCTATATGGCACACGTCTGGACCGTCTTAGACTGCTTCCCAGCTTCTTCCTGGCCTAAACTGATGACAATTCCTTCTACCTGTTTTGCCCCAGACTTGAAATCATCCACCATCAGGTTTAGTTGCCTCTGGAAAAGCATCCGACCTGTCTGTACCGCTCCCTGCGAAGCTTCAGCATCCTTCTGTTCCTCACTCCAACCTACTCTCACCCTAAAGGCATCCGCCCAGGCTATGAGTCGCCACATCTTCTCTCTACTGTACTGGCCCACTGTTTGATGTCCAGTGGCTGTGGATAATGTGGGCTGTCGCTGCTTATCGTTGCATGGCTGCTGAGGCGTTCTAGGCCTATAGCCCATGTGGACACTTCGGGCACCCTGGCCCCGTCTGAATAAACTTCTTTTTAACCTCACTTAACTCCCGGCAGCCCCTCCTATGTGCTTAACCATTTACTTACTTTCTACACTATACTGGGAACAGTGTGCACTAAAATGCCCCCATCTTGTGGCCAAATGAAGGTACTACACCCTCCCTATAAACCACAGTGCTGTACATAGCAGCAACAAGATATAAGACAGTATACAAAAAGACATAGCAGAACATATATACACATTATAGATTTCACTTCTAAGGTAATACACCACAAGGTGTAGCAATACCCTTCCATATGAGTGGTAATACACTATAAGTGTAGCAGTACCATAACAACATTTTTGTCATACCCTTACACTCCACACACAGTATGATACCCCCATCAAGTAATAACTTACAATATATATTACAAAATACTCACCTCGACCCTGTACTTCTGCTGCTCTAGTCTGTGCAGCATGTGGACTGAGGCTGCTCTTTGACCTTACCCCGCACATGCGCATTGCGCACTTTGCTGTGCCATCAGTGAGGGAAGAAAATTCTGGTTGCATAGGGTCATGATGATGTAGAACGCATCATCCACATGAAGCAAGGAGAGAGGAGACGCCTGACAGAGACGCCCATCGGAACAGACCGTCACAAAGATGAGTATAATAAAAGCTATTTTTTGCTCTAAGGAAGCGCATTGGGGACATATACACCATTCTAGAATTCTGTAATAGAGGGCTTATAGGTGTTGGTCCTACTTTATATGGGAAAAACCTGGTGACAGGTTACCTTTAAGTTTCTTTTAACTATTTCAAGTTGTTAAAAAATGAGAAGTAGTTAAAAGAAGGCAGCAGTCCATTCTTGTGGTGTTTACCATTTGGAAGATGCTCACGCAAAAGATGTCGGAAAATATGTCTAAAAAGACTCTTCAGGACAATACAGCAACAGTTTTCCTGAAGCTTCTTCCTGTTCTGAGGCAAAAATGATGTGGATGAGCCGGCATCTAAATGAGACCATGTGCAATCCCCCTTACTGTGTAAAAATAGCAAAACATAAAAATCTCATAAATCTGGTATTACTGTAATTGTACAGGACCAAATAGTAACACTGTATTTCAGTTAGTCAGTTATCCCACATGGGAAAAAATAAAAAAAATCCAAAATTGCTGTTCATTTGTTCATTCTGCCTCCCAAAAATCAAAATACAGCTAGTTTCACATTTATCCTAAGCTCTATTGCTAAGCATCTACATTAAGGTTTATATCTGAAGCCTCATTCATATGGGTCGCCCTCCCAGGGCTGTGGGGTACTCGGTACCGGGCCCGATGAGCTTCACTGGGGGATGTCACAGCAGCTGGGACCTGGCCCGTGGCCCTGGGCACCCAATGTAAAAAGGGGGTGGTTAGGAGTGTGCTTATGGTGATGAAAGTTTATAAGTGATTTGTGACGCCACCTGTGGTGTTCGGCAATGGAGATGTAAGCCGACGCTGCACCAGAGCTTGTAGTTCTAAAGCTTTACTCACAGTCTGTTGTACAAACAGGTGCCTGCCTCCGTGCCGTGTCCTCCAGGTCAGGGATTCAGTCAACCTCCAGGCCAGATGGAATACTCCTTTCCAACACTCTCCCAACATGTGCCTTTATGAACGTCTCCTCTTATAGCGCCTTAAAATGAAGTACTCCTAGTACTGAGTTACACTGGAGTTCCTCCTGTCCGATGTTCTTATGAACTCTACTTGTACGGCAGACAGCTGTAGCCTGCTTCGGGGACTCCCTTTCCACTAAGTCCCGGCTCACTATCCAGTTGCTGTTGTGCCCCCAAGTCTTGTGTGGTAATAAAGTGGTCACTACTTCTATTCCTCCGGTGTCTGCTGCAGGACCATTAGTATCCATACAACCTCGGGGACCGGGCCCCGGCCTTGTGCTTAGAACTTCTAGGAAGGGTTCTCTTCCAACCCACGTCCTCTGTTTTCTTTTACTCCTCACGTTCTGTACTAATCTTTCTTTCTATGGAGAATCAGGCTTTCAGTCTATGTTGCACTCTCTCCTGTGCCAGCAGACCCAGGTCACTGGGATCTGCTGCAGCACTTCCATCCATCTATCCCTCTCTCTGGGGATCTTCTTCTCTCCAACTCTCTAACCAACTGACCTCTCAAACCTCAACTCTTCTTGCTCTTTGTAATATAAACTAACTCCACCCACTTCCCAGCACGTTTTGTGTTCCAAGCAGGGAGCCACCAATGGGTGCTTTGCTATACTCCAAGCAGGGAGCCACCGAAGGTGCTTTGCTACACTACTTTGTGGTGTGGGGTGTAGGTGTTGGAGTGTGGTCAGGTGGCTCCACCTTACATGGATGGTGGGGCACCATACCTCAGGAGGAGGTGCAGTACCTCTGTGGCGACTGAGCCTCAGGGGCGCCACACAGACGTCCATGCTTTTTCACATATTTAAAAAATTGGTCTGAATGGTAGTAGTGTTTTGGATCCAAGTTTCATCAGTTTTTAATCAGTTTTTTTTCAGGAATGGAAAAATAATGAGATAACTACCGTATTTTTTGGATTATAAGATGCACTTTTTTACCCCAAATTTGGTTGGAAAATGGGGGTGCATCTTATAATGAGTATATAGCTTACCGGTCCTGTTGCTGCAGGCCACAGGCTGGAATGAGGGGGTGTTCCAGCAGTGCTGCAGGTGCCCAGCGCTGCTATGGGGGTGTCCGGTGATGCTGCTGGGGGGGTCTCCGGTGCTGCTGGGCTGGGCTCTGCCGACATTTTGTGAAACGCCAGAGCCCGGGCAGTTCCAGCACCGGAGACACCCACAGCAGCACTAGGCAACACTGCCGGACACCCCCTTAGCACCACTGGGTACCCGCAGCAGTGGAAACACCCACAGGAGCACCGCCCGACACCCCCATAGCACCACCAGGCATCGGCAGCACTTGAGACATGCAAAGCAGCACCGGGCAGCAGCGCCGGACACCCGCAGCAGCACCAGACAGCCGCAGTGGCGCTCTGCACATCAAAACACCCCCTCATCCCAGCCTGCGGCCTGCCGCATCACCCCACTCCTGCCTCCTAGCAGCAACCCTGGGACCCCGCTTCACCGCAGCCACCACCCCCCGGTAAGCAATAAGATCCTATAATTTCCTATATTTCTCCTCAGAATTGGGGGTGCGTCTTATAATCTGAAAAATACGGTATATTGCAAAAATTCTCCTATTCATTGCAATGTTTATTATAGACAGCATACAAATAGCACACTGACATCCATGTAACTGTACATAATTTTCATGAACCCATAGTTTTGTATTGGTGATTTTCATCCATGATACTGATAAAAAATGGACATGAAAGGACATATTACTGTCATGTTTTTGCAAATTTGCAGTATGTGGAAAACCTTGTAGACTATAATGGGTACGTACTTTATCCATAAAAACCATGTAGATAGAACATGTATGTGAAAAACGTACGTCCAGTAGTGTAAGCTACCGGTGGAACAGAGGTGCGGTCATCCCGGCCCCACGATCAGAAGGACCAAACTGGAGCTATGCCACCTGTGAGGCCATGACCCTTGTTACAGCTAGGGGGCGCTGTGTGTAATCCCCTGGAACACACAGAGGCGTATTGAGGCTATAGGAATGCATTGTGGTCACAGGCGTAGCTGCGATTGCAATATTAAAGGGGTGACTGATGTCACAGGTAGGGGTTGCTGTGTAGTCTCTCCAGGATTTGCGGGGAGATGCATGAAGGCCATAGGTGTGCATGGCAGTCATGTGCATAGCTGTGACTGCAATGCAGACTGATAATCACAGTAAGTGTTAGTCTTGTTAGTGTCCAATTCTTATGGAAATAATTTATGGACTTCCAATGCGCTGCTTGACAAAATACAGAATCCCACTTACGGTGAAAGATTAATCATTTATTCCCAACGCGTTTCAAAGTAACAACTTCTTCCTCAGGGGAAGACAAACATGTTTGTCATCCCCTGAGGAAGAAGTTGTTACTTTGAAACGCGTTGGAAATAAATGATTACAGAATCCCACTTATGGTGAAAAATTATTTTGTCAAGCAGCGCATGGAAGTCCATAAATTATTTCCATAAGAATTGATGTATCAGTGGTCACTCAGTTTGACCTTTTGACATGCAGCAGCTGACCACGAATCCTATGTGCTTGATCTCTCCTACAAATAGGTGAGTGAATTTCTTTTAATCTTTTAATATCAACTCGGATAAGACCCTATTGCGCTTTTCTGTTCCTTTAGTATATTACATTGTTAGTGTCCAAGGCAGAGGTACAGAAAACCTGCTCTGAATTTTTTGTTTGAAGCAGACTGCAGGATAGTAGTTTGTGCAGTCTGTTCCATTCTGTACCCAGGTTTTCCATGTTAAAAACCCTGCAGGAAATGGGTTAGTGAGTGCTTAGTGAGTCTCAGGTTCATCAGGACCATAGAGAAGCCTGGCAACTGACAGCATACACAGTGGTGCTGCTGTCCATGATGACTGGTCACAGATGTGGACAGGTCTTGTGCCCGGAGGTGAACCGGAGGTAGACTGTCCTGTGCCCGAAGGAAGGACTCGCGTGTGTCACAGCTGCAGACAGTAGGATGTCAAGATCTTTTTACGGCTGTGAGTAGAGACTGTGATACAGTGGTGCAGGACACCCACGGGAACTAGTCAGAGGTGGACTAGCGTGTGTTATGACTGCAATCTAAAGGATACTGTGTACTATGAAGTGCTATGACCTGGTGAGAACTGAACATTAATATTAGTTGCACTGTGTGTGAATTTGGACTTTTATGTGTGAAGATAACACATTAAAAAGACTTTTATGTTTGAATTTTGTGGGTCACTGCCTCTTCACTGTGTACGGTGCTACCGCTGCCTTTCACACCCTTAACTGTATCGGCATGCCTTTACAGTTGAGCCCAGCAGTAGAGCAGAGAGACATGAACTTCCAGCACTACCGCTCAGGGATGGACTGGGACTGAAACTCAGCCCTAGCATTTGATATCACACAGGCCCATGCTGCATGTATGCAAATCATACTTGCAGTAACATGAATGATCACCAACTCCCAGTGCCAGAACCAGAGAATCAGTAGTCCTCAGTGACACAGAGTCACTGCAGACTTTAACATCAAGCTTGGACAAGTACTTTAATCAAAAACACTGTACTAAGGCTGATATTACCACTAGTGCTGGGTGAACCCTGAATATTCGGCTTTGGTGTGTTCGGCTGAACAGTTAAAATAGTTTGGTTCGGGTAGCAGAACAATAACCGAACTCGGACCCCATTCAGCCCGAACCTCCATTGTTTGCCACGCTGTCATCTGTATGACAGGTCGGCAAACACTGGCTCTGATCGGAGGTAAGATTATTAACGCTCGTCAGAGAGCTGCGGTTACCATGCTGTCAGATGATCGGAGGTAGAAAGTTCACCTCCAGTCGCACAAGTCGGTCAATGGAAGTACTACTCCCATCAGGCTATGCCTGTTGTTGATAGAAATTTCTTACAGTGAACTGCGATGAACTCACTGAGCTCAGATCTGCATTGTGAGACTTTTTCTCATGGTGCTAGCGCTGATCTCACTGAGGTCATTTCAGTTTATTGGCTTGGCTCACAGTGAAGTGAGCTGGAAACACAGCCTCAGTGACCTGCGGTAACCTTGATGACGTCACTGATGCCGAACTCGCAGTAGCACATTCTCCCATGGTTTTCATCCTGGATGGTTGCATTTTTGGCACCATCCAGGCTGAAAACCACTTATCGCAGACATGGATTGCGGCATGAGACAGCATGTCGGACAGGTGAGGGATATGGTTGTCTTTTATTTTTTTTACAGGAGATCAGGCCTTCAATGGAATGGGGATTAGGTGAGTATTATTGTCGTTCAATATATTCTGTTTTTTTTTTTTTTTTTTTACAGGGAATGAGGGTATAACTTTGTTTTTTATTTTTAAATAAAAAAGTAGAATGGTGTGTATTTTTATTTAAAAAAAGGACTTTATTCTGGGTGTGTGTTTATTTACAATATGACTTCGGGGTTAGTAATGGATAGTCATCTTATAACTCATGGGCTTGCTGTCACTTGACAATACAAAGGTGACATCAGACCCAAAAATATTACCCTATTTGCCACCGCCAGAGGGCAAGTGGAAAAAGCCAGGCAAAGCGTCAGAATTGGTGCATCTAATAGATGCACCTTTTATGGGGTGGCTGTGGGCTGCTGTTTTTTAGGCTAGGGGGGCCAATATACATGGCTCTTTACCAGCCTGAGAATACCAGCCCCCAGCTGTCTGCTTTAGCTTGGCTTGTTGCAAAAAATGGGGTTGACCTCACGCTAGTTTTTTAAAAATTATTTATTTAACCCCTTTCTGACATCCGACGTACTATCCCGTCCATGGGACCTGGGCCCCTATGCCCATGGACGGGATAGTACGTCTACCGCGATCAGCGGCGCCCACGTGGTGAGCGCCGCTGATCACGGCCGGGTGTCAGCTGATTATCACAGCTGACACCCGGCACAATGTGTCAGGGGCAGTCACGGACCGCCCCCGACACGTTGACCCCTTGCACACCGCAATCAAACATGATCGCGGTGTACCGGGGGTTAAAGGGAAGCATCGGCAGGGAGGGGGCTCCCTCCGTGCTTCCCTGAGCCCCCCACGGCAGCTCAATGTGCAGCGCTGCTGCGGGGGGCTCCTTTCCTGCAGGCCCCCGAATCCAAGATGGCGACGGGGGCCTTCGGGGGCCTGCAGGAAGCTGGCTTCTTCAGTGCCTGCAAAGCGCAGGCATGAGGAAGCCTTCTGCACTGCCTGTGACAGATCGCTGATCTGTCACAGTGATCTGTGATGTGACAGATCAGCGATCTGTCACAGGACAGTGATGTCCCACCTGGGACTATTTAATAAAGTTAAAAAAAAAAAAAATAAAAATTTTAAAATAATTAAAAAAAAAAATCGCCAAATAAATTAGAAAAAAAAAAAATATATATTCCCCCAATAAATCCATTTTTTGGAAATAAAAAAAAAACAAAACAATAAAAGTACACATATTAGGTATCGCCGCATCCGTAACAACCTGCCCTATAAAACTGTCCCATTAGTTAACCCCTTTAGCGAACCCCTTAAAAAATAAAAATAAAAAACGAAGCAAAAAATAATGATTTATTATCATGCCGCCAAACAAAAAGTGTAATAACGCGCGATCAAAAAAAGCATATAAATATCCATGGTACCGCTGAAAACGTCATCTTGTCCCGCAAAAAACGAGCCACCACACAGCATCATCAGCAAAAAAATATAAAAAGTTATAGCTCGCAGAATAAAGTGATGCAAAAATAATTATTTTTTATATAAAATAGTTTTCATTGCATAAAACCGACAAAACATAAAAAACGACCTAAATGAGGTATCGCTGTAACCGTACTGACCCGAAGAATAAAACCGCTTTATGAATTTTACCGCATGCGGAACGGTGTAAACGCACCCCCCCAAAAGAAATTCATGAAACGCTGGTTTTTGTTCATTCTGCGTCCCAAAAATTGGAATAAAAAGCGATCAAAAAATGTCACGTGCCCGAAAATGGTACCAATAAAAACGTCAACTCGTCCCGCAAAAAATAAGACCTCACATGACTCGGTGTGTCAAAATACGGAAAAATTATAGCTCTCAATATGTGGTGATGCAAAAACTATTTTTACAATATAAAGCGTATTTTAGCGTGCGACAGCTGCCAAATATAAAAACCGCCATAAGTAGTAAATCAAACCCCCCGTTATCACCCCCTTAGTTAGGGAAAAATAATAAAATAAAAAAAATGTATTTATTTCCATTTTTCCGTTAGGGTTAGGGCTAGGGTTAGGGCTAGGGTTAGGGCTAGGGCTGAGATTAGGGTTAGGGGTGTGTTGGGGTTCGGGTTGGAGTAAGAATTGGGGGTTTCCACTGTTTGGGCACATCAGGGGCTCTCCAAATGCAACATGGCGTCTGATCTCAATTCCAGCCAATTCTGAGTTGAAAAAGTCAAATGGTGCTCCTTCCCTTCCAAGCTCTGCCATGCGCCCAAACAGTGTTTTACCCCCACATGTAAGGTATCAGCCTTTTGGGGTCCAATTTCTCCTGTTACCCTTAGGAAAATAAAAAATTGGGGGCAAAAATATCATTTTTGTGGAAAAAAATGATTTTTTTATTTTCACGTCCGAGTGTTATAAACTTCTGTGAAGCCCTTGGGGGTTCAAAGTTCTCACCACACATCTAGATAAGTTCCTTGGGGGGTGTAGTTTCCAAAATGGTGTCATTTGTGGTTTTGTTTACTGTTTTGGTGCATCACGGGTTTTCCTATCGCAACATGGTGTCCGATCTCAATTCCAGCCAAAAACGTCAAATGGCGCTGCTTCCCTTCCGAGCTCTGCCATGCGCCCAAATAGTGGTTTACCCCCACATGTTGGGTATCAGCGCACACAGGACAAATTGCACAATATCTTTTAGGGTCCTATTACCCTTGGAAAAATAAGAATTGAGGGTGAAAAGATCATTTTTGTGGAAAAAATATGATTTTTTAATTGTACCGCTGTACGTTATAAACTTCTGTGAAGCCCTTGTGGGTTCAAAGTTCTCACCACATATCTAGAGAAGTTCCTTGGGGGGTCTAGTTTCCAAAATGGGGTCACTTGTGGGGGGTTTCCACTGTTTAGGTAGATCAAGGGCTCTTCAAACGCGACATGGCGTCCGATCTGAATTCCAGCCAATTTTGCATTGAAAAAGTCAAACGGCGCTCCTTCCCTTCTGAGGTCTGCCATGCACCGAAACAGTGGTTCCCCCCCAAATATCAGGTATCAGCGTACTCAGGACAAATTGCACAATAACTTTTGCAGTCCAATTTCTCCTGTTACCCTTGGTAAAATAAAAAAAATTGAACCTGAAGTATTTTTTTTGTGAAAAAAAGTTTAATGTTCATTTTTTTTAAATATTCAAAAATTCCTGTGACGCACCAAAAGGGTTAATAAACTTCTTGAATGTGGTTTTGAGCACCTTAAGGGGTGCAGTTTTTAGAATGGTGTCACTTTTGGGTATTTTCTATCATATAGACCCCTTAAAGTGGCTTCAAATGTGGTGTGGTCCGTAAAAATAAAATGGTGTTGCAAAAATGAGAAATCGCTGGTCAATTTTTAACCCTTATAACTTCCTAACAAAAAAAAATTTTGGTTCCAAAATTGTGCTGATGTAAAGTAAACATGTGGGAAATGTTGTTAAGTTTTTTGCGTGCCGTATCTCTGTGATTTAAGGGCATAAAAATTCAAATTTGAAAAATTGCGAAATTTTCCATATTTTTGCCAAATTTCCATTTTTTTCACAAATAAACGCAAGTTATATGAATGAAATTTTACCACTAACATGAAGTACAATATGTCACGAGAAAACATTGTCAGAATCACTGGGATCCATGGAAGCGTTTCAGAGTCATTACCTCATGAAGGGACAGTGGTCAGAATTGTAAAAATTGGCCCGGTCATGAACGTGCAAACCACCCTTGGGGCTTAAGGGGTTAAAGTTTGGGCAGAAATGGATCTTCCAAATTAACAATGACCCAAAGCATACTGCAAAATGGTAACAAAGTGGCTTAAGGATTACAAAGTCAATGTTTTGGAGTGACCATCACAAAGCTCTGATCTCAATCCTATTTAAAATGTATGGGCAAAGCTGAAAAGGCAGGTGCGAGCAAGGCGACCTACAAACCTGGATCAGTTACATCAGTTTTGTCAGGTGGAATGGGTCCAAATTCCAACCAACTATTGTGAGAGGCTTGTGGAAGGATATCCCAAACATTTGACCCAAGTCATTCAGTTTAAGTGCAATGGTACCAAATACTAATGAAATGTATGTAAACTTTTGACTTTGCAGGAAGTAATAAAAATGCCTTAAAACATTCTCTCTCATTATTCTGGCATTTGTCAAATATTAATAATTATGGTAATCTTAATTGACCTAAAATGGGAAAGGTTTATTCTAATTTCATGTCAGATATTGAGAAGAAGAGGAAAAGAAAGATCCTGCTAGTCCCTGAGCCCATCAAAGAAGATGTGCCTGTAGTACTGGGAATGAATATCCTACGAGAACTCGATCAGATAATGTTCACGAAATGGGGACCCAGTTATTGGAAGAAGGCTGCCACACACAAGCCTACTCAAGAAGCCCTTCAACGATTGATCTGTGTCTGTGGGACGCAGAAGAATGTGCCATCTTATCAGGTGGTAGGGGTCATCAGGGCCCCTGGGAAGGAGTCTGCAATCCTGCCTCCCGAGCGAGAAAGTATTACACCTTCCAGTGGGGACTCATCGCAACCTTAATGGGCTGGAGGTGATAGTTCAGCCTGTGGTAGGCGGAGGAGTGGACCAAGAAGTCATGATAGCTCGTACGATAGCTGTGGTGCAGCGAGTACACGTCCCCATAAGAGCTTTGAACGTGGGCCCCCGGGAAAGTCACCTTGCCCCGGGGGACAGATCTGCCCCAGGTGTACCTACACAAGGGCGAAGTGGTGAGTCAGAAGGAGATGTTCTTATTGCCGATCGAAGGTGTGGGGTGGACCCTGGCAGTCGCTGCGGGGCTCGAAGAGAAGCCATCCCCAGAGTGGAATAGACGGATCATCCTTGACCAACTAGAAGTGGATGTGAAGGCTCTTGGCCCTGAGCGTGTGCAGGTGATAGAGCTATGCTGTGGGAAAATAAGGCCGCATTCGCCCATCACGCCGAAGATTTTGGCTGTACTGAAGCGATCACACACGAGATACCGACCGGGGACGCTTGTCCAATTTGAGAACGATATCGGCAAATTCCACCCAAGATGTACCAAGAGGAGAAGACATTATTGAGGCAGATGCTGGATTCAGGAGTTGTGCAGAGTAGTCAGAGCCCTTGGGCGGCACCGTTGGTGCTCGTCAAGAAGAAGGATGGGACCATCCGGTTCTATGTAGATTACAGGAAGCTCAATGCCTGCTCTGTGCGAGACTCATATCCTTTACCCCGCATAGAGGAATCCTTGACAGCGTTGGAGAAAGCCAAGTACTTCTCCACCTTGGATCTAGCAAGCGGATACTGGCAAGTGGCCGTGGCCGAGAAAGACAAGGAAAAAACTGGCTTCATCCTCCCTATGGGATTGTTCAAGTTTAACCGGATGCCCTTCTGGCTCATAACCTGAAGGTGAAGCCAAAGAAGTGCGACCTCTTCAAGAGAGAGATTGAGTACCTGGGCCACATAGTGTCACAAGATGGAGTTCTGCCTTCACCAGAAAAAGTGGCTGCTATCCAGAAGTGGCCAGTTCCTCGAACCATGCGGGAACTCCAGGCCTTCCTTGGACTCGCCGGGTACTACTGATGGTTTGTCAAAGATTTTGCAAAGGTGGCGGGTCCTCTGAATGAACTGCTGAGGGGGACCGCCGGAGTGCCGAAGACCCAGTGCATCTCCTGGGACCAGAGGCGAGAGGAGGCCTTCGAGGCTTTAAAGAATGCTCTTCAGCCCCGATTTTGGCCTACGCAGATTTTGATCAACCGTTCCTGTTGTACACAGATGGTAGCCTTCATGTACTCAGTGCAGTACTTTCCCAAATACAGGATGGAGATGAGAGAGTCATCGGGTATTCCAGTAGGTCCCTGCGAGACAGTGAAAGAAACCCCCATAATTACAGCTCTTTCTGGTTAGAGCTCCAGGCCCTCGTGTGGGCCATGACAGAAGTTTGCAGGCTTCCTGGCAGGAACCAAGATTCAAGTTCGAATGGACAATAATCCCCTGCCCCACCTTGAGAATGCTAAATTGGGGGCCTTAGAACAACGGTGGGTGGCTCGCCTGGCCAAGCTTGATTTTACCATCCGTTATCGCTCTGCTACTGAAAATGCAAATGTCGATGGCCTGTCACGAGTGACAGTGGGGGATCTCGATGAACAACTTGAAGAGGAAGAAACCCCAGACTTCCGTAAGTTCAAGACCCCAGTGGTTGCGGTCCAGTCAAGTAGGGAGGCCTGCGCACTACCTCGATCTCTGGGGAGAACCAATGAAGAGTGGGGAATTGTTGAAGATGAAGATGGAGGGCTGAGACAGATTAAAGGCTGGGTAGCGCAGAAGTGGAAGCCAGGCAAACAAGAGAGAGAGTCTGGATGCTGAGATGAAGAATGTCTTACACCAGTGGGATAGGCTGGAGGTGCGAGAATCGGTGCTATAACTCAAGAGGCAACAGCCGAAAGATACTGAAGTAAGGTTGCTGGTGGTCATCCCAGGAGAAATGGCCCAAGAAGTGGCTAAAGATGCCCATGAATTCAGAGCCTACTTCGGGTCCACAAAGACCTACCAGTGGTTACAGCGGCACATGCACTGCCCCCGGTTGGGGTTCGTGGTAGAAGAGGTTTGCTGGCAATGTCGGGTATGTGACCTCATTAAGAGTACTGAACAAAGGGCACCCATCCAGACCATACATACTAAGGAACCGCTAGAAGTCTTGATGATCGACTATCTCCTTGTGGGACACTCAACCCGGGGTCCATAGTACTGTTTGGTGATGACCGACCATTTCTCCAAGTTCGCGGAAGTCACCCCGACTAGAGATCAGACTGCCGAGTCGGTGGCACGGGCCATCTGTCAAGACTTCATCAGAGTGTATGGGTGCCCAAAGCGCATCCACTCTGACCAAGGTGCATGTTTCCAAGGCAAGGTGATGGAAGAACTGTATCGTTTGTACGGCATCGAGCGGTCCCGGACCACCCCTTACCATCCTCAAGGAAATGGAGCATGTGAACGCTTCAACCGAACCTTACTTCAAATGCTGAGGATGTTGGAAGAGGACAAGAAGGCATGCTGGCCAGATTTCCTGCCAGAGTTGGTCTGGACCTACAATAGGGTCCATTCCACCACGAGTTACACCCCCTATCTGCTGCTGTTTGGAAGAGCTGGACGAGAGATCATTGAATTGAAGTTGGAACAGCCAGAGGAGCTAATGGAGCGAAGCGTCACTTCATGGGTGAAAGAACATCGGAAACGACTGCAAACAAACTGCGGTTGGTGAGTCAGCAGCTACAGAACAAAGAACATACGGGCCATAAACCGATTTTAAGAGATACCGCTCCGACCCGGGGACCGAGTATTAGTCAGGGAGAAACGCCCCAAGGTTAAACTAAGCGAGAGATGGGAAGTACAGCCTTACAAAGTCATCGAGCGAGTGTATGCTGACGGTCCGATCTACAAGGTGCAGGTTGAGAATGGGGCGTCCACCCCTAGAGTGCTCCACAGAAATATGCTGCGGCCATGCCGGTCTGAGGCCCATTCTGTACCATTGCCACCTGCAAGCGCTGCCCCACTTCCTGAACTTGTTTTGCCTGCTAATGAAATAAATGATGAATGGTAAACCGGTCCTGACACCGTGGGGGGTCCTCAGGCACACAGAGAAGGTAATCTTCTGGATGTACCACTACCGCCACGTGACGACGAATCCCGAAAAGAACCTACTACAACTCCTGCAGCAAGTGTTCCTCTGGAAGATAGTCAAGAGCTCTGGAGATCCCAGAGATCTACTGCAGGGGTTCCACCTGTCCGATACGTAGAACAGTGTTCTCTGTCTGTTTTACCGATTTTGTTGCCTCCTCTACAGGTGCTGTTCCCGCTTTGCAAGTTTCTTCATTTCACTGCAGCCTTGATGCTGTGATGGCCGAGGACAACCATCTTTAAGTAGGGAGGCATGTAAGGGGCTGACATTGCTATGGACAGCAGAGACATGCTGCCCCTTTAAAAGACAGCACCCCCTTGGCTGATGCGATGGTACATTCAATTCTACCCTTCAAAAGTCTACTTTGGTTTGCTCTTCCAGCTATGGAGAGGGGAGGGGCTGTTTTCCCAGAGTGTGTTTGGAGCTGGGAGTCTGCAGGAGACTGACGTGAGGAGAAAAACGTACAGCTTGTAACTGACTGAAATTGTGGATTGTGTGTACCCTTCTGGGGATAATGAAGGTGGTTTTCCTGTGATGCTGCGAGGAGCCAGGAAGATCTACAAGGAAGGAATGTAGAAGATGGAGTTCACCGTTTCTAGGAACAGGCTTGGAATCTTCACACAAGGACAGGACCACGTTGCACAGAGCTTCCAGGGAGGGCATCACATCATCTTGCAGAGAACTGCAGGGGGCCCCCAGGAAGGAACTGAGACACCAACTTCACCGTGAGTGTTAACCCCGTGTGTGCACATGTTTAGGGCTTAGGATAGGCTGCAATAGACCGAGCACGGTAGCCGTGCAGCCGAAGTTGCAGCGGCCAGTCAGGCTATAGTTAGAGTAGCAGCATACTGCACTTTATTGCATTGTTTGCCTTTTGAAAGAATACACTGATCTGTAATAGTTGGTGCACCGTGCCATTTGTAGAGCCCTGCTAGAGAATATCACTTTTTTAAATTGTTTTATGTCATTGCATACCCCTGTTTACACTTTCCTAACACTGCATTCCTTGCCTGCAAATAAATTAGCCCTTTGTTGCTTGCACCTCATCTTGTGTACCGTAGTCTCCCTGCATTGTGGTGGTCCCCGGCCATTGCTTCAATGCCCTCACAGTAAATTCCTACACATAGCCCTTCACACGTACAGTATGGTGAGCCAACTGTACCCACCTTCCTCAAAGTATGATACCCCCACAGTGACACCAAAACAGTATGATGGTTCCAATCCATCCCTTCATATAGTATAATGGTCACCACACAGTTCTCCACACAGTATGGTGACCCCAACACAACCCTGTACATTGTATAATGATCCGCACATAGAATAACGACCCCCATATAGTCCTCCAAATAGTATAATGGTATCACATAGCCCTCCAAATTGTATAATTGCCCCCACATAGCCCTCCAAACAAAATAATGGCCCACACATAGCCATCCAAACAGTATTTTGGGCCCCACATAGCTCTCCAAACTGTATAATGGCCCTTGCATAGCCCTGCACATCATATAAGGGCCCCACATAGCCATGCACATTGTGTATAGGATCCCAATTAGCCCTGTGCACTGTATAATGGCCCACACATAGCCTTGAAAACTGTGTAATGTCTCACACATAGCCCTACAAACAGTATATTTGCGCTCAAAAAGCACTAAAAAACAGTAAAATAGTCCTACATAGCCCGTAAACAATATAATGACCACCACATAGACTTCAAAACAGAATAATGGTTCCCACGCAGCTCTCAAACAGTACAATGGCCCCCACATAGCCCTGCAAACAGTATAATGGCAACCACATAACCCTGACAACTGTATCATGGACCCCAAATAACCCTGCACACTGCATAATGACTCCCAAATAGCCGGCAAACAGTATAATGGCCCCCATTTATTACAAAAAAAAAATACTCCCCTTTCCTCCTTTGGTAGAAAGTGTTCTGAAGTTCTGAACATCTCTGCAGATCAGGTGCAATGTAGTGACATCATGCCAGCTGCGCTGAGACATCAGGGAGAATAATGGAGGAAGGAGCTGAAGGCTCCCTCTTCCATCATTTTCAACCATAGCAACCGTTCAATTTTGTTTTACTCTGCCATTTTAATTTGTACAGTTACACTGAGCTTTACTGTATGTGTAGATTTTCCACATAAAATTGCATTAGATGTAGAAAATCTGCAGGAAAAAAATGCACATGCATTTTTACTTAAGTTCCCCCAAAAAATCAGAAACTTGAAAAAAAAAAAATAAAAGTTTGATTTAGTATCATCATTTTCCGAGAACTGTAACACTTTTACTTTTCTGTCAATAAAGCTGTAAGAGGGCTTGTTTTTTGTACCCTAAACTGATGGTTTCATTGATACATATTTGGAGTACACTCAATGTTTTAATAGTTTTTATTGCATTTTTTTTAGTGAGGTGAAGTGACTAAAAACAATTCTGTGGATTTAATTTTTTTCTCCTTACAGTGTCAATTAATTCAGATTTGTTAATTTTAAATTTTGATACATTAGACTATTAGGAACCTGGCGATACAAAATATGTTTTTTTTAGATGTTTTTAATCTCTTTAGTTTTCATGAAAAAAGGGTGGTGATTCAATTTGAATTTTTAAAAAAATATTTTTAAAACTTTTTTATTTTCTAGTTCTATTTGGGGACTTGAACCTGTGATTGTTGGATGAATATTAAATATACAGTGGCATGCAAAAGTTTGGGCACCTGTGGTCATAATTACTGTTATTGCGAACAGTTAAGCAAGTTGAAGATGAAATGATCTCTCAAAGGCCTAAAGTTAAAGATGACACATTTCCTTCGTATTTTAGGCAAAAAAAAAATTTCATTTTTTACATTTTAAAAATTACAAAAAGGAAAATGGGCAGATGCTACAGTTTTGGCACCCTGCATAGTTAGTGCCTAATAGCACCCCATTTTGAAAGTATCGCAGTTTGTAAATGCATTTTGTAGCCAGCCAAGAGTCTTTCAATTCTTGTTTGAGGGATTTTCATCCATTCTTCCTTTAAATATTTTTCCAGTTCTGTGAAATTCCTGGGTCGTCTTGCCTGCACTGCTATTTTGAGGTCTAGACACAGATTTTCATTGATGTTCAGATCAGGGGACTGTGAGGGCCATTGTAAAGCCTTTAGCTTGTGCTTTTTAAGGTAGTCTATTGCAGATTTTGACAAGTGATTAGAATCATTATCCATTTGGAGAAGCCATTCTCTTTTCCACTTCAGCTTTTTTTTTTACAGATGGTGTTGTGTTTGTGTAAGGTGCTAGCAGGAACGCGGGATGCAGTGATGAGCAGGAGGCAGAACAAGAGTTAACGGGTATTTTATGCAGAGATTAATCAGCAATCAGTACTCCACGCAGAGAGATCGCAGAAACATAATAATACTGTCATGATCCAGGATGGGGTTTCGCTTTGGCCCGTCCTGGTCTGATTGGGGGTTAATTGTTCCTCCTCTCCCTGGCAGAGGGCGGCTATTTAATGCTCACTGCAAATATATAAGCCGCGGAGACACCATCACATGTTTCTCAACGCAGGCAGTGACTAGCCAGGTCTTTCACCGGGAAGGAACAAAAGGGCAGTCTCCAGTGAAGGAAACCACCTATGCCAAAACATGGTATCCATCCACAGACAGCTGTTTTGGGGTATTGCCCCTCATCAGTGTGGAGTAGGAAACTGGCTAGTGGGAGCAATGCCTAGTAACAGACCATGAAAAGAGGAGGATGAATGACCTCATGGAGATCAACATCCGACACTGCGGAGACACCATCACGTGTTTCTCAACGCAGTGATTCTAGAGCACTGCTCCCATCCCTTATGGGAAATATGTAAAACATGCAAATATATAAGCCGTGGAGACACCATCACAGACAGCTGTTACGGATGGATACCATGTTTTGGCATAGGTGGTTTCCTTCACTGGAGACTGCCCTTCCCGTGTTTGTTCCTTCCCGGTGAAAGACCTGGCTAGTCACTGGCTAGTCAGTGCCTGCGTTGAGAAACATGTGATGGTGTCTCCGCGGCTTATATATTTGCATGTTTTACATATTTCCCATAAGGGATGGGAGCAGTGCTCTAGAATCACTGCGTTGAGAAACACGTGATGGTGTCTCCGCAGTGTCGGATGTTGATCTCCATGAGGTCATTCATCCTCCTCTTTTCATGGTCTGTTACTAGGCATTGCTCCCACTAGCCAGTTTCCTACTCCACACTGATGAGGGGCAAATGAGAAACTGGGTCTGAGCAGAAAAAGTAAATTAATGTGCATGCAAAATGTAATTGCATATGAACACATGACCTTTACACAGAGAAAACCAAAAGCAAAACACAAAACAAATATCCTGGAATAAAAAAGTAAAAAAATATATTGCAAAAATTGCATGAAGGTAGTAATAATAGTAATAATAAGGGTATTTAGTTAACATAATTTTGATCAAAATAATGTAGAAGCCATCCCGCCACGTCACGGCAACCCTTGTGGGACAGTCCTAACTCTTGTATTTAAAACCTTTCCACTTGTCAAGTGACGTAAATGTGAACAAGGACAGAGGGACTGAACCACCAGTAATAGTATAGGCCAGACAGGATGGATTTTCCAACTCAGAAACAGGGCGGTCACACCCTTATATGCACAGAATGCACAATGAAACAAATGAGAAACTGGGTCTGAGCAGAAAAAGTAAATTAATGTGCATGCAAAATGTAATTGCATATGAACACATGACCTTTACACAGAGAAAACCAAAAGCAAAACACAAAACAAGATCTGACCTCTGTTTTGCCCGACTCCAAGTTTTCTGTCTTCTCTGAAAGCAGGATGCTAAGCCCCGCCCCTTGGCAGTTACATGACCGTAGGTCCCGTGCCGGCTTGTTAAACTTCATCACTAACGTCCTGTGCACCTATACTTTCTAGCTATCCTGGTCCCCAGGGGTCCCTACAGTGCGGGTGAGTCCCTGCTCAGCGGAGGCTGTACGCCGGCTCTGTCAGGATCCTGATATTATAACTGACCAATACCATTTTTTTTCTCTGCTCCCATTCTCCTGTGTATGTGATGGATCCTATGCACGCTCTTTCTGAGCAGGTTAAACACCTGGCCCAGATGTCTCAGAAACTCCTTGGAGAACAACGAGTCCTGGCTCAGTCTCAGCAGCTGATCGCTGACACTGTGCAGGGGGTTTTCTCATCCGAGGCTCGGGATGTTACATTAGTTTCCCCTGAGTCTCCAGTGAAGTTACCAGATACCTTTTCTGGAAATAAAAAAGAGTTCAGAGTTTTCAAGGAGGGCTGTAAGCTTTTTTTTTTTCATTGAGACCACACTCTTCTGGGGATGAAGGTCAGAGAGTGGGGGTCATTATGTCTCTGTTAAGGGGAGCCCCCCAAGCTTGGGCTTTCTCCCTTCCGACCACAGCCCCTGAGCGTATGACGGTAGATGCATTTTTTAAGGCCCTGGGGCATATTTATGATGAGCCTGATTGTATGCGTATGGCTGAGGACATGGTGATGAGTGTGTGCCAGGGAAAGCACTCAGCCGAGTGGTTTTGTACAGAATTCAGATGCTGGGCTGCTGAGGTCTGCTGGAATCATGCCGCCCTCCGGGGTTTGTTCCGTAGAGGCCTGTCTGAATATCTGAAAGATGCTTTGGCTCTCCACCCTCTGCCTGATTCCCTGGAGGATGCTATGACACAGGCTGTCCGAATGGATCGCCGGCTACGGGCGAGGGGAGTGAAAAGTGAAAGACCGTTATTCTCCCAAGGAAGGGGAGCCAGTCCTATATTGGAGATCGCGGAGATGGGAACCATCGACCTCAAGGAAAGTGAAAGGAGACAACGGCACGTGGGAAAAGGCTGTTTTCACTGTGGCGATTCTGGACTGTTATGAACGGAGTCAACGTAGGAGGCAGACACAAAAATAGAAGCTACGTCCAGAAAACCAGAGAAGTTGGCAACTATCAGATTGCAGACCCCTGAACCTATCAACACAACTAGCAGTAGCCGTGGGGGGTTCCTACGGTGCCCTAGACCCCTCGATCACAGCCAGAGAGCTAAATAGCCTAAAGACAGAAAAGGAAATCTAAACTGCCCCAGAGCAGACCCCAAAGTAAAAGGCAGCCCCCAACATATAATGACGGTGAAGCAAGATGAAAAAACACTCACACAGATTGAAAGATAGGCTGAGCAAACGATGGGGCCCAAGCTAACTAAACAGAACAGGAAAGGAAGGTTGCTGTCTGCAATCTGCCAAAACCCTATCAAAGACATAAGCCAACAAGCTGATATGGAAAAAGACCCTGAAGCAGCTAGGCTTCAAAAACTAAATCAGCACTCAGGTATTTTCAGAAGACAGAGCTAAAGGAATTCAGCTCACCCCAGCAGGGAATGGCAGAAATCCAGAAAAACAAAGCCAAACAAAGTCAAAGCACAAATGCAAAAAGCCGAGCAGAAAAATTAGCTTTAGAAGAGCAGGAATTCAGACTGGTCTCCAAGGATCCCACAGAGAAATCACCCGCAGGGCAGAAGGGCGTTGGCAGCCTTATATCCAGTCAGTAACTCCACTCAGCCAGTCATCATCATTAGGCTCAGGCTCACTACCTTTCTTTACCAGAAGAGGGAGTTCATCGGGCCTCAGTAGTGAAGGGGAAAATTAACTCACAACACTGGACATTGGAGAAAGGTGTGCCCCTCCCGTCCACTAACCAAGCGACTGAGCCCGGGTGAATGTCGTGGAGGTCACCCAGGCTCTCAGGTACCTTTTTCTGCCTTCTCTAAAATGTTGTTGCAAGTGGAACTTTGTTGTGGGAGTGTCTCCACATCCACTTCTGCCTTCGTGGATTGCGGATCAGCATTGAACTTTATTGACTCTGATTTGGTATCCAGGTGTAAGTTAGGGACAGTTAGGTTGGAGACTCCTATTCACATTGCGGCCATTGACAAAACACAACTGGTAAAGAATGACATTATGTTTCGTACTGAAGAGTTTCTCCTTAAAGTGAGTTCCTTGCACCAGGAACGTATTTCATGTTTTGTGATGGACAACCTGCCAGCGGGACTGGTGTTGGAATTCCCCTGGTTACAATTGCATAATCCTGTAATTAATTGGGAATGTCGGGACATTGTTAAATGGGGTCCCTATTGTTCTGAGAAATGTCTTGATACTGTGTCTGTGTCGTCCGTGGGTCTGGAAGGTATTCCGGAGTGCCTGATAGACTATACGGACGTTTTCTCCAAAAAAGAGGCTGAGGTTTTACCACCACACTGCCCATTTGATTGTGCCATTGACCTGGTTCCAGGTGCTAAATTGCCCAAGGCCCGCTTGTATAACATTTCGAGTCCAGAACAGGCTGCGATGAAGGAGTATATTTCCGAAAGCCTCCGTAAGGGACACATTCGTCCTTCTGTTTCTCCTGTGGCGGAGGGGTTCTTTTTTGTAAAGAAAAAAGACGGTGGTTTACGCTCATGCCTCGATTTTCGTGAGTTAAATAAGATAACTGTGAGGAATACGTATCCCCTTCCACTTATTCCTGATTTAAACAACCAATTGTCCGGAGCTAAGTGGTTTTCAAAATTAGATCTACGGGGAGCGTATAACCTTATCCGAGTCCAAGACTGAGATGAATGGAAAACCGCTTTTCTCACTACTGAAGGGTTGTTTGAAAATCTGGTCATGCCTTTCGGCTTGACCAATGCTCCAGCGGTCTTCCAAAACTTCATAAATCACGTGTTCTCTGATTTTATTGGATGTTTTTTGGTGGTATATTTGGATGACATATTGATCTATTCCCCTGATAAACAGACTCACATTGGTCATGTTTGGGCAGTAATCCAAAGGCTCCGGGAGAACTGTCTCTTTGCTAAACTGGAAAAATGTTTCTTTTTTGTTCAGGAACTGTCTTTTCTGGGGTTCATTGTGTCTGCTGAGGGGTATCGCATGGATCCTAATAAGGTGCAGGCCATTGTCAAGTGGGTTCAACCTTGTGATTTGAAGGCTCTGCAGCGTTTCCTAGGGTTCGCCAATTACTATCGCAAATTTATAAAGGGGTTCTCACAGGTGGTTAAACCCCTCACAGACATGACTCAAAAGGGGGCCGATATCAAGAATTGGTCAACCACAGCAGTAGCGGCATTTCAGTTTTTGAAAACATGTTTCATGTCGGCCCCGGTTCTTGTTCAACTGGACCCGTATGAACCATTTATTGTTGAGGTAGATGCCTCAGAGGTGGGGGTGGGGGTGGTATTGTCCCTGGGACCCGCCACTTTGACCAATTTAAGACCTTGCACCTTTTTCTCAAAGATATTCTCTCCTGCGGAGAGAAACTATGATGTGGGAAATCGAGAACTTCTGGCCGTTAAGTTGGCCTTTGAAGAATGGAGGCATTTTTTGGAGGGGGCTGCCCATCCTATAACCGTGATTACGGACCACAAAAACCTAGCTTATATTGAGTCAGCTAAGAGGTTGACTCCTAGACAGGCTAGATGGTCACTTTTTTTTCCCGATTCAACTTCTCGATCACTTTTCGGCCAGGATCTAAAAATGTCAGAGCAGATGCCTTGTCACGCAGTCTAGATCCGGTGTCCCCCCCGGAACCTCCATCCTCCATTCTTCAGCCTGGGGTGGTGGTGGCAGGTATTTCGAATATGTTGGAACGAGAGATTCGGGAAGCCCAGTCTCTTGCACCGCCGGCTAAGCCGTGGACAAACTTTTTGTGCCAGCTCAACTTCGCCTTAAGGTCCTCCGGGAGTTCCATGACTCAGTTCTGGGTGGACATCCAGGGATCTCGGCTACCCGGAAGGCCATTTCTAGAGTATTCTGGTGGTCTGCTTTAGCCTCTGATGTTGGGGAATATGTGTCTGCTTGTGATGTTTGTGCCCGTGCAAAAACCCCCCATAACCGGCCGGCCAGGGAATTGGTACCACTGCCAATTCCTGAGAGACCATGGACGCATTTGTCCATGGATTTCATCACCAACCTTCCCCCCTCCAAGGGTAATACCGTCGTCTGGGTTGTGGTGGACAGGTTTAGTAAGCAGGCACACTTTGTACCTTTGGCAGCTCTACCTAATGCGGAAACATTGTCCAGATTGTTTGTTGAGCATGTGGTGCGGTTGCATGGGGTACCTTTGAATGTGGTGTCTGATAGAAGAGTGCAATTTGTTTCCAGATTTTGGAGGGCTTTTTGTAAAAGGTTGGGTATTGGTCTGTCCTTTTCATCTGCTTATCATCCAGAGACTAATGGGCAAACCGAGCGGACCAATCAGTCTCTGGAGCAAATTTTGCGTTGCTTGACCTCAGACCGACAAGGTGATTGGTGTTCTGTGTTACCGGTGGCTGAGTTTGCATTTAACAACAGCGTTAACCAGTCTACGGGTACATATCCCTTTTTCTGCAATTATGGGTTTCATCCTCATTTTGGAAAATTTTCCCGTTTGAATTCTGGGTGTCCTGGGGCGGATGAGACGATCCAGTGGTTGGGGGAGGTATGGCGAGAGGTCCAGAGTAATATTACAAAGGCCCTGGACAAATTAAATTTTTTTGCGGACAAAAAACGATCCGCGGGACCGGTGTTTCAGATTGGGGATAAGGTATGGTTGTCCACCAAGAATATAAGACTCAAGGTCCCCTCTGCGAAGCTTGGACCCAAGTTTATCGGTCCTTATGAAATTACCGAGGCAGTTAACCCCGTGGCTTTTCGGGTGCGTCTCCCGCCATCTCTGTGGATCCCTAATGTTTTTCATAAGGCCCTTTTGAAACCTGTGAGGTCTGCTGGGGATGGATTATCAGCTTCCCCAACACCAGTTTTGGTAGACGGGCAGTCGGAGTACGAGGTGGAACGAATTGTCCACTCCAGTTTGGTCCGTCGTGCTCTTCAATATCTGGTACATTGGAAAGGCTACGGTCCTGAAGAACGGTGGTGGGTTCCTGCTCGATCGGTCCATGCGGATCGGTTGGTCCGAGCCTTTCACGCCAAGTACCCTGAGAGACCTGGGGTCCGGTGGCCCCCATTGAGAGGAGGGTACTGTCATGATCCAGGACGGGGTTTCGCTTTGGCCCGTCCTGATCAGACTGGGGGCTAATTGTTCCGCCTCTCTCTGGCAGAGGGCGGCTATTTAATGCTCACTGGACCTAGGTCCGGTGTCAGTTATACTCCTGCCCTTGGCTGAGTTAGTTGACCTTGTGCGTACGTGTGCCTTGTGCCTGATATCTAGCTTGCTTGTTTGGTTTTGATCCAGTTCTGTCCCTGTTACGAGTTCTGCCTGTCCCTCTTGTACTGCGCTACCTCTCGTGTATGACTCTCTGCTTGTGACCCGACTTCTCTCTGCTCGTCCCTTTGGTACCGCGTCACCCTCTTGTGTATGACCTTTGGCTTTGTCTGACCTCCCGTCTGTTTATCCCTTCTGTACCTCGCTGTCCATACTGTGAATGGCCTCCGTTTTGCCCGACTCTGAGTTTTCTGTCTTCTCTGAAAGCAGGACGCTAAACCCCGCCCCTTGGCAGTCACATGACCGTAGGTCCCGTGCCGGCTTGTTAAACTTCATCACTAAGGTCCTGTGCACCTATACTTTCTAGCTATCCTGGTCCCCAGGGGTCCCTACAGTGCGGGTGAGTTCCTGCTCAGCGGAGGCTGTACGCCGGCGCTGTCAGGATCCTGATAAATACAAATACAGGAAAGATGAACAGTGTGGCTATAACGTTAATAACGATCGGTAAAGGAATGGATCAAACTTATCAGTCTGTAGCTCCCGGCCGGTAAAGGTTACACGATTCCACGATGTCGACACAGGTGACACGAGAAGTCTCTGAAGTGATCCCGGATGAAGTCAAAACAATGTCTCTTGAACTAAATGGCAGTTCCTTGCGAGGGCATCCGGTCCTGGTGCATGGTTTTGCACAGGGAGTAGAAGATGTAAAAACCAAGTGGGCCACAAAGTTCCGTAGAGGGAACTTCAGAGTCAGCGTGTTACGCGTGGTCTGTTTGGTAAAGATTGTCAGGCACTGCGGAGAATGCTGTCCAGTCAGAGCTCTCCGGTGTGGAAGTCTGCCGAGAGCTCGGCTCTATCTCAACGCAGGCTGTGTGCGTAGAAGCGGGTAAACAGCGGCATCGGCCTGCTTTTTGGCGTGGAGCAGGGGAGACTGAGTCAACCTTCTCCTTGCGTGTTCTCTGTCTTCCTGCCAGAAGTTCCCCTTTCGTGCACTCAACCCCTTTTATCCCTACCCCACCCCCTGCAGTCAGGTGCCAAGGTCTGCTCCAGTCAGAAAGTGCTTCCCCCCTCAACATTAGTGACAGCCTCGATGGTTCCAGCCCAGACACACAAGAAGCTGCACCAGCCCAGTGCATCTCCCTACATTCCTCCACTCCTTTTGCTTTCCATTCCATGGGTGAGAATTCTCGAGAACTGCGTGGGGGTTTTCTTTCCTCCTGTATTTTCTGTTGCCAGATAAATTGATCTTGCTCATAACGATTGGGGGGGTTTGCCAGCTGTTGTACGTTCGGAGAGCCGTAAATTGGAGTAGTGGAGTCTTCTGGGATGGTAGAATCCGTTGACACTGTCAGGGGCCTGGATGTGGCTGTACTCTCTGAGACATCTTCCTGGGGGACCTTGAGCCCGTTCTGTACCTTCCTCATCTTCTTTTAAAACAGGAACTGACTTGACGGTTTCTGGCATCCTTCCACTTGTACTGGATCTTTAGACAAGCAAGGCCGAAGCATGTTCTGGTAAACTACTCGAGTAGCAGAGTTTCTGTCTCCCTCAGATTGAATCTCATACACAGGGCCTTCAGAGCTGACTCGCCTTTTTACCCAATAGGGGTCTTTTTCCCAGCGATTTTCAAGTTTGTTCCATGGACATTTGTCTCGCACTAGGACGCGGTCCCCAGTTTGAAGGTCTATTGCTCGTGGTGGAATTCTGTCAGCATGCTCCAATTCTCAGTCTGGTCTGTACTAGATGATGCAGGGTCTGTAGACGATGTCGATGTTCTCAGACCCATGAAGACACTCATACTTGTGAGCCGCTTTCCTCTGGATCTAACTCTAACTCGGTGATGCCTTTACCATCCCTGCCAAACTGGAGTGAATAGGGAGTGTAACCTGTGGTATTATGCACTCGATTGTTATAGACTCAGACCAACTCTGAAACGAATTCAGGCCACCGGTCCTTCCAATCTTCTTCCAAAGTTCTCAGCATTTGGATGAGTGTACGGTTAAAGTGATAACAAGCACCATTACCCTGCGGGTGATATGGTGTGGTCCGGGATTTATCAAATCGGTACAGGCGATGGAGCTCTTCCATCACCTTCCTCAAAAACAGGCTCCCTGGTCAGAATGAGATGGGGAACTTAGATTGTGAGCCCCATCGGGGACAGTGCCAATAATGTCTGCAAAGTGCTGTGGAAATATAGCGCTATAGAAATTAGTAAAATAGATAAATAAAATAAATCCATTTTGGACAGCCATAAACCTGGATAAAATTTTTACAGATGGCATACGCAACGGATTCTGCAGTTTGGTCTTTGGTGGTCACAACTGTGAATTTTGTAAAATGATCCACCATTACTAAGCAATGTTCATATCCCTGGTGAGCCGGTCCGATGGTCAAATAGTCTACCATTAATAACTCAAAGGGAGCAGATGTCACAATCGATTGTATCGGAGCCTTCTGCTTGGGTGGTTTCGCATGTTCGACAAGCTCTGCATGTCTCTTCAACTACCACCTTAAGCCCGGGATGATAAATGAACTGCTGTAACCACTGTAAAGTCTTTTCCTGGCTAAAGTGCGCTCCTTTTTCATGGGCCTCGGTGGAAATCTTGGTTAACAGAGTTTTTGGAACTAGGACTTGGCAGGTGACCCCCCAGCTCTGTTTGGAGTTGCACTTTCCAATACTGTACCCCATTATTTATCAGAAGGCGTTCCCACTGATGAAGGACCCGCAGAGTCTCTGGAGACAGTGTTCCTTTCTGCCAGACTGGGGAGTCTCTTTGAAGTTACACACCGCCTCAGTAGAGCAAGCTTTCCATCTTCTTGGTGCAAGTGGACCCATTCATCCCGAGATCGCCCTAAGACTCCTCCCGGGAACTATGTTTGTATCTGGTCCTGCGTTGTCACCACCGTCGTGGTGGGCTCTAGAAACCCGGGAATCTCTTCACTTTCCAGTTCCTCATCTCTATTCCTTCCAGGTTCTCGATGTTTTAATGTGGATAGAGCATCAGCATGAATGTTCTCTGCTCCTCTCTTGTATGTGATTCTATACCGAAACTTCACCATTCTGGGCACCCATCGTTGTTCCAGGGTCCCTAGCTTCGCATTCTCCAGATGAGCTAGAGGATTATTATCGGTGCGCACTAGAACTTTAGACCCGGACAGATATTCCGCAAACCTCTCCATCATAGCCCACATCAACGCAAGAAGCTCCAACTTGAAGAAACTTTAGTTGTCCTGATTACGTTCAGAATCGTGAAGGGAGGGATTCGCATAAGCAATCACCTTCTCTCTTCTGCCCTGAATCTGCGACAACACAGCCCAAGTCCATGCAATCTCATGTCATTTTGGAGAATAAACGGTTGAGAAAAGTCTGCATAAGCCAGCACAGGAGCTTCAGTCAAGGCTTTCTACAGGTCTTGGAAAGATTCCTCCTGATGTTCTTTACAACAAATCTCACAGTTCTTTGCGCCAGAGGGCACTCCTTTCAACAGTTCTTGTAGCGGTCTGGCTCGCTGAGCATAATTTTTCACAAAGCGGCGATAGAACGCAGCCAGTCCTAGGAATGCTCAACAACCTTTTTTGACTCCGGAGTGAGCCAGTGTTGTATCGTTGCAATCTTCTCCCGAGAGGGTTTTACTCCTTCAGCAGACGCAACATGACCCAGGTACTCAATCTGATTGCGGAACAGATGACATTTTTGGGGTTTCACCTTCAACCTGTATTTCAGCAAGCGACTCATCACTTGTTCTAGATGTTGTAAGTGTTCCTCAAATGAATCAGCGTAAACTATAATATCTAAATAGATTAGGGTAGCTTCAAAGTTCAGATCACCTAGACATCTTTCCATGAGATGTTGAAAAGTTCCAGGGACATTAGCCAACCTGAAAGGCATTCGGTTGAATTCAAATAAGCCCATGGGCAGAATAAAGGCAGTCTTTGCTCGGTCCTGTTCGGACATCGGTGTTGTGAACACTTTTTACCTGCCTTCTGAGTTTGGGCTCCCTCTGGTGGTTGCTGCTGGTAATGGA
Organism: Dendrobates tinctorius; assembly: GCF_039654945.1. NCBI lineage: Eukaryota > Metazoa > Chordata > Amphibia > Anura > Dendrobatidae > Dendrobates > Dendrobates tinctorius. The sequence goes on from NW_027361848.1 coordinate 399,009, forward strand.
GCTGGTCTGGCTGACAGAAGTCAATCACTTGAGGAGGATGATTGGAGGTCAAGTGTTACAGACTGGAGAGATTTAAGTGAGCAACCTTCCCTCAGTTGTTGCCGGTGATTTGGTTTTCTTCCTGAGCATTTTGGAAGTCTGCTTGCCTCCTGCTTTGTCCTGCATCTTTCAGATAAGTTATTTGTCTGCTTGAAACTTTTTTGCATTTGATCCATTTTGTGCTTTTCTCTGATTTTTTTCTCTGCTGGTGTGAGTTCAGCCTTGTTCACTGCTGGGACCTGTGCTGGACTCTGTTCCATATGCCACAGCTCATGTTAGTCTTTTCAGTATTTCTAATCCCCTGTTATATTAGTAACTTTTGTTTCGCGTCCAGTTCACACCAGAGTTCTGATTTAGTGGGGGAGAGGTCGTGTGGCCTCAGTATTTTTGCATATCAGACATGTTGGATTTTTTCTTAGAGTTTTTTGCGTGATTGCAGACAGTATCCTTTCCTGTCCTGTTCTATCTAGACAGTTTGGGCCCCATAATTTGCTTACTCTATTTTCTGCCTGTGTTTTGTGCCTCATCTTGTCTCACCGGCAATATATGCTTGGGGGCTATCTATTCCTTTGGGGTTCTACTCCTGGGCAGTTTAGCTTTCCCCTTTCTCTCTTTAGTAGAGTTGAGCAAAACGGGTCGGCCAAATTCAGACTTAGCCGACTTTTGCTAAAGTCAGGTTTCACAGATCGAAACCCGACCATAGCATGAGGTCGGCCATGAAGTCACCGACTTGAACTCCAAAGTCGCATTACCCATAATGCTTCCAGCGCCTTTTCTCATCCAATCATCAAGGACGCACACTGTGGGCAATGCAATTACATAGGCAGAGGCCCCCACCATGTTAGAGAAAGGCATTGAAGTGATTGGCTGGCTTTGTGTGGTGTCACAGTGCCTATAAAAGGCCGTGACCGCCGACCGCCATCTTACTTCTGCCGATCTTAGCATAGGGAGAGGTTGCTGCTGCTCGTTCTCAATAGGGAGAGTGTTTAGGCAGGCCAAAAAACAAAAAAATAGCTTCTGCTGATAGCGAATGTCACTGTCCAACACAACAGTATAGTGTGCAATGACAGGGGAGGATATATTTATGTGTCGCAGCTCTGTTGGTTATTATATATATATATATATATATATATATATATATATATATATATATATATATATATAAATACATATACGGACATTTCCATTTCTCTATACACCATATTGAGCTGTCCGATTATCAAACAGTATCTGATATCTGGTGTTCTTATTACGGTCACATCTACAGAGTCAGCGTGTGTGTGACACTCCATAAATACATATACGGACATTTCCATTTCTCTATACACCGTATTGATCTGTCTGATTCTCAAACAGTATTGTATATCTGCTGTTCTTATTACGGTCACATCTACACAGAGTCAGCGTGTGTGTGTGTGACATTCCGTAAATAAAAACAAATACGGACATTTCCATTTCTCTATACACCATATTGAGCTGTCCGATTATCAAACAGTATCTGATATCTGGTGTTCTTATTACGGTCACATCTACACAGAGTCAGCGTGTCTGTGTGACACTCCATAAATACATACACGGACATTTCCATTTCTTTATACACCGTATTGAGCAGTCCGATTATCAAACAGTATCGGATATCTGGTGTTCTTATTACGGTCACATCTACACAGAGTCAGCGTGTCTGTGTGACATTCCGTAAATACATATACGAAGATTGACAGTTTCACCAACAACATATACAGCTGTACACCTCTGATATAGTACCGTATATCTGCTTGTTGGATTATGGTGAAATACATACCGGGTGAGCGTCTGTGACTCACAAAATATATACAGAGATTTCACTTCTTACATACACCTTACACAGCTGTACGCTACTCATACAGTACCATTTCTCTGCTGGTATTTTTGGTACATTTTCCCAAACATGAGGAAGTCTGGTGGAAGAGGCCGCGGACGTGGGCGGGGGAGGCGCAGCTAGTACTGATGGTGGTGGTGGTGGTGCATCGGCTGGTTCTGGCAAAAGCACAATAGCAACTAAGGCAGGAGGTGTTGAGCCTGCGTCATCATCTGGTACAAGAAGGCCTTTAAGGTTCCCTTTTCTGGGAGTAAGACAAGAAAGTACTCATCCTCTCATCCACGTACACTGGCTTTGAACGCCTACATTGCCAAACTGATCTCATTAGAGATGATGCCCTATCATTTGGTAGAAAGCGAAGCTTTCCGAGAGATCATGGCCTACGCTGGCCCATGCTAATACCTACCCAGTCGGCACTTCTTTTCTCGAAAAGCCATCCCTGCCCTGCATGTGAAAGACTGCATTGTCCATGCACTAAAACAGTCAGTAAGTGGAAATGTGCACCTCACAACAGATGCATGGACCAGTAGGCATGGCCAGGGCCGTTACGTGTCCATCACTGCGCACTGGGTTATTGTGGTGGATGCAGGCTCCACAGGGGACAGCAGTGGTGGAGCAGTGCTGCCTAGCCCACGGTATAGGAAACAGTTGGCTGTAAGCGTTCAACCCTTCTCCTCCTCCTCCAGAAGGGAAAGCTCATCGACAGAGCGCAGTCGCATGAGCACTCCATCCACATCTGTCAGTGTTGCACATGAGGTGTCCCACTATCGAACAGCTAGTGCTAAGTGGCAGCAGGCTGTTTTAAAAATGATGCCTTTGGGAGACAGTAGACACACCGAGGAGGTACTGGCCGAATACTTGCATCGACAAACTGAGTCATGGCTGGGCAGTCTACATCTTGAGCTAGGCAAGGTAGTCAGTGATAATGAGCGGAATTTTGTGGCAGCCATAACCCTTTAAAAATTCACACACATACCTTGCCTGGCTCACACCTTGAACCTGGTGGTGCAGTGCTTCCTAAATATTTATCTGGAGTTAACAGCCCTGCTCCATAAGGTGCGAAGACTGTGCTCGCACATTCGTCGGTCAAACGTCCACTCCAGTCATATGCAGAAGCTGCAGTGATCACTCAACCTCCCCAAGCAACGCCTAATCATAGACGTTGCTACAAGATGGAACTCCACCATGCACATGGTTGAGAGGCTGTGCGAACAGAGGCAGGCTGTAATGCATTTGTGGGAGGATACACAGGCAGGCAGCTTGAGGGCAGACATGGAATTGTCGGGTGTGCAGTGGTCAAAGCTGAAAGACCTCTGTAAAGTCCTTCAGTGTTTTGGGGAATGCACACGGCTGGTAAGCGCAGACGACGTCATCATAAGCATGAGCATACCACTTATGCGTCTGCTCATGCAAACTTTGACGCACAGTAAGGATCAGGTGTCTGCAGCTGAGGAGCAACAGAAGGAGGAGGAGGAGGGAAGCCTTGATGACAGTCAGCCATTGTCTGGTCAGGGAACTAGCGTGGATGAGGTGGAGGAAGAAGAGGAAGATGAGGGGGATGATTATTTTGGGAAGGAGGATGCTTCTCAGGGGGCAAGAGAACATGTGGGCGTGCCAAATTCAGGTACAGGGTTTGTGCATGACTGGAAGGATGTGGATTTGCCAGAAAGTGCTCCTCCACCCACCACTGGCAGTGCAGCATTGACACCTGGAACATTGGCCCACATGTGTGACTATGCTTTGCGGATCCTAAAAAGGGACCCCCACAATGCCAAAGTGATGAGGGATGACGACTACTGGTTAGCCAGCATCCTCGATCCACGCTATAAAGGCAAATTACACAACATCATGCCACAGGAGAACCTAGAGCTAATATTGGCTAACAAACAAGCAACTCTGGTAAACAGGTTGTTTGAGGCATTCCCAGCACACAGCAGCGGAGCTGGTCCTCCCACGAGCCGTAGTAGGCCAAATGGAAGAGGTGTTCGTGATGCACACAGCCGAACTGGCATTGGAGACAGGGGTTTCCTGTCCATGTTGTGGTCTGATTTCTCAAGTCCCACACTCACGACAGCTTAACAGAATCGATTGCAAGTGACAGGAGACAGCAGTTGTCAAGTACGGTTGCAAACCACTTCTCCTCCCATATCGAGGTTCTCCCTCACAGGTCATTCCCCTTTGATTATTGGGCCTCAAAACTGGACACATGGCCTGAATTGGCACAATATGCCTTACAGGAGCTCGCTTGCCCTGCTGGTAGTGTGCTATCTGAAAGAGTCTTCAGTGCTGCTGGATCAATCCTGACAGAAAAAAGGACCCGTCTGTCGACCCAAAATGTTGATGATCTAACCTTCATTAAAATGAACCATGCATGGGTTTCAAAAGATTTTGTCCCACCCTCCCCTGATAACACATAGGTTGCCAGAAAAAAAGGCTCGCTTTTGTCCTCCTCTTCCTCTGACTTCTCCAATTCCTCCATTTGCAGCAGCTGAAAGTCCAGCTTAAACATCAACATCTGCCATTTTTTAAACCATCCTAAATGGCCTGCCCCCCCCACCCCAGGCCCAGGTCCACTCTGCTTGCTCAGGGACACAGCACTTGCAATACTTACCTCTCCCTGCTCCACCGCTGTGTAGTCTGGCCAATTAAATCCATCACAGGGACGGCCACTAAAAATTTGGTGTACTGATCGATGATGGTTAAGATGTAGCTATGTCCTGTCCTGCTGGCCTCTACCTTGAGATTACCAAAGTCTACCATTTGTAATGGACATCATCTCTCCCAATCGGATGCAGTGTTCTTTATGATCACCTTTCACATTTTTCATAGTCACAGACGTGTGACATTCCTGCCACCATTTTTCAATCTCTCCTCTCATGCCAATCCAATAGAATCCCCTACGACCTGTGGCTTGTGTGTTTTGCACTCCAAAGTGACCAGACAGATCATGAAAGGCAGTGAGGACCTTGTCTACTGCTCTCCCTGTGATCATAATTTGATGGAGACGAGTTACAGTGATCGCATCGACACTACTGCAATACAGCAACCCTTTCTTCACTAATTTCCATTTTAGCTGTATCCACAGTTAAAGTTATTGAGGGTCAGCATCGCCTCTGCAACTTCTCCCGGGAGGTTTTCCCGTGATTACTAATTCCAAAACATCTAAAATCACTCGACTTTGCGTCTGTACTTTTATCCATCTACCTTCCTCTAGCGGACAGTCTGGACTGGCTGACTGACACAGAAATATAAACGAAGATTTCAAAGTACTCCAACACTGTATACTGGTGTACATTTCAAATACATTTCCCTTTTTTATATTTAGGTGTAATCCATACTGAGCCAGTGAGAGTCTGTTTCTGACTCTGGAAATATATACTGAGATTTACAATGCCCTCTACACTGTATACAGCTGTACGCTTCTGATCCATTACCCTTTTACTGCGTTTTAAGTTGTGCAATCCATACTGACCCTGAGAGCATGTGTGTCTGCCTCCTGAAATAACTAGGGAGATTTACAATGTTTAAACAATACTATATGTACCTTGTATCTGGTGATACAGTAACCTTTGTATACTTTTTTTTATTCTTGGCTAATGCATACTGGCCCTGAGAGCATCTGTGTCTGCCTTATAAAACGTCTTCGGAGATTTAGAATGTTTAAACTATACTATATATACCTTGTATCTGGTCATACTGTACCCTTTTTGAACTTGTTACATTATTGTCAAATCCATACTGAGCGTGTGAGCATATGTGTCTGCCTCCTGAAATACATACGGAGATATTTGTGTATTTTAATTATTCTATATATACCTTGTATCTGTTGATCCAGTACCCTTTGTGCCCAAAATTCATCCTCCACCCACTACTCAAAGTGCATCATTGACACCTGGAACATTGGCCCACACGTGTGATTATTTCTTGCGGATCTTCTTTTCATATTATGGTGTGATCCATACTGAGCCTGTGAGAGGCTGTGTGTTACTCTTGAAATATATATGTAGATCGCCAAATGACCACAACACTGTATACAGCAGTACGCTTGGGATCCATTCCCCTTTTACTGCTTTTTATATTGTTGTGTAAACCATACTGGGCCTCAGAGCATCTGTGTCTGCCTCCTGAAATAAATACGGAGATTTTGAATGTTGAAACTATACTATATATACCTTGAATATGGTGATACTGTAGCCTTTTTCTACTTTTTAGATTGTTGTCGAATCCATACTGGCCATGACAGCGTCTGTGTCTGCCTCCTCAAATATATACGTAGATTTATAATATTGAAACTATACAATACAATATATCGCTGTTATCTGGTGTTAAAATGAAACGCCATGCAGGGCTGTGGGTTACTCATTACCGGGCCTTTCAGGCTCTTTTAAGGGGGAAGTATGTCACGGTGGTGATTAGGACCCGGTCCGTGGCCCTGGGTGTCCAAAAAAGAAGATGACCGTTCAGATGAGGGGGAAGATGGTATGATAGTTAATTTGGAAAAGGGGGATCGTGGCACCACCCGTGGTACTCGGCAATGCAGATCCTCTGGGCCATTGTTAAAGCAGCCAAGATGATGAAGCTCTCCACGGGCAGAGCTGTATCCCAGTGCAGCTGAGATGGTGTTTGTGAGCCGTTGACGGTGATGCTGAGTGTAGCGTGTGTAGCAAGCGAGTTGTAAAAGACACCAAGGCCACACTTGGGTGCATTTTCTGAGTTTTTCCTCAAAAGTTTTGTGCACCAGATGACCCGATTGGTACTGTCATCCGAGGGAGGGGTCCGGCAAACTCCAAGGTAGATCAGGAACACCTGTTCAAGACTCCTCCTTGTGTATCCTTTCTAAGCCGTGTCTCTGCGCTGATCTCTCCCTTCCTTCTTGCTGTGCTCCTTCGCAAACAGTGTCCCAAGCCGGCAGCCACGGATCACACCGGGCGACGTGGGTCAGGCTCCGAGGTCCTTTATTCCAACTGCTGCCTTTTTGAGTATTGAATACGCTGCGACTGAGGCACTTAAAGTTACCTCAGCCTCCGTCTTTCTAGCTGAGCCCTGCATTTCTCCACTACCTTCAGGAGCGACCTTCCACAATGAGGCCTGGTCCTTCCTTCTCCAGAAACGAGCTTGGTGGCTTATTGTTAGGCATCAGGTTTCTGCGTCTGCTCTGCAGGAATCCAGAGCCTCACATTCTGCGGTCTCCTGCTGTGTTTCTACTGCAGAGGAGATTACTTTGCAGCAGACCGCTCCAGAGACTAAGTCCCTCTGTGCTCCTACTGGGCATGCTCACGAGACGATCTCCCATTGGAGATCGGGAGTCATGTGCCCAGGTCCTGTTCCAGATCTCATTGGTCCATCTCGGAGATCTGGAAGGTCCCGCATGGCTATAAAAAGTGCGCATGGCCATTCCGCCATGCGCTAGTACAGACTATACTGCTATGTGTGAATGGTGACGGATGTATGATTCTGGTGACTGACTCATTTGAAACCCCTTCCCTCTGATATTATGCATGGTCATAGGGAATTAGTTTAGCAGTCAGCGCCAGTCAGTGGCAAGCCTTAAGCCACTGTGCACACAGCACCGCTACGTTAACGTCCAACATCGCGCTTGCTATCTGGCTTTGTCGTCAAGCGGCGGTGTCCTACGCCGCGCTGCAGCCCTTCTTGGCGTTCACAGCAGCAATGCCGCACACACGGTAGGTCTAGAGGGACGCAGCTCTTGGGTCCTGCTCCTGTGACCAGATACCGTGTGTGCATTTACCTGAAGACTGTCACTAACAGGTTTAGCATTTTGTATGCTACTTGAAGCCTGTGTCACTAACAGGTTCAGTGTTTTGCATGTTTTTGTTGCGGCACCTCTGTGTGTGAACAGAGCCCGCTCTGCAGACTCTGGGTGAAGTTGAACCCGTGTGCATCATACCGCCATATTGCTCCTCTGTCATCATTCAGCAGCGGTTGTTCACTTACTGCACGGTGGACCCCGAGCGGCGAACGCACTTTATTATTTATTTTTATTTAGTGCGTTCCGCCGTTCCTAACACTATACTAGCGCCAGGGTCTGGCTAGTGATGGCAGATCAGCAGCAACTCCTTCAGTGCATTCGCCAGCTAGAGGGCCGGTTGGCTACTCTTGAGAGTGTTATCGCAGCGGCGAAGTCTTCGGAGGCTGCTGTGCAGGCGATCGCAGAGGTGGTTTCTCGTATGTCCACGTCCTCCCATGCGCCGACAGTTACCCGCCTCCCGTTGCCCGATAAATTTTCTGGCGATGGCGCCTCCTGTAGGGGTTTCATCAGCCAGTGCTCTATCCAGCTGGAGTTACTGGCTGCGCGATTCCCTACGGAGAGGGCCAAGGTGGGGTTTATTGTTTCCATTCTGTCGGGCAAGGCGTTGGAGTGGGCTACGCCACTATGGGAGCGTGGTGACCCAGAGGTTCGGACCGCTGCTCAGTTTTTAACAGCTATTAAGCAGGTCTTCCTGGGACCACGGGTCACGCATGACACCTCTCTACAGCTACTGGCTTTGACTCAGGGATCCCTCTCGGGTAGTCAGTATGCCGTTCGTTTTCGGACACTGGCTTCCGAGCTAGAGTGGTCTGACAAGGCCCTCATCCCTGTGTTTTGGAGAGGTTTAGCTGAGCATGTTAAGGATGCTCTTTCTACCAGAGAGGTTCCTGCAAGTCAAGAGGAGATGATTGCCACTGCCACCCGTATTGATCTCCGTTTTTCGGAGCGCGGGCTGGAGCGTGCTCAATCCAGATGGAAGGTTACTCCAGCTCCCAACCTCTTTGAACCTCTGGAATCACCCGAGCCAGAGTGGTCATTCCCAGAGCCCATCGAGGTGTCTCGCGCCAGTCTCGAGGCGCGTCCGACACTAAGTTCCACTTGCAGCTACCACTGTCAGCACTCTGTTCACCAGGATAACGGGCCGCGCAATGGCCAAACTCTGTGCCACCGGGCAAGGCCTTTGTGCCCCCTCGCCTTCGGCCGAAGGTCCTCGCGTGGGCACACGCGTCCGGGGCGGGTGGTCACTGTGGCTACATGCAGACCACAAAACTCCTGGCAGGGTGGCCGCACAGGGCTCAGGACATTAAGAAATATATTCAGGCATGCGCCTCGTGTGCTCGGGTAAGCTTCCTTAAACAGAGAGTGGAGACGTTTGCTGAGACACCGCGGCGTCCCACTTCACCTTATGCGCCGGGCAGTTTTTCCGCTCCCGTGGTCTCCCACGTGTCCCTTCTTAAACCTGGCGATCTTGCCGCCTCTGATACCTTCCACGTGTCCCGGTTTTCCGTGTCACCTACCGGGACACCAGACTTGCCTTCGGACGAGTCTGAGGCCTATGCCTCTGATGGGCACAGGATGGTGGATTGGAAGGCTCAGAGAGGAGGGGGCCATAGCAGGGGGGGTAATGTTAGGCGTCAGGTTTCTGCTTCTGCTCTGCAGGAATCCAGAGCCTCACATTCTGCGGTCTCCTGCTGTCTTTCTACTGCAGAGGAGATTACTTTGCAGCAGACCGCTCTAGAGACTAAGTCCCTCTGTGCTCCTACTGGGCATGCTCACAAGACGATTGTCATGGTATGCCTAGGTTACTTTAGGCAAAAACCCCGGGACCCCTGCGATGTCCCTCAGACTAGGGGAACCCTGTCTGTCCCTCTACCCAGGGTTTACACTGAAGGTGTGCCTGCCTGAGCCTCCACCCTGTCCCTGTCTCCTGTCCAGCCCTAAGCTGAACCCACCACCCTCCACCCAGTGAGGGGACCAGACACCAGACCCCACAAATACGTATGGACAGGGGTAAAAGAAACACCACACAGTTAATACACAAGGGAATACAATAATGTGCAAGGGCAACCAAATATATATATAACAGATTGGAGAAAGAACCACTGAGGGATATACTGCACCAGATATCAGACGCTCCAACACCACCACTGCTGACCGGTATTGCTAGCACTAGGCTAAAGCTATAGTCGGCGACGCCCATTGTCAGGACAAACTATTTAAAGACCAAGGGCGTGGCCCAGCCCTCAGGCAGCATGACAACCTGGTTAACCCTATCCCGACTGGAACAGAATACCCAACAGGGTATTACCGCTGTCTGCCGGACACCCTGGTGTGAACAGTGTCCGACATGACAGTATCCCGCCTTCTACGAGGGACCTCCGGAACCTCACCATGTCGAGGACCTGGCTTGTCCGGATGGCGACGATGGAACATAGTAACCAGTCGATCAGCATGAATGTCAGAGGCCGGCACCCATGTCCTCTCCTCAGGACCATAGCCACGCCAGTGGACCAGGTACTGTAGAGTGCGACGCACAACCCTAGAGTCCACCACTTTGGACACCTCAAATTCCAACGCGCCATCCACCAAGACAGGAGGTGGTGGCCCGGGGGAACCATCCACCAAACCCACGACCTTCTTTAGCAATGCTTTGTGAAATACATTATGAATCTTATACACAGCCGGCAACTCCAAATGAAATGCCACTGGGTTGATCACTGCGGAGATTCTAAATGGGCCAATGAACCTGGGACCCAACTTAAGTGACGGTATCTTGAGCTTAATGTTCCTAGTAGATAACCACACCCAATCACCCACACACAGGTCCGGACCTGGCACACGTCTGCAGTCAGCCACCCGTTTGTACCTGGAACCCACCTTCAACAAGCGCTGCTTGACTCTCCTCCAAACAGACGACAATTGAGCTCCCAACTGGTCCTCTTCAGGGACGCCAACTGAGCACCCCTGACGCAAGGTGCAAAATTGAGGATGTTGACCATACACACAAAAAAAAGGAGATTCCCCAGACGATTCCTGGCAATGGTTGTTTATTGCGAATTCTGCCAGAGGAAGAAACGCTGACCACTCTTCCTGATTGTCGGAAATAAAGCAGCGCAAGTATTGCTCCAGGTTTTGGTTCATCCGCTCAGTCTGTCCATTCGACTGAGGGTGGAAAGCCGATGAATGAGATAATTTGATTCCAAGGCGAGAACAAAAAGCTCTCCAAAACTTTGCCACAAACTGCGTACCTCGATCAGACACAATGTCAGACGGGACACCATGAAGTCTGACCACCTCGCGAATAAATATCTGAGCAAGAGTCTTAGCATTGGGCAAAGACGGTAAAGCAACGAAATGTGACATTTTGAAGAACCTATCAACAATTACCAAAATGACCGAGTTCCCTGCCGAGGCGGGCAAGTCAGTAATAAAATCCATGGAAATCTCAGTCCATGGCTTACTGGGCACCCCGAGAGGCTGCAAGCTACCAGCGGGACGGGAACGAGGAGTCTTGGCCCATGCGCACGTGGTACAGGCAGCCACATATGAGGCCACATCCTGCCGGATTTTAGGCCACCAAAAACGACGCGATACCAGTTCCAGAGTGCTCTTAACCCCTGGATGACCTGCCAGTACCGTGTCGTGATGTTCGCCCAACACTCTAGAGCGTAGATGTAGCGGCACAAAAGATTTATTAGCAGGCAACCCCGGCGGTACCACCTCCTGAGCCTCCGCAATCTCTGCCTCAATCTCTGTCGTGATGGCAGATACCACCACACCCTTTTGGAGAATAGGCACCGGCTCTTCACATAACTCTCCACCAGGAAAACACCTGGAAAAAGCATCTGCCTTAACATTCTTCGACCCAGGTCGATAGGTAACAATGAAGTTGAACCGGGTGAAGAATAATGCCCAGCGAGCCTGTCTGGAGGACAGGCGCTTAGCAGATTCTAAATAAAGCAAATTCTTATGGTCGGTTATCACAGTAATCTGATGAACAGCCCCCTCCAAGAAGTGTCGCCACTCCTCAAATGCCAATTTGATGGCCAATAGTTCCCTGTTGCCAATATCATAATTACGCTCCGCAGGCGACAGCTTCTTGGAGAAGAAGGCACACGGATGCAACTTGGCCCAAGAAGGGCCCTGAGACAGTACAGCCCCCACTCCAACCTCCGACGCATCCACCTCCACGACAAACGGTAAGGAGACATCGGGCTGCACCAGAATGGGCGCTGAGGCAAAACTATTCTTGAGGAATTCAAACGCCTGTACCGCAGGCTCAGACCAGTCAGAAAAGTCGGTACCCTTCTTAGTCATGTCAGTCAGTGGTTTGGCAATCATAGAGAAGTTCTTAATAAATTTCCTATAGTAATTGGAGAAGCCAAGAAATCGCTGAAGCGCCTTAAGATTATCAGGCCGATCCCAATGTAGTACCGCCTGCACCTTTGCGGTGTCCATCTTAAAACCTGAGGCGGAGATTATATAACCCAAGAACGGTAGCTCCTGTACGAAAAACACATATTTTTCAAGCTTGACATAGAGCCTGTTCTCTCTGAGCAACTGCAGAACCTGTCTAACATGCTCTATATGTGTATCATGGTCGCGAGAGAAAATGAGGATGTCGTCAAGATAAATTATAACAAACCTCCCCAACAACTGAGAGAAGACATCATTAATGAAGTGTTGAAAGACCGCCGGTGCCATAGTCAACCCAAACGGCATTACCAAACTCTCAAAGTGACCCTCAGGGGTATTGACCGCTGTCTTCCACTCATCCCCCTGACGGACTCTTATAAGATTGTACGCCCCCCTGAGGTCCAGTTTGGAGAACCACCTGGCACCAACCACTTGGTTGAATAAATCGGGTATAAGTGGCATAGGGTAAGGATCATGGACCGTAATCTGGTTGAGTTCTCTGAAATCCAGACACGGGCGTAAACCGCCATCCTTCTTTTTAACAAAGAAGAAGCCAGCAGCCAGAGGAGAAGAGGAAGGTCTAATATGATCCTGGTTCAGGCTATCCGCAATGTATTCCTTGAGAGCTAGCCTCTCGGGACCTGAGATATTAAACATTCTAGCTTTAGGTAACTTGGCCCCTGGTTTCAACCTAATAGCACAGTCATAGGGGCGATGCGGTGGTAGTTCCGAACAACCCTTCTCAGAAAATACATCCGCATAATCCAGCAACGGCTCCGGGATACTGGGGGTCAAAGCGGAAATATATGTAGCCAGGCACCTCTCCTGACACTCCCTGCTCCACTGAATTATGTCCTGGGTCTTCCAATCAATAACAGGATTATGCATTGACAACCATGGAAAGCCCAGAACCATCTGAGCCGGTAAGTTACTAAGCACCTTACAAGTTACCCGCTCTGAGTGTAATACTCCGATGTGGAGTTGTATATCCAACACACACTCTGTGATCTCCCCTTGAGACAACGGGGAAGCATTGATGGTAACCACCCGGATGGGGTTCGGCAATTTCTCCACCGGAAATCCCGTTGTATGCGCGAACCTCTCATCAATGAGATTGGCAGCTGAGCCACTATCAATAAATACTGTAATAGAGAGCATTTGCCCCCCAAGTACCACCCTAGCAGGGAGCATACACTGGGAAACCATGACGGAGGATACACAAAGGCTCAGACTAGACTCCTCCAAACCCTCTGAGCCTATCAGTTTTCCGCCGGCGCGCCCTTCTTAGGTACCAGGGGGCAAGCGTTAATAAAATGTCCTCCTTTGCCACAAAAAAAACAGAGCCCCTGCCTTCTGTGCCAAGGACGTTTAGGCTTGTTACTCGGTGACTGTGCTATACCAGCGATCTGCATGGGTTCCACGGATTCACCCGCGGCAACCTCACCGACCACTCCCCCACCTCCCGGAGGCAACGAAACCAGCGCCCCCTGACGGAGACGTCGGTCTATGCGTACTACAAGTGCCATCGCAGCCTCCAGAGAGGCGGGAGTCTCGTACATTAGGAGAGTCTGTTTAACCCTTCCAGAAACCCCATGCAAAAATTGACTTCTAAGCGCAGGGTCATTCCACTGCATGTCCACCGCCCAGCGCCGGAATTCCGTGCAGTAATCCTCAGCTGGTCAATCACCATGTAGCAGTGAGCGTATCTTAGACTCTGCTAAGTTTAATCTATCCGGATCGTCATAGATCAAACCCAGAGCAGAGAAAAAAAAATCTACAGATTCAAATGCCTGTGAGTCTGAAGGGAGTGAAAAGGCCCAGGCCTGTGGGTCACCACTCAGCAAAGAAATCACCAAGCCCACGCGTTGAGCCTCATTACCTGAGGAATGTGGACGCATACGGAAATACAATTTGCATGATTCACGAAACACCGTGAACTTACCACGATCACCAGCAAATCGTTCAGGAAGGGGAAACTTGGGCTCAGCTGCCCTGGCTGCAGCTTCAGCAGGTACTGCAGGAGCTGACAGGCCTTGTTGCTGGACCGCCCCCCTGAGTTCAGTGACCTGTATGGATAGAGCCTCCAGCTGCTTGGTTAGGGAAAGTATAGGATCCATAGTAAGTAACCCCTATATTCCCTATCTATACCTTTTTTTTTTTTTTTTTCCTCTCACTTTATTATTTGGGCCGACTATAATGTCATGGTATGCCTAGGTTACTTTAGGCAAAAACCTCGGGACCCCTGCGATGTCCCTCAGACTAGGGGAACCCTGTCTGTCCCTCTACCCAGGGTTTACACTGAAGGTGTGCCTGCCTGAGCCTCCACCCTGTCCTGTCTCCTGTCCAGCCCTAAGCTGAACCCACCACCCTCCACCCAGTGAGGGGACCAGACACCAGACCCCACAAATACGTATGGACAGGGGTAAAAGAAACACCACACAGTTAATACACAAGGGAATACAATAATGTGCAAGGGCAACCAAATATATATATAACAGATTGGAGAAAGAACCACTGAGGGATATACTGCACCAGATATCAGACGCTCCAACACCACCACTGCTGACCGGTATTGCTAGCACTAGGCTAAAGCTATAGTCGGCGACGCCCATAGTCAGGACGAACTATTTAAAGACCAAGGGCGTGGCCCAGCCCTCAGGCAGCATGACAACCTGGTTAACCCTATCCCGACTGGAACAGAATACCCAACAGGGTATTACCGCTGTCTGCCGGACACCCTGGTGTGAACAGTGTCCGACATGACAACGATCTCCCATTGGAGATCGGGAGTCATGTGCCCAGTTCTTGTTCCAGATCTCATTGGTCCATCTCGGAGATCTGGAAGGTCCCGCACGGCTATAAAAAGTGCGCATGGCCATTCCGCCATGCGCTAGTATAGACTATACTTGCTATTTGTGAATGGTGACGGATGTATGATTCTGATGACTGACTCATTTGAAACCCCTTCCCTCTGATATTACGCATGGTGATAGGGAATTAGTTTAGCAGTCAGCGCCAGTCAGTAGCAAGCCTTAAGCCACTGTGCACACCGCACTGCTACGTTAGCGTCCGACATCGCGCTTGCTATCTGGCTTTGTCGTCGAGCGGCAGTGTCCTACACCGCGCTGCAGCCCTTCTTGGCGTTCGCAGCAGCGACGCCACACACGGTAGGTCTAGAGGGAGGCAGCTCCTCTGTCTTGGGTCCTGCTCCTGTGACCAGATACCGTGTGTGCATTTACCTGAAGACTGTGTCATTAACAGGTTCAGCGTTTTGTATGCTACCTGAAGTCTTTGTCACTAACAGGTTCAGTGTTTTGTATGTTTTTGTTGCGGCACCTCTGTGTATGAACAGAGCCCGCTCTGCACACTCCAGGAGAAGTTGAACCCGTGTGCATCATACCGCCATATTGCTCCTCTGTCATCACTCAGCAGCGGTTGTTTCACCTACTGCACGGTGGACCCGAGCGGCGAACGCACTTTATTATTTATTTTTATTTAGTGCGTTCTGCCATTCCTAACACTTATTGCACTTCCCGTGCCCCAAGGACCACTTCCTTCCAGTCTAGGAGCTTGGACAAGATTTTTCTCTCTTCTCGGACGCTTTGCCCTCTCACAGCAATACTGCTCTTACTCTGTCCTGTCACCTACTGACAACTCTCTAGAAAGATCCATTTACCTCAGACTAGCTCCACCCATCAACTGTCACTTGCTCTCTCTGATTGGATGCCCACAATCACTCCACAACCTAAGCTCCTCCCACTGTACCTACCTTCCACACTAACCCCCAACACCCTTTCCTAGTCAGTCTGGGATGAGGCCATCCTCCTGCCGGGTACACCCAGAAAGCACTGACTAACTAGTGTGTGTGCTGAGTGCAGGGTTAGGAGTCCTGAGTGGTGATCCCTCCTTACCTGAGGGTGGGATACCACACCTTTGGATGAGGTGCAGTACCTCTGTGGTGACTGTACCCTCAGGGGCACCATAGTACCCTTTCTCAACTTTCTATATTGTTGTCGGATCCATACTGGGCCTGAAAGCGTCTGTGTTTGCCTCCTGAAATGTATACGGAGATTCAGTATGTTTAAACTATACTATATATACCTTGTATCTAGTGATACTGTATCCTTTTGGAAATTTTTTTATTATTGTCTAATCCATACTCAGCATGTGACCATCTTTGTCTGACTCATAAAATTAGGGGCCACACGGTGGCTCAGTGGTCAGCACTGTAGCCTTGCAGCGCTGGGGTCCTGGGTTCAAATCCCACCAAGGACAACATCTGCAAGAAGTTTGTATGTGTTTGCGTGGGTTTCCTCCAGGCATTCCGGTTTCCTCCCACATTCTAAAGACATACTAATAGGGAATTTAGATTGTGAGCCCCATCGGGGACAGTGATGATGATGTGTGCAAATTGTAAAGCGCTGCGGATTATGTTAGTGCTATATAAAAATAAAATTTATTATTATTATTATTATATATACGGAGATTTACAATTATCCCTAGACTGTATAGAGCTGTCCGCTTCTGGAACAGTACCATATATCTGCTGGTATGTTGAGTCCATTTTCATAAAAATTATTACGTATGGTGGAAGAGGCCGCGGACGTGGGTGTGGAGGGGCCAGCTGGTACTGATGGTGGTGGTGGTGCTGCATCTGCTGGTAGTGCCAAAAGCACTATAGCAGCTATGGCTGGAGGGAGGTGTTAAGCCTGCGTCATAAGCTGATACAAGAAAGCCTTTAAGGCTCCCTTTTCTGGGAGTAGGTAAACTGCTTTTAAAGCCGGAGCACCAGGAACTTATTTTGCCTTACATTGCCGAAAAAGCCTCCAGCTCTATCGCCTCCTCTTCTGAAGTTTAAAAAAATGCAATCACTGAGTAATCAGTGCAGGCTTCTGGTCAGGAACCAAACCTTTCCTTGTCTCCTTCACCCCCACTAAAAGTGAAGGATGCGGCAGCCCATACTTCAGATTACTCCATGGAGCTCCTTTCACAGGCCATGCCTGTGTTATCAAGTGAAATTCTGAATTCCCCAGTCCAACATTAATCGGAGATGGAGTGCACTGATGCACAGCCACTGCTAGATGATTCTGCTGGTACATTGACCCACAGTACTACATTCCCCTCGCACTTTACAGAGCCAGAATGTGACCCTGATGAAGCTCAGGTGCCCCTTTCCGCATACTATACCACCTTACACGGTGACACAGAGGAAGGTGCAGATGAAAGTGCTGGCTCCCTGAGCAGGTGGGGGCGTCCTTCTAGTGGGCGACGGCAGTGGCACAGGGCCCCTCATAGTATGCAAAAGTGTCTCTGCCAGTGGGAAGGCCCACTCGCTGTCAGACATACCGTTGTACTATGAGGGGCCCTGTGCCAGTGCTGTCGCCCACGAGTGGGCCCCCCATGCTTGCTCAGGGCCACAGCACTTGCAATACTTACCTCTCCCTGCTCCACCACCATGACGTCTTCTGCCTTTCCTGAGTGACATTCAGGTTACAGAGCGCGATGACATAACGTCTGTATGCCCTCTATTGAAACAGTACAAGTGCAGAGAGCTTTAAAATGGCAATGCTGAGGAGTCCAGAGTAGAGCAGTGCCCAGCGAGGAGAGGTATTTAATTTTTTTAAATGTTGGGAGCATTTTTTAGGGAGCAATATACACTGGAGAATGATATATGGGGCCCATCATACACTGGAGCATCATCCATTTGGCCCATCATATACTGGAGCATTCCAAATGGGGGACATCAGACACTGGAGCAGCATTTACGGGGCCCATTATACACTGGAGCATTAGAAATGAGGCCCATTATATATGGAGCATAATTTGGGCCCATAAGACAGTGGAGCATCATCCATGGGGACCAACATATACTGTAGCATTATGTGGAGCTCATCATATACTGTATGGAACATTATATGGGACCAATTATTCTGTATGGAGATATATATGGGGCTCATTATTCCGTATGGCGCACTAGGTGGTGGCCGTAATACTGTATGAAGTAATATACTGTCCGTTTTTTGAGCTATTGTAGAATTTAAAATAGATAGCAGTCATGTCATGTAAGCAGTGAAGTATTTTTCATTGTACTATACCTATATTTCTTTGCCGTATCGGAGCATTATGAATTGTGGTATGTGTTAAAAGGGCGCATTGACACTCTTTGGCCCCGGGCACACGAAAACCTGCCGCCAGCCCTACCCCCCCACAACTTGAGCCAAATAACCCCCAGTTTTCAATGCGTAACTATTATTATAAAGTAAATTAAGGTTGCCAAGCTTAAGTAATAAGAATTGATGTTGTTGGCATTGAAATGGGCACTGCAGGTGTGCTTACTGTCCTCCACTCCCAGCCGACTTTGCTTTCCCATTGACTTGCATTGGGGTTCGTGTTTCAGTCGGACCCCGACTTTTCCCTATAGTCGGCCGATTTCGTTCGACCCAACTTTAAAGAAAGTCATGAAACCCGACTCGGACCGAAAAAAGGAAAAGTCACTCATCTCTTTTCATTAGGCTTAGTTAATTTTTTGGCTGTGCCGAGGCATCAAGGGCATCGTAGGCACGTCCCACGGCTAATTCTAGTTGTGTTGTCAGTTTAGGGGTCTGCAATCCGCTAAGTTACCAACCTCTCTGGTTATCTGGTTGCCTAGCCTATTCCCCTTCTATCCTCCTCTGTTACCTAATCATAACACAATAACCGCTGGCGAGATCTAATGTTGAAAAGAATCTGGCCTTCCAGAGTGCAGACAGGGACTCTTCAATCCTGGGTAGCGGATACTAATCCTTTACGGTACAGGCATTAAGTTTCCGATAATCCACACAAAAATACAGAATCCCATCTTTTTTTCTTACCAAAACTATTGGGGCAGCCCGGGGCCCTGGCTTTCTCGGATAACACCTTTCTGCAACATCTGTCCGAGCATACCTTTCACACCCTGATATAATTGAGGTGGAATTTGTCGATAGCGTTCTCTTATAGGTGCGGTATTTTCCATGGGTATCTTGTGAGTGATGGCAGTGGTACAGCCTAAGTCATCTTCATCACGAGCAAACACGTCGCTATATCTATCTAATATGGCTTCCACATGCTGCAGCTGTTTCTGGGTGAGTTCAGCCAATTCAGCTCGCATTTGGTCCAGGATAATTTGCCCCTCTTGAATATGCTGAGGCTCCGATGACACCAAAGCATTTACTGTTACAATCCAGGGGTTTTCATGATGTACTTTCAATTGCAGGGGTTAGGGTAGTATTATTTCTTCAGGCATGCCCACAACTCAGGCCAATTCATTTCTGGGGCAAACTGTGATGTCCTTGTCCTCTAAATTAACACATCGTATAGGTACTGCTCCATCCCGCACAGTGGCCAACGTATGGTCTACCAAGAATCCAGAAGGCAGTTTCTCCAAACATGAAGGCTCAATCTGAATCTCCACTCTCTCCAGCGGGATACGAGCTCGAACAGGCAGAGACGGCACCGTTTGTCCTGGGGGCAACACGTGTTTGTCGGAAGAGGGTACAATCACTTTTAATAATGCTTCTCCATCCTGGTATGACTCCTGTGCTTGAGCTACATGGACCAACTGTTCGAATATTCTTCTCTGAGGTGTGTGGGAACTCCACTGCTTTAGGGTCTCATTGGAGGATTCTTTCATTAGCAGACTTCCAAAGCACCACACCCCTACATCCCAGGTCTTTGCCACACATGGAGATCTGCATCCACACTACCCCTGTGACCGGAATAGGCATTTGATTGGCAGCCATCAACTTTATCACCGGGCCCCACTCAGACCGTCCGATTTCAGAAAAATGTTGCTGGAAACAGGCCTCTGGCATCGTTGTCACTTGGGAGCCTCTATCCACTAGGCAGCGTACTGCATGATTGTCAAACAGTCCAGACCAGAGGGCACGTAAACACTAAATTTGCGGGACTTCCACTACTCCTTCCCATCTGACCTGGCTCCGGCCAGCATCCCCCCGACTCAAAGCCCTCTAGTTTAACAGATGGCAGGGCTGAACTCTTCCCCGAAGCGTGCACTCCCGCACCATATGTCCGTGTCCGCCACGTTTAAAGCACGTGAGAGGCCTTTGTTGGTGGAACCCTCTGGAGTCCCACTGAGACTCCGGGCCTCCACTGGCCCCTGAAGCATCTGCAACAGCCTCGGTCTTTTTATTAACCTCAGCCAACTCTCCTTTCAAATTCAGAAATTTTTTCCGCAATTCTTCCAACCGGTGAAGTTCAACGTTTGTATTTACGGACACTTCTGCACCTTCCCCACCGGGACTGTCACCCCCTGCTCTTGTTCTCGGGTGCACGCTTCTCTTACTATTTCGGAGAACATCAAGTGAGGGTTCACCCGCACATGCTCTCGCAGGGCCTGCTTCGTCAGCGTGTCTCGCAAGCCGGTCACTAACAGGTCCCACAGCATTATGTCCGTAGGACATATGCCCATGCCATCTTTCCTTATAATCGCATTATGTAAGTCCAGGGCCACCATCAGGACATTAATGCCCTGACTGGCGTATGGGGCCCGGAGGGCAGAGAGGGCCCGCATCGAGCCCCGTTTTATCTGCTCACCGGGCCCCTACCGGCACGCTAAACTGGGCCCTTAGCAGGGCTGCGCTGCGGCAGCTGAACGCTATTAACATATTGGCCCGTCGGCCCGCACGTCAATAGTTAACTGCCGCCAGCCAATCGAAGGCTGGCAGCTGACGTCAGCCGCAGCGCGCATGTCGTCGGCGTCTGACGTCACTGTCAGTCGCCGGCGAGAGCGCGCTTCAGCAGCGTGGAGGGAGCATGAGCGTCGCCGCTGGAGCATGGCCAGGTAAGAAGAACTTTTTTTTTTTAATTGAAAGCGGCGATTCGGGAGCCCGGGGCAGAATGCTGGACATGATGGGGGCAGATTGCTGGACATGATGGGGGCAGATTGCTGGACATGATGGGGGCAGATTGCTGGACATGATGGGGGCAGATTGCTGGACATGATGGGGGCAGATTGCTGGACATGATGGGGGCAGAATGCAAGACATGATGGGAGCAGAATGTGACAGTGAGACACAGGAGGTGGCAGAATGTGATGCAATGGGGCAGAATGTTACAGTAAGACACAGGAAGGGGCAGAATGTGAGACACAGGAGGGGGCAGGATGGGAGAAACATGGTGCAGGATCATGGGGCAGGATGGATATGATGGAGACAGATGGGGAGATCATATGGGGGCAAAATGGATACTCATGAGGGTGGGATGGGAGAATATATGGCTGATGAGACACACGGGGGTCAGGATGGGGAATATTATTACCATAGCGGCTAATTAAGGGATATTATTACTGCAGTGATGTATTTATTTTATTTTTTGAGTATACTGTTTTAAATGGGGGGGCGGTCCTGTTACTGTGTAGAGTGGTACTATATTGCCTTTTTTCTTCATGTGATGTAATGTAGAAGTTGGGAAAAAAATAAATAATATGCTCTGCATGCGCAGCTCTAGATAACTGTGTTATTTCCTGCAGAGACGAGCCCTGGCTGGAAGATGTGATGGCGATCTGTGCTGGATGAAAGATGAAAAGTAAGGATGAAGGACTTCACCTAGAGACACCACTGGTGAGTCAGTGTGTTACCTATACACTGACACTATCCATTTTATACTACATATACAGAGGTCCTGTGTATGTCACCAGTGATCACTGTATTACCTGTACATTACATGCAGAGCTCCTGTGTAGAATGTCATTGATCACTGAATTACCTGTACACAGACACTGCATACTAAGTACAGATCTCCTGTGTATAATGGCACTTATGATGATAGTAATGTGTTCTTTTATTACTGATCAGTATTGTAGTATTCAGTCACTATGTGTTGGTAATATGTGGTCTGGACATAGTGTTGTGGTATTTGTTCCTTGTATGTGCTATTATTTGGTCACTTTCTGGTGTTAATATGTGGTGTGGTCATGGTGCGGTGGTATTTGTTCCTTGTATGTGATATTATTCAGTCACTATGGTAATAATATGTGGTCTGGTCATGGTGTGGCGGTATTTGTTCCTTGCATGTGGTAATATAGGTCACTATGTGGTGGTAATATGTGGTCTGGACATGGTGCGGTGGTATTTGTCCCTTGTATGTGATATTATTGGTCATTTTAAAAATTCAAAAATAAATAAAATATACCTAAATTGTATTGCATATTTTAACAAATATTTAATAGGTTAGCGTAGAGTAGAGCTCGGCCAAAAGTGTCTACAGTGTTGTGATGGCGGCTTAAAAAATCTTTTGGCCAAAACAAAAGCTGCTGCCTACATGTGTGATCTGGTGATGGGAACTGTTAATGTGTGATTGGTGAGAAGTGGAGTTTTTCCAAGAGAGGGCGGTGAGACTGTGGACAGTTTGAGGGGTGGAGGCGGGGCTGGGTTGGAGACTGGGCAGAGTCTAAAGTGGACCCCGAAAATTTTGCCAGTATGGGGCCCCGAAATTCCTAGTGGCAGTCCTGTGTAACTCCTGCAAAGTCTCATCTTCTCTCTGCATGCGGCTAAAAAGACGTGTCCTCAGTTCCCCTATGTCAGTGGGGTCTCCATGAGTCTCCTCCAAAATCTGCAACACCTTATTAAAGGTGTCTCGCTCCCTGGGGGTCTGTAACATCACTGAGTCTCTAGCTTCTCCATCTAGGGTCATATTAGCCACCTCATTCTCTAAGGCAGGGGTCATGAGATGCATCCTCATCATGCTCCGTATTCGATCGTAAATTTTGGCAAATTATTCAACATTGCCCCTGCGAGATACTCGACCTCGGGCCACCCCCAACTGCTTGATCTCTGTGCTGTTAGACTGCATCCTGCTGACTACACTAAATGTAAGGTGCTAGCAAGAATGTGGGATACAGTGATGAGCAGGAGGCAGAACAAGAGTTAATGGGTATTTTATGCAGAGATTAATCGGCAATCAATACTCCACGCAGGGAGATCGCAGAAACATAATAATACAAATACAGGAAAGATGAATAGTGTAGATATAACATTAATAACGATCGCTAATGGAATGGATCAAACTTATCTGTCTGTAGCTCCCGACCGGTCAGGGTTACACGATTCACGATGTTGACGCAGGTGACACGAGAAGTCTCTGAAGCGATTCCGGATGAAGTCGGAGCAATGTCTCTTGAATGAAACTGCAGTTCCTGGCTTTTCCTGGTGCAGGCGCCCGGTCCTGGTACACGGTCTTGTACGGGGAGTAGAAGACGGAAAAACAAGTGGGCCACAAAGTTCCGGAGAGGAAGCTGTAGAAGGCACTTCAGTCAGCATGTTGCGCATGGTCCGTTTGGTAAAGATTGTCAGGCACTGCTTAGGATACTGTCCAGTCAGAGCTCTCAGGTGTGGAAGTCTGAAGGGAGCCACCTGTTTGGCGTGGAACATGGGAGACGGAGTCAATATTCTCCCTGCGTGTTCTCTGTCTTCCTGCAAGAAGTCCCCCTTTTGCGCGCTCAGCCACAGTCAGGTGCAAAGGTCCGCTCCGGTCAGAAAGTGCTTCCCCCCACAACAATTGTGACAGCCACAATGGTTCCAGCCCAGACACACAAGAAGCTGCCCCAGCCCTGTCCATCTCCCTACATTTGCATCAATAATTTGTGGAAGTGTCATTGAATCCATTCTTCCCTCTATCTGTGAAATGTTCTCAGTGTCATTGGCTGCAACACAACCCGAAAGCATGAATGATCCACCCCCATGCTTAATGGTTGGCGAGATGTTCTTTTCCTGAAATTCTGTGCTCTTTTTTTTCCCCACACATACCTTTTGATCTTTGAGGCCAAAGAGTTTTATGTTAACCTAATCGGTCCACAGGACTTGTTTCCAAAATACATCAGGCTTGTTCAGATGTTCTTTTACATACTTTTGAGGCTGAATGTTATGGCAAGGAGGTCCATGACTCTCCCATGAAGGCCATATTTGTACAGTTGTCTCTGAACAGTAGCACAATGTACCACAACTTCAAAATCTGCTAAATCTTTCTGAAGGTGTTTTGCAGTCTAGCAGGGGCTCTGATTTGCCTCCGTAGCGATCCTATAAGCATCTTTCGCAGACATTTTGCTTGGTCTTCCAGACCTTATCTTGACCTTCACTCTTCAAGTTAACTGCTGTAGTGACACGGGGACAGTGTCTCCGGGGTTAAGCTTGGGGGCGCTAACAGGGGATGTGCGCTGATAGACAGGGTGTGCGGAGACCGAGGAGTGCAGTGCACCCAGGACTTAAGCTTAGCAAGTCACGTGATCACAGAGGTGGAGCTAGCTGGTCACATGACCACAGGGGGGCGGAGCTACTCCACGTGAGGACAGGGAGCTGGCCTAGGGTACAGAATACAAAGGACAAAGCCAATAACATAGTCAGAGAACAAAGCCGAGGGTCAGAAGCCAGATGGGAATGAGGTAACCAGGGACAAGAAAGACAAGTAACCAGAGGCAAGCCAAGGGGTCAGATTACCAGGAGGGACGAATCAGTACCGAGCAGAAAGACAGAGGAAATAGTCAGGGGGCAAACTGGGTCATACACAGCAAGCAAACACACGCAGAGGAACAACGATACAGAGAGTAACCTGGGTCAGCGACCTCAAACCGAGTAAACGGAAGTATCACTGACACTGGACCCAGGAACCGTCAACCTTAAGTAGCCACCCTAGAACCAAAGAGAGGCAGACAGACATAACCTTGACCTGACCAGGACGGAGCCAGAACCAGCCCGTCCTGAGTCAAGACAGTTCCCTCTCAACGGGGGCCACCGGACCCCCAGGTTTCCCATAAAATCAAGCAGGAAAAGACCGCACCAGATGATCATCATGAACCGATTGGGCAGGAACTCAAGATCAGTCATCTGGACCCTACCCCTTCCAATGCACAAGATACTGAAGGAATTGATGGACCATCTGGGAATCCACGATGCGCTCCACCTCATACTCCTCCTGCCCATCTACCAAAACGGGTGGCAAAGGATTCACTGATCCTTCCTCAACAGCCCCCAATGGTTTCAACAGGGACCTAGAAACACATTGGGGATCTTAAAAGACAAAGGAAGATGCAACCAAAATGCCACAGGGTTAACCACTTCCGTAATCTCATAAGGGCCGATAAACTTAGGCCCCAATTTTGCCACAGGAACCTTAAGCTTAATGTTCCTAGTTGACAGACAATCTTTATCCCCAACCCAGAAAGTAGGTCCCACAGCCCGTCTCCTGTCTGCTAAAACCTTGATCTTCCTCTGAGCATCCCCAATATTCCTCTGGACCTCCTGCCACAAGTCCCCCAACCGCTGAACAGCTAAATCACCCCCAGGGCAACCGCAGTCCAAACGGGAGAACTCCCCGTAGTGTGGATTGAAACCATAGTTACAGAAGAACGGAGAAATGGCTGTGGAGTGATTAAGATGGTTATTGAAGACAAACTCCTCTAAAGGTAATGTATCACACCTATCATCCTGTCTGGAAGTGGAGAGACAGTGCAAAATTTGCTCTAATGACTGGTCCGCTCAGTCTGGCCATTGGTCTCCGGATGATATGCAGATGAAAAGGACAACTCAACATCCAGCCTTTTGCAAAACACACTCCAAAACCGGGACACAAATTGCACTCCACAATCAGACACCACATTCAAGGGCACACCATGCAAACCAACCACATGCTGTACAAACAACCTGGTCAAAGCTTCTGCAGAAGGCAAAGCCACCAAGGGTACAAACTGAGCTTGTTTAGAAAATCTATCCACAACTACCCATACGATGGTATTACCCTTGGAAGGGGGTAGATTGGTGGTAAAATCCATGGACAAATGTGTCCGTGGTCTATCAGGAACTGGCAAATGCACCAATTCCCCCGCCATCTGGTTATGAGAGCTCTTAGCACGGCACAAATTTCACAAGCAGATACAAACTTCTTAACATCAGACGAAAGCAAGGACCACCAAAATACCCTTGAGATGGCCCCCCTTGGAGCCAAGATCCCAAGATGACCACTTAGAACCGAATCATGGAACTCTCGAAAAACCCTGAGGCAAAACTGAATTGGAACAAACAGTTTGTCAACTGGTTTGGATGAGGGAGCTTGAGACTGAGCTTCTCGAATCTCCTGTTCCAACCCCAAAGAGATATCAGCCACCAGCACCCCTGGTAGAAGAATGGAGGATGGAGGTTCACATGGAGAAACCGGATCCAGATTCCGGGACAAGGCATTGGCCTTCACATTCTTGGATCCTGGTCGAAAACTGATCGAAAACTGGAGCCGGGAAAAAAGTGACCATCGGGCCTGCCTCGGGGTCAATCTTTTAGCAGACTCATTGTATGCCAGGTTCTTGTGATCAGTAATCACTGTAATGGTATGAGCAGCCCCTTCAAAAAAATGCCTCCATTCCTCAAAAGCCATCTTCACCGCCAGCAGTTTCCGATTGTCCACATCGTAATTTCTTTTTGCCGGGGAGAATTTTTAAGAAAAGAAGGCACAAGGTCTCAGATTGGTGAATGTGGAGGGCCCTTGGGACAACACCGCCCCCACCCCTACCTCCAAGGCATCAACCTCCACCACAAAGGGTTCAGATTGATCTGGCTGAACCAGAACCAGGGCAGTCATAAAACAATTTTTTTTCAGAGTCAGGAACACCGCTGCTGGTGAGGCAGACCAGTTCTTCACATCAGCCCCTTTTTGTGTCAAGTCGGTGAGGGGCTTCACCACCTGTGAAAACCCTTTAATAAACCTCCGGTAGTAATTGGCAAATCCCAAGAAGCACTGAAGACCCTTAAGGTCCCGGGGCTGCACCCAATCCATAATGACCTGAACCTTTTTGGGATCTATGTGGAAACCCTCACCATAGACAATGAACCCCAAGAATGACAGTTCTTGAACAAAAGACGAGCATTTCTCTAATTTAGCGAAGAGCTGATTCTCCCTGAGTCTCTGGAGAACAGCCTGAAGATGATCCATGCGGGCTTGTTTATTGGATGAATAGATTAAAATATCATCTAAATATATGACCACAAACCGCCCAGTAAAATCAGAGAACACATAATTGAAGTTTTGGAAGACCGCATGAGCATTGGTCAAACCAAACGGCATAGCAAGATTTTCAAACCACCCTTCAGAGGTAAGAAATGCAGTCTTCCACTCGTCCCCTTCCCGTACCCGGATAAGGTTATGAGCCCCTCGCAAGTCCAACTTAGAAAACCACTTGGCCCCGGACAAATGGTAAGACAAATCGGGAATGAGTGGAAGGGTATATGTGTTTCTTATCGTGATTTCATTAAGTTCCCGAAAGTTAAGGCATGGGCGAAGACCATGTTGTTTTTTTTTTTTTTTTACAAAAAAGAACTCTGCAGCAACAGGAGACACAGAAGGGTGAATACATATACATCCTTTGTGGAGGCTCTCAGATATATGTTCCTTCAAGGTGACCCGCTCAGGACCAGAAAGGTTGAAAAATCGAACCATAGGCAATTTAGCCCAAGTGAACCCCAAAACAAAACCAACCCATCAGGGAGGTTGTCCAGAACGAAACAGGCTATATGCTCCAAATGAATAGGGCCCACCTTAAGGACAAATTCTTTAGTAACCAAGTGGGTCACATCCTTGGTGAAAGGAGTAGAGTCAATGGCCACCACTTTCATGGGTTTACTCAACCTGACTCTCCCTATCTCACAATGGGCCACAAATTTCGAGTCAATCAAGTTTACTGAGGATCCACAATCCACAAAAGCAGAAGAGGGAAAAAAACAATTGTTCTCACTTCCACGTTTAGCCACAATTTGAAATTTGAGGAAAAAAATTACCTGAGGGTCTGGGCAACCTCCTCAGCAGCTACCTAGGCGTTTCTGAGACCTTGCAATCCAGCGGGCAGGAGGGACAGTCCTTTCTCCAATGGCCCGGAGCTCCACAATAGAATCAGAGTTTGTTTTCCCTTCGACGTCTCCTTTCTCTTTCTTTCGAGGAGACCAACCCCACCTCCATGGGCTCAACCGGTGAAGGAGGTTCAGATTTAACCGGCAAAAACAAACCGTCACGTTGAACCACTCCTCTTTCACGCAGTCTACAGTCCATACGGATGGCCTGTGTCATGGAGTCCTAGAGAGTCTGGCGGGGATGCAGAGCCAACGCATCTTTTAAAAGCTTAGACAGACCTCTTCAGAAAAGCCCTCTAAGCACAGAGTCATTCCAAGACACTTCTGATGCCCATGATCTATACTCCGAACAATACCACTCAGCAGATCGTTTTCCCTGGGTGAGACCCATAATTGTGTCCTCTGCCAAACTCACTTGATCGGGTTCATCGTAAATCAGACCCAAGGCCTCGAAGAACTGATCCACAGACAGTCTCTCAGGAGAGGTGGGAGATAGGGAGAAAGCCCAAGCCTGCAGCCCCACTCGTAACATAGATAACACTTTTCCCACCCTTTGACTCTCATCGACCGAGGACCGAGGGAGCAGGGAAAACAATAATTTGCAAATTTCTCTAAATACCTGGAACTTTTTTTTTTCATCCCCAGAAAAAGTATCCAGAAGTTTGACAGAGGGTTCAAGAGCAGACAAAGAGACATCTGACACCACACCACCCACATTGCCCAATGGAGAAGGGGCACCCCGAATAGAGTTAACAGTATCAGCTAACTCCCTTTACACCTGCTGGTGGGAAGTGACTAACGCTGTTTGCTCAACATACAGGTTCTGCATCACTTTGGTCAGGATATCCACTCGATCTGACAGAGCGCTGAGTGGGTCCATGGCAAACAGGCTAAGTGCACATGTACCGGAACTCTCGCGGAAAATCGCATTTTAAATTCCCGCGATTTTCCCACGGAAAAACTAGCATTTTGCAAGCGTAATTAGCTTGCAGAATGCTAGCTTTCTCCAAGCGATCTGTAGCATCGCTTGGAGAACTGATTGACAGGTTGGTCACAATCGTCAAACATAGTGTTTGACGAATGTGTCCAACTTTTTACTACTGAGGCCGCCTATGCAGCATCAGTAGTAAAAGATAGAATGTAAAAAAAAATAAAAAACGGTGTTATTCTCACCCTCCGACGTCCCGGGCATCCGTTCCCAGTAATCCTTTGCGAAAATGCCCGCGATGACGTCAGTTCTCGCAGGATCGCGACGTCTCGCGGTCATTCGCGATGATGTCGCGCGAATGACCGCGAGACTTCGCGATCCCGCGAGAACGGACGTCATCGCGGGCATTTTCGCAAAGGACTACTGGGAACGAGAGCGTGAAGAGAAGCAGGAAGACTGCGCGGGACGTCGAAGGGTGAGAATAACAATATTTTTTATTTTTAAATTCTATTTTTTACAGGGATATGGTACCCAAAGCTCGGAGGACAGTCTCCTCTTCTCCGGGCTGTGGGTACCATCCGCAATTGTTCTGCTTACTTTCCGCATGGTGTGCACAGCCACATGCGGAAAGTAAGCGGAACAATGCATTCCTATGGGTGCGGGATCGCCGCGATTCCGCAAATTAATGAGCATGCTGCGGTTTTTATCGCGAAGCGATTCCGCCGCGGTAAAAACCGCAGCATTAGTACAGCATTGCGGAATCCCATAGGAATGCATGGGATGCTTATTTTTCGCGTTTTCGCGGCAAAATCGCGGGGTTAAAATCGCCGCGGAAACGCGAAAAAAACGCCACGTGTGAACTCAGCCTAAATCCCAAAGCCCCCACAAAATATGCGGTTGGTGAAAATGTAGTGACACGGGGACATTGTCACTGGGGTTAAGCCTGGGGGTGCTAACAGGGGACGTGCACCGATAGACAGGGTATACGGAGACCGAGGAGCACAGTGCGCACAGGACCTGACCTTAGCCAGTCATGTGAACACAGGGAATGGAGATAGCCGGTCACTTGACCACAGGGGGCAGAGCTACCCCGTGTGAGGACAGGGAGCTGTCAGAGGGCACAGAATATAAAGGACAAAACCAATAACATAGTCAGAGAACAAAGCCGAGGGTCAGAAGCCAGACGGGAACGAGGTAACCAGGGACAAGACAGACGAGTAACCAGAGGAAAGCCAAGAGGTCAGTTTACCAGGAGGGATGAATCAGTAACAAGCAGAAAGAGAGAGGCAATAGTCAGTGGACAATCCGGGTCATACATAGCAAACAAACACATGCAGAGGAACGATACAGAGAGTAACCTGGGTCAGTGGGTCAGGAAAACTTGAAAACGCTTTGCTACCTTCTTACAGCCTTCTCCTGCTTTATGGGCCTCCACCATTTTCATTTTCAGAGTGCTAGGCAGCTGCTTAGAAGAAACCATGGCTGTTTTTCTTTAGCAAAAAGTTAGAGGAGGCTGGGTTTTTATAAAGCTGGAAAATATGCATCACCTGGCCTTTCTTAACGATGATAGTGAACAAGCCTTAACCCTAAGAAACTAATTAAGGTCTGAAACCTTGGTCAAAGTTATCTGAGCACAGAAATCTCCAAGTGCGCCCAAACTTTTGCATTGGCACATTTTCCTTTTTGTCATTTTTAAATTTTTTTTTGCCTAAAATACAAAGGAAATGTGTCATCTTTAACTTAAGGCATTTTATAGATGATTTTATTTTCAACTTGCTTTACTGTTCACAATAACAGTAATTTTGACAAGGGGTGCCCAAACTTTTACTTGCCACTGTACTGCAATATCACTGTCATGGGGTTATCATGATAGAGAGAGGCCAGAAGATCACAGCGTCCTACTCCTGCCTTGAATAGAAGCACTTCATCTTCTTTTTAAAAGGTGTAAATTTATTTTGTCAGTACAGGGGTTAATCAGCCATGTTGAGAGCTCTGGGAGCTAGGGCTCTCAGCTGAGCATGGTTAGCCACTCCTATGCCCTATATAATCTGGTACTGACTGACACAAATCATCAGAGCTAGCTTATGCTGCATGGTTGGGAGGATAGTAGTTAGTGGTTATAAGAGTAGGCGTTTGGTGGATTTATCTGTGACTGTTGTTTGGTTTTGAGAGTGTGATAATTCCCTTTCTTCTCCTACTTTGGTTTTACTCTATCCTCCACTCCCTGGTGCATTCCTCTGTTATATGTGACTGTATATTTGTATGCCTGGTATTTTCTAATTCCTCTGTTCGTGTTACCTTGTTCGTCTGGTTGGTGTACTACGGTGCACTGCTTCTCCCCTCTTCCCTGGGTGAAGGAAGGGTAAAGGCACAGGACAGATTCAGGCGATAAGGCAAGGTATGTGTCCCTGACATCTTCACCTTCAGAAGTAACCCGGGGAACAGATCGAGCTAGGGCACCAACCAGCGCTAGAGACAGGGAAGGAGACCCTGGCTCAGGGTCACCCAACAACAGAGTCGTGACAGCCACAGTGAAAAATCACAGTTTCCTATGACGCTCAGACTGTGGATGAGTTTCAGAGGAGAATCAAGATGGCAGTGATAGAGGCCTTAAGGAGAATATCAGCTGCCATGGTGCCTTGCAATCATGTCAGACACTGACAACTCACGCACACAAACACTGCTGCCAGAGATGCTGCCATTTAAATGATAAAATGTAGCAATTGGAGTTCCTGTGCTGTTGCTGCAGTTAGATACAGATACCGTCTATGTAATACAACTGGCATAAACTGTGTATGGATGGGGCTCTGAATCTGACCCCAATGCTGAAACACATGTATATCATTTTGTGCATAGGGGGGTTAACCACCACAAAACAGGCCTGCTGAAGAATTTTGAATTTGCTGAATACTCTTACTGTTGACGTGAAGGCCAGAGTAAATCTGCTGCAAACTCCCCACATATATCAATTTTGTTATGGAAATGCCGTTTATTTGCTACAGGATCCACTGCGAAAGTATTCTACTGCATCTTAATATGGCATAAAGGGTATACGGTAAATATTTAGATATAGAATGCATTATGCCCAGTAAGTAAAGTACGATACTATTGTAAACTTATACAGTGGATCAGTGGCTAATATTGGAGTCCTGGGTTCAAATACCACCAAGGATGATATTGGCAATGAGCTTGTTTGTTCTCCCTATATTTGGATGGGTTTTCTCTGGGTACTCCAGTTTCCTCCCACACTCAAAAGACATACCATAGTTCCCAAACTTCCCGGATTCAGTGAACTATCCCCATTTGGGGGCCCAGTCTCGCCATCCCAGTACGTCAGGGCTTTTGTCTCAGCTTCTAATACTGACCCGATGGTTTCATCACTCCTAAGGAGCTCCTCCTCCACGGGGGCAGGGAGCATTTCTCTGCTCAGTGCATAAATTAAATATTCATCCTTTTTCTTCTACTGTGATAGAGTCTACCCAAGACACGAACTTGCATGTTCTTGCTCTCACGGTGCCATGCTAGCTAGGAGCAACAACAGCCCACAATGATAATCTTAGAATAATTTGGTATTCTTTACATGTATTGCAAATAGGGATGAGTGGACTCGTGGATGTTCGGGTTCATTATAAAAACTTTACCCTGAACTTGACCTCAAACCCAAACCCAATATAAGTCAATGAGGACACTAACTTCGGTGCTTTCATATGGCTGTAAAATGGTCACAGTAAGGGTTAAGGGGCTGCAAAAGGAAGATAAATGGGGAGTAACAACAGGACAAGTGTCCTGCAAACAAATTTTGATAGGTAAATGACTTAAAATAACATAGAATAAAAAAATAAAAATAATCTTGAGCCTGGAAGTGGAGGTCTAAGTGGAGGTGGACGTGGCGGTGTAGGCTGTTTTTGTATTTTTGTCAGTGTTTTTTTTATGGAACTGACTTAAAACATACAAACCTAGAATTAACAAAACTAAAACTTGCAATCTAGAACCAGGACACGTAGCTCCAAGTGAAGGAAGAAGTGGACATTGCAATATGAGTGGAAGAGGCAAAGGAGGAGTAATCCAACACTGTGTTTTGTATATATTTTTCTTTTCATTTCTTTTTTTCAGGTTTTTTTTCAATTGTTTTTATGGAACTGACTTAAAGCAGTCTAGATTTATCAAAACTAAAACTAGCTATCTTGAACCACTAGGCGTAGATCCAAGTGGAGGAAGAGGTAAACGTGGCAGTATAGGTGTAAGAGGCAAGTGAGAAAGCCAAAAGCGCGCACAGACAGCCTACACTTTCAGCAGAAGCACTGATATATCTGTACTTTTTAGGAAGGCTTTGCACCACCAGATTTAGCACATTCACCAGGCAAGGGATGTGTGTCAAACTAGCTAGGCCCAGAGCTGCTATAAGATTTCACCACTCTTATCTGCAACATGGCCACCTCCCCTATGTGATACTTTCCTCATTGTTTTCACACAAAAAAGTGCAGAGTATTACACGGCCAGTATACAAAGAGAGAGAGTGGTCAGCAGAAAATTACACTGCCAGTTTTCAGAGCAACCCCCCAAAAAATCAATAAAAACATAAACAATGTTTGATACCTCCTCCTCCTTTGCCTTTCCACCTATAACGCCACCTCCATCTCCTCCTCCACTTGGATCTCCACCTCCTGGTTCAAGATTATAATTTTTTCTTTTTTCTATTCTGTTATTTTAAGTCATTTCCCAATCCACATTTGTTTGCAGGACAATTGTGTTGCTCTTCCCCCATTTAGCTTTCTTCCTTCATTTTCACAGCCCTTTTAAATCTCCGAAGCTAGGGTCCCCAAAAACTTCTATTGGGTTCGGGTTCAGGGACAAGTTCAGGGTCAAGTTTGGATACCGAACCAAACTTTGAACTCTACCCTGGCCGAACGCGACAAACCCGAACATCCATGGGTTCGCTCATCCTTATTCTCCTCTAGTATACAGGGAACATAGAAATACATTGTTTTGTACACTGTTTCTCTATGGATATGTATAATCTGCTTCTGGGTTACCAAAGGTTACCAAATTTTGATGTGTTTATCATTGTGAGTTGTGGCTCATAGATAGAGTTGCAGCTTGCAAACAAGAATATGTGAGCTCAAGTCTCAGGGACACCTGATTGCAGGAGAGGGATGAATATCATAAATTAATTTATTCATTGAGCAGAGAGATGCAGCCCGATCCCCAAAGAAGGAGGAGCCACAGAACGATGAAGACGTCAGAGCGAGGTGAGCATTAGAATTCGGAACAAAGCCCTTACGTGGCGGGACTGAGCCGTCATATTGGGACAGTCCTGCTGAATCCTGGTTGGTTTGGAGCTATGTTAAATAGAAGTGCCCATTCCTTTCTCCAAATTGGCAGTGGTCCTTCTTAAAATGTCTAACGTTATCAAGCAGAAAATGACAGACCCCTTAGGTTTTGTCTGTTTAATAGCCAGTGTGAACATGCTCCTATATGTTGCATGCATACCAACTTATACTTCGGCTCATTTTTATTTTTTTATTTGGTTTTGCTTTATGATCTCATATGTCTGATCAATAAGCTGTTAGCTAGTATGATGCAAAACATAACGCCTCTTTTAAGTACAATTTCATGACTAAGCAGCATGCTCCCTTTTAAATAGTAAGTGTCTAACATTATGGCTTGTGAGAATGCTGCCGAAACCTGAAATTTTAATTTGCCTTGGTAACTATACTGTAGTGACTTTCTACTTAACTATATTTTTGCCATTTAGAGAAACTTTCTTTAATTTTAGACACAAAACAGATCAAAGGCACAATATTTTTTATAATTCTTTCAATTTACATATTTGAGTAAGATTTGATCTATCAAACATGATTTTAGGATTATGATAAAATAACAAGGAAGACCTAAGTTCTTCTCTGGTGGTGTCTGTTTGCGTAAAGGTGCACTTATTACGTAGAACTGATGAAACATGAACAGGGTAATCAAATATAACAAATGTGAAAAGTTAAAAAAAATCAAGTTTCAGTTACTCTATGATGCTGTTAACTCACCTCTGTCGATTGATCTGCCACTTTAGAACGTGAGCATACCACTAAATTGACACTACCTGAGGACAGTGTGTCTGCTGTGTTATCTCCATCAGCAGCTGAAAGGCCAGACAAAACTAATGCACTTGAAAATCCTTTCTTTCCAAACAGAAGGCTCAATGTAGAATTGGTAGATAATGTTTGGCTGGACTGTTGAAATCCTCTTGTGTGCTCATGAACATTGATTGCTGCTGAAGTAGGAGAAATACCAGTGGGAGGATAATGGGAGCGAGCAGAATTTAAGCAGTGATGGCTTGAAGATAATCTCTTGACGTCTTTATATTTGTCTGTACAAGTATCATGACATTTTTCCATATTTGGTCCAGTGAGGCTTGACCCAGCATGTATTTGATTTAATGAGGAATGTGTATAAGCTGATTGACTCCTATATTTTCTTTTTGCTGAAAAATACAGAAGATAAAGAATTCAATGTTTTAGAATTTTAGTAAGATAAGGTTAAAGAAGCCAATAATACCTAGATACATGGTGCTACATACACATCTTGCTCTACTGAAGAAAACTTTTACTGAGGTCACTACAGGAAAACAATCTCTTGCACGTGAAGAAAAAGGTATATGTTGAAGGAGTTGTCTAATCTTAGACATTTATGCCATAAAAGTACAGTTGATATCCCATCTATGCCTATAATTAGAGCTGAGCGAAACGGGTCGAAAAATTTCAAAAGTCGCCGACTTTTGGCAAAGTCGGGTTTCATGAAACGAAACCCGACCCTAGGATGAGGTTGGCCACGAGGTCGGCGACTTACACGCCAAAGTCGCGTTTCAAAAGTTTGTTTTGGTGTGCAGTGCAAGGGGAGGCTATATTGTGGTGTATCAGTGGTGTTGGTTGTTGGGCTGCCTTCTAAGGCTTCCTGACAGCTGCATTGCTGTTTACCCACTGCTCTGCAAACTGCTTTTTTAAAAGCAATCACAATTTTTTTTTTTGTCCTGCTGAGGTACTGAGCGTGCATTTTTTCACACCATACAGCGGTGTACGCTCCTCACACAGTACCGTGTAACGGCTGTTATCACAGCCACAGTGAAGCTATCTGTGTGTCACTCTGTGAGAATAAGTCGAGGACATGTTCCGTTCTTACAGACCTGCACTCTAGGGAGATTCCTATTCTGCCCAATTCTACATACACCTTGTAGTTTGTGATACACTAGCCAATTTCTGCCTGTGACATAGCGCTGTGATATTCAGTGGGCCTCACACAATCCAAAAGTGTCCAATGTCCACAAGTGTCTACAGAAATTCAAAATCTCCCTTATCCTCAAGTCACTTTGGTCACAGCTGTGCCATCGAGCCTGTGACATAGTGCTCAGATATTCAGTGGGCCTCACACAATCCAAAAGTGTCCAGTGTCCACAAGTGTCTGCAGAAATTCAAAATCTCCCTTATCCTCTAGTCACTTTTGTCACAGCTGTGCCATCGAGCCTGTGACATAGCGCTCAGATATTAAGTGGGCCTCACACAATCCAAAAGTGTCCAGTGTCCACTAGTGTGTGCAGAAATTCAAAATCTCACTTATCCTCTAGTCACTTTGTTCACACCTGTGCCATCGAGCCTGTGACATAGCGCTCAGATATTCAGTGGGCCTCACACAATCCAAAAGTGTCCAGTGTCCACAAGTGTCTGCAGAAATTCAAAATCTCCCTTATCCTCTAGTCACTTTTGTCACAGCTGTGCCATCGAGCCTGTGACATAGCGCTCAGATATTAAGTGGGCCTCACACAATCCAAAAGTGTCCAGTGTCCACTAGTGTGTGCAGAAATTCAAAATCTCCCTTATCCTCTAGTCACTTTTGTCACAGCTGTGCCATCGAGCCTGTGACATAGCGCTCAGATATTCAGTGGGCCTCACACAATCCAAAAGTGTCCAGTGTCCACTAGTGTGTGCAGAAATTCAAAATCTCCCCGTCCTATAGACACCTTGTACCTTGTTTTACATTACTATATAGTTTGTTGGATTTTGTCTACATTTCTACCAAAAATGAGGAAGGCTGGTGGAAGAGGCCGTGGAATTGGGCGGGGGTTGGCAGCTGGTAATGATGGTGTTGGTGGTGGATCTGATGGTAGTGGCAAGAGCAAAATAGGACCGAATGCAGGAGGTGTTGAGCCTGCGTCATCGTCTGGCTCCATAAGGCTTCAAAGGCTTAGTTTTCTAGGAGTTGGCAAACCGCTTTTAAAGCCAGAGCATCACTAAAAAGTTTTGTCTTACATTGCTGACTCAGCCTCCAGCTCTATCGCCTCCTCTTCTTCAGTTGTAAAAAGTAAAAGCACTGAGTCGTCATTGGAGGCTCATGTTCATGAACCACACCTTTCTTTGTGTCCTTCACCCCAACCAAGATTGAAGGATGACGCAGGCCATACTACTGATTACTCCATGGAGCTGTTTTCACATACCATGCCTGGATTATCAAGTCAAATGGTGAATTACCCAGGCCAAGATGAATCTGACATGGAGTGCATTGATGCACAGCCGCTGATGGATGATTCTGCTGGTACATTCACTCAGAGCACTACATTGTCCTCGCAGTGTACAGAGCCAGATTCTGACCCTGATGAGACTCAGGTGCCCCTTCCCGCACACTATACCACCATACACGGTGACACAGAGGAAGGTGCACATGACATTGAAGAGGAGGTGATGGATGACCCAGTTGTTGACCCAGATTGGCATCTATTGGGGGAAGAGGGTGCTGCTTCCAATAGCTCAGATGAGGAGGAGGAACATCCACAGCAGACATCGACATCACAACAGCTGTTATCTGGCAGGCCCGGAGCACTCCAAAGACAGGTTCCAAAAATCAAAAGAGTTGCTGGACAGCTTTTCCAGAGGGTCAAAAGATCACAGCGTGCTAGGCCGCAAAATGTCTGCCAAAGTAGGAAGAGTGCAGTGTGGCACTTTTTTGAACAAAATCCTCATGATCAGGCCAAGGTTATCTGTAAGAAGTGCGCAAAGACCTTTAGCCGAGGGAAAAGTCTGAAAAATTTGAATACCAGTTGCATGCTTAGACATTTAACCACCATGCACTTGCAAGCGTGGACACAACACCAAACCTCAAGTGCCACATGTGCAACTGATCACAACGAAGGTAGTCAGCAACGCTACATTGTTTCCCCCACTGTAAGCCCACCGGTTAGCACAGCAGCAAATGTTGAGGTGTCGTTGCAAGGCCACAGCAGTCAGGGAATCCCACTGTTATATCAACGAAAGACTGATTCTAGGCCATCAGAAAGAACAACAACTCCATCACCATCATCAACCCTCTCTCAGTCCGCCCTGTCCACCGCTACTTCCACCATATGCAGCTCTCAAGTCCAGCTCACCCTCCCAGACACTATGAGTAGGTCAAGAAAGTACTCAGTCTCTCATCCACGTACACTGGGTTTGAACGCCCACATTGCCAAACTAATCTCGTTTGAGATAATGCCTTTTCGGTTGGTGGAAAGCGCAGCTTTCCGCGAGCTCATGGCCTATGCAGTACCACGCTATGACCTACCCAGTTGCCACTTCTTCTCTCGCAAAGCCATCCCAGCCCTCCACCATCATGTGAAAGACCGCATTGTCCATGCACTCAAGCAGTCAGTGAGCGGAAAGGTGCACCTCACAACTGATGCATGGTCCAGTCGGCATGGCCAGGGCCGTTACGTGTCCATCACTGCGCACTGGGTTAATGTGGTGGATGCAGGGTCCACAGGGGACAGCGGTGGTGGGACAGTGCTGCCTAGCCCACGATATAGGAAACATTTGGCTGTAGGCGTTCGACCCTCCTCCTCCTCCAGAAGCGAAAGCTCGTCCACAGAGCGCAGTCGTACGAGCACTCCATCTGCAGCTGCCACTGTTGCACACGAGGTGTCCCCCTATCGAGCAGCTAGTGGAAAGCGTCAGCAGGCTGTGTTGCAGATGATGTGTTTGGGCGACAGACACACCGCCGAGGTGCTGGCCGAGTACTTGAAGCGACAAACTGAGTCATGGCTGGGCAGTGTACATCTTGAGGCAGGCAAGGTAGTTAGTGATAACGGCCGTAATTTTGTGGCAGCCATAGCCCTTTCAAAACTCAACCACATACCTTGCTTGGCTCACACCTTGAACCTGGTGGTGCAGTGCTTCCTCAAAAATTATCCGGAGTTAACAGCCCTGCTCCAGAAGGTGCGAAGACTGTGCGCGCACATCCGTCGGTCGCCTGTACACTCCGTTCGTATGCAGAAGCTGCAGCAATTGCTCCACCTTCCCAACCACCGCCTCATTATCGACATTGCAACAAGGTGGAACTCCACCCTGCACATGGTGGAGCGGCTGTGCGAGCAGAGGCAGGCCATAATGCATTTGTGGGAGGATACACGGCCAGGCACTTTGAGAGCAGACATGGAGTTGACAGGTGTGCAGTGGTCGAAGCTGAAAGACCTCTGTAAAGTCCTTCAGTGTTTTGAGGAATGCACACGGCTGGTAAGCGCAGACGACGCCATCCTAAGCATGAGCATCCCACTTATGCGTCTGCTCATGCAAACTTTGACGCACCTTAAGGAGCAGGCTTCTGCAGCCAATGTTGATGAGGAGGAAGAGGAGGAGGGAATCCTTGATGACATTCAGCCATTGTCTGCTCAGGGACCTCTCCTGGACGAGGTGGAGGAAGAAGAGGAGGAGGAGGAGGATGATGGGGATGATTACTTAGGGGAGGAGGATGCATCTCGTGGGGCAAGTGAAAATGTTGGCGTGGCAAGGTCTGGTACAGGGTTTGTGCGTGACTGGAGGGATGTGGATTTGCCAGAAAGTGCTCCTCCAACCAGCACTCGCAGTGCATCATTGACACCGGGAACATTGGCCCACATGTCAGATTATGCCTTGCAGATCCTAAAAAGGGACCCCCGCATTGCCAAAATGATGAACGATGGCGACTACTGGTTGGCCATCATCCTGGATCCACGCTATAAAGGCAAATACAAAACATCATGCCACAGGAGAACCTTGACCTAATATTGGCTAATAAACAAGCAACTCTGGTAAATCGGTTGCTTGAGGCATTCCCAGCACACAGCAGCGGTGATGGTTCTCACACGAGCCGTACGGGCCGGGGTCAGCTTGGCAGAGGTGTTCGTGGTGCACACAGCAGAAGTGGCGTTGGAGACAGGGGTTTCATGACAATGTTGTGGACTGATTTTTCAAGTACCGCTCACACAACTGGTAATACTGCATCGATGGAAAGTGACAGGAGACAGCAGTTGTCAACTATGGTTACAAACTACTTTTCCTCCCATATCGATGTTCTCCCACACAGGTCATTCCCCTTTGACTATTGGGCCGCTAAACTGGACACCTGGCCTGAATTGGCACAATATGCCTTACAGGAGCTCGCTTGCCCAGCTGCAAGTGTGCTATCGGAAAGAGTCTTCAGTGCAGCTGGATCAATCCTGACAGAAAAAAGGACCCATCTGTCAACCCAAAATGTGGATGATCTAACCTTCATTAAAATGAACCACGCATTGGTTTCCAAGGATTTTGTCCCACCTTCCCCTGATGACACATAGGGTGACAGAAAAATGGCTTGCCTTTGGTCCACCTCTTCCTGGGACTTGACCTATTTCACCTTTTGCATCAGCTGAATGTCCAACATCAATATATGCCACTTTCTAAAACTCCCTAACTGTGCTGCCTCCCCCCCATGGCCGGGGTCACCACCTAGCGCACGACACCGTGTGAGTGCCGTTGCCCTGGACAGGTGGGTAGGCCGACTCTTGGGCGCGGGCACTGGCACAGGGTCCCTAATAGTGCAATCAAGTGTCTCTGACGGTGGTGGTGCACACCCGCCGTCAGACACACCGCCGTACTATGAGGGGCCCAGTGCCAGTACCGACGCCCACGAGTGGGCCCCCCTTGCTTGGGCAGGGCCCCAGCATTTGCAATCTTTACCTCTCCCTGCTCCTCCACTGTGTAGTCTGGGCCGTTAAATCCATACTGTGCCTGACACCGTTTGAGCCTGCCTCCTGATCTATAGACATATATTTTGAATGTGTACACTATGCTATCCATACATGTTATCTGGGGATACGGTACCCTTTCTCACCTTTGTGCAATCACGTGCAATCCATACTGGGCCTAACACCGTCTGAGCCTGCCTCCTGATGTATAGACATATATTTTGAATGTGTACGCTATCCATACATGTTATCTGGGGATACGGTACCCTTTCTAACCTTTGTGCAATCACGTGCAATCCATACTGGGCCTAACACCGTCTGAGCCTGCCTCCTGATGTATAGACATAAATTTTGAATGTGTACACTATGCTATCCATACATGTTATCTGGGGATACGGTACCCTTTCTAACCTTTGTGCAATCACGTGCAATCTATACTGGGCCTAACACCGTCTGAGCCTGCCTCCTGATGTATAGACATATATTTTGAATGTGTACGCTATCCATACATGTTATCTGGGGATACGGTACCCTTTCTAACCTTTGTGCAATCACGTGCAATCCATACTGGGCCTAACACCGTCTGAGCCTGCCTCCTGATGTATAGACATAAATTTTGAATGTGTACACTATGCTATCCATACATGTTATCTGGGGATACGGTACCCTTTCTAACCTTTGTGCAATCACGTGCAATCCATACTGGGCCTAACACCGTCTGAGCCTGCCTCCTGATGTATAGACATATATTTTGAATGTGTACGCTATCCATACATGTTATCTGGGGATACGGTACCCTTTCTAACCTTTTTTCAATCACGTGCAATCCATACTGGGCCTAACACCGTCTGAGCCTGCCTCCTGATGTATAGACATATATTTTGAATGTGTACACTATGCTATCCATACATGTTATCCGGGGATACGGTACCCTTTCTAACCTTTGTGCAATCACGTGCAATCCATACTGGGCCTAACACCGTCTGAGCCTGCCTCCTGATGTATAGACATATATTTTGAATGTGTACGCTATCCATACATGTTATCTGGGGATACATTACCCTTTCTCACCTTTGTGCAATCACGTGTAATCCATACTGGGCGTGAGAACGGCTGGCGAGCTGTTAAGCAAGCTACAGCACCTGTGGTTTGCA
The DNA here is from genome assembly GCF_039654945.1 of Dendrobates tinctorius. Lineage (NCBI taxonomy): Eukaryota > Metazoa > Chordata > Amphibia > Anura > Dendrobatidae > Dendrobates > Dendrobates tinctorius. The sequence goes on from NW_027361848.1 coordinate 441,032, forward strand.
CACGTAAGTTTTTCATTTTTTCAGGAATGACGGTTAGGCCTAATTCCGGAACTGCGGTTGACCTGCACTTACTGGGAAATCATTGTTCGCGGGTAATAATTGTAATCAGTGATCCCCATCACTAACGTTGTTCAGCGGGTTATCTGCACCTGTAAGCGACAAACGCTGGCCTTTTCAGTGTAGCGCACATGCAGCCACGGACATGTAAGGGCATGACACACCAGTTATTGGCCAATCTCATGTGCCAGAGCCTCACGTGTCCCTCTAGTAAGCCGGACTCGGACCGCGGGGCATGACGGAGTCTCGTTCGTTAACGGAATTAAACTTGCAATGTGTGCATCTGTTCTGTAGCTGGCATGGTTGAGGTTTCCCAGGTGGAGTCGAATTTAACCGTAGGCTCCACTCCTGGTGGTGCCCTTCTGGACATTCCTTTAAGGTTCAGCTTTGCAACCATACTGCCCACGTAAAACAAACACTTTGCCTTCATGAACGCTGTTTGGAGGGTCATGACTCGTGGGAATAACGCCGCCCAATCAGTTAACCTGCTAGAGAGATCCTTCGTTGCTCCCAAGCATGACATCACACTCCCTAGGAAGAAGGTAATGCCACTGTGGCGACCGTACTCCTGGGGGCGACACAAGTACACTGATGCCCAGCCACTGCTCGATGAATCTGCTGGTACATTGACCCAGACCACTACATTCCCCTCGCACGCTACACGACCTGAATCTGACCCTGATGAAACTCAGGTTACCCTTCCCATATACAGTTCCATCTACATATACTGTAGCATTATGTGGAGCTCATCATATACTGTTTCAAACATTATATGGGACCAATGATTCTGTATGGAGAAATAGATGGGCCTCGTCATGAGATGTAAAAAGTGAAGTATTTTTCATTGTACCGAGTGAGTCATAAAGGACGGACGTTTTTAAACTAATCATTAAATCGTTAAATATTTATTAAATATAAATGTATTCACAGATTTGGTTACGTATACTGACAAATATTTGACAAATTCAAGTGTGGAAAACAACATCTGCCATGTGGTGGCCATTATCAGTGATGCATTTCCAAAGGCGTTCTTGGAAGTTGGCATCAACACGTTCCAACACAACTCTGTCGATTTGGGCAACTTCCACTCGAATAGCTTCCTTCAGTTCTTGTAATGATCGAGGCTTAAGCTTGTATACACGTGATTTGAGGTGACCCCATAAGTAATAATCGCACATGGACAGGTCTGGGGACCTAGGAGGCCAATTAATATCGCCAAACCTGGAAATGATGCGACCAGGGAAGAGAGGGCGAAGAACGTTCATTGTTGCTCCGGCTGTGTGGGCCGTTGCCCCATCTTGTTGAAACCACACACTAGAGATGGGGATATGTTGCCGTCGTAACTCAGGAACAAAGAAGTTATTTATCATGGCGATATAACGTTGTGAGTTCACGGTAACAGTATTGCCATTATCGCCTTCGAAAAAGTACGGACCGATCACGCCATATTTGCCCATAGCGCACCACACCGTTACCTTAGGGCTGTGCAGCGGTCGTTCATGTAATTCTTTCGGATTTTCATAGGCCCAATAACGGCAGTTCTGCTGATTAACCATGCCATTGACATGGAAATGAGCTTCATCACTCATGAATAAAATAAGGTTGTCGTTTTGCTCAATAATTGCTTCCATCTCATGTGCGAACTTCAGTCGCGCTGCGTAATCCCCGCGCTCCAACTGTTGCACAATGGCCAATTTATAGGGGTGGAAATGCAGGTCTAAATGCAAAATACGCCTTACTGTACGATTACTGAGGGCAAGTTCTAAAGAATGTTTCCGAGCAGATCGACTCGGACTACGCAGCATGGCTTGCCTGACGCGTTCCACATTTTCAGGGGTACGTGCCGTTCGTGGAGCCCCCGGTGGTCGTTTGTTCATTAGTGTACCTCGTGTACGGAGTGCTTCAACCCAACGTAGGATAGTGTTACGAGCGGGAACAGCTTGATTTCTGTGAATATTGAAATGACGCCGAAACTCACGCTGAACGGCTGTGATACACTCATTATTCTTGACAAAACTGTCGTACGCAAAAACGCGATGTTCTATCGTCCACGGCACCATAGCTTAAACTGAAACTAAAATAAAAACAATGCTTTCACCTCACAAACATAACCCCGCCTCCCGCACATCTCTACCTCCACCTGGTGGTGAGTTATAGCCACTTCAAATACATCCGTCCTTTATGACTCACCCGGTACTATACCGCTATTTCTCTGCCGTATCGGAGCATGATGAGTTGTGGTATGTGTTAAAGGGGCGCTCTTTCGCCCAGGGCACATGAAAACCTGGAGCCAGCCCTCCCCCCCACAACTGTAGCCAAATAACCCCCATTTTTCAGTGCGTAACTTGTATTATGAAGTTAATTAAGGTTGACAAGCTTAAGTAAGAAGAATTGATGCTTTTGGCATTCAAATGGGCACTGTAGGTGTGTTTCCTGTCCTCCTCTCACTGCCGACTTTTATTCCCCATTGACTTACATTGGGTTTCGTGTTTCGGGACGACCCCTACTTTTCCCTATAATCGGACGATCTTGCTCGACCCGACTTTTGGAAAAGTCGGGTTTCACGAAACGAAACTCGACCCTAAAAAAACAAAAGTCGCTCAACTCTACCTATAATGTCTCTCCGTAATTTACAGTATCAAGCTCTCATGGCAACCTCTCATTTCTTAAGAGTGCCTGCTGGGGCCCTGGGAGATATGTGTGAATCTTAGATAGGGTAACCCCTTCAAGTGTAAAGGTGCTAAGGGCCCTATTAATTTTTTTAACTTTTTTGTAAAGTTTTTGGTGCTTTACACCTTTTTTTCTGTTTGCACCAAAAACATCTTTCCATTTGTGCCTTTTTTGAAGTTTATTATATATGGGTTCGCTTGTTTTTTTAAATTTGTCATTGGGGGCAAAGTTCATGGTTTCCAAATGTTTTTTCCTGCTTCACCATTTGCGACTTTTCAAAATTGTTCTAGCAAATGTATTCCAGTTTCCACCTGTAGTGATTTTATTTACAACTGAAATTTTTGGGACATTTTGGAAAACATGAAACTTTTTTGTCTAAAAAATAGCAAAAATGGTTAAAGACCTAAAACCGTCCATTTTTGACTTTCACAAAATTTGTGACCTGTGTGCACCTTTATGATGAGTTTAACAAAAAACTGTCAGCAACTATTTATTACATGTCAAGAAAAGAAAAGGGACTTAAAAAAAACTCAAATGATAAATCGAACCCTAATAGGAAAAAAGACAAACTTCTTCATGGAAGTCTTTGCAACCCTATCCTTTACTTCAGTTGAGCGTTTTAAACCTTTGGGTTCTATGGGTATATGAATTATATGCAGCTCTACAATGTGAGCACAATTATTAGGCAAATGAGTGTATTTTGACCATTTCATCATTTTTATGCAGATTTTTCAACTCCAAGCTGTATAAGCTTGAACGTTTATTGGATGAAGCAGATCAGGTGTTGTGTATTTTTGTAATGGGTGACGGTGCCGCCTAAGGATATAAACTCACTTTATCAAGGTGTGCAGAATTATAGGACAGCTTGTTTTCCTCAGGCAAAATGGGTAAAAAGAGATTTAACCGACACTGAAAAGTCAAAATATATTACAAGTCTTATAGAGGAATGCAGCCCTCTTGAAATTTTTACGATATTGGGGTAGTGATCACAGAACCATCAAATGTTACGTTGCAAAAGAGATAACAGGGTCACTAAAACGTGCTGAGAAAAAAGACGCACAATAATTGCCCAAGATTTGAGAAGAATCAAACATGAATTGACCAGGAAGCCATTGTCCTCCAGTGTTGTCATATTCCAGAACTGCAAGCTCTCTGGAGAGCCCAGAAGTACAAGGTGTTTAGTGCTCGGAGACATGACCAAGGTAAGGGAGGCCGAATCCAGTCCACCACTGAACAAGTCACAGAAGTAGAAACATCAAAACTGGGCCAAAAAATATCTGAAGACAGATATTTTAAAGGTTATATGGACTGTTGAGATGAGAAATACTCTGGATGGACCAGATGGATGCACCCATGGCTGTATCAGTAATGGGTACAGACCTCCACTTCGACTCAGTTGCCAACAAGCATAAGCCCTTTCAACCTCTTTAAAGAGAATTAGTCACCGGTCTTTTTCTACCACTTCAGTGAGCCGCATGATGTAAAGGTAGATACCTTGATTCCAGTGATGTATCACTTATTGGGCTGCTTTCTGCTGTTTTATTAACATCACTGTTTACTGTGTTGTAGTGTCAACAGGTTGTGGGATGCAGTGACGGTCAGGAGACAGAGCAAGGGTTAAGGCTTTTAATTAACAAAGGTATACTCCACGCAGGGAGTTTAAAAGGTGAATGGGGGGGAAAAAGGCAGTTCAGATGAGATGAATATACTAATTTGGGGAAATCAACGTTGGAGATAACAGTATGGCTCTGGAAGATGTAATTTATCTGGTCAGACGATCTCCTCAGGTAGAAGGGTCCACGAAGTCAACGATGGCGCCAGCAACGGCCGGCGCGGGGTTGGTCCGGTGTAGTCCTGTATATAACAACGATACACGTCCAGGCCGCAGCAGTTAGTCTCTGATACCTTCCGCGATGTCCTCAGTCCATCTGTTGGTGTGGCAGGTGGGATGCGAGCCACAGCACTGTCTGAGCCCAATGTGGCTCGGCAAATATACAGCGGGGAGGCAGGAAACAGTTCACGGTTACCGGTCTGGTCTCTCTTAGGCAGCAAGCGCAGCACTAACGGGTCCTGAGCATTCAGCACCTCGCTCTGTGGGGACTAACTGACAAGCATCACATTTATGCTTACAGTCTCTGCGGATAGCAGCGGGGAAGTTCGGGCACGAGCCTGCACTGCTACGATGCCCAAGGGACGGAGCACTCACTTGTCCTTGCTGTGCGCTGTCTGTTCCTGCCAAGTTCTTCTGCTTCCGCACACGCTGAGGCTTTTTTAGCTCAGCCACACCTCCTGCTGCTGGTTGTAAGCATTGGTCCGGTCCCCTCAGCTTACCCCTGGACAACAAAGGAGACAGCCCCAACAGTTTCGGACCCAGCGCAGAGCAGGTACTCCCCAATCCGGTTCTTCTTCTTACACTCCCCCTCTCCTTTTGCTCGCCATTCCACGGGCGAGAGTTCTTACAGCAAACGTTGAGATTCTTCCATCTCTTGAACAATTCGCTGCCAAATAAATTGGTCTTGTTCATATCAGTTGGGTGGTATTCCAGCTGTTGTCTATTCGGTGCGGCGTAAGCCAGATAGAATAGTGGAATCAGGCTGAGTAGTGGAGACAGGCTGAGTTCAGTTCAATAGAGCAGTCTTTTCGGGAGCTTCAGGCTCCAGTTCTTCCTTTGGGTCAATGGATAGTGGGTCAGAAAATTCTTCTTCGTCGTAGTCGAAAACTGCAACATGGAGTGGCTCCGAATTAACTTGCTCTCTCTGGTTGATCGGGGTCTCGTGACAGGCAGTGATGTAGCATGTTCCGATGTACCACTTGAGAGGAAGCGTCTTTTTCCACTTTAGGTTGAATCTCGTAAACAGGACCTTCAGTTCCTAGCTGACGGTTCACCAGATATGGGGACTTTTCCCACCGATACTCCAACTTTCCCCGAGGTCGTTTGTCTCCGACCAACAGCGATCTCCAGCCTTAAGACCTGTCCCACGCAGAGGAGTTGTCTCCGGTCAGTCAAGTTCTTGGAACTTGGTCTGCACAAGGCGATGTAACGTTTGCTGCCGTTGTTGATGTTCCCTGACCCAGGTTGACACCATCCATGGGTAGTCCTCCTCTGGAACCAATTCTAGCTCAGTGATCTCTCGTCCCGGTCGGCCAAACAGTAGGGTGTAGGGTGTGTATCCAGTGGTGCGATGTACCCGGTTGTTGTACACCCACACTAGTTCAGCCACAAACTGCGACAAGTGAACTTTTCGGTCTTCCTCTAACGTCCTCAGCATCTAGATATCAAGGTTCAATTGAACCGTTCGCAAGCTCCATTCCCTTGTGGGTGGTAAGGCGTTGTCCGAGATTTTTCAATCTGATGCATGCGGTACAGCTCCTCTATCACTCGTGCCTGGAAACAGGTGCCTTGATCAGAGTGAATTCTCTTCGGGCAGCTGTACATTTGAATGAAGTCTCTGCAAATGGTCTGTGCCACTGACTCAGCCGTCTGATCCCGAGTCGGAGCCACCACAGCGAATTTGGTGAAGTGGCCGGTCATCACTAGACAGTGTTCGTATCTAAGATGAGCCTGGCCTATAGTCAAGTAATCTATCATTAACACCTCTAGGGGAGCAGAAGTCACAATGATTTGCGCAGGAGCTCTCTGTTCTGGAGGCTTAGCTAACTCACAGCTTCTACGCTGCTGACAGGCTTCTTCTACCGCAGCTTTTTGTCGAGGATGATAGACTATCTTCTGTAGCCATTGAAAAGTCTTCTCTGGGCTGAAGTGGGTCCCTCTTTAACGAGCCTCCGTACCTAAATTGGGAAGCAACATTTCGGGAAGCACCACTTGCCAGGTGACTCCCAGTTCTCTGTTCAACTGGATCATCCGTTACAATAGGCCATCTTTTAACAGGAGCCTTTCACACTGTCAGAAGATTTGCAGAGTTCCCGGGGACAGAGCGTCTCTCTCTCTTTGGTTGGGAAGTTGTTTTAGAGCCAACCATTGCCTCATCTGAGCGAGCTCCCCATCTTCCTGTTGAAGTCGTACCCACTAGAGTTGAGCGAAATGGGTCGAAAAATTTCAAAAGTCGCCGACTTTTGGCAAAGTCGGGTTTCATGAAACGAAACCCGACCCTAGGATGAGGTCGGCCACGAGGTCGGCGACTTACGCGCCAAAGTCGCGTTTCAAAAGTTTGTTTTGCGCTCTTTTTCAGCCAATCAGGATCCACGGACACTGTGGGCAACGTGATGACATAGGCAGGGGTCACCACCATCTTTCAGAAGGGCATGCAAGTGATTGGCTTGCTTTGGGGGGCGTCACAGGGGGTATAAAAGGGCGTGCACGCCGACCGCCATCTTACTTCTGCCGATCTCAGTATAGGGAGAGGTTGCTGCTGATTCTGTAGGGAGAGCGTTAGGCAGGGAAGAAGACAAAAAACTGCTTCTGCTGCTAGCGATTTGGCCTGCACAACACACCAGTCACTGTGTGTGCAGTGCAAGGGGAGGCTATATAGTGGTGTATCAGTGGTGTTGGTTGTTGGGCTGCCTTCTAAGGCTTCCTGACATTCCTGCATTGCTGTTTACCCACTGCTCCGCAAACTGCTTTTTTAAAAGCAATCCCAATTTTTTTTTTTGTCCTGCTGAGAAGAAAAAAAAACTGCTTCTGCTGCTAGCAATTTGGCCAGCACAACACACCAGTCACTGTGTGTGCAGTGCAAGGGGAGGCTATATAGTGGTGTATCAGTGGTGTTGGTTGTTGGCCTGCCTTTTAAGGCTTCCTGACAGGCTGGCATTGCTGTTTACCCACTGCTCTGCAAACTGCTTTTTTAAAAGCAATCCAATCTCCCTTATCCTCTAGTCACTTTTGTCACAGCTGTGCCATCGAGCCTGTGACATGGCGCTCAGATATCAGTGGGCCTCACACAATCCAAAAGTGTCCAGTGTACACAAGTGTCTGCAGAAATTCAAAATCTCCCTTATCCTCTCGTCACTTTGGTCACAGCTGTGCCATCGAGCCTGTCACATAGCGCTCAGATATTCATTGGGCCTCACACAATCCAAAAGTGTCCAGTGTCCACAAGTGTCTGCAGAAATTCAAAATCTCCCTTATCCTCTAGTCACTTTGGTCACAGCTGTGCCATCGAGCCTGTCACATAGCGCTCAGATATTCATTGGGCCTCACACAATCCAAAAGTGTCCAGTGTCCACAAGTGTCTGCAGAAATTCAAAATCTCCCCTGTCCTATAGACACCTTGTACCTTGTTTTACATTACTATATAGTTTGTTGGATTTTGTCTACATTTCTACCAAAAATGAGGAAGGCTGGTGGAAGAGGCCGTGGAATTGGGTGGGGGTTGGCAGCTGGTAATGATGGTGTTGGTGGTGGATCTGATGGTAGTGGCAAGAGCAAAATAGGACCGAATGCAGGTGTTGAGCCTGCGTCATCGTCTGGCTCCATAAGGCTTCAAAGGCTTAGTTTTCTAGGAGTTGGCAAACCGCTTTTAAAGCCAGAGCATCAGGAAAAAGTTTTGTCTTACATTGCTGACTCAGCCTCCAGCTCTATCGCCTCCTCTTCTTCAGTTGTAAAAAGTAAAAGCACTGAGTCGTCATTGGAGGCTCATGTTCATGAACCACACCTTTCTTTGTGTCCTTCACCCCAACCAAGATTGAAGGATGACGCAGGCCATACTACTATTTCTCCATGGAGCTGTTTTCACATACCATGCCTGGATTATCAAGTCAAATGGTGAATTACCCAGGCCAAGATGAATCTGACATGGAGTGCACTGATGCACAGCCGCTGATGGATGATTCTGCTGGTACATTCACTCAGAGCACTACATTGGCCTCGCAGTCTACAGAGCCAGATTCTGACCCTTATGAGACTCAGGTGCCCCTTCCCGCACACTATACCACCATACACGGTGACACAGAGGAAGGTGCACAAGACATAGAAGAGGAGGTGATGGATGACCCAGTTGTTGACCCAGATTGGCATCCATTGGGGGAAGAGGGTGCTGCTTCCAATAGCTCAGATGAGGAGAATCCACAGCAGACATCGACATCGCAACAGCTGTTATCTGGCAGGCCCGGAGCACTCCAAAGACAGGTTCCAAACATCAAAAGAGTTGCTGGACAGCTTGTCCAGAGGGTCAAAAGATCACAGCGTGCTAGGCCGCAAAATGTCTGCCAAAGTAGGAAGAGTGCAGTGTGGCACTTTTTTGAACAAAATCCTCATGATCAGGCCAAGGTTATCTGTAAGAAGTGCGCAAAGACCTTTAGCCGAGGGAAAAATCTGAAAAATTTGAATACCAGTTGCATGCTTAGACATTTAACCACCATGCACTTGCAAGCGTGGACACAACACCAAACCTCAAGTGCCACATGTGCAACTGATCACAACGAAGGTAGTCAGCAATGCTACATTGTTTCCCCCACTGTAAGCCCACCGGTTAGCACAGCAGCAAATGTTGAGGTGTCGTTGCAAGGCCACAGCAGTCAGGGAATCCCACTGTTATATCAACGAAAGACTGATTCTAGGCCATCAGAAAGAACACCAACTCCATCACCATCATCAACCCTCTCTCAGTCCGCCCTGTCCACCGCTACTTCCACCATATGCAGCTCTCAAGTCCAGCTCACCCTCCCAGACACTATGAGTAGGTCAAGAAAGTACTCAGTCTCTCATCCGCGTACACTGGGTTTGAACGCCCACATTGCCAAACTAATCTCGTTTGAGATGATGCCCTTTCGGTTGGTGGAAAGCACAGCTTTCCGCGAACTCATGGCCTATGCAGTACCACGCTATGACCTACCCAGTCGCCACTTCTTCTCTCGCAAAGCCATCCCAGCCCTCCACCATCATGTGAAAGACCGCATTGTCCATGCACTCAAGCAGTCAGTGAGCGGAAAGGTGCACCTCACAACTGATGCATGGTCCAGTCGGCATGGCCAGGGCCGTTACGTGTCCATCACTGCGCACTGGGTTAATGTGGTGGATGCAGGGTCCACAGGGGACAGCGGTGGTGGGACAGTGCTGCCTAGCCCACGGTATAGGAAACAGTTGGCTGTAGGCGTTCGACCCTCCTCCTCCTCCTCCTCCAGAAGCGAAAGCTCGTCCACAGAGCGCAGTCGTACGAGCACTCCATCTGCAGCTGCCACTGTTGCACACGATGTGTCCCCCTATCGAGCAGCTAGTGGAAAGCGTCAGCAGGCTGTGTTGCAGATGATGTGTTTGGGCAACAGACACACCGCCGAGGTGCTGGCCGAGTACTTGAAGCGACAAACTGAGTCATGGCTGGGCAGTGTACATCTTGAGGCAGGCAAGGTAGTTAGTGATAACGGCCGTAATTTTGTGGCAGCCATAGCCCTTTCAAAACTCAGCCATATACCTTGCTTGGCTCACACCTTGAACCTGGTGGTGCAGTGCTTCCTCAAAAATTATCCGGAGTTAACAGCCCTGCTCCAGAAGGTGCGAAGACTGTGCGCGCACATCCGCCGGTCGAATGTACACTCCGTTCGTATGCAGAAGCTGCAGCGATTGCTCCACCTTCCCAACCACCGCCTCATTATCGACATTGCAACAAGGTGGAACTCCACTCTGCACATGGTGGAGCGGCTGTGCGAGCAGAGGCAGGCCATAATGCATTTGTGGGAGGATACACGGCCAGGCACTTTGAGAGCAGACATGGAGTTGACAGGTGTGCAGTGGTCGAAGCTGAAAGACCTCTGAAAAGTCCTTCAGTGTTTTGAGGAATGCACACGGCTAGTAAGCGCAGACGACGCCATCCTAAGCATGAGCATCCCACTTATGCGTCTGCTCATGCAAACTTTGATGCACCTTAAGGAGCAGGTGTCTGCAGCCAATGTTGATGAGGAGGAAGAGGAGGAGGGAATCCTTGATGACATTCAGCCATTGTCTGCTCAGGGACCTCTCCTGGACGAGGTGGAGGAAGAAGAGGAGGAGGAGGAGGATGATGGGGATGATTACTTAGGGGAGGAGGATGCATCTCGTGGGGCAAGTGAAAATGTTGGCGTGGCAAGGTCTGGTACAGGGTTTGTGCGTGACTGGAGGGATGTGGATTTGCCAGAAAGTGCTCCTCCAACCAGCATTCGCAGTGCATCATTCACACCGGGAACATTGGCCCACATGTCAGATTATGCCTTGCAGATCCTAAAAAGGGACCCATGCATTGCCAAAATGATGAACGATGACGACTACTGGTTGGCCAGCATCCTGGATCCACGCTATAAAGGCAAATTACAAAACATCATGCCACAGGAGAACCTTGACCTAATATTGGCTAATAAACAAGCAACTCTGGTAAATCGGTTGCTTGAGGCATTCCCAGCACACAGCAGCGGTGATGGTTCTCACACGAGCCGTACGGGCCGGGGGCAGCTTGGCAGAGGTGTTCGTGGTGCACACAGCAGAAGTGGCGTTGGAGACAGGGGTTTCATGACAATGTTGTGGACTGATTTTTCAAGTACCGCTCACACAACTGGTAATACTGCATCGATGGAAAGTGACAGGAGACAGCAGTTGTCAACTATGGTTACAAACTACTTTTCCTCCCATATCGATGTTCTCCCACACAGGTCATTCCCCTTTGACTATTGGGCCGCTAAACTGGACACCTGGCCTGAATTGGCACAATATGCCTTACAGGAGCTCGCTTGCCCAGCTGCAAGTGTGCTATCGGAAAGAGTCTTCAGTGCAGCTGGATCAATCCTGACAGAAAAAAGGACCCGTCTGTCAACCCAAAATGTGGATGATCTAACGTTCATTAAAATGAACCACGCATGGGTTTCCAAGGATTTTGTCCCACCTTCCCCTGATGACACATAGGGTGACAGAAAAATGGCTTGCTTTGGTCCACCTCTTCCTGGGACTTGACCTATTTCACCTTTTGCATCAGCTGAATGTCCAACATCAACATATGCCACTTTCTAAAACTCCCTAACTGTGCTGCCTCCCCCCCCCATGGCCGGGGTCACCACCTAGCGCACGACACCGTGCGAGTGCCGTTGCCCTGGACAGGTGGGTAGGCCGACTCTTGGGCGCGGGCTCTGGTACAGGGTCCTTCATAGTGCAATCAAGTGTCTCTGACGGTGGTGGTGCACACCCGCCATCAGACACACCGCCGTACTATGAGGGGCCCAGTGCCAGTACCGACGCCCACGAGTGGGCCCCCCTTGCTTGGGCAGGGCCCCAGCATTTGCAATCTTTACCTCTCCCTGCTCCTCCGCTGTGTAGTCTGGGCCGTCAAATCCATACTGTGCCTGACACCGTCTGAGCCTGCCTCCTGATGTATAGACATATATTTTGAATGTGTACGCTATCCATACATGTTATCCGGGGAAACGGTACCCTTTCTAACCTTTGTGCAATCACGTGCAATCCATACTGGGCCTAACACCGTCTGAGCCTGCCTCCTGATGTATAGACATATATTTTGAATGTGTACGCTATCCATACATGTTATCCGGGGAAACGGTACCCTTTCTAACCTTTGTGCAATCACGTGCAATCCATACTGGGCCTAACACCGTCTGAGCCTGCCTCCTGATGTATACACATATATTTTGAATGTGTACGCTATCCATACATGTTATCCGGGGAAACGGTACACTTTCTAACCTTTGTGCAATCACGTGCAATCCATACTGGGCCTAACACCGTCTGAGCCTGCCTCCTGATGTATAGACATATATTTTGAATGTGTACGCTATCCATACATGTTATCCGGGGAAACGGTACCCTTTCTAACCTTCGTGCAATCACGTGCAATCCATACTGGGCCTAACACCGTCTGAGCCTGCCTCCTGATGTATAGACATATATTTTGAATGTGTACGCTATCCATACATGTTATCTGGGGATACGGTACCCTTTCTAACCTTTGTGCAATCACGTGCAATCCATACTGGGCCTAACAACGTCTGAGCCTGCCTCCTGATGTATACACATATATTTTGAATGTGTACGCTATCCATACATGTTATCCGGGGAAACGGTACCCTTTCTAACCTTTGTGCAATCACGTGCAATCCATACTGGGCCCAACACCGTCTGAGCCTGCCTCCTGATGTATATACATATATTTTGAATGTGTACGCTATCCATACATGTTAACTGGGGATACGGTACCCTTTCTAACCTTTGTGCAATCACGTGCAATCCATACTGGGCCTAACACCATCTGAGCCTGCCTCCTGATGTATAGACATATATTTTGAATGTGTACGCTATCCATACATGTTATCTGGGGATACGGTACCCTTTCTAACCTTTGTGCAATCACGTGCAATCCATACTGGGCCTAACAACGTCTGAGCCTGCCTCCTCATGTATACACATATATTTTGAATGTGTACGCTATCCATACATGTTATTCGGGGAAACGGTACCTTTTCTAACCTTTGTGCAATCACGTGCAATCCATACTGGGCCTAACACCGTCTGAGCCTGCCTCCTGATGTATAGACATATATTTTGAATGTGTACGCTATCCATACATGTTATCTGGGGATACGGTACTCTTTCTCACCTTTGTGCAATCACGTGTAATCCATACTGGGCGTGAGAACGGCTGGCGAGCTGTTAAGCAAGCTACAGCACCTATGGTTTGCACACGTAAGTTTTTCATTTTTTCAGGAATGACGGTTATGCCTAATTCCAGAACTGCGGTTGACCTGCACTTACTGGGAAATCATTGTTCGCGGGTAATAATTGTAATCAGTGATCCCCATCACTAACGTTGTTCAGCGGGTTATCTGCACCTGTAAGCGACAAACGCTGGCCTTTTCAGTGTAGCGCACATGCAGCCACGGACATGTAAGGGCATGACACACCAGTTATTGGCCAATCTCATGTGCCAGAGCCTCACGTGTCCCTCTAGTAAGCCGGACTCGGACCGCGGGGCATGACGGAGTCTCGTTCGTTAACGGAGTTAAGCTTGCAATGTGTGCATCTGTTCTGTAGCTGGCATGGTTGAGGTTTCCCAGGTGGAGTCGAATTTAACCGTAGGCTCCACTCCTGGTGGTGCCCTTCTGGACATTCCTTTAAGGTTCAGCTTTGCAACCATACTGCCCACGTAAAACAAACACTTTGCCTTCATGAACGCTGTTTGGAGGGTCATGACTCGTGGGAATAACGCCGCCCAATCAGTTAACCTGCTAGAGAGATCCTTCGTTGCTCCCAAGGATGACATCACACTCCCTAGGAAGAAGGTAATGCCACTGTGGCGACCGTACTCCTGGGGGCGACACAAGTACACTGATGCCCAGCCACTGCTCGATGAATCTGCTGGTACATTGACCCAGACCACTACATTCCCCTCGCACGCTACACGACCTGAATCTGACCCTGATGAAACTCAGGTTACCCTTCCCATATACAGTTCCATCTTACACGGTGACAAAGAGGAAGCTGCAGATGAAAGTGCAGGTTCGGCCCACCCGCCATCAGACACACCACCGTACTATCAGGGGCCCTGTGCCAGTGCCGTCGCCAACGAGTGGGCCCCCCCTGCTTGCTCAGGATCACAGCACTTGCAAAGTTGAAATACTGTGCAGTGAGATGGAAGATGGGGACGACGAGGAATCCAGACAAGTACAGGGATTCCCTAGCGAGGAGACTTATTTGATTGTTTTCAATGTTGGGACAGCAATTTTTGGGGAGCACTATACTCTGGAGAATGATAGATGGGGCCCACCATACACTGGAACATTCCAAAGGTGGACATCAGACACTGGAGCAGCATTTACAGGGCCCATTATACACTAGAGCATTAGAAATGGGGCCCATTATGTTTGGAGCATTATTTGGGCCCATAAGACAGTGGAGCTTCATCCATGGGGACCAACATATACTGTAGCATTATGTGGAGCTCATCATATACTGTTTCAAACATTATATGGGACCAATGATTCTGTATGGAGAAATAGATGGGCCTCGTCATGAGATGTAAAAAGTGAGGTATTTTTCATTGTACTATACCGCTATTTCTCTGCCGTATCGGAGCATGATGAGTTGTGGTATGTGTTAAAGGGGCGCTCTTTCGCCCAGGGCACATGAAAACCTGCAGCCAGCCCTCCCCCCCCCCACAACTTTAGCCAAATAACCCCCATTTTTCAGTGCGTAACTTGTATTATGAAGTTAATTAAGGTTGACAAGCTTAAGTAAGAAGAATTGATGCTTTTGGCATTCAAATGGGCACTGTAGGTGTGTTTCCTGTCCTCCTCTCACTGCCGACTTTTATTCCCCATTGACTTACATTGGGTTTCGTGTTTCGGGACGACCCCGACTTTTCCCTATAATCGGATGATCTTGCTCCAACCGACTTTTGGAAAAGTCGGGTTTCACGAAACGAAACGCGACCCTAAAAAACCAAAAGTCGCTCAACTCTAGTACCCACTAGTCACGGGAAAGCCCCAGGGTGCATTCTCTGGGCTCCTCCTTGATCTGTCCCTGCATAGCCGCCACCGTCCAGGCTGAATTACAGAACTCAGGGATCTCTTCAGACTCCAGCTCTTCATCCCGGTTGGGTCCAGGTCGCTCATGTGTCACTCTGAATAAAGCATTGGTGTGTGTGTTCTCTCTGACAGGTGATCTTATACCGGTACTTAGCCATTCGGGCAACCCAACGCTGGGTCTCTTAATGAGTCATTCACCAGAGACATTCATACATGCACCCCTGACTCTTCCCCTCCTGTGACCTCATCACAGGTCCTGTGCTCACAGAGCAGGGATTTATGAGCGAGGGGCAGCGGCTGCAGTGGCGCCGGTGGGCTTGTCTGGGAGGGCGAGGATGGCGTCGGTACATGGGGTGGCCGTGGTGCTATGTTGGCGGATATAATGGGGCAATTTTACCCTGGGCTGATGGGGCCCCCCTACACCACTGGGCCCTGGGCTACCGCCCAGATTGACCTCATTATAATCCGCCACTGGCTCTGACACAGGGCTCGTCCCCGGTCAGCCAGTATGCCATCCATTTTTGGACGCTGGCCTCCGAGTTGGAATGATCAGACAAAGCCCTTATACCAATTTTTTGAAGGGGTTTGGCTGACCACGTTAAGGACGCCCTGGCCACTCGGGATGTTCCCGTCACTCTGGAGGAGCTTATTACCATCTCCACCCGCATTAATCTCCGCTTCTTAGAGAGAGGGTAGGAGCGCTCCCAGTCCAGACAGAGGTTTAGGCTGGCACCAACCTTCTCTAAACCCCTGGAACCATCCAATTGAGCGTCCGAGCCGTTGGTGGCTATGGAGGTGCCTTGCACGGGCTCTAAGTCCCGCTCTGCTCGAACCTCCACAGCCTGTTTCCATTGCCGACAGTCTGGTCACTTAGCTAATAGATGCCCACAGCACTCGGAGAAATGCCTGCATCTAGTGGCCATATGAGGAGGCCTACTAGACACCTCACTATTCTCCTCCAAGATAATCTTAAGGGGATGCTAGAGTTCAGTTCCTCCACTCTGGCGGTAGAGGTTTGCGTAGATTCCGGAGTGGAGGGTAATTTTATGTCCTCAGCCTTCGCCCTTCGCCATGCAATCCCCTTGGTTATGCTACCTCAGCCTGTCACCATCAGAGTGGTGAATGGCTCGACACTACCCTCGCAGATTACCCATCAGACTGCTCCACTAAGGCTCTCGCTGTCTCCGTCCCATCACGAGACCGTGTCCCTCCTTATAATGCCCAAGGGTATCGATCAGGTTCTCTTGGGAGTTCCCTGGTTGCGTTGCCATTCTCCTCATATAGAGTGGTCCTCGGGGAGAATTCTTAGTTGGAGTAAGTCCTGTGAGGGTAGATGTCTGAGCAAATGCGTATAGGTTGCCTCCACTGTGGCTCCCACAGATCTTTCTTCACTCCCTAAACACTATCAGCAGTACGCAGACTTGTTCTCCAAGAGAGCGGCAGAGACTCTTCCGCCGCACCGCCCCTATGACTGTCCTATAGACCTCTTGCCTGGTGCAGAGCCTCCCCGGGGTCGCGTGTATCCCCTGTTTCTCCTGGAGAAGGAGGCCATGCCACAGTATATCAGGGAGAATTTGGCAAGAGGATTTATTAGGAAGTCGGTATCACCAGCAGGGGCGGGATTCTTCTTTGTTCAGAAGAAGAGTGGAGAATTACGGCCTTGCATCGATTACAGGGGTCTTAACGCCATCACCGTTAAGAATAAGTACCCTCTGCCCCTGAAATCGTAACTGTTTGATAGGTTGCGCGGAGCACGAGTGCTTACCAAGCTTGATCTGCGGGGGGCTTACAACCTGATACGCATACGTGAGGGAGACGAGTGGAAGACGGCTTTTAATACCAGGGATGGCCATTATGAGTATCTGGTCATGCCCTTTGGCCTCTGTAATGCCCCGGCTGTCTTCCAAGACTTTATAAACGACATCTTCCGAGATATGCTTTGCTCTTCGGTGGTGGTCTCACTGGATGGATATCCTCATCTTCTCTCCAGATATGGAGTCCCATCGGAGAGAGGTTTGCAAGGTCTTCGACCGTTTACGGGCGAACTCCCTCTATGCCAAGTTGGAGAAGTGCCTGTTTGAGCAGGAATCCTTGCCTTTCCTGGGCTATATCATCTCGGCCGAGGGTTTGGCTATGGATCCTGACAAACTGCAGGCGGTAATGGACTGGCAGGAACCCCACTCCCTCAAAGCGGTGCAGCGCTTTTTGGGGTTCATAAACTACTACCGCCAGTTCATTCCTCACTTCTCCACCTTGGTAGCTCCCTTAGTTGCCCTCACCAAGAAGGCAGCCAACCCCAAGTTGTGGTCAGAACAAGTCTCCAATGCCTTCTCCTCCATCAAAACTCATTTTGCCGGCGCTCCCATCCTCCACCATCCCGATGTGAATAAACCTTTTATCTTGGAGGTGGATGCCTCTTCCGTCGGTGCCGGAGCAGTTCTTTTTCAGAAGGACGCTCAAGGTCGGAAGCATCCGTGCTTCTTCTTCTCCAAGACCTTTTCACTGAGAGAGGAACTATTCCACTGGGGACAGGGAGTTGCTGACAATGAAGTTGGCCTTCTCGGAGTGGAGACATCTCCTGGAAGGGGCTCGCTTCCCTTTCCAGGTTTACACTGACCACAAGAACTTGATGCACCTGCAGACGGGCCAGCGGCTAAATTCTCGCCAGGCCAGATGTTCGCTTTTCTTCTCCCGGCTCCATTTCACTCTTCATTTTCTGTCCGGTGAGAAGAAAATCCGGGCCGTTGCTCTCTCTTACTCCGTAGTGTCATCGGAGGAGGAGACTGAGCCTCGGCTGATCGTCTCGTCCGAGAGCCTGATGACCGTGGCTCCGGTCGCCCTTGAGTCAGTACCCCCGGGCAAGACATTTGTCCCTGGCCGTCTGCGACTGGAGGTCCTCTCTTGGGCTCATTCGTCATTTCGGGACAAAATTGACCTCTGAGTTCCTGGCGAGGACGTACTGGTGGCCGCATATGGCCCATGACGTCAGGGACTATATTCAGGCATGCGTCTCTTGCACCCAGAATAGGTCCTCTTGACAGTGACCCGCTGGGTTAGTTTACCCCCTGCCAGTAGCGGACAGGCCCTGAGAGATGATCGGTATGGACTTTGTGGTGGGGCTGCCCAAGTCCTTTGGCAGCACGGTCATTTGGGTTGTCACCGACCATTTCTCCAAGATGGTGCACCTGGTACCTCTCTCCCGGTTACCTTCTGCACGGGGCCTAGCAGCGTTGTTTATTAAGCACGTTTTCCACCTGCACGGTATCCCGAACAAGATTGTCAGCGACCGGGGTCCCCAGTTTGCGTCTCGGTTCTGGAGAGAGCTCTGTAGCCTGCTCAGCATTGAGCTAAATCTCTCCTCGGCCTATCATCCCGAGACGAACGGTTTGGTAGAGAGAGCCAACCAGACCCTGGTCCCATATCTATGACATTTTGTCTCGGCCAGGCAGGATGACTGGGCATCCATGCTGCCGTGGGCGGAGTTCGCTTTCAACAACGCTGTGGCCGACTCTACCGGCCAGACCCCATTCCTTCTAAATTATGGCCAGCATCTGCGTGTCCCTGTGCCCATGCCTGTGTCGTCCACCGATTCCAGGGTGGCAGACTGGGCGGTGGAGGCACGTGACATTTGGGACCGCACCCAGGATGCTATTCGGGCCTCTAAGGAGAGAATGAGGGTCTCCGCGGATGCACACCGGCGTCCTGCTGGAACCTTCTCCCCTGGCGACTTAGTGTGACTCTCCGCCCGTAACATCAGGATGCGAGTCGAGTCCACCAAGTTCGCTCCTCGCTACAATGGTCCCTTTAAGGTCCTCAAGCAGATCAGCTCTGTGATCTATCGGCTGGCCATTCCATCAAACTTGGCTATCTCTGACACCTTCCACGTGTCCCTCCTTAAGCCGGTCCACATGTCCTGGTTCTCCGAGTCATCTGCCGGAACATCAGACCTGTCCTCAGACGAGTTTGAGGTTAATACCATCGTGGGATGCAGGGTGGTATGTGGTAAAAAGTTTTATTTGGTGGACTGGAAGGGTCATGGTCCAGAAGCTCGGACCTGGGAGCCAATGGAGACCATCCGCGCTCCGCTTCTCATTGCGGCATTTGAGTGTAGCTAGGCTCAGAGTGGAGGGGGGTAATGTTTTGGTGTTGGGCTCCTGTCGCTGCACAGCAGGAATCCAGAGCCTTGCATTCGGCAGTCTCCCATTCCTCTCTGGCAGCAGAGGAGGCTGCTCAGCAGACTCGTCGATCCTGGCGCTCTGCTCAGACCAGCTCTGTGGGTTTGGTTGCTGCTGCCACCTCTGGTCCAGATATAGCAACAAATGCTGGTCAGCAGCAAGCTACTCCAGGGATTTAGCCCTCCTTTCGGTCCACTGAGCACGCCCGTGGGACGATCTGTCATTGGAGATCGGAGGTCACATGCTCAGGTCCTTCTCCAGCTCGGATTGGACCATCAGGAAGGTCCCGGAAGGATGCTGCTATAAAAGGTTTGCATGGCCGCTCGGCCATGCGCTAGTATAGACTGCATTACCTGACTATGAGGAGTGAATGTTGTATGCATGTATGAATGTCTCTGGTGAATGACTCATTAAGAAACCCCTACCCTTGGTACACATGTGTTGTGCAGCCTAGCCTGTTAAGCACCCAGGCTTAGGTGTAGGTAGAGGCAGAGTCTGAGACTGGCATCAGTGTCCACCGGTGGCTCTGCACGCCACGGTGCACGTGCTCGACACTCCACCATAGTCAGCGTCTATAGTGGCGTCCGCAGGTGTGACACTGCGCGCTCAGAAGGTCTAGAGGGACTCTGACCCTGTGTCCTTTGGGCAGAGTTCCGTGACCGCATTCTGTGCGCTCCGTTGCCGAGCTCTGTGAGCTAAACGGGCTTCGGCATTTATGTTCTGCGGTAGTGCGGCACTTTGAGGTAACAGAGTTCGTCCTGTTCACACTGGGTGACGTTAAGCCACGTGTGACCTTTTGTATACCGCTTTATACTTCCGCCATTACTATGCAGCAGTTTGCCACCCCTGCACGGTGGACCCCGGGCAGCGAATGCACCTTAATATTATTTTATTATTTGGTGCGTCCAGCCCTAACAGGCAATATGAAGGCTGTCTTCACCTGGTCATGCTTGAACATGGGTACTTGCCAATACCCACTGGCCAAATCCAACAACGAGAAGTATTTCGCATTCCCCAGAGCAGACAATGATTCCTCAATTCTTGGCAGTGGATACCAGTCTCACACAGTGCAGTGTGCAGTGTTGGTACCATTCCCTTATAGGTAAGGTGTTTCCCGTAGGGATCTCGTGGGTGATAGATGTGGTGCAGCCAAAATCATCATCATGTCGAGCAAAAATGTCCTTCTATCGCTCTAGCATGGCTTCCGCTTGTTGCACCTGTCGTGCTGAGAGTTCAGTTAGCTCAGCTTGCACCTGCTCCATAATTCGGTGTCCTGCCTTTATCTGGTTGGATTCTGGCTTGGAGAACACTGTTATGGCCACTGTCCAGGGATCCACCTGTTTCGCAGCCAGCTGGACAGCTTTAGAGGGTGTTGGTTCTTCCAGCATGCCCACAATCTGGGCTACTTCACTTTTGGGTGAAAGTGTGAGATTGGCCTCCCCAAGGTTGACACATCACACCAGTACATTATCGTCATGAACAGCGGCTATCGCACATGCAACGAGGAGCCCTGGAGGTAGCTGCTCCACATAATCTGGTTCTATCTGGACTTCGACTCCTTCAAGAGGGGTGCAGGCTCGGATAGGCAGTGTGAGCACAGTTTGTTGTCCTGGCAGTAGAAGAATGTTAGTGGCGGACGGGATGATCACCTTGCCCAACGTCTTTCCTTCATTCAAGGTTTCTTGGGCCTGGGTTACCTGGAACAATTGTTGGAACACTATCCTCTGAGGATTTCGAGGGCTCCACTGGTTCAAAAACTCTTTGGTCGGCTCGTGGACCAGGATATTCCCGAGTTCTTTCAGAACGTTCATCCTCAAAGTCACAGCGGGGCAATTGCCAGTCTCCCCAGCGATCAAAATAACTCCTTTCCTGCACACATTTTTGCCACACACTGTAATTTGCATCCAGACCACCCCTATGACTGGGATGGACAGCTGATTGACAGCTGTCAACTTGATCACTGGGCCCCATTCAGGTCGCATCGTCTGGGGAAAATGACGTCTGAAGTAGGTTTCAGGCTTAGTGGTGACTTGAGAACCGGTATCAACTAGGCAGCGAACGGCCCGACCATCCATTTCGTCCCAAACAAGATGACTCAGGGAAACTAAACTTGTGGGACTTCTTGTTCTCCTTCTTGACTGCTCAGGCTCTGGGCAGCGTCATCCAGCCACGGAGCCCACTAGTTTAACAGACTGCATTGCAGGGACCTTCCATGTCATGCACAGCCCTGAGCAAAGTGTTCAATGTCTCCACAATTGTAACAGGTCGACTGCTCGTCTGTGCGAGGTGTTCTCCTGTCTTGGCAAGGCTCAGGGTCAACTCTACTTCTGGAGGAGTTCGGGGGTACTGAAGGTTTCTTCCTTGATTCAGACCATTCCTGGATCTCTTTCCGAAGTTCTCTCACCCAACTTGGTTCGGTAGCCAGTGAAACGGATACCTCCCCACTCCGGACCTTCCCTGCCGGGACTGTCACCCCCTGCTCTTATTCGTGTGCTTCGGCCCCCACTTCTAGAAAGAACATGCGTTGATTTACTCGCAAATGCTCTCACAGGGCCTGCCACGAACTGATCTCGCAGGACTGTATCAGGGGGTCCTACACCTACGCCATCCCGTTTAACAATTGCAATTGCAGCGTGGATCTTCTGCAGCACATTAATGTATTGGGTCACAGACTCCCTCTCCCTTTGGACACAGCTAAACAAACGCATGCACAATTCTCTGATGTCTGTTGCATTTCCTCTAAGATCTGTAACACCTTGTTGAAGGTATCATGCTCATGGGGTGCCGTAACATGACGGAGCTCCTCTGTCAACAGCCATCATAGCAATCTTGGCCTCCATTGCGGGGGTCATGGGGTGCATCCTCAACATACCCCTGACCAGCTCAGTCCAGTCCCACAACAAAGTATTGCTTCCTGTAAATTTTGGGAGGTTATACAACATTGCCCCCAGTGATATGCTGGCTCTTCGAGCACCCCCAGCCGCTTGGCCTTTCTCCACGGTACCAGTGGACTGCATCCTGCTGACTACGCCAAGTGTGAGCAAGTTGCGGGATGCAGTGACGGCCAGGAGACAGAGCAAGGGTTAATGCTTTTAATTAATAAAGGTATACTCCTCACAGGGAGATTAAAAGGTGAATAGGGGAGAAACAGGCAGTTCAGATGAGATGAATATACTAAATTGGGGGAAAACAACGTTGGAGATAACAGTATGGCTCTGGTAGATGTAACTTATACAATCAGACGATCTCCTCAGGCAGTAGGGTCCACGAAGTCAACGATGGCGCCAGCAACGGCCGGCGCGGGGTTGGTCCGGCGTAGTCCTGTAGATAACAACGATACATGTCCAGGCGGCAGCAGTTGGTCTCTGATACTTTCCCCGGTGTCCTCAGTCCATCTGTTGGTATGGCAGGTGGGATGCGAGCCACAGCACTGTCTGAGCCAATGTGGCTCAGCAAATATACGCTGGGGAGGCAGGAAACAGTTGACGGTAACTGGCCCGATCTCTCTTAGGCTAATTTCACACTTCAGTTTTTTGATATCAGTCACAATCCATCGGATCGACGGATCAGTCACAGATTGTGAAAAACTGATGCGACGGATCCGTTTTTTCGCCGGATCCGACTGCCCTACCTGGAAGGTTTATATACAGTGCTGTTGTGAGTTCATTTTCCCCTTCACTACTGAGGCCCGATGAACTCCCTCTTCTGGTAAGGAAAGGTAGTGGGCCTGATTATCAGGCACCTGAGCCTAATGATGATGACTGGCTGAGTGGAGTTACGGACTGGATATAAGGCAGCCGACGCCCTCCTGCCCTGCGGGTGATTTCTCTGTGGGATCCTTGGAGACCAGTCTGAATTCCTGCTCTGCTAAAGCTAAGTTTTTCTGCGCTGCTTTTTGCATTTGTGCTTTGACTTTGTTTGCTTTGTTTTTCTGGATTTCTGCCATTCCCTGCTGGGGTGAGCTGAATTCCTTTAGCTCTGTCTTCTGAAAATACCGGAGTGCTGATATAGTTTTTGAAGCCTAGCTGCTTCAGGGTCTTTTTCCATATCAGCTGTTGGCTTATTTCTTTGATAGGGTTTTTGGCAGATTGCAGACAGCAACCGTCCTTTCCTGTCCTGTTTAGTTTAGCTTGAGCCCCATCGTTTGCTCAGCCTATCTTTCTATCTGTGTGAGTGTTTTTTCATCTTGCTTCACCGTCATTATATGTTGGGGGCTGCCTTTTACTTTGGGGTCTACTCTGGGGCAGTTTAGATTTCCTTTTCTGTCTTTAGGCTATTTAGCTCTCCGGCTGTGATCGAGGGGTCTAGGGCACTGTAGGAATCCCCCACGGCTACTGCTAGTTGTGTTGATAGGTTCAGGGGTCTGCAATCTGATAGTTGCCAACTTCTCTGGTTTTCTGGACGTAGTTTCTATTTTTGTGTCTGCCTCCTACGGTGACTCATTCATAACAGAATCACCCGCCATACCGCAGATCCTAGGGTACTCAATAGCAGGAAAGAATTGTAAAAAAAAAAAAAAAAAAAGTGTGTATGTTTTTTCCTCTATATCTCTGAGGCCGTAGGGGGATTTTTTTTTTCTCTCAATGGAGATTAAGCAATTGTCTGATCGTGTGGAGCAGCTCGCTGCGGAAGTGCGGGGAATTTCCGCCTACCTTGCTCATTCACATGCTGCTGAACCAAAGATTCCTACACCTGATGTATTTTTTGGGGATCGGTCTAAATTTTTGAATTTCAAAAATAATTGTAAATTATTTTTTGCCTTGAAACCTAACTCGTCAGGGAGCTCCGCGCAGCAGGTTAAAATTGTCATCTCTTTGCTGCGTGGCGATCCCCAGGATTGGGCGTTTTCTTTGAAACCAGATGATCCTATTCTGACTAATGTGAACGCATTTTTTTCAAGCCTTGGGGTTGTTGTATGACGAACCTAATGCCATTGATCAGGCTGAAAAGACCCTGCTGGCATTGAACCAGGGTCGGGATTCTGCAGAATTGTACTGTCAAAAATTCCGAAAGTGGGCGGTACTTACTACCTGGAATGATAATGCCTTGGCTGCTCTCTTTCGGAAGGGTTTGTCAGAAGCCGTAAAAGATACTATGGTGGGATTTCCTGTTCCCTCTGGTCTTGACGATTCTATGTCATTAGCCATTCAGGTTGATCGGCGTTTGCGCGAACGCAAAACTGCACGAGAGGTGTTGCCACCTGTTGAACAAATGTCTGAACCTATGCAATGTGATAGAGTTTTGTCCAGAGAGCAGCGTCAGGAGTTCAGAAGGCGTAATAAGTTGTGTTTTTTCTGTGGAGATGCCTCGCATATTATTTCTGTCTGTCCTAAACGAGAGAAATGCTTTGCACACACGTTTTCTGTTGGTGGTGTTCAACCTAAGTTTCTTTTGGCTATTACTCTGATCTGCTCCCTGTCCACATTTTCCGCCAAGGCTTTTGTGGATTCGGTAGCAGCCCTAAATCTAATGGACTTGGATTTTGCTAAACGTTGTGGATTTCCGATGACACCTCTGCAGACGCCTATCCCTTTGAGGGGGATTGATGCTACTCCTTTGGCTAAAAATAAACCTCAGTTTTGGACCCAGGTGGTAATGCGGGTCGCCCCAGACCATCAAGAAAATTGCAGATTTTTGGTGTTGCATAATCTGCATGATACCATTGTTCTGGGGTTTCCCTGGTTACAAATTCATAATCCAGTTTTGGATTGGAAATCTGTGTCTGTGGTGAGTTGGGGTTGTCGGTGTGCCTTTAGTGAGGCTCCGGTGTTTTCCACCTCTCCTCAGTCGCATGATGTTCCTGATTATTTGGCGGACTTTTATGATGTATTTAGTGAGAATGAGTCTGCATCTCTGCCTCCTCATAGGAGTTATGACTGTGCAATTGAACTGAGCCCGGGGTGTAAATTTCCCAAGGGTCGGCTCTTCAATTTATCTGTACCCGAGCACGAGGCTATGTGATCCTATATTAAGGAGGCGTTGGAGAAGGGTCATATTAGACCATCCTCGTCACCCTTAGGTGCCGGTTTTTTTCTTTGTAGCCAAAAAGGATGGATCATTAAGACCTTGTATTGATTATCGTGCCCTCAACAAAATTACTGTAAAATATCAGTATCCGTTACCCCTGATTTCGGATCTATTCTCTAGAGTTAAAGGTGCTTGCTGGTTTACCAAGCTTGACCTCAGGGGGGCGTATAATCTTATTCGCATTAAGCAGGGGGATGAATGGACATTTTGAGTACCTGGTGATGCCTTTTGGGCTCACTAATGCCCCTTCTGTCTTCCAGTGCTTCATGAACGATATTTTCCGAGATTTTGTCAATAAATTTTTGATTATCTATCTGGATGATATTTTGATATTCTCAAAGGATTGGGATTCTCATGTGGAACATATACGGACTGTGTTCCGGATCTTGAGGGAGAATTCCCTGTATGTCAAGGGATCTAAATGCCTTTTTGGAGTACAGAGGATTTCATTTTTGGGATTTATTTTGTCTCCGTCAACTATTGAAATGGACCCGGCCAAGGTACAGGCCATTTACGATTGGGTTCAGCCCACTTCTTTGAAGGCTCTCCAGAAGTTTTTGGGTTTTGCTAATTTTTATCGGAAATTTATAGCAAAATTTTCTAGTATTGCCAAGCCATTGACTGATTTGACTAAGAAGGGTGCTGATGTGTTAAATTGGTCTCCGGAGGCTGTTTCTTCCTTTCAGGAGCTGAAGCGAAGATTCACCTCCGCCCCGGTTTTGCGGCAACCTGATGTCTCACTTCCGTTCCAGGTAGAGGTGGATGCTTCTGAGATTGGTGCAGGAGCTGTTTTGTCCCAAAAGGATCCTGTAACTTCTAAAATGAATCCCTGTGCTTTCTTTTCCCGAAAGTTCTCTCCATCTGAACGTAACTATGATGTGGGGAATCGGGAACTGTTGGCCATGAAATGGGCATTTGAGGAGTGGAGACATTGGTTGGAGGGAGCTAAGCATCAAGTCATGGTCCTCACTGACCACAAGAATTTGATTTACTTAGAGTCGGCTAAGCGCTTGAACCCTAGACAGGCTAGGTGGGCCTTGTTTTTTACACGTTTTGATTTTGTGGTTTCTTTTCTTCCTGGAACTAAGAATGTCAAGGCTGACGCCCTCTCTAGGAGCTTCTTTGCTGATTCTCCTGTGGTGACCAAGCCTGCAACCATCTTAGGCGAAGGGGTAGTTCTTTCTGCCATCTCGCCCGATTTGAGACGTGCTCTGAAAGAGTTCCAGGAGGACAAACCTGAGCGTTGTCCCAGTGGAAAGTTGTATGTTCCTGACCAGTGGAAGAAGAGAGTGATGTCTGAAGTTCATTGCTCTGCTTTGGCTGGTCATCCAGGTATTTTTGGTACTAGAGATCTTGTGAGTCGGTCCTTTTGGTGGCCCTCCTTGTCTCGTGATGTCAGGAATTTTGTGCAGTCCTGTGGGACGTGCTCGGTCTAAATCGTGTTCTCGCTCTAGTGGGTTGTTGATGCCTTTGCCTGTCCCCAAGAGGCCATGGACCCATATTTCAATGGATTTCATCTCTGATATGCCTGTCTCTCAAAGGATGACTGTTATTTGGGTGATTTGTGATAGGTTCTCTAAGATGGTTCATCTTGTACCACTCCCTAAGTTGCAGTCTTCCTCTGAGTTGGTGCCCCTGTTTTTGGATCTGAATGATCCAATGTTGTCCTAAATGACTAATGATTAGAGTTAAGCGAAACGGGTCGAAAAAATTCAAAAGTCGCCGACTTTTGGCAAAGTCGGGTTTCATGAAACGAAACCCGACCCTAGGATGAGGTCGGCCACGAGGTCGGCGACTTACGCGCCAAAGTCGCGTTTCAAAAGTTTGTTTTGCGCTCTTTTTCAGCCAATCAGGATCCACGGACACTGTGGGCAACGTGATGACCTAGGCACGGGTCACCACCATCTTTCAGAAGGGCATGCAAGTGATTGGCTTGCTTTGGTGGGCGTCACAGGGGGTATAAAAGGGCGTGCACGCCGACCGCCATCTTACTTCTGCCGATCTTAGTATAGGGAGAGGTTGCTGCTGATTCTGTAGGGAGAGCGTTAGGCAGGGAAGAAGACAAAAAAACTGCTTCTGCTGCTAGCGATTTGGCCTGCACAACACACAAGTCACTGTGTGTGCAGTGCAAGGGGAGGCTATATTGTGGTGTATCAGTGGTGTTGGGCTGCCTTTTAAGGCTTCCTGACACGCTGGCATTGCTGTTTACCCACTGCTCCGCAAACTGCTTTTTTAAAAGCAATCCAATCTCCCTTATCCTCTAGTCACTTTTGTCACAGCTGTGCCATCGAGCCTGTCACATAGCGCTCAGATATCAGTGGGCCTCACACAATCCACAAGTGTCCAGTGTCCAAAAGTGTGCGCAGAGATTCAAAATCTCCATTATCCTCTCGTCACTTTGGTCACAGGCAGCTGTGCCATCGAGCGTGTCACATAGCGCTCAGATATCAGTGGGCCTCACACAATCCACAAGTGTCCAGTGTCCAAAAGTGTGCGCAGAGATTCAAAATCTCAATTATCCTCTCGTCACTTTGGTCACAGCCAGCTGTGCCATCGAGCCTGTCACATAGCGCTCAGATATCAGTGGGCCTCACACAATCCACAAGTGTCCAGTGTCCAAAAGTGTGCGCAGAGATTCAAAATCTCCATTATCCTCTCGTCACTTTGGTCACAGGCAGCTGTGCCATCGAGCGTGTCACATAGCGCTCAGATATCAGTGGGCCTCACACAATCCACAAGTTTGTTGGATTTTGTCTACATTTCTACCAAAAATGAGGAAGGCTGGTGGAAGAGGCCGTGGAATTGGGCGGGGGTTGGCAGCTGGTAATGATGGTGTTGGTGGTGGATCTGATGGTAGTGGCAAGAGCAAAATAGGACCGAATGCAGGAGGTGCTGACCCTGCATCATCGTCTGGCTACATAAGGCCTCGAACGCTTAGTTTTCTAGGAGTTGGCAAACTGCTTTTAAAGGCAGAGCATCAGGAAAAAGTTTTGTCTTACATTGCTGACTCAGCCTCCAGCTCTATCGCCTCTTCTTCTTCAGTTGTAAAAAGTAAAAGCACTGAGTCGTCATTGGAGGCTCATGTTCATGAACCACACCTTTCCTTGTGTCCTTCACCCCAACCAATATTGAAGGATGACGCAGGCCAAACTACTGATTACTCCATGGAGCTGTTTTCACATACCATGCCTGGATTATCAAGTGAAATGGTGAATTACCCAGGCCAAGATGAATCTGACATGGAGTGCACTGATGCACAGCCGCTGATGGATGATTCTGCTGGTACATTCACTCAGAGCACTACATTGTCCTCGCAGTGTACAGAGCCAGATTTTGACCCTGATGAGACTCAGGTGCCCGTTCCCGCACACTATACCACCATACACGGTGACACAGAGGAAGGTGCACATGACATTGAAGAGGAGGTGATGGATGACCCAGTTGTTGACCCAGATTGGCATCCATTGGGGGAAGAGGGTGCTGCTTCCAATAGCTCAGATGAGGAGGAGGAACATCCACAGCAGACATCGACATCACAACAGCTGTTATCTGGCAGGCCCGGAGCACTCCAAAGACAGGTTCCAAACATCAAAAGAGTTGCTGGACAGCTTGTCCAGAGGGTCAAAAGATCACAGAGTGCTAGGCCGCAAAATGTCTGCCAAAGTAGGAAGAGTGCAGTGTGGCACTTTTTTGAACAAAATCCTCATGATCAGGCCAAGGTTATCTGTAAGAAGTGCGCAAAGACCTTTAGCCGAGGGAAAAATCTGAAAAATTTGAATACCAGTTGCATGCTTAGACATTTAACCAGCATGCACTTGCAAGCGTGGACACAACACCAAACCTCAAGTGCCACATGTGCAACTGATCACAACGAAGGTAGTCAGCAACGCTACATTGTTTCCCCCACTGTAAGCCCACCGGTTAGCACAGCAGCAAATGTTGAGGTGTCGTTGCAAGACCACAGCAGTCAGGGAATCCCACTGTTATATCAACGAAAGACTGATTCTAGGCCATCAGAAAGAACACCAACTCCAACACCATCATCAACCCTCTCTCAGTCCGCCCTGTCCACCGCTACTTCCACCATATGCAGCTCTCAAGTCCAGCTCACCCTCCCAGACACTATGAGTAGGTCAAGAGAGTACTCAGTCTCTCATCCGCGTACACTGGGTTTGAACGCCCACATTGCCAAACTAATCTCGTTTGAGATGATGCCCTTTCGGTTGGTGGAAAGCACAGCTTTCCGTGAACTCATGGCCTATGCAGTACCACGCTATGACCTACCCAGTCGCCACTTCTTCTCTCGCAAAGCCATCCCAGCCCTCCACCATCATGTGAAAGACCGCATTGTCCATGCACTCAAGCAGTCAGTGAGCGGAAAGGTGCACCTCACAACTGATGCATGGTCCAGTCGGCATGGCCAGGGCCGTTACGTGTCCATCACTGCGCACTGGGTTAATGTGGTGGATGCAGGGTCCACAGGGGACAGCGGTGGTGGGACAGTGCTGCCTAGCCCACGGTATAGGAAACAGTTGGCTGTAGGCGTTCGACCCTCCTCCTCCTCCTCCTCCAGAAGCGAAAGCTCGTCCACAGAGCGCAGTCGTACGAGCACTCCATCTGCAGCTGCCACTGTTGCACACGATGTGTCCCCCTATCGAGCAGCTAGTGGAAAGCATCAGCAGGCTGTGTTGCAGATGATGTGTTTGGGCGACAGACACACCGCCGAGGTGCTGGCCGAGTACTTGAAGCGACAAACTGAGTCATGGCTGGGCAGTGTACATCTTGAGGCAGGCAAGGTAGTTAGTGATAACGGCCGTAATTTTGTGGCAGCCATAGCCCTTTCAAAACTCAGCCACATACCTTGCTTGGCTCACACCTTGAACCTGGTGGTGCAGTGCTTCCTCAAAAATTATCTGGAGTTAACAGCCCTGCTCCAGAAGGTGCGAAGACTGTGCGCGCACATCCGCCGGTCGAATGTACACTCCGTTCGTATGCAGAAGCTGCAGCGATTGCTCCACCTTCCCATCCACCGCCTCATTATCGACATTGCAACAAGGTGGAACTCCACCCTGCACATGGTGGAGCGGCTGTGCGAGCAGAGGCAGGCCATAATGCATTTGTGGGAGGATACACGGCCAGGCACTTTGAGAGCAGACATGGAGTTGACAGGCGTGCAGTGGTCGAAGCTGAAAGACCTTTGTAAAGTCCTTCAGTGTTTTGAGGAATGCACACGGCTGGTAAGCGCAGACGACGCCATCCTAAGCATGAGCATCCCACTTATGCGTCTGCTCATGCAAACTTTGACGCACCTTAAGGAGCAGGCGTCTGCAGCCAATGTTGATGAGGAGGAAGAGGAGGAGGGAATCCTTGATGACATTCAGCCATTGTCTGCTCAGGGACCTCTCCTGGACGAGGTGGAGGAAGAAGAGGAGGAGGAGGAGGATGATGGGGATGATTACTTAGGGGAGGAGGATGCATCTCGTGGGGCAAGTGAAAATGTTGGCGTGGCAAGGTCTGGTACAGGGTTTGTGCGTGACTGGAGGGATGTGGATTTGCCAGAAAGTGCTCCTCCACCCTGCACTCGCAGTGCATCATTGACACCGGGAACATTGGCCCACATGTCAGATTATGCCTTGCGGATCCTAAAAAGGGACCCCCGCATTGCCAAAATGATGAACGATGACGACTACTGGTTGGCCAGCATCCTGGATCCACGCTATAAAGGCAAATTACAAAACATCATGCCACAGGAGAACCTTGACCTAATATTGGCTAATAAACAAGCAACTCTGGTAAATCGGTTGCTTGAGGCATTCCCAGCACACAGCAGCGGTGATGGTTCTCACACGAGCCGTACGGGCCGGGGGCAGCTTGGCAGATGTGTTCATGGTGCACACAGCAAAAGTGGCGTTGGAGACAGGGGTTTCATGACAATGTTGTGGACTGATTTTTCAAATACCGCTCACACAACTGGTAATACTGCATCGATGGAAAGTGACAGGAGACAGCAGTTGTCAACTATGGTTACAAACTACTTTTCCTCCCATATCGATGTTCTCCCACACAGGTCATTCCCCTTTGACTATTGGGCCGCTAAACTGGACACCTGGCCTGAATTGGCACAATATGCCTTACAGGAGCTCACTTGCCCAGCTGCAAGTGTGCTATCGGAAAGAGTCTTCAGTGCAGCTGGATCAATCCTGACAGAAAAAAGGACCCGTCTGTCAACCCAAAATGTGGATGATCTAACCTTCATTAAAATGAACCACGCATGGGTTTCCAAGGATTTTATCCCACCTTCCCCTGATGACACATAGGGTGACAGAAAAATGGCTTGCTTTGGTCCACCTCTTCCTGGTACTTCACCTATTTCGCCTTTTGCATCAGCTGAATGTCCAACATCAACATATGCCACTTTCTAAAACTCCCTAACTGTGCTGCCTCCCCCCCTATGGCCGGGGTCACCACCTAGCGCACGACACCGTGCGAGTGCCGTTGCCCTGGACAGGTGGGTAGGCCAACTCTTGGGCGCGGGCACTGGCACAGGGTCCCTCATAGTGCAATCAAGTGTCTCTGACGGCGGTGGTGCACACCCGCCGTCAGACACACCGCTGTACTATGATGGGCCCAGTGCCAGTACCGACGCCCACGAGTGGGCCCCCCTTGCTTGGGCAGGGCCCCAGCATTTGCAATCTTTACCTCTCCCTGCTCCTCCGCTGTGTAATCTGGGCCGTCAAATTCATACTGTGCCTGACACCGTCTGAGCCTGCCTCCTGAGACATATATTTTGAATGTGTACGCTATCCATACATGTTATCCGGGGATACGATACCCTTTCTAACCTTTGTGCAATCACGTGCAATCCATACTGGGCCTGACACCGTCTGAGCCTGCCTCCTGAGACATATATTTTGAATGTGTACGCTATCCATACATGTTATCCGGGGATACGGTACCCTTTCTAACCTTTGTGCAATCACGTGCAATCCATACTGGGCCTGACACCGTCTGAGCCTGCCTCCTGAGACATATATTTTGAATGTGTACGCTATCCATACATGTTATCCAGGGATACGGTACCCTTTCTAACCTTTGTGCAATCACGTGCAATCCATACTGGGCCTGACACCGTCTGAGCCTGCCTCCTGAGACATATATTTTGAATGTGTACGCTATCCATACATGTTATCCAGGGATACGGTACCCTTTCTATCCTTTGTGCAATCACGTGCAATCCATACTGGGCCTAACATCGTCTGAGCCTGCCTCCTGAGACATATATTTTGAATGTGTACGCTATCCATACATGTTATCTGGGGATACGGTACCCTTTCTAACCTTTGTGCAATCACGTGCAATCCATACTGGGCCTGACACCGTCTGAGCCTGCCTCCTGAGACATATATTTTGAATGTGCAAGCTATCCATACATGTTATCCAGGGATACGGTACCCTTTCTAACCTTTGTGCAATCACGTGCAATCCATACTGGGCCTGACACCGTCTGAGCCTGCCTCCTGAGACATATATTTTGAATGTGTACGCTATCCATACATGTTATCCAGGGATACGGTACCCTTTCTAACCTTTGTGCAATCACGTGCAATTCATACTGGGCCTAACACCGTCTGAGCCTGCCTCCTGAGACATATATTTTGAATGTGTACGCTATCCATACATGTTATCCGGGGATACGGTACCCTTTCTAACCTTTGTGCAATCACGTGCAATCCATACTGTGCCTGACACCGTCTGAGCCTGCCTCCTGAGACATATATTTTGAATGTGTACGCTATCCATACATGTTATCCAGGGATACGGTACCCTTTCTAACCTTTGTGCAATCACGTGCAATCCATACTGGGCCTGACACCGTCTGAGCCTGCCTCCTGAGACATATATTTTGAATGTGTACGCTATCCATACATGTTATCCAGGGATACGGTACCCTTTCTAACCTTTGTGCAATCACGTGCAATCCATACTGGGCCTAAGACCGTCTGAGCCTGCCTCCTGAGACATATATTTTGAATGTGTACGCTATCCATACATGTTATCCAGGGATACGGTACCCTTTCTAACCTTTGTGCAATCACGTGCAATCCATACTGGGTGTGAGAACGGCTGGCGAGCTGTTAAGCAAGCTACAGCACCTGTCCAGACAAGTACAGGGATTCCCTAGCGAGGAGACTTATTTGATTGTTTTCAATGTTGGGACAGCAATTTTTGGGGAGCACTATACTCTGGAGAATGATAGATGGGGCCCACCATACACTGGAACATTCCAAAGGTGGACATCAGACACTGGAGCAGCATTTACAGGGCCCATTATACACTAGAGCATTAGAAATGGGGCCCATTATGTTTGGAGCATTATTTGGGCCCATAAGACAGTGGAGCTTCATCCATGGGGACCAACATATACTGTAGCATTATGTGGAGCTCATCATATACTGTTTCAAACATTATATGGGACCAATGATTCTGTATGGAGAAATAGATGGGCCTCGTCATGAGATGTAAAAAGTGAGGTATTTTTCATTGTACTATACCCCTATTTATCTGCCGTATCGGAGCATGATGAGTTGTGGTATGTGTTAAAGGGGCGCTCTTTCGCCCAGGGCACATGAAAACCTGCAGCCAGCCCTCCCCCCCCACAACTTTAGCCAAATAACCCCCATTTTTCAGTGCGTAACTTGTATTATGAAGTTAATTAAGGTTGACAAGCTTAAGTAAGAAGAATTGATGCTTTTGGCATTCAAATGGGCACTGTAGGTGTGTTTCCTGTCCTCCTCTCACTGCCGACTTTTATTCCCCATTGACTTACATTGGGTTTCGTGTTTCGGGACGACCCCGACTTTTCCCTATAATCGGACGATCTTGCTCGACCCGACTTTTGGAAAAGTCGGGTTTCACGAAACGAAACGCGACCCTAAAAAACCAAAAGTCGCTCAACTCTACTAATGATGATACTGTAAATATAATCCACCTGTGTGCAAAGAAGTCTCCGTATAAATGCACCTGCTCTGCGATAGTCTCAGGGTTCTGTTTGAAGCACAGAGAGCATCATGAAGACCATGGAACACAAAAGGCAGGTCCGTGATACTGTTGTGAGAAGTTTAAAGCCGGATTTGGATACAAAATGATTTCCAAAACTTTAAACATCCAAAGGAGCACTGTGCAAGCGATGATACTGAAATGGAAGTATCATACCACTGCAAATCTACAAAGACCCGGCCGACCCTCTAGACTTTCATCTCAAACAAGGAGAAGACTGATCAGAGATGCAGCCAAGAGGTCCATAATCACTCTGGATGAACTGCAGAGATCTACAGCTGAGGTGGGACAGTCTGTCCATAGAGCAACAATAAGTCATACACTGCACAAATCTGGCCTTTATGGAAGAGTGGCAAGAAGAGAGCCATTTCTCAAAGATATCCAGGAAAAGTGTCATTTAAAGTTTGCAACAAGCCACCTGAGAGACACACCAAACATGTGGAAGATGAAAATATGTGGTCAGATGAAACCAAAATCGAACTTTTTGGCAACAATGCCAAATGATATATTGGAGTAAAGGCAACACAGCACCCTAAACACCATCCCCACTCCCAAACATGGTGGTGGCAACATCATGGTTTGGGCCTGCTTTTCTTCAGCAGGGACAGGGAAGATGGTTAAAATTGATGGAGAAGATGGATGGAGCCAAATACAGGACCATTCTTGAAGAAAACCTGTTGGAGTCTGCAAAAGACCTGAGACTGGGAAGGAGATTTGCCTTCCAACAAGACAATGATCCCAAACATAAAGCAAAATCTACAATGGAATGGTTTACAAATAAACGTATCCAGGTGTTAGAATGGCCAACTCAATGTCCAGACCTGAATCCAATCGAGAATCTGTGGAAAGAGCTGAAAACTCACTGAGTTCGAGCTGTTTGCCAAGGAAGAATAGGCAAGAATTTCAGTCTCTCGATGTACAAAACTGATAGAGACATACCCCAAGCGACTTGCAGCTGTAATCACAGCAAAAGATGGAGCAACAAAGTATTAAGTTAAAGGGGCCGAATAATATTGCACGCCCCACTTTTCAGTTTTCGAATTTCCACAAAAATTTAAAATAACCAATACATTTTGTTCAACTTCACAATTGTGTTCCACTTGTTGTTGATTCTTCACCAAAAAATTACATTTGGTATCTTTGTTTGAATCATGATATGTGGGAAAAGGTTGAAAAGTTCCAGGGGGCAGAATACTTTCGCAAGGCCCTGTGCATTTGGGGCTGTGGATATTGGAGCATGCTCAGTTTAAAAAAACAGAATCCGTTGCTGGATTCCATCATTTGACGGACAGAGACGGATCCGGCGCCCATAGGCTTCCATTCTAGCAAACGACGGACAGCGCCAGATCCGCCATAGTCCGACTTTTCAACGGAGACAAGAAATGTTACTTTGTCCATCGTCTCTGGCTGCCTGCCGGACAAATAATTTCCAATGGATTCGGTGAATGACGGATGAAACGTGCGGCCATCAATCGGAATCCGTCGCTAATACAAGTTTATGATAAAAAAACGGATCCAGCGGCATCAGTCGCCGGGTGCGTTTTTTTCAAAATTTGACGGATTGTGACTAATGGCAAAAAACTGAAATATGAAAGAGGCCTTAGGCAGCACACGTGCAGAACTAATGGGCCCGGAGCGTTTGGCACCTATCTCTGCAGAGACTAATTGACATGCGTCACGTTTATGCTTACAGTTGGGTGCAAGCCTGCGCTGCTAAGGCCTCTTTCACACTTCAGTTATTTGCATCAGTTAAAATCCGCCAAAAAGGCGGAAAAGCGGATCCGTTCTCATCTGATGTGAATGGATGGCACAGGATCCGTTTTGAGACGGATCCTGAAAATGAGGAAATTTAAAGGAAACGCTGGCTGGGAAGGAGAGAGAGAGAGATCCGTTTTTTTCAAAACCTGGCGGATTGTGACTGATTGTAAAAGACTGAAGTGTGAAAGAGGCCTAAGATGAGAGACGTAGCACTCACTTGTCCCTGCTGCGTGCTCTGTTCCCACCAAGTTCTCCTGCATCCGCGCACACTGAGGCTTTTTTAGCTCAGCCATACCCCCTGCTGCCAGATGTAAGGATTGGTAAGGATTGGTCTGGTCCCCTCAGCTTTCCCCCGGACAACAGAGGAGACAGCCCCGACAGTTCTGGACCCAGCGCAGAGCAGGTACCCCTGGTCAGGTCGTTCATCTTACAGTAGAACTACCAGCACTCTTAATGCTGAGCTCTGAATAACTCTATTGACACCTCTGATTAGCAACTTCCGCTGTACACTGATTCCTATAATATATTATATGGATTAGGTGGCAGTGTGACGTGTCAGCGTCGTTAGCTTGTCTTGCTGTTTACACAATGTGGTGTTTTAACCTCACCTGTATGCTTTTATATAAATAAAGGATTTTTTATGAATTTTTTCATACTAATTTTGGACTTCATGATCGTATTTTTCTGTTGGTATGTGTGTTTCCATATTGCGATCAGTCCATATTTTGGTCCATGACGTTAGTAGCAAATCCACCGGACTTTGTCATATATATATATATACCATTTGTTTATGACTTTGGTACTTTTGTTGAACTGTTTGCTTACTGAACATACTCAGAAAGCTGACAATCAGTGGTGGGGCGGGTGTCATGATCCAGGCCGGGGTTTGTTTCTTGTTATTTTCTCCCTGGTCTGGTCATTCAGGGGTTAACCTTCTTTGCCTCGTTTTGGGTTCTATGTGGCTATTTCAGTCTGCTGTGGCCTGCAGACCAATGTCAGTGATAGTTCATGCTCCCAGGCTAGAGCAGCTGACCCCTTGATACCGTGTTTTGTCCTCTGCCCGTTTACTCTGATCCCGAGACTTCCCTTACCTGCCACCCCTCTTGTCTTAGTGTTCGCTCCCTGTGCTTGGACCTCTTGGTATTTGACCTGGCTTGTCTTCTGACCTGTTTGACTGTCTCATGTCTGTTATCTCTGCTCCCATCTGGCTCTGACTTCTGGCTTGTATTTGACCACGTGTATTGATTTTTCCTCTGGTCCTGCTTTTCCTGACTGTTTCTGACTCGGCTCGTCTGACCACTCTTTTACCACCTGATGGTGCCTGTGCTGCTGCTCAGTGGTGCTACGCTGTGTGTGCAACCTCTCTTCCCTCACCAGCACCCCCTGGTGGAGATTGCACTATACTGCACTGCAGCAGCATTACATTATCACTGACCCATATATTTAAAGGGGATATTGCTTTTTTCCCTCTGGTCATGGATCCGCTTTGAACTTGGTGGATCAGGTGTCCAGTTTGATCATGTGGGATTTATCGGTGGAACATCAGACCCTAGCCACATCCCATACTCATTTGCAAAAAGAGTTGACGAAGACTGCTAAGACCATGCAGGGAACTACCCCTCATGCTGTTAGATGACCTGGTGATTCTGTAGATGTTGCTTTGCACTCTCCCGGACCCTCAGTTAAGCTTCCTGACACATTTTCTGGCCAGGAAATTTTGTACGTTCAGGGAGAGTTGTAAATTATTATTTTCTCTTAAGGGTACTTCACACATAGCGAGATCTTTAGTGAGATTGCTGAAACGTCACAGGTTTTGTGACGCAAAAGAGACCTCGGCAGCGATCTCGCTACGTGTGACACATAGCGGCGACCGGCCACCCGCTGCAATATCACTGATCGTGCTCGAATGTCATAGGCCATTTTTTCATCGTTCTTGTCCCGCTGGCCAGCATGCATCGCTGTGTTTGATACCATAACAACGACGAGCGACCTCATTGGCGACTCAGACCTCAGGGATGCAGGCGTGACTTTGCTTTGTCTTTCCAATGCCCCCTCAGCTCCAATTGGTGGTCTCAAACTAGGATCTCAGTAGCATTTCCTTTTATAGGTCAGCTATCAATTATATGTAATCATAACATTTCACATGTACAGTTATAATAATCGCGTGTCCCCGTGTCAGTGACTGTGGATCCACGAATAAATAGCGCACTAGCGACTCAGACAGGGACACTGAAGCAAACAGCGTTGTGATAGCGCAGTAGTGGCCACCAATCAGAGCAGAGGGGCGTGGAAAAGGCAATGCTGAAGCATGCCTATTGAGGTCTGAGTCGTCAGAATAGCTGCTATGTGACAAGGTCCTAACGACCGCCGATGTCGTTATACGGATTGCCGTATCGTTGCTGCGTCGTTGAGTAGATCTGCCTGTTTGACAGCTTACTAGCGACCATGTAGCGACGTACCAGCGATCCATATCAGGTCACATCGTTGTAGGGATCACTGGAGCATCGCTATGTGTATCGGGACCCTTAGACCTCGATCGTCTGGGAATGAGACTCAGCGGGTGGAGATTATTATCTCATTCCTCAGGGAGAGTTCCCAATCTTGGGCGTTCTCGCTGCCTCCCACTGCCACTGAATGAATGTCGGTGGATAGGTTCTTTGAGGCCCTAGGACTTATCTATGAGGAACCGGACCGTGTCAGGTTGGCAGAGGACACTATCATGGGCCTGGTTCAGGGAAAGCACTCAGCCGAATGGTACAGCTCCGAGTTCCGTCGATGGTCCACTGAGGTGTCCTGGGATGACTCTGCGCTGAGATGTCAGTTCACGAGAGGACTGTCAAATCACCTGAAGGACGCTCTGACTCTCCATCCACCACCCAGCTCATTGGAGGAGGCTATGACTCATGCTATCCATATAGATTGGAGGCTGCGGGAGAGAGGTGTTACACAGCAAGAGGTTCTGTTACTCTGTTACTCCCTGCTAATTCTGTTGTTTTGCCACCATCTGAACCTATAGAGGTGGGGGCCACCAACCTCAAGGAGAAGGAAAGGAGATGGTGACTTGAAGGAAAGCTGTGTTTTTTTACTGCGGAGATCCCAGATATTGGAAAAAGGTCTGCCTCTCCTGCCCACCAACTAACAAGCGGCTGAGTCTGGGTGATTGTCGTGGAGGTCACCAAGACTCTCAGGTAGCTTTTTCCTCATTTTCAAAAGTATTGTTGGAAGTGGAACTTACAGTAGTTGTGGGAGTTGCTGCACACCCACTTCTGCTTTCGTGGACTGTGTGTCGTCCATGAACTTTATTGACTCTAATTTGGTGACCAAGTGTAAGTTAGGGACAGTTAGTCTGGAGACTCCTATTCGTGTTGTTGCCATTGACATAACACTATGTGGTGTGACTGGTGGTCAAGTGGTTAATGGAAGGTATGTGTCACAGGGATGGTAGCTCCATGTTATGTAACCTGGAGTGTTTTCTTAAGTAGTTGTTCACATTTGGGTCCGGGCTATGGGTAGCTTTGAGAGTTGGGAGGGTCGGGCTAGCAATGTACCACACAGTGTACCCCATTTTGTCTGAAGATAGGTGTGTGGTTGTGAATCTGCAGGACCTGTGATGAGGTCATGATCATGTGACTAGCCATGTGGTAGGTAACTGGGAGTGGTTACAGCTATCGAAGGCAGATGTGTTGCTCATGTGAGTGAGAGTGTGTTGGAGTCTGTCAGCCCAGACAGAGCTCCCATGTTCCAGGCTCGGACGTTGCATAGCCTGGGGAAGCCGTGCTGGCAACTCCGAGCCAAAAGTAGCTGACGGTCTTGAAAACCATGTGATACTGACCGGGGTCAGAGAGAAATGTGTACAGGATGCCTCTGCGGTAAGAGGGATCTGGGAACCTGCGTTCTGGGAGAGGAGGGTAATTGTTAAATGGGGTCTGAAATGTGTTGACTGTTCCTATAAAGCTGTGTGTTGTGTTTCCCCTGCAAATCCTGTTTTGGAGTCTTCTGTGTGTCTGGAGGGCATTCCGGAGTGACTTCGAGGACAAGTTCTCCGAAAATGCACTAAACCAAAGAAACTAAAGTGCACTACCGTTCACCACCACTGGGGCAACTTAGAATGAACGACACCACGTGTAATAATTCTAATGGCCACCAGGGGCAATCACATCACTTTGGCACCTAGCCAAAGGAAAAAAAGTTCACTTATCCATTTAAACTGTCAGATCCACGCTGGATCATGACAGGCACCAAGTCAGCGGAAAATGGCAACTTTGGGAGTGGTACAAGATGGACCATTTTCGAAAATCTATCACAAATCACCCAGATGACAGTCATTCTCTGAGAGACAGGAAGATCAGAAATAAAATCCATTGAGATATGGGTCCATGGCCTCTTGGGCACCGGCAAGGGCATCAGCAACCCACTAGAACGAGAATAGGGTTTAGACCGAGAACAAGTCCCACAGGACTGTACAAAATTCCTGACGTCACGAGATAAGGCAGGACACCAAAAGGACCGACTCGCCAAATCTCTGGTACCAAAAATACCTGGATGACCAGAGCAATAAATTTCAGACATCACTCTCTTTCTCCACTGGTCAGGAACATACAGTTTTCCCATAGGGCAACGCTCAGGTTTATCCTCCTGAAATTTCTCCAGGGTGCAACTCAAATCGGGCGAAATGGCAGAAAGAACTACTCCCTCACCTAGGATGGTAGTAGGCTTGGTCACACTAAGAGAATCGGCAAAGAAACTCCTAGAAAGGGCGTCTGCCTTAACATTCTTAGTGCCCGGAAAAAAAGAGACCACAAAATTAAAACGCGTGAAAAACAAGGCCCATCTAGCCTGTCTAGGATTCAAGCGTTTGGCCGACTCCAGATAAATCAAATTCTTGTGATCGGTGAGGACCACAACTTGATGTCTAGCTCTCTCCAACCAATGTCTCCACTCCTCAAATGCTCACTTCATGGCCAACAATTTCCGATTCCCCACGTCATAGTTGCGTTCAGATGGGGAGAACTTTCGAGAAAAGAAGGCACAGGGATTCATCTTAGAAGTCACAGGGTCTTTTTGGGACAACACAGCTCCTGCACCAATCTCAGAAGCATCTACCTCCACCTGAAATGGAAGTGAGACATAAGGTTGCCGTAAAACTGGAGCTGAAGTAAATCTCTGCTTAAGCTCCTGAAATGCTGAGATAGCCTCAGGAGACCAATTCAGCGCATCAGCGCCCTTCTTGGTCAGATCAGTCAGTGGTTTGACAATACCAGAAAAATTACCTATAAATTTACTATAGAAATTAGCAAAACCCAAAAACTTCTGGAGGGCCATCAAAGAAGTAGGCTGAACCCAATCATAAATGGCCTGTACCTTGGCCGGGTCCATTTCAATAGTCGATGGAGATAAGATAAATCCCAAAAATGAAATCCTCTGTACACCAAAGAGGCATTTTGATCCCTTAACAAACAGGGAATTCTCCCTCAAAATCCGGAACACAGTCCGGACGTGTTCCACATGAGAATCCCAATCACTAGAAAAGATCAAAATGTCATCCAGATAGATGATCAAAAACTTATCCACAAAGTCACGGAAAATATCATTCATAAAGGACTGGAAGACAGAAGGGGTATTAGTGAGCCCAAAAGGCATCACCAGGTACTCAAAATGTCCCTCCGGAGTCTTCCATTCATCCCCGTGCTTGATGTGAATAAGACTATACGCCCCCCTGAGGTCAAGCTTAGTAAACCAGCAGGCACATTTAAGTCTGGAGAATAAATCAGACATCAGAGGTAACGGGTACTGATATCTAACCGTCATCTTGTTAAGGGAACGATAATCAATACACGGTCTTAATGAACCATCTTTCTTGGCCACAAAAAACCCCCCAGCACTTAAAGGTGACGAGGATGGTCTAATATGACCCTTCTCCAATGACTCCTTAATATAGGATCGCATAGCATCATGTTCGGGTACTGATAAGTTGAAAAGCCGACCCTTGGGAAATTTATACCCAGGCATCAACTCAATTGCACAGTCATAACTCCTATGAGGAGGCAAAGACGCAGACTTGCTCTCACTAAATACATCAGAAAAATCATCTAGATAATCAGGAATATCATGAGACTGAGGAGAGGTGGAGAAAACAGGAGCGTCCCTAAGAACACACAGACAACCCCAACTCACCACAGACCCAGATTTCCAATCCAAAACTGGATTATGAGTTTGCAACCAAGGAAAACCCAGAACAATAGTATCATGCAGATTATGCAGCACCAAAAATGTACAATTTTCTTGGTGGTCTGGGGCAACTCGCATTGTCACCTGGGTCCAAAACTGAGGTTTATTCTCCGCCAAAGGAGTAGCATCAATACCCCTCAAAGGAATAGGCGTCCGCAGCGGCGTCATGGAAAAACCACAACGTTTAGCAAAGTCCAAATCCATCAGATTCAACGCTGCTCCTGAATCCACAAATGCCTTCGTGGAAAACGTGGATAAGGAGCAGATCAGAGTAATTGCCAAAAGAAACTTAGGTTGTATACTGCCCACAGCAAATTGTGTGCAAAACGTTTCTCTCGTTTTGGGCATACAGAAACAATATGAGAGGCGTCTCCACAAAAAAAACACAGCTTATTACGTCTTCTAAACTCCTGACGTTGCGCCCTGGACAAAACCCCATCACATTGCATAGGTTCAGACGTTTGTTCAAAAGATGGCAGCGCCTCCCGTGTAGTTTTACGTTCATGTAAACGCCGATCAGCTTGAATGGCTAATGACATAGAATCATCCAGACCAGAGGGAACAGGAAATCCCACCATAACATCTTTTACGGTCTCTGATAAACCCTTCCGAAAGAGAGCTGCCAATACACTATCATTCCATGTAGTAAGGACCACCCACTTTTGGAATTTTTGACAGTATAACTCTGCAGAATCCTGACCCTAGTTTAATGTCAACAGGGTTCTCTCAGCTTGATCAACAGCATTAGGTTCATGCTTCCACATTAGTCAGAATAGGATTTTCAGGTGTCAGAGAAAAAGCCCAATCCTGGGGATTGCCGCGCAGCAAGGAGATGACAATTTTAACTTGCTGCACAGAGCTCCTAGATGAGTTAGGCTTCAAGGCCAGAAATAATTTACAATTATTCTTAAAATTCAGAAATTTAGACAGATCCCCAGAAAACACATCAGGAGTAGGTATCTTAGGTTCAGCAGCATGTGACTGA
Source organism: Dendrobates tinctorius (assembly GCF_039654945.1). Classification (NCBI taxonomy): domain Eukaryota; kingdom Metazoa; phylum Chordata; class Amphibia; order Anura; family Dendrobatidae; genus Dendrobates; species Dendrobates tinctorius. The sequence goes on from NW_027361848.1 coordinate 484,442, forward strand.
ATGAGGTAGGTGGAAATTCCCTGCACTTTAGCAGCAAGTTGCTCCACACGATCAGACAATTGCTTAATCTCCATTAGTAAAAAGAAAAAAATCCTCCTATGACCCCAGAGAAAAAAGAGGAAAAAATATATATAAAAAAAAAATTCTGACACTTTTTTTTTTTTTTAACAACTTCTTCCTGCTTTTGAGTACCCTAGAATCTGCGGTATGGCTGGTGACTCTGTTATGAATGGGTCACCGAGGAGAAAAAGGCACAACATGCTAAGTCACAGAAAACCAGAGAGGTTGGTAACTATGCAGATTGCAGATCCCTGATTTTACCACACAACTAGCAGTAGCCGTGGAGCGTGCCTACGATGTTCCTAGATGCCTCGTCATGGCCAGAGGGCTAAATAAGCCCAAAGCAAGAAAAGGGAAAACTAACTGCCCCAGAACAGACCCCAAAGGAATAGATAGCCCCCACACATGTACTGATGGTGAAACAAGATGAAGGCACAAACACAGGCAGGAAAATTGGCTGAGCAAATGATGGGGCCAAAGCTAACTAGACAGGAAAGGAAAGGAGAGACACTGTCTGCAACCTGCAAAAAACCCTACCAAAATCATGTCCAACACTTCTGATAGCAAAATTAACCCTGAAGTCACTAGACTTCTCCCACTATATCAGCACTCTGAAGTATTCTGAGACAGAGCAAAAAGAGACCAAACTAGGAAGGGACAAAAAGTCATTTGGCAAAATACTGATAAATAAGAGTGGAAATTCAGCACAGCCCCCAGCAGGGGCTGGCTGACCACACCAAAAAACTGAATAGACCAACAAAATCAAATGTGAACATTAGCAGAAAAACTTAGCTTTAGATGACTGGAACAGAGCTGAAAACCAAAAGCTGACAAGCCAGAAGGAATCACCAGCAACTGAATAGGGCGTCGGCTGTCTTAAATCCAATCTGAGACTCCTGAGATCCAATCGTCATCCTCATTCTCAGGTGGCAGATCTCCACCGATCAAATCAGCCTCTCTACCTCCTGTTACCACCAGAGGGAGTCTGGAAGGAGAACTCACAACTGGTGAACCAGAGAATGAACTCACAACACCGGAGTACCTGAAGGACTTTGAGGATGTGTTCTCCGAAAAGGAGGCTGAGGTTCTACTACCACACCGCCCATTCAATTTTGCTGTTGATCTTGTTCCCGGTGTCAAATTGCCCAAAGTCCATCTGTACAATCTCTCCGGCCCTGAACAGACTGCTATGAAGGAGTATATGTCTGATAGCCTTCGTAAAGGGCACATTCGGCCATATGTTTCTCCCATGGCAGCGGAGTTCTTTTTTGTTAAGAAAAAGGATGGCGGTTTACACCCATGCCTCAATTTTCAAGAATTGAATAAAATCACTGTAAGGAACACTTATCCCCTCCCACTTGTACCTGATTTGTACAATCAATTGTCGGGGGCCAGGTGATTCTCTAAGTTGGACCTTAGCGGAGCATATAATCTCATCTGTATGCGGGAGGGGGATGAGTTGAAAACTGCATTTCTCACCTCGGAGGGTTTGTTTGAGAATTTGGTTATGCCCTTTGGCCTGACTAACGTGCCAGCAGTATTCCAGAATTTCATTAATCATGTTTTCTCAGATTTTATTGGGTGCTTCATGGTAGTTTATCTGGATAATATCTTCATATATTCTTCAGATAAACAGAGTCACATGGGTCACCTCCGTGCGGTCCTCCAGAGGCTCAGGGAGAACTCACTCTTGGCTAAACTGGAGGTGTTCATTTTTTTGGCTCAAGAATCGTCTTTTCAAGGGATAATTTTGTTTGCTGAGGGGTATCGTATGGACCCTAGAAAGGTACAGGCTATTGTGGATTGGGTGCAACCAAGAGATCTCAAGGGTCTTCAGGGTTTTCTGGGTTTCGCTAATTACTTTAGAAAATTCATCATGGGGTTTTCCCAGGTGGTCAAACCCCTCACTGATTTAACTAGTAAGGGGGCTGATCTCAAAAACTGGTCAGCTCCAGCTGTGGTTGCATTTTCTTCATTAAATAATTTTCATGTCCGTCCCTGTGCTGCTTCAACCTGATTTGTCTAAACCATTTAACATGGAGGTGGACACCTCGAAGGTGGGAGTGGGGGCCGTGTTGTCCCAGGGCCCCTGCAGAAAGGAATTGTGATGTGGTAACCGGGAGTTATTGGCCATTAAATTGGCGTTTGAAGAATGGAGGCATTTTTTGAAGGGGGCTGTCCATCATATCACTTTTATTACGGATCACAATAACCTGTCTTACATTGAGTCCGCCAAACATTTAACCCCCGAGAAAGGCGAGGTGGTCACTTTTTTTTCCTGATTTCAGTTTTCAATTACTTTCAGGCCGGGGTCCAAGAATGTGAAGGCTGATGCCTTATCTCGCAGCCTGGATCTAATATCACCTTCTGAACCTCCTTCCTCCATTCTTCAGCAAGGAGTGGTGGTGGCTGTGATTTCCCTGGCATTGGAGCGGGAAATTCGTGAGGCCCAATCTCTTGCTCCTCCATCCATACCCAATAATAAGTTCTTCGTGGCTGTCCAGTATCGGTTAAGGGTGCTTTGGGAATTCCATGACTCGGCTCTGAGTGGGCATCCTGGAATCTCCGCCATGCGTAAAGCCATCGCTAGGCTGTATTGGTGGCCCTTGTTGGCTTCTGACATCACTGGGTTTGTTTCCTCCTGAGTAACTTGTGCCCGCACCAAAACCTCCCATAACCGGTTGGCTGGAGAATTGATGCCACTGCAAATTCCAGATAGACCGTGGACTCATCTGTCCATGCATTTTATCACCGATCTTCCCCCTCTAATGGCAAAACCGTGATCTGGGTAGTTGTTGATAGGTTGACAGGCACATTTTGTACCATTGGTGGGTCTTCCTAATGCTGAGATTCTATCAAAACTATTCATTGAGCATGTGGTCTGATTGCATGTGTTACACCCGGTACCCATCCTGGCGCTGCACCCAGGTCTGTCGCTGTTACGCCTGACCCCAGTCCTGGCGCTGCATCCAGGCCTGCCACTGCTTTCCGTTCTGGGCACTCACCTCGAGCCTCACATAGGCAGCAGCCGGCCTCCTCTGGATCTCATGCTGCTGCTCAGCGTTCTGTCCTCCCTCCTGCCTCCTCCTGGCACCCTGTGAGGAGATCTGTAGCTAAGACTAGAGTTGAGCGAAACGGGTCGAAAAATTTCAAAAGTCGCCGACTTTTGGTAAAGTCGGGTTTCATGAAACGAAACCCGACCCTAGGGTGAGGTCGGCCACGAGCTCGGCGACTTTAGCGCCAAAGTCGCGTTTTAAAAGTTTGTTTTCCGCCCATTTTCAGCCAATCAGGATCCACAGACACTGTGGGCAACGTGATGACATAGGCAGGGGTCACCACCATCTTTGAGAAGGGCATGCAAGTGATTGGCTTGCTTTGGGGGGCGTCACAGGGGGTATAAAAGGGCGTGCACGCCGACCGCCATGTTACTCATGCTGATCTCAGAATAGGGAGAGCTGCTGCTGCTGCTGATTCTGTAGGGAGAGCGTTAGGCAGGGAAGAAGACACCAAAAACTGCTTCTGCTGCTAGCGATTTTGCCTGTACAACACACCAGTCACTGTGTGTGCAGTGCAAGTGGAGGCTATATTTTGCTGGATCAGCTGTGTTGGTTGTTAGGCTGCCTTATAAGGCTTCCTGATAGCTGCATTGCTGTTTTCCCACTGCTCTGCAAACTGCTTTTTTAAAAGCAATCCAAATTTTTTTTGTCCTGGTGAGGTACTGAGCGTGCATTTTTTCACACCATACAGCGGTGCACGCTCCTCTCTCAGTACCATGTAACGGCTGTTATCACGGCCACAGCGAAGCTATCTGTGTGTCACTCTGTAAGAATAAGTCGAGGACATGTTCCGTTCTTACAGACCTACACCTTCTAGTTTTGTCTGCTTTTCAAACAGTTAAGTATATTTGCTGTTTGATCACATTCAAAACTATAGAGAGACAGCGTGTGTCAGTCCGTATACTTCAAAAACATGGAGCTTGACAATTTTACTGACACCGGACAGCGGTGTACGTGCACGCTCCTCTCTCAGTACCGTGTAACGGCTGTTATCACGGCCACAGCGAAGCTATCTGTGTGTCACTCTGTAAGAATAAGTCGAGGACATGTTCCGTTCTTACAGACCTACACCTTCTAGTTTTGTCTGCTTTTCAAACAGTTAAGTATATTTGCTGTTTGATCACATTCAAAACTATAGAGAGACAGTGTGTGTCAGTCCGTATACTTCAAAAACACGGAGCTTGACAATTTTACGGACACCGGACAGCGGTGTACGTGCACGCTCCTCTCTCAGTACCGTGTAACGGCTGTTATCACGGCCACAGCGAAGCTATCTGTGTGTCACTCTGTAAGAATAAGTCGAGGACATGTTCCGTTCTTACAGACCTACACTCTAGGGAGATTCCTATTCTGCCCAATTGTATATACACCTTGTAGTTTGTCATACACTAGCCAAATTCTGCCTGTGACATAGCGGTGTGATATCCCCTGTCCTATAGTGACATTTTTCACACCTGCGACATTGAGCCTGTGACATAGCGGTGTGATATTAACTGGGCCTCACACAACAGTGTCCACAAGTGTGTTTAGAAATTCTACATCTCCCCTGTCGTATAGTGACATTTTTCACACCTGCGACATTGAGCCTGTGACATAGCGGTGTGATATTAACTGGGCCTCACACAACAGTGTCCACAAGTGTGTTCAGAAATTCTACATCTCCCCTGTCCTATTGTGGCATTTTTCACACCTGCGACATTGAGCCTGTGACATAGCGGTGTGATATTAACTGGGCCTCACACAACATTGTCCACAAGTGTGTTCAGAAATTCTAAATCTCCCCTGTCCTATAGTGACATTTTTCACACCTGCGACATTGAGCCTGTGACATAGCGGTGTGATATTAACTGGGCCTCACACAACAGTGTCCACAAGTGTGTTCAGAAATTCTAAATCTCCCCTGTCCTATAGTGACATTTTTCACACCTGCGACATTGAGCCTGTGACATAGCGGTGTGATATTAACTGGGCCTCACACAACAGTGTCCACAAGTGTGTTCAGAAATTCTACATCTCCACTGTCCTATTGTGACATTTTTCACACCTGCGACATTGAGCCTGTGACATAGCGGTGTGATATTAACTGGGCCTCACACAACAGTGTCCACAAGTGTGTTCAGAAATTCTACATCTCCCCTGTCCTATAGTGACATTTTTCACACCTACGACATTGAGCCTGTGACATAGCGGTGTGATATTAACTGGGCCTCAAACAACAGTGTCCACAAGTGTGTTCAGAATTTCTACATCTCCCCTGTCCTATAGTGACATTTTTCACACCTGCGAAATTGAGCCTGTGACATAGCAGTGTGATATTAACTGGGCCTCACACAATCCAACAGTGTCCACAAGTGTGTTCAGAAATTCTACGTCTCCCCTGTCCTATATACACCTTGTACCTTGTTTTACATTACTATATAGTTTGTGGGATTTTGTGTACATTTTTACCAAAAATGAGGAAGGCTGGTGGAAGAGGCCGTGGAATTGGGCGGGGGTTGCCAGCTGGTAATAATGGTGTTGGTGGTGGATTTGATGGTAGTGGCAAAAGCAAAATAGGACCGAATGCAGGAGGTGTTGAGCCTGCGTCATCGTCTGGCTCCACAAGGCCTCGAAGGCTTAGTTTTCTAGGAGTTGGCAAACCGCTTTTAAAGCCAGAGCATCAGGAAAAAGTTTTGGCTTACATTGCTGACTCAGCCTCCAGCTCTATCGCCTCCTCTTCTGAAGTTGTAAAAAAATAAAAGCACTGAGTCGTCATTGGAGGGTCATGTTCATGAACCACACCTTTCCTTGTGTCCTTCACCTCAACCAAGATTGAAGGATGACGCCGGCCATACAACTGATTACTCCATGGAGCTGTTTTCACATACCATGCCTGGGTTATCAAGTGAAATGGTGAATTACCCAGGCCAAGATGAATCTGACATGGAGTGCACTGATGCTCAGCCACTGATAGATGGTTCTGCTGGTACATTCAGTCAGAGCACTACATTGCCCTCGCAGTGTACAGAGCCAGATTCTGACCCTGATGAGACTCAGGTGCCCCTTCCCGCATACTATACCACCATACACGGTGACACAGAGGAAGGTGCACATGACATTGAAGAGGAGGTGATGGATGACCCAGTTGTTGACCCAGATTGGCATCCATTGGGGGAAGAGGGTGCTGCTTCCAATAGCTCAGATGAGGAGGAGGAGCATCCACAGCAGACATCGACATCACAACAGCTGTTATCTGGCAGGCCCGGAGCACTCCAAAGACATGTTCCAAAAATCAAAAGAGTTGCTGGACAGCTTGTCCAGACAGTCAAAATAGCACAGTGTTCTAGGCCGCAAAATGTCTTCCAAAGTAGGAAGAGTGCAGTGTGGCACTTTTTTGAACAAAATCCTCATGATCAGGCCAAGGTTATCTGTAAGAAGTGCGCAAAGACCTTTAGCCGAGGGAAAAATCTGAAAAATTAGAGTACCGGTTGCATGCTTAGACATTTAACCAGCATGCACTTGCAAGCGTGGACACAACACCAAACCTCAAGTACCACATGTTCAATTGATCACAACGAAGGTAGTCAGCAACGCTACATTGTTTCCCCCACTGTAAGCCCAGCGGTTAGCACAGCAGCAAATGTTGAGGTGTCGTTGCAAGGCCAAAGCAGTCAGGGAATCCCACTGTTATATCAACGAAAGACTGAATCTAGGCCATCAGAAAGAACACCAACTCCATCACCATCATCAACCCTCTCTCAGTCCGCCCTGTCCACCGCTACTTCCACCATATGCAGCTCTCAAGTCCAGCTCACCCTCCCAGACACTATGAGTAGGTCAAGAAAGTAATCAGTCTCTCATCCGCGTACACTGGGTTTGAACGCCCACATTGCCAAACTAATCTCATTAGAGATGATGCCCTATCGGTTGGTGGAAAGCGCAGCTTTCCGCGAACTCATGGCCTATGCAGTACCACGCTATAACCTACCCAGTTGTCACTTCTTCTCTCGCAAAGCCATCCCAGCCCTCCATCATGTGAAAGACCGCATTGTCCATGCACTCAAGCAGTCAGTGAGTGGAAAGGTGCACCTCACAACAGATGCATGGTCCAGTCGGCATGGCCAGGGCCGTTACGTGTCCATCACTGCGCACTGGGTTAATGTGGTGGATGCAGGGTCCACAGGGGACAGCGGTGGTGGGACAGTGCTGCCTAGCCCACGGTATAGAAAACAGTTGGCTGTAGGCGTTCAACCCTCCTCCTCCTCCTCCTCCAGAAGCGAAAGCTCGTCCACAGAGCGCAGTCGTACAAGCACTCCATCTGCAGCTGCCACTTTTGCACACGAGGTGTCCCCCTATCGAGCAGCTAGTGGAAAGCGTCAGCAGGCTGTGTTGCAGATGATGTGTTTGGGCGACAGACACACCGCCGAGGTGCTGGCCGAGTACTTTCAGCGACAAACTGAGTCATGGCTGGGCAGTATACATCTTGAGGCAGGCAAGGTTGTTAGTGATAACGGCCGTAATTTTGTGGCAGCCATAGCCCTTTCAAAACTCAGCCACATACCTTGTTTGGCTCACACCTTGAACCTGGTGGTGCAGTGCTTCCTCAACAATTATCAGGTGTTAACAGCCCTGCTCCATAAGGTGCGAAGACTGTGCGCGCACATCCGCCGGTCGCCTGTACACTCCATTCGTATGCAGAAGCTGCAGCGATTACTCCACCTTCCCAACCACCGCCTCCTTATCGACATTGCAACAAGGTGTAACTCCACCCTGCACATGGTTGAGCGGCTGTGCGAACAGAGGCAGGCCATAATGCATTTGTGGGAGGATACACGGCCAGGCACTTTGAGAGCAGACATGGAGTTGACAGGTGTGCAGTGGTCGAAGCTGAAAGACCTCTGTAAAGTCCTTCAGTGTTTTGAGGAATGCACACGGCTGGTAAGCGCAGACGACGCCATCCTAAGCATGAGCATCCCACTTATGCGTCTGCTCATACAAACTTTGACGCACCTTAAGGAGCAGGCGTCTGCAGCCAATGTTGATGAGGAGGAAGAGGAGGAGGGAATCCTTGATGACATTCAGCCATTGTCTGCTCAGGGACCTATCCTGGACGAGGTGGAGGAAGAAGAGGAGGAGGAGGATGATTACTTAGGGGAGGAGGATGCATCTCGTGGGGCAAGTGAAAATGTTGGCGTGGCAAAGTCTGGTACAGGGTTTGTGTGTTACTGGAGGGATGAGGATTTGCCAGAAAGTGCTCCTCCAACCAGCACTCGCAGTGCATCATTGACACCGGGAACATTGGCCCACATGTCAGATTATGCCTTGCAGATCCTAAAAAGGGACCCCCGCATTGCCAAAATGATGAACGATGACGACTACTGGTTGGCCAGCATCCTGGATCCACGATATAAAGGCAAATTACAAATCATCATGCCACACGAGAACCTTGACCTAATATTGGCTAATAAACAAGCAACTCTGGTAAACCGGTTGGTTGAGGCATTCCCAGCACACAGCAGCGGTGATGGTTCTCACACGAGCCGTACGGACCGGGGGCAGCTTGGCAGAGGTGTTCGTGGTGCACACAGCAGAAGTGGCGTTGGAGACAGGGGTTTCATGACAATGTTGTGGACTGATTTTTCAAGTACCGTTCACACAACTGGTAATACTGCATCGATGGAAAGTGACAGGAGACAGCAGTTGTCAACTATGGTTACAAACTACTTTTCCTCCCATATCGATGTTCTACCGCACAGGTCATTCCTCTTTGACTATTGGGCCGCTAAACTGGACACCTGGCCTGAATTGGCACAATATGCCTTACAGGAGCTCGCTTGCCCAGCTGCAAGTGTGCTATTGGAAAGAGTCTTCAGTGCAGCTGGATCAATCCTGACAGAAAAAAGGACCCGTCTGTCAACCCAAAATGTGGATGATCTAACCTTCATTAAAATGAACCATGCATGGGTTTCCAAGGATTTTGTCCCACCTTCCCCTAATGACACATAGGGTGACAGAAAAATGGCTTGCTTTGGTCCTCCTCTTCCTGGGACTTGAACAATTTCGCCTTTTGCATCAGCTGAATGTCCAACATCAACATATGCCACTTTCTAAAACTCCCTAACTGTGCTGCCTCCCCCCCCATGGCCGGGGTCACCACCTAGCGCACGAAACCGTGCGAGTGCCGTTGCCCTGGACAGGTGGGTAGGCCGACTCTTGGGCGCGGGCACTGGCACAGGGTCCCTCATAGTGCAATCAAGTGTCTCTGACGGTGGTGGTGCACACCTGCCGTCAGACACACCGCCGTACTATGAGGGGCCCAGTGCCAGTACCGACGCCCACGAGTGGGCCCCCCTTGCTTGGGCAGGGCCCCAGCATTTGCAATCTTTAACTCTCCCTGCTCCTCCGCTGTGTAGTCTGGGCCGTCAAATCTATACTGTGCCTGACACCGTTTGAGCCTGCCTCCTGATCTATAGACATATATTTTGAATGTGTACACTATGCTATCCATACATGTTATCCGGGGATACGGTACCCTTTCTCACCTTTGTGCAATCACGTGTAATCCATACTGGGCCTGACACCGTCTGAGCCTGCCTCCTGATGTACAGTATAGACATATATTTTGAATGTGTACACTATGCTATCCATACATGTTATCCGGGGATACGGTACCCTTTCTCACCTTTGTGCAATTACGTGTAATCCATACTGTGCCTGACACAGTCTGAGCCTGCCTCCTGATCTATAGACATATATTTTGAATGTGTACACTATGCTATCCATACATGTTATTCGGGGATACGGTACCCTTTCTCACCTTTGTGCAATCACGTGTAATCCATACTGGGCCTGAGAACGGCTGGCGAGCTGTTAAGCAAGCTACAGCACCTGTGGTTTACACACGTAAGTTTTTCATTTTTTCAGGAATGACGGTTAGGCCTAATTCCGGAACTGCGGTTGACCTGCACTTACTGGGAAATCATCGTTCGTGGGTAATAATTGTAATCACAGATCCCCATCACTAACGTTGTTCAGCGGGTTATCTGCACCAGTAAGCGACAAACGCTGGCCTTTTCAGTGTAGCGCACATGCAGCCACGGACATATAAGGGCATGACACACCAGTTATTGGCCAATCTCACGTGCCAGAGCCTCGCGTGTCCCTCTAGTAAGCCGGACTCGGACCGCGCGGCATGACGGAGTCTCGTTCGTTAACGGAATTAAGCTTGCAATGTGTGCATCTTTTTTGTTGCTTGATGGTTGAGGTTGCCCGTGTTGAGTCAAAATACGCCGTAGGCTCCACTCCTGGTGGTGCCCTTCTGGACATTTCTTTAAGGTTCAGCTTTGCAACCATACTGCCCACATAAAACAAACACTTTGCCTTCATGAACGCTGTTTGGAGGTCGTGACTTGTGGGAATAACGCCGCCCAATCAGTTAACTTGCTAGAGAGATCCTTCGTTGCTCCCAAGCATGACATCACACTCCCTAGGAGGAAGGTAATGCCACTGTGGCGACCGTACTCCTGGGGGCGACACAAGTGCACTGATGCCCAGCCACTGCTCGATGAATCTGCTGGTACATTGACCCAGACAACTACATTCCCCTCGCACGCTACACGGCCTGAATCTGACCCTGATGAAACTCAGGTTACCCTTCCCATATACAGTTCCATCTTACACGGTGACAAAGAGGAAGCTGCAGATGAAAATGCAGGTTCGGCCCACCCGCCGTCAGACACACCACCGTACTATCAGGGGCCCTGTGCCAGTGCCGTCGCCAATGAGTGGGCCCCCCCTGCTTGCTCAGGATCACAGCACTTGCAAGGTTGAAATACTGTGCAGTGAGATGGAAGATGGGGACGACGAGGAGTCCAGACTAGTACAGGAATTCCCTAGCGAGGAGACTTATTTCATTGTTTTCAATGTTGGGACAGCAATTTTTGGGGAGCACTATACTCTGGAGAATGATAGATGGGGCCCACCATACACTGGAACATTCCAAAGGTAGACATCAGACACTGGAGCAGCATTTACAGGGCCCATTATACACTAGAGCATTAGAAATGGGGCCCATTATGTTTGGAGCATTATTTGGGCCCATAAGACAGTGGAGCTTCATCCATGGGGACCAACATATACTGTAGCATTATGTGGAGCTCATCATATACTGTTTCAAACATTATATGGGACCAATGATTCTGTATGGAGAAATAGATGGGCCTTGTCATGAGATGTAAAAAGTGAAGTATTTTTCATTGTACTATACCGCTATTTCTCTGCCGTATCGGAGCATGATGAGTTGTGGTATGTGTTAAAGGGGCGCTCTTTCGCCCAGGGCACATGAAAACCTGGAGCCAGCCCTACCCCCCCACAACTTCAGCCAAATAACCCCCATTTGTCAGTGCGCAACTTGTATTATGAAGTTAATTAAGGTTGACAAGCTTAAGTAAGAAGAATTGATGCTTTTGGCATTCAAATGGGCACTGTAGGTGTGTTTCCTGTCCTCCTCTCACTGCCGACTTTAATTCCCCATTGACTTACATTGGGTTTCGTGTTTCGGTCGGACCCCGACTTTTCCCTATAGTCGGCCGATTTTGCTCGACCCGACTTTTGGAAAAGCCTCCCGGGAAGACTTTTGTGTCAGCTTCTAAGCGTACTCGTGTTCTTCGGTGGGGGTCACTCGTCCAAGTTGGCTGGGCATGCCGGCCAGAGAAAGACTCTGCAACTCATCTCCCCGTACTACTGGTGGCCTGCCATGGCTAAGGACATTCTGGAGTACATCACAGCCTGTCCTTCCTGTGCTCGTAACAAGACGGCCAAGCATCTACCCGCAGGTAGGCTTCAGCCTCTTCCAATTCCGTCTGCTCCCTGGCAACATATCGCGATGGACTTCATCACAGATCTCCCGGTCTCATCTGGCTGTTCTGTGGTGTGGGTAGTGGTGGCTCACTTCATTCCACTACCCGGTCTTCCAACTGCTTCCGAGTTGGTGGACCTGTTCATTCGGCACATCTTCCGTCTCCATGGTTTCCCTCTCCACATCGTGTCCGACAGAGGAGTCCAGTTCCCCTCAATATTCTGGAGAGCAGTTTGTAAACTGCTAAGAATTGAACTAGATTTTTCCTCAGCGTACCATCCCCAGTCCAATGGACAAGTGGAGAGGACAAATCAAATCCTGGCTGGATTCCTGCGTCACTTTGTCAACGCCCATCATGACGACTGGGTAGACTTACTGTCCTGGGCCAAATTTTCTTACAACAATCAAGTAAGTGAATCTTCTGGAAAGTCTCCCTTTCAGATTGTCTTCGGATTGCAACCCGGAGTACCTCTTCCCATCTCCGGATCTTCTGGCGTTCCAGCTGCCGATACATTCTCCGAAGATTTCTCTAAGGTCTGGAGGGATACCAAAACTGCTCTGGAGAAAGCCTCCCAGCGTATGAAAAGGCATGCGGACAAGAGACATTTGGGTGCACCTATCTTTCACCCCGGAGACAAGGTATGGCTCTCTTCTAAGTACATCCGGTTAAAGATGCCATCCTACAAATTGGGTCCCCGGTTCATCGGACCATTTGAGATCTTGAGACAGATCAATCCAGTCTTGTACAAACTGAAGTTGCCCGCTTCTCTACGTGTGCCTAGCTCCTTTCATGTTTCTCTCCTCAAACCAGTAGTTTTGAGTCCCTTCTTTAAGGATCCGGGTACCACTCCTGACCCTGTCTCGGAGGATGATGTTTTTGAGGTAAAACATATCCTGGCCGTATAAAAAGTAAGGGGTAAGACCTACTACCTGGTGTACTGGAAGGGTTGTGGTCCTGAGGAAAGATCTTGGGAGCCTAGGGAGAACATCCAGGCTCCTCTCCTCCTTAAACGGTTCTACACAGGCTTGAAGAAGAGGGGGATACTGTTACACCCGGTCCCTGTCCTGGCACTGTGCCCAGGTCTGTCGCTGTTACACCTGGCCCCCGTCCTGGCGCTGCATCCAGGCCTGCCGCTGCTTTCTGTTCTGGGCACTCACCTCGAGCCTCACATAGGCAGCAGCCGGCCTCCTCTGGATCTCATGCTGCTGCTCAGCGTTCTGTCCTCCCTCCTGCCTCCTCCTCCTGGCACCCTGTGAGGAGATCTGTAGCTAAGACTATTAGGGCATGCCTGCCCGCTCTCTTGCCTTCTTAAAGGGGCGGTGTGCATTATTCAAAAAATACAATTAACCAATGGCAGCTCACTGGCTGCTATTTCTGGCCTCTCCTCCATAGGGAGAGCGCCGGAGCAATGAGTATCTATCATTGCTACATCCGGTTCTCATGTTAACCTGTCTGCGCTGCACCTGCAGTCTCTGTGCATTGTCTAATGCTCTCTGTTTCCACAGCATATCAGTATCCTGTGTTACCTGGTTATATCAGCAACCATCTGGGCCTAAGCCATCCCGTTCCGCCTACAGCCATCCAAGTCCAAGGACTGTGTGAAGGTCACTGGAACCGACTCCTTACCAACTAACCGGATCCAGGACCCAGCGCATTACGGACTCTGCTGTAACTTTTGTTATCCCTTTTGGTCCCGCTGGGACAGCTGCCACGTGTTTGGGGTCTAACTGGAGGTGGCACCTGTGTCCTCCGGGTATTCAATTCTGGCCCTGCTTGAGGGGCTTTACTATGGGTGCCTGGGGCTCACTAGTCATGCCCCCTTCGGAGCCCCCCGGACCGTGGTCCCGAGGTTCCACTTAAAAAATAAAAATGAATGTGAACTTCACCATCTGTGCCTCCGCTTCCATTCATTACAGCATGGTGTGCCTGTCAGTGTGGTGTCTGATAGAGAGGTACAAATTGTGTTGAAATTCTGGAGGGCTTTTTGTAAAAGGTTGGGTATCAGTCTGACTTTTTCGTCGGCCTATCATCCTGAGACCAACGGTTAGACTGAAAGGACCAATCAGTCTTTGGAGCAGACATTGCAGTGCCTTGCCACGTCAGGATGATTGGTGCTCTTTGGTACCCATGGCAGAATTTGCTTTCAATAATCGTATCAATCAGTCCACTAGTTCTTCCCTGTTCTTTTGTAACTATGGGTTTCACCCTCACTTTGGTGAATTTTCCCAGCTGGATTCTGGGTGTCCAGGGGCTGATTTGGCCTTTCTGTGGTTGTGGGAGGTCTGGAGGGAGGTTCAGAGAAACATTGGGGAGGCTCAGGGCAATTATACATTTTTTGTGGATAAACGATGGTTGTTGGGGCCAACTTTCCAGGTGGTGGATAAGGTATGGTTATCCACCAAGAATATAAGGTTGAGGATTCCTTCTGCTAAGTTGGGTCCCAAGCTTATTAGCTTTTTGGTCCTTATGAAATTTTAGAGGTCGTTAATCCTGTGGCCTTTCGCTTGCACTGCCTTCGTTGTTGTGGATCCCCAATGTGTTCCATAAGACAATTCTGAAGCCATCGTTGTCTTCCTCAAGTGAGTCTCCCTGGCACCAGCTACCTGTTGTGGTGGATGGCCAGACCGAGTATGAGGTGGAAGGGTTATGGATTCTCATATGCTCCTCCGTTCTCTTCTGTATTTGGTCAATTGGAAGGGTTACGGTCCTGAGGACTGGTTGTGGATGCTGGCACATTCGGTCCATGCGGATTGGTTGATCCGGGCCTTTCACGCTCGTTATCCAGGTAAACCTGATAGTCCGATGGCTCCCCATTGAGAGAGGGGTACTGTCATGATCCAGGCCGGGGTTTGATTCTTGTTATTTTCTTCCTGGTCTGGTCATTCGGAGATTAACCATCTTTACCTGGTTTTGGGTTCTGTGTGGCTATTTCAGTCTGCTGTGGCCTGCAGACCAATGTCAGTGATAGTTCATGCTCCTAGGCTAGAGCAGCTGACCCCTTGATACCATGTTTTGTCCTCTGCCCATTTACTCTGATCCCATGACTTCCCTTACCTGCCACACCTCTAGTCTTAGTGTTCGCTTCCTGTGTCTGGACCTCTTGGTTTGTGACCCAGTTTGTTTTCTGACCTGTTTGACTGTCTCACGTCTGTTATCTCTGCTCCCGTCTGGCTCTTACTTCTGGCTTGTATTTAACCACATGTATTGCTTTTTCCTCTGGCCCTGTTTTTCCCGACTGTTTTTGACTCGGCTCGTCTGACCACTCTTTCGCCACCTGGTGGTGCCTGTGCTGCTGCTCAGTGGTGCTACGCTGTGTGTGCAACCTCTCTTCCCTCACCAGCACCAGTAGTATTACAGCGGGGTTATATAGCGTTCATTTACATGGAGGACTACATGGCAGAAGGTTTATTAGATCTTTAGTGTTAACTGTCTGCCGATTAAAACAGTGATTTTCTCACAGTTACTACTAAGTTTGGTCAATTAACAGATTAAAGAAAGAAATAGTTCTGTAGATAGATTGATAGCTCATTTTGTTTCCTATTTCAGTATCTAAGTATCTATTTATGTGGTTACACATGTTATCTGGCTGAATGTTTGTTTTCTACTGTACATTCAAATAACAAAGTTCTACCTTTCATTTGATGGGCTTTATTCTCCAATGATCGAGCCCCTGAGTCTTTATGACAACCGTTTGATGATTTTTTTAAACTCTCACTGGTATTGCTTTCTGAGTTGATGGTTGCTGATGATAAACCACTTTCACAGTCAACCTCTTCATTAATGCTTCCACTATTATGGCTTCTGTCATAATCTTTTTTCATCCTGAAATAGACAAACAACACACCTATAAAATTACTAAATAATTAACTTTACATTTATTGTATAACATTATCACAAGACTATAAGAGGGTAAATTTGTGAACATCACTCAGAAGAAAGCATGTCTTTATTTCCAATAGCAAATGATCAAAGAAAAGCTTTCGTTTTAAAGGGGGTCTTCAAGAAAGTAATAAAATGGTGCCCTGTCACATAATTGAAACATCAGCCCATCCTAGTCAGGTGACTGAAGGACTGTAGTCTGAAGAATCACTGCTCCTGAAACGTCAAATGACAGCAGCAGGATAGTAAGAAAACACACCTCAGTCAGCTGAGAAGTGTTTGACAGGAGAATAAATTAATCTTCTCCTTGGCTGACTGAGTACGAAGGATTTTTTTCTCCAGCCTCAGTCCATTATGATGAGCCAGCCTAGAAGATTTATTTTTTCTCCTGACATACACTTCTCCAGTAGATACTACTAAGGCCTGGCTCACACTGCGTTAGGGGATATGCGTTGAGCGCATCTGTTACATAGCGGCACTAACACTTTGTAACAGGTGCGTTAATGCACCCATTGGCCGCAATAATAGTAACGCATCCAAACGCATGCCAATATCGGCATGCATTAGCGATGATGCTTTACTTTATGATGCACCCTCAAACGTGGTCTGCAGCACTTTTGGGTGCGTCGGGCATAGCGCACAGCGAACGGACGCGTTTGCTGTACAGAGACCTGTATGGCTAAAGCATGGTAGCGAAATGCGCAAAATGCACTAGGGCAGAAAAGATGTCAAAAATGACATCAGCGTTAGCGCATCCGTTTAACGGATGCATTAAACGGATGCTCCTAACACAATGTGATCCTAACCGAAGGCTGGAGTCACACTGCCGTATTTATCATGCCATAATCGCATCGCACTGCATGGACTAGCCAGCACCTCTACTGACCTGAGCATGAGAAATATGGCAGTGTGACTCCAACCTAAGTGTGTTTAAAGCACAACTCTAGCATTTTTTTTTTATATCACCACCACCTGAGTGATATCACTAATGTATGCAGGCTCGGTCTGGCCTGGCGGAGTACCGGGGAATCCCCCGGTGGGCCCTCCCCTTGGCTGTAGGAGCTAGCCAGAGGAGGAGAAGTAAACAAAAAAAAAAAAGGGGTATGGGCCCTTTAAAAGAGCAGGGGGGCGCGCACGCAGCGTTCATTACCTGAACCGCTGCGGCATGCATCCTGATTGATAGTGGACTGTGCGCGCCCGGCGTATGACATCAGTTTCATGCGACGGGCGCACACATCCACCGCTGGCCTCTGTTATGTCGGTGGCCATTTTGTAATGAGCGCGCCGGCCGCCGACCTGCAGAGAAAGAGGAGGAGGACGCCACCGATGGGAGCGCAGGCAGGTAAGAGTGAAATATTTTTTTCTTCTCTCTCTCTTGGGGGGGGGGGGCTGGAACGATGCACATAACGAGAGGGGGGCCTGCATGGATGCAAATAGCAGGGGGGCCCTGGAAAAATGCACATAACGGGGGGGCCTGGAAGGATGTACATAACAGGGGGGACCCTGGAAGGATGCACGTAATGGGGAGACCCTGGAAGGATGCACTTAACTGGGGTGCCTGGAAGGATGCACATAACGGGGGGCCTGGATAGATGCACATAACGAGGGGGCCTGGATGGATGCACATAATGGGGGGGGCCTGAATGGATGCACATAACGGGGGGGGCCTGGATGGATGCACATAACGGGGGGGCCTGGATGGATGCACATAATGGGGGGCCTGGATGGATGCACATAACGGGGGGGCCAGGATGGATGCACATAATGGGCGGGCAGGATGGATGCACATAACGGGGGGGCCTGGATGGATGCACATAACGGGGGGGCCTGGATGGATGCACATAACGGGGGGGCCTGGATGGATGCACATAACGGGGGTAGGGCCTGGATGGATGCACATAACGGGGGGGCCTGGATGGATGCACATAACGGGGGGGGGCCTGGATGGATGCACATAACGGGGGGGCCTGGATGGATGCACATACAGGGGATGGGGGATGGATGGATGCACATACGGGGGGCCTGGTCGGATGCCCATACAGGGGATGGAGGGGGCTGAATGGATGCCCATACAGGGGGGAGCCTGGAAGAATGCACCTACAGGGGATGGGGGGCCTGGATGGATGCAAATACAGGGAATACAGGGGATGGAGTGGGGCTGGAAGGATGCACATACAGGGGAGGGATGTCAGGAAGGATGCACATACCGGGGATGGAGGGGGGCTGGAAGGATGCACATACAGGGGAGGGGGGTCTGGATGGATGCTCATACAGGGGAGGGGGCCTGGATGCAGGCACTTACAGGAGAGGGGGATCCCTGGATGGATGCACATACAGGGGGGCCAGAATGGATGAATGTACGGGGAGGCCAGGATGGATACACATACAGGAGGGAGCTATGAAGGATACACATGGGGGCCAGGGGTAGGACAAGAGGCCAGGATGGATACACACATGGCGGAGAGGGGCAGGACAAGGGGCCTGGATGGATAGCCATTTGGGGGGGCAGGATGGATACATGTGGGGGCCCAGATGGATACATATGGGGGGCCAGGATAGATACAGTACAGACCAAAAGTTTGGACACACCTTCTCATTCAAAGAGTTTTCTTTATTTTCATGACTATGAAAATTGTAGATTCACTTTGAAGGCATCAAAACTATGAATTAACACATGTGGAATTATATAATTAACAAAAAAGTGTGAAACAACTGAAAATACTGAATGTCTTATATTCTAGGTTCTTCAAAGTAGACAAATTTTGCTTTGATTATTGCTTTGCACACTCTTGGCATTCTCTTGATGAGCTTCAAGAGGTAGTCACAGGAAATGGTCTTCCAACAGTTTTGAAGGAGTTCCTAGAGATGCTTAGCACTTTGTTGGCCCTTTTGCCTTCACTCTGCGGTCCAGCTCACCCCAAACCATCTCGATTGGGTTCAGGTCTGGTGACTGTGGAGGCCAGGTCATCTGCGTAGCACCCCATCACTCTCCTTCTTGGTCAAATAGCTCTTACATAGCCTGGAGGTGTGTTTGGGGTCATTGTCCTGTTGAAAAATAAATGATGGTCCAACTAAACGCAAACCAGACGGAATAGTATGCCACTGCAAAATGCTGTGGTAGCCATGCTGGTTCAGTATGCCTTCAATTTTGAATAAATCCCCAAGAGTGTCACCAGCAAAGCACCCCCACACCATCACACCTCCTCCTTCATGCTTCTTGGTGGGAACCAGGCATGTAGAGTCCATCCATTCACCTTTTCTGCGTCACACAAAGACACGGTGGTTGGAACCAAAGATCTCAAATTTGGACTCATCAGACCAAAGCACAGATTTCCACTGGTCTAATGTCCATTCCTTGTGTTCTTTAGCCCAAGCAAGTCTCTTCTGCTTGTTGCCTGTCCTTAAAAGTGGTTTCCTATCAGCTATTTTACCATGGAGGCCTGCTGCACAAAGTCTCCTCTTAACAGTTGTTGTAGAGATGTGTCTGCTGCTAGAACTCTGTGTGGCATTGACCTGGTCTCTAATCTGAGCTGCTGTTAACCTGTGATTTCTGAGGCTGGTGACTGGGATGAACTTATCCTCTGCAGCAGAGGTGACTCTTGGTTTTCCTTTCCTGGGGCAGTCCTCATGTGAGCAAGTTTCTTTGTAGCGCTTGATGGTTTTTGCCACTGCACTTGGGGACACTTTCAAAGTTTTCCCAATTTTTCAGACTGACTGACCTTCATTTCTTAAAGTAATGATTAGAGTTGAGCGATACCGTCCGATACTTCAAAGTATCGTATCGGATGGTATCGGCCGATCTTTAAAAAAAGTATCGGTATCGCCGATTCCGATACCGGAAGTCCCATTCAAGTCTATGGGACTTCCGGTATCGGAATAAGAAAAACCCTTTCCTGCCCTTGTACAGCCTCTCTGGGGTCTGTACGGGCCTTTCGGGGGGCTGTGCCGGCCTGCCAGGGGGTCTGTGCAGGCTCCGGTGGTCTGTGCCGGCCTGCCGGTGGTCTGTGCAGGCTTCGGGGGGCTGTGCCGGCCTGCCGGGGGGCTGTGCCGGCCTGCCGGGGGGCTGTGCCGGCCTGCCGGGGGGCTGTGCAGGCTCCGGGGGGCTGTGCCGGCCTGCCGGGGGGCTGTGCCGGCCTGCCGGTGGTCTGTGCAGGCTCCGGGGGTCTGTGCAGGCATCGTCCGATGGGACTACAAGTCCCATCGGGCGATGCCTGCTACCATGACAGTGATTGACACATTAGCCAATGATGGGACAGTAGTAGTCCCATCATCCGGCTAATGTGTTAAATGTAAAAAAAAAAAAAAAAATTACATGCTACATACATACAACATGCATACTACATACATGCTACATTCATACTACATACTACATACATGCTACATTCATACTACATAAATACTACATGCAACATACATACTACATATATACTACATGCATGCTACATACATACTGCATGCTACATACATACCACATATATACTACATACATACTACATGCATGCTACATGCATGCTACATGCTACATACATAACACATATATACTACATGCATGCTACATACATACTACATGCTACATACTACATATATACTACATGCATGCTACATACTACATGCTACATACATACTACATATATACTACATGCATGCTACATACATACTGCATGCTACATGCATGCTACATACATACTACATACATGCTACATACATACTACATATATACTACATACATACTACATACATACTACATACATGCTACATACATACTACATATATGCTACATACATACTACATATATACTACATACATACTACATACTACATACATACTACATGCATGCTACATGCATGCTACATACATACCACATATATACTACATGCATGCTACATACATACTACATGCTACATACATACTACATATATACTACATGCATGCTACATACTACATGCTACATACATACTACATATATACTACATGCATGCTACATACATACTACATGCATGCTACATACATACTACATGCTACATACATACCACATATATACTACATACATACAATACATTCATACAATACATACATAGACATACAGTACATATAACATAGAGTAACATACTTACCAATACTTGTCACATTGTTCCCCGAAGCCATTGTCTTTTCCGGGATAAATATTAACATAACAAACCACAAAAATACTCACCCACGATCCGAAGCAGTCCACGAGTGTGTCCCACGACGATCTTGGGTAGAGAACTGCAGCATCAGATGATGCTGCCGTTCTCTACGGGCTGCAGGAATCCAATGACGGAAGGTAGGTATCCTTCCGCACTGTATTCCTCCGCCACTTAAAAAAAAAAAAGTCCCTAGTCTCACTTTATGCCATTGCTGTGTGGGAAATTCCCACACAGCAATGGCATAAAGTGAGACTAGGGACTTTTTTTTTTTTAAGTGGCGGAGGAATACAGTGCGGAAGGATACCTACCTTCCGTCATTGGATTCCTGCAGCCCGTAGAGAACGGCAGCATCATCTGATGCTGCAGTTCTCTACCCAAGATCGTCGTGGGACACACTCGTGGACTGCTTCGGATCGTGGGTGAGTATTTTTGTGGTTTGTTATGTTAATATTTATCCCGGAAAAGACAATGGCTTCGGGGAACAATGTGACAAGTATTGGTAAGTATGTTACTCTATGTTATATGTACTGTATGTCTATGTATGTATTGTATGAATGTATTGTATGTATGTAGTATATATGTGGTATGTATGTAGCATGTAGTATGTATGTAGCATGCATGTAGTATGTATGTAGCATGCATGTAGTATGTATGTAGCATGCATGTAGTATGTATGTAGTATGTATGTAGCATGCAGCATGTATGTAGTATATATGTAGTATGTATGTAGCATGTAGTATGTATGTAGCATGCATGTAGTATATATGTAGTATGTATGTAGCATGCATGTAGTATGTATGTAGTATGTATGTAGTATGTATGTAGCATGCAGTATGTATGTAGCATGTATGTAGTATGTATGTAGTATATATGTAGTATGTATGTAGCATGCATGTAGTATGTATGTAGTATGTATGTAGCATGCAGTATGTAGCATGTATGTAGTATGTATGTAGTATATATGTAGTATGTATGTAGCATGCATGTAGTATGTATGTAGCATGCATGTAGTATGTATGTAGTATTTTTTTTTTTTTTAACATTTAACACATTAGCCGGATGATGGGACTACTACTGTCCCATCATTGGCTAATGTGTCAATCACTGTCATGGTAGCAGGCATCGCCCGATGGGACTTGTAGTCCCATCGGACGATGCTTGCACAGACCCCCGGACATCAGCACAGCCCCCCGGCAGGCCGGCACAGCCCCCCGGCAGGCCGGTACAGACCCCCACAGGGTGCACAGACCACCGGCAGGCCGGCACAGCCCCCCGGCAGGCCGGTACAGACCCCGGGCAGTCCACACAGCCCCCCGGCAGGCCGGCACAGCCCCCCGGCAGGCCGGCAGAGACCCCCGGAAGGCCCGAAATGACGGCGCATCATGATGCGCACACACCGCGCATCATGATGACGTCAGGCCGTCAATCAACTGAACTTCCGATTCCGATGCCGAATTCCGATATTGAAAAAATATCGGAAGTCGGTATCGGAATTCCGATACAGCAAGTATCGGCCGATACCCGATACTTGCGGTATCGGAATGCTCAACACTAGTAATGATGGCCACTCGTTTTTTTTTACTTAGCTTTTTTCTATATGAGTGGGCAAGAATTCATATATGGGGGGCCAGGATGGATATATGGGGGGAAGGGACCAGGGTACAGATATATGGGGGCCCAAGATAGATTTATGGGTGAGGGGGGCAGGGCAAGGGACCAAGATGCAGATATATGGGGAGGGGCCAGGGTGGATATATATGGGGGGCAGGTTGCATATATGTGGAGCCAGGGTGGCTATATGGGGGGGCAGGACAAGGGATCAGGAAGGATAAGGATATATGCGGGTCGAGGAGCGATATATGGTGAGGCAGGACAAGGGACATATGAGGGCCAGTATGTATACCTGGGGAAACAGGATGGATATCTGGGGGCCAGTCTGGACAAGGGACATAGGGGGTCAGGCTGAGTGAGATTATTAAATAAAGGGGGCCAGGATGAGGGACTTTATTACTGTTTGGGGGCCAGAATGAGGAACATGCTATATTAGTTTATGGTGACAAGTGGGGAACATAATTTCTTTAGGGTCCAATTAGGGACATTATTACTACTGTAATATAATTTACTTTTTAGGAAACGGTTTTCCATGAAAGGAACAAAAGTGGATCTTGTTACTGTGCAGGGTGGTACTACATTGCTTTTCTTCTTCATCTGACATAGTGTAGAAGTCAGGGAAAAAGTAAGGAAAATGCTCTGGAATCGATCAGCTATTGATGACTGTGTGCTATTTTTTGCAGAGATGAGTCCAGGCTGGAAGAAGTGACGGCGGTCTGTGCTGGTTGAAGAAAAGCAAAGATGAAGGACTTCAACTACAGATGTCACTAGTGAGTCAGTGTATTACATGCACACACACACACACTATACACTATATACTGTGTACAGAGCTCCTTTGTATAATGTTACTGGTGATCACTGTATTACCTGCACACTATATGCTATATACAGAGGTCCTGTGTATGTCACTGGTGATCACTGTATTACCTGTACACTGTCACTATATACAGATCTCCTGTGTATAATGTCACTGGTGATCCCTGTATTACCTGTACACTGACACTATATATAGAGTTCCTGTGTATAATGTCACCAGTGATTACTGTATTACCTGTACACTGATACTATATACAGAGCTCCTGTGTATAATGTCACTGGTGATCACTGTATTACATGTACACTATATGCTATATACAGAGGTCCTGTGGATAAGGTCACTGGTGATCACTGTATTATCTGTACACTGACACTATATACAGAGCTCCTGTGCATAATGTCACTGGTATTACCTGTACACTGATACTATATATAGAGTTCCTGTGTATATTGTCAGCAGTGATTACTGCATTACCTATACACTGACACTATATACAGAGTTCCTGTGTATAATGTCACTGGTGATCCCTGTATTACATGTACACTGACACTATATACAGAGCTCCTGTGTATAATGTCACTGGTGATCACTGTATTACCTGTACGCTGACACTTTATACAGAGGTACTGTGTATACTGACACTGGTGGTAATAAGTGTTGTTAGTATTGTGGTTTGTATTCATAATCAGTATTGTAGTATTCAGTCACTATGTGGTGGTAATTTGTGGTCTGGTCACGGTGTGGCAGTATTTCTCCTTGTATGTGGTATTATTTGGTCCCTATATGCTGGTAATATGTAACATTATTCGGTCACTATGTGGTGGTAATATGTGGTCTGGTCATGGTGTGGTGGTATTTGTCCCTTGTATGTAGTATTATTCGGTCTCCATGTGGTCTGATCATGGTGTTTTGGTATTTCTTCCTGTATGTGGTGGTATTGGTCTTGGTATAGTGGATTGTGTTGCGTATGGCGGTCATTTGTTCTCTCTGATATTATTTAGGAGAAGATTCTTTATTTCAACTAGAGATTAAATACTGTGTACACAGCGGCAGAGATGCACTTACAGGGGGTTTCCTGTGGAAAAAAGTCATCTTCTCTCCACAGGATAAGTGATAACGTATTGATTGGTGGGGGTCTGGCTACTTGGACCCATTCAGCAAAATGTGGAACTTTTTATCCCCAATGGACTGGAGTGGCATGTCCGACTTGACCACTGATCCATTCTTTCCCTCAGTGGCTCCACTTGTTTTTTTTCTAGATGCTCCAAAGAGAATGAATGGAGCTGCAGTCAGATATCCCACCTGCCGCTTCAGTTTAAAATGGGGATACATGTCCTATCAACAATAAAACTTTTTTATTCTTCCGATCGGTGCAGTTTCTAATGGTCGGACCTAAGCGATCATCTATCCTGTGGAGCCCATGGATCAGTGATAACTTGTTCTAACCAAAGAAACCCATTGATGTAAACTACTGTAATTATACATCCCATTTGTGTTGGCGCACAGTAGATGTTCAGGAGTCGCCTGTGTTTTACAGCCGATGCTCCACTATAATGGCGATAACAACTGACAGATATCTGTATATAGCTGTATGGTGGGCCCCTAGAGTCCATTCCCCTGGTGGGCCCCAGACACCTCAGTCCAACCCTGAATGTATGTGCCATGCCCCCGGTAAGAGACTTACCATCCGCTATGTTGTTATGTTCTGGATGCTGTTCCGGTCTTCTGCTGGATGTGACCAGCATTTTTTGGTCGAGCCAGAGGTCACATCTCAATATAAGTTTGAGAGCCAAAATGAGGCCGGGAGAAGGCTCTCATAGACTCACATCGAGAGCTTGTGTGTGACTAGTGATAGGCGAGCATGCTCGGCACTGATCAAGGCTCATTCAAGCATCTTGCTGCTCGATCAATTCAGCGCTCATTCGAGTATCCGGGTACTCAGGTGCCATGTTCGAGTACCCGCCCCATGTGTTTGGTGCCTGATTTTGAGACACTAAACATGCATTGATTACCTGCCAGTCATAGTAATGCCTCTGCCATGTTGGCATTACTGCGATAAGCCGGCTGCATAGCATCATTGGGTCTATTTAAGACATGCTGCTAGCATTTTTCTCGCATTGTAAGCTGAAATAGCATAGGGAAAGCAGCAGGAAAATTGACAGTGTGCTGGACAGCATTTACCTGTGCATTCTTAAATCAACATGTTTTTGGTTGTAGGAAAAATCTATTAGGGGCACTTAGGGCAGAATTGATTGCATAACCGTCTTTGGTGTTGTTACGTTAAACTAACAGCTTTTTTCGGGGCTAACTGAAATAGATTATATTCTATAATACTACTGCTCATATCTGAAAATAATTTAGGGTTCAGTGTTGGAGTAGAGATTAGCATATTAGAGAAATTTGGGGAGTTTGATTGTATTCTAGAGTTTGTTGCTGCCTCATGTAAGAAGTAATCTTTTCAGTGACAGTTGATTCTGTTCTCTAATACTACCACTGATGTCTGAAAAAACAATTGAGGGTTCAGTGGCAGACTACAGATAATCGTATGACAGACATTTTTGCATGTTTGATTGCGTTACAGATTGTGTTGCTGCCACGTATAAGAAATAATTATTTCACTGACAATTCAACTAGATTCTATTCGTCAATACTACAGCTTATATCTGAAAAAAATGTATGGTTGAGTGGAGGAGTAGACATTAGCATACGACAAACGTTTCTGCAGGTTTGACTGTGTTCCAAAGTTTATTGTTGCCTTGAATAAAAAATAATCCTTTTACTGACATTCAAATGTTTTCTGTTCTCTCCTAATACCTCTCACATGTTAAAATATTTAGAGTTTGGTGACGGAGCAGATATTAGCTTATTACAGCCTTTTTTTCACGTTTGATTGCGTTACAAATTTTGTTATTGTCACATACCCAAACAATTCTTTCAGGGACAATTCAAATAGACTCTATTCTGTAATAATACCACTCATAGCTGCGTATATAATTTAAAATGCGCAAGGTGTGCGGTATGGGACGGGGAGTGGATACACTGCTGATGGTGGACGCAGAGGCAGTGGCCATGGTTCAGGTGAAACTGAGTCTGCTGCGGGAACAAAACAAACACGCTCATATATGAGATCTAGCTTCCTGTCCTGCTTTTCAGTAAGGTGCAGGACACTACTCTTGAAGCCAGTGTTGTGGGTTGGATGGCAGATAATGCTTTCAGTCTGTTTCCTAGCACCACTCTGTCTTTTGCACGGTCTAGTCTCACTAGCCAAGAGTATGAGCCACATAATTCTCACCCTGATCCTCCTTTCTCCCAGCATGCTGAGTCCCAGAAGACAAGTAACCCCATATTTGGACACTCTGAGGAACTCTTTAACTTTCCATTTATGACTTGTCACTGTGCAAATTTCAAGAGGAACATGAGGAGATTGTTTGCACTGATGCCCAAATGTTTGAGCAGTCACAGAAGAAGCTGACTTTTAGTGAATGGCAAGTACAGTCTGAAGAGGAGGATGATGATAAAACACAGTTGCCAACAAGTCATGGTACTTGAACAAGTCAGTAGGAGGACCAGAGTGAGGAAGTGGAAGATGAGGTGGAGAATGACAATGTCATTGACCCAACCTGGCAAGATGGCATGCAGAGAGAGCACAGAAATGCAGAGGGGGAGTTATCCGCAGCACCACAACAGGCAAGAAGAGGCAGTGGGGCTGACAGAGAGAGATGGCAGTCAACAATGGTAGACTACACTTCTCTCATATCCCAAGATCGGACAACAGAGCAGGTGGAAGCGTTGGTATGCTCCTATCATCCAAATGTACATTTCAGGTTTCCCTCAAGTACCCTCACTTGTCTTCCCTTCTTTTGAGGTCCATGCTGTCATACTCTACATCCCCTTCTCCATGCGAGTGGCGGTGTTGTATCATTCTCCAGGCCCCTCCCCTCAGTTCCTGGATCAGTTGGCCACCTGGCTTCCACACTTAATCTCCTGTGATATCCCCACCCTCATCATGGGTGATTTCAACATCCCCATTTCTTTTCCCCTCTCCCCACCTGCTACTCACCTTTTATCGCTAACCTCCTCCTTCGGCCTTTGGCAGCTTACTAACTCTCCAACGCATGAAGACGGAAACTCCCTTGACTTGGTCTTCTCCCGGCTTTGCTCAGTGGATGATTTCACAAACTCCCCTCTCCCATTCTTTGACCACAACCTTCTTTCATTCTCTATCAAGAACTGTCATCCTGCTCAGGTCACCCCTACTTACCAAGAACAAAACCATTGGCACAACCCTGAGAATTGTAGGTGGTGCCCAAGTAGGATCCCAATCCGTGAACTAAAAATATATATAAACTTGGCACACACCAAAGGTTTCTGATGCAGAAAGGTGATTTTTAATTATACAACAGTACATACATACACAGACGTTTCGGTCTAGGACCTTCATCAATGTACGATATATTGTACTGTGAGATTCTTAGTGACTGGGCTTTGTGAGATAGACCAATCCTGTGAGGAGGCACATGAAGCCGTCCCACTGCGTGGTGGTTTGTGGAGTGTGGACGCAGTATCCGCCGCGAATCCCAAGTGCACTTGGGATTCGCGGCGGATACTGCGTCCACACTCCACAAACCACCACGCAGTGGGACGGCTTCATGTGCCTCCTCACAGGATTGGTCTATCTCACAAAGCCCAGTCACTAAGAATCTCACAGTACAATATATCGTACATTGATGAAGGTCCTAGACCGAAACGTCTGTGTATGTATGTACTGTTGTATAATTAAAAATCACCTTTCTGCATCAGAAACCTTTGGTGTGTGCCAAGTTTATATATATTTTTACCCCTACTTACCACACTCATAAAAATATACAGGCCATTAACGCTAAGAAACTTATGAAGAACTTGCAGTCATCAATAGCCCCTATCTCCTCCCTCTCATGTCCTGATTCTGCACTGAAGCATTACAATAAAACATTGCAACGTGCTCTGGATGACACTGCACCTCCTATACATAGAACAAGACGGCACAGCCACGTTTCCTGCAGCGGTGCTCCAGGTGCGCCGAACGTCTGGGGAGAAAATCCAGTCTCCCCGAAGATTTCATCCATTATAAGTTTATGCTTAAAACATACAACACTGCCCTTCACCTCTCTAAACAAACCTATTTCAAGACCCTCATCACCTCACTATCCAATAACCCAAAACGACTCTTTGACATTTTTCATTCCCTACTCAACCCAAGAGTGCAGGCCCCAACCACGGATTTCCGTGCTGACGATCTGGCCAATTATTTCACAGAAAAAATTCACCATATCCTACAGGAAATTATTTCCCAATCCCCTCATACCATGCAGTGTCTTCCCTCCCCCACTGCATCTAGCTCACTCTCTGACTTTGAACCAGTCACAGAAAAAGAAGTAATCAGGCTCGACTTGCACTAGTAAACCCATTCTGTCACATCTCCTCCTTTTCCCCTGCTGTCACCGCTCACCTAACAAAAATATTCAACCTCTCTCTTCTGGTATCTTTCCCTCCTCATTTAAACATGTCATCATACATCCATTACTTAAAAACCATCCCTCAACCAAAACTGTGCCGCTAACTATAGACCTGTCTCTAATCTTCCCTTCATCTCTAAACTCCTGGAATGCCTGGTCCACTCCTGTCTTACTCCCCTTTCACATATCAGTTTTTTGCCATTAGTCACAATCCGTCGTTTTTTTTTTAAAAATCCGATCCGGCAACTGATGCCACTGGATCCATTTTTTTCTCATAGACTTGTATTAGCGACGGATTGCCTCACTTTTCATCCATTGTTCGCCGGATCCGTCAGCAAATCTTTATCCTGCAGCCGGACACGACACACAGAGCAACGTTTTTTGTGTCCGTCAAAATTTTTTTGCTGGAATGGAAGCCTATGTGCGCAGGATCCTTCGCTGTCCGACAAGTGATGTAATCCAGCGACGGATTCCGTTTTTTAAACTGCGCATGCTCTGACACTGTGTGCGGGGGGTCTGCGGGAGTATATGGGGGTACGATTTACAGAAATTATTGGCATTGTCTCCGATGGGGCTACAATCTAAACCCACGCAAATACAGGGAGAACACATAAACTCCTTACAGATGCTGTCCTTGGTGGGATTTGAACCCTGGAACCCAGCGCTGCAGTGCTATCCACTGAGCCACCGTGCCACCCTACAATATACATTCTTGATTATCCTATGGCTATATCCTCTGTTAAAAATCTTTCTTTCAAATCCTTGGTTTGTTCTTCAAACCTATCATTATTCGAGAAAGTCCACCTCACCCTAAGAAACTGATGAACTGGAATGGATCTTATTGAAGATTGCATATGAGTGGATGAGTATAATAGTGAATTTACTATTTTTTTCCCGGTAAACAACTGTATGATTTTCGCCATCATCCTCAATGACAATCGAAATGTCCAAAAACTTCATATTTTTTCTATGCCTCCTGTTGGTTAGTTTTATGTTAAAAGGGTTATTGAACCAATATAACCATGTCAGCACTGCACATGGAGGACAACATGCTCTCTGTCACAAAAAAACCCTGTCTCTCCCAAAGGCTAAGAGATGGGATAGCGTATAAAGGGGTACAAGCTTTGCCTCTATAAATAAACATGGTCAGTGAGTTTCAAAGTTGTGATTCAAGATAAATTCAAGTAATTTCAAGATAAATTTTATCAAAGAACTGTCCAAATGACATCTCCATATGCATGTCATATACATATGTATAAGAATTCAATATCTGCTGTGACCAAAATCATACCTGGACTCTAGAGTAGTACCATAAATAATGGTCATAGGACATCCATAGAGTCCCTGACATGGGAGGGCAGGTGGTTTAAGATTTTTCTGCCTTCAGGCACGCTGACAAGATGTGCAATCCAGCATACAGTATAAACCACAGCTCTGTCTTCCAAAATAAGCAGACTGTTCTCTGTAGTCTAACTTGTTTATTTGTGAAGAGTATAGAACATGCGCGGTAAAACTGTAAAGAATACAATGACATACATAAGTATTGGGTGTTATGAATGGGTCGCCGAGGAGAAAAAAGCAAAACAAGCTAAGCCACAGAAAACCAGAGTGGTTGGTAACTATGCAGATTGCAGATCCCTGATCTTACCACACAACTAGCAGTAGCCGTGGAGCGTGCCTACGATGAACCTAGACCCCTCGTCATGGCCGGAGGACTCCATAAGCCTAAAGCAAGAAAAAGGAAAACTAACTGCCCCAGAGCAGACCCCAATGGAATAGATAGCCCCCACACATGTATTGACGGTGAAACAAGATGAAGGCACAAACACAGGCAGGAAAATAGGCTGAGCAAATGATGGGGCCCAAACTAACTAGACAGGAAAGGGAAGACACTGCAACCTGCAGAAAACCCTACAAAAAAAATGTCCAACACTTCTGATAGCAAAATTAACCCTGAAGTCACTAGACTTCTCCCACTATATCAGCACTCTGAAATATTATGAGACAGAGCAAAAAGAGACCGAACTAGTAAGGGACAAAAAGCCGATTGGCAAAATACTGATAAATAAGAGTGGAAATTCAGCTCAGCCCCCAGCCGGGGCTGGCAGACCACACAAAAAACTGAATAGACCAACAAAATCAAGTGTGAACATTAGCAGAAAAACTTAGCTTTAGATGACTGGAACAGAGCTGAAAACCAAGAGCTGACAAGCCAGAAGGAATCACCAGCAACTGAATAGGGCGTCGGCTGTCTTAAATCCAATCGGAGAATCCTGAGATCCAATCGTCATCCTCATTCTCAGGTGGCAGAGATCTCCACCGATCAAACCAGCCGCACCACCTCCCGTCACCATCAGAGGGAGTCGAGAAGGGGAACTCACAACTGGTGAACCAGAGAATGAACTCACAACAATTGGGCAGATGATCACACAGTTAACACAGATACAGCAAGCATTTAGTGTGATGCAATCTACATAGAAAAAACACAGGTGTCTAATTTCATCTACTGAATGCAGCTAATAAAACTCTCTGCACACACACTGCATTGTAGGAAAGATTGAGCTTACCAGATATGCTATTTACCAGGATAACAAATTCAATTTGGAGAATTAAGATGGAGGACGGGTAAACACGTGCATCCTATGATGTACACAAAAGCAAAATGGCCCTTCTTCATCCCAGAATACATTGCTTCCTTCCCAGAAGCACTGTTTCTATCCCATAGTGCATTGCTTCTGTTAAAGGCACAGACTATATAACGCTATCAAAAAACACTGCTATAAATTCAGCCACCAAAAGATGGTGCTATAATTAACCCAGCAGAAAAAAAAATATTGCTTTATTCAGAGCACATAACACAAGACAGACTGCCCTATATCAGAGGTCAGAACAAAGATAATAATCAATGAACATGCAGATAGGATGACAAATTCCTCCCATGCCAGAGACTATTGTACAAAGGGTCATTATTATGAATGTTGGGGAGTAAACAGAAAGTAGGAATCTTTGGGTATCTAACAATCAAACTGTAGCTATAATAAATGTTACAGTTGCTTTAAACATGACATTTCACCACATGACTTTTGGATATGGGACGGATCCCCACTTCATCTTAAAACAACCATAACTACAGTAAACCTAGGCACTAGAATAACTACACAAAACACATTATTTTGGTTGTCAAAATGGCCACAGCTTTATTTAAATCACAGAATTAAAACAACCACAGTAGGAGTCAGTTGAAGTGCTAATACATTGGGATTCACAAGTACTGTGATACCCCCAGCTATCTGACATACAGAACCAGGCCAGACAGCCATAAAGGGGCGGCACGCACTGGCTTGCTATTCAAGCATAGCCAGTAAACTTTCAGGGCACAAATGACCCTATTATCCTCACTCCTTTGCATAACCACTGTGTGGTCCCATGATTGAGGTTACTATAACAAAGTAATTGAAGTTGGCCACCAAAGCCGAGCCTGTTCACCACCATGAGGTTTTTACCTCGTCTATTAGTTAAAATGAGTCCACCTTAACTTGTCCACAACTTCCATCTGACTCCTAAACTGTCACCAAGGGGCCATTTGACACCTTGAATGGACTCGACCGCCATCAACCATTTCTATGCTATGGAAAGACTGTGCCTACAAGTAACACATTTCAAGAGCTCCAACAGAATACTTTTATCAATGCAACTCTCCCAAATTGTAATAGATAATACTTTACCCCCAAGGGTGGGTTGCACGTTAATGACCGGGACAATTTTTACAATTCTGACCACTGTCTCTTTATGAGGTAATAACTTTGGAATGCTTCTATGGATCCTGGTGATTCTGACACTGTGTCCTCGTGACATATTGTACTTCATGTTAGTGGTAAAATTTCATTCATATAACTTTGTGAAAAAAAATGGAAATTTGGCAAAAATTGTGAAAATTTTGCAATTTTCCAACTTTAAATTTTTATGCCCTTAAATCACAGAGATATGGCACACAAAATAGTTAATAAGTAACATTTCCCACATGTTTACTTTACATCAGCACAATTTTCGAACCAAAATTTTTTTTGTTAGGAAGTTATAAGGATTAAAAGTTGACCAGCGATTTCTCATTTTTACAAAACCATTTTTTTAGGGACCACATCACATTTGAAGTCACTTTGAGGGGTCTATATGATAGAAAATACCCAAAAGTGACATCATTCTAAAAACTGCACCCGATGGTACTCAAAACCACATTCAAGAAGTTTATTAACCCTTCAGGTGCTTCACAGGAATTTTTTGAATGCTTAAAAAAAAACCATTTAACTTTTTTTCACAAAAAAATTACTTCAGGTCCAATTTTTTTTATTTTACCAAGAGTAACAGGAGAAATTGGACCATAAAAGTTATTGTGCAATTTATCCTGAGTATGCTGATTCCTGATATGTTGGGGGAACCACTGTTTCGACATATGGCAGAGCTCAGAAGGGAAGGAGCGCTACTTGACTTTTTCAATGCAAAATTGGCTGGAATTGAGATCGGACGCCATGTCACGTTTGGAGAGCCCCTGATGCGCCTAAACAGTGGATACCTCCCACAAATGACACCATTTTGGAAACTAGACCCCCCAAGGAACTTATCTAGATGTGTGGTAAGAACTTTGAACCCCCAAGGGCTTCACAGAAGTTTATAATGTACAGATGTAAAATTAAAATATCATATTTTTTCCACAAAAATGATCTTTTTACCCACAATTTTTATTTTCCCAAGGGAAACAGGACCCCTAAAGATATTGTGCAATTTGTCCTGAGTACGCTGATACCCTATATTGGGGGGTAAAACACTGTTTGGGCCCATGGCAGAGCTCAGAAGGGAAGAAGCGCCGTTTGATGCAAAATTGGCTGGAATTGAGATCGGGTGCCATGTCACATTTGGAGAGCCCCTGATGTGCCAGAACAGTGGAAACCCTCCACAAGTGACCCCATTTTGGAAACTAGACCCCATAAGGAACTTATCTAGATGTGTGGTGAGAAATTTGAATCCCCAAGTGCTTCACAGAAGTTTATAATGCCCGGACGTGAAAATAAAAAAAATCATATTTTTTCCACAAACATGATCTTTTAGTCCTCAATTATATTATTTTCCTAAGGGTAACAGGAGAAATTGGACCCCAAATGGTTTGTGCAATTTGTCCTGAGTAGGCTGATATCCCATATGTGGGGGTAAACCACTGTTTGGGTGCATGGCAGAGCTTGGAAGGGAAGGAGCACCGTTTGACTTTTTCAACGCAGAATTGGCTGGAATTGAGATCAGACGCCATGTTGCGTTTGGAGAGCACCTGATGTGCCTAAACAGTGGAAACCCCCCAATTCTAACTCCAACCCTAACCCCAACACACCCCTAACCCTAATCTCAGCCCTAAGCCTGCCCCTAACCCTAACCCTAGCCTTAACCCTAACTCTAGACCTAGCCCTAGTCCTAACCTTAACGGGAAAATTTAAATAAATACATTTTTTTCATTTTATTATTTTCCCTAACTAAGGGGATGATAAAGGGAGGTTTGGTTTACTATTTTTAGCAGGTTTTTATGTTTGGCAGCTGTCATACGCTAAAAGACGTTTTTTATTGTAAAAATAGTTTTTGCATCACCACATTTTGAGAGCTATAATTTTTCCATATTTTGACCCATCGAGTCATGTTAGGTCCGATTTTTTGTGGGACGAGTTGACGTTTTTAATGGTACCATTTTCGGGCACGTGACATTTTGTGATCGCTTTTTATTCCAATTTTTGGGATGCAGAATGAACAAAAACCAGGATTTCATGAATTACTTTTGGGGGGTGCGTTTACACCGTTCCGCATGTGGTAAAAGCGATAAAGCCGTTTTATTGTTCGGGTCAGTACGATTACAGCGATACCTCATTTATGTGGTCTTTTTATGTTTTGGCGCTTTTATGCAATGAAAACATTTTTATATAAAAAATAATTATTTTTGCATTGCTTTATTCTGCGAGCTATAGCTTTTTCAATTTTTCGCTCATGATGCTATGGGATAGCTCATTTTTTGCGGGACAAGATGACGTTTTCAGCGGTACCATGGTTATTTATATCTGTCTTTTTGATCTAGTGTTATTGCACTTTTTGTTAGGCAGTATGATGATAAAGCATTGTTTTTTGCTTTGTTTTCTATTTTTATTTTTTAAGGGGTTCACTTAAGGGGTTAACTAGTAGGACAGTTTTATAGGGCAGGTCATTATGGATGCGGCAATACTGAATATGTGTACTTTTTTGTTTTTTATTTTTTTATTTCCAAAAAGTGAATTTAATAGGGAATTTTTTTTTTTTAATTTATTTAGGGATTTTTTTTATAAATTATTTTTACCCTTTTTTTTAACTTTATTTTATTGTCCCAGGAGGTGACATCACTGTAATCTGTCAGATCGCTGATCTGACACTTTACACAGCGCTGTGTCAGATCAGCGATCTGACAGGCGCTGCACAGGTTTCCTCCATGCCTGCTCTCTGCAGGCCCCCGATGGCCCCCGCAGCCATCTTGGATCCGGAGGCCTGCAGGGAAGGAGACCCTCGGACAGCGCAGCACATCGTGCTGCTCCGGGGGTTTCAGGGAAGCACGGAGGGAGCCTCCCTGCCAATGCTTCCTTAATCCCCGGTACACTGCGATCATGTTTGATCGCAGGGTGCCAGGGGTTATTGTGCCGAGGACGGTCCTTGACCACCCCTGACACATAGTGCCGGGTGTCAGCTGTGATAATCAGCTGACACCCGGCCGCGATTAGCGGCAGCCCCCCCCGGGAGTGCCGCTGATCGCTTAGACGTACTATCCCATACCCGGTCATACGGGCCCAGATACCATGGACGGGATAGTGCATCTGATGTCAGAAAAGGGTTAAACAACATTAACTTGACTCTGAAAAATGGAGGAGGGGAATTGAAGCTTCAACCATTTTGAAAAACTGCAACAAACAGCTCTACCATGCCACCCCCAGCCGCACCGCAACCAATCCCAGGGGGACTCAGCTGACTGCTGCCCATACCAAAAATGTCCCGCTGAGACCTCTCTCAGTAGGGACGTGTTTTACATTTTTTAACAACAAACAGCTTCACCATGCCACCCCCAGATGCACCACAACCAGTCCAGGGTGACCCAGCAGACTGTTGCCCATACTAAAAATTGTCCCGTTGATACCTCTCTCAGTACAGACCCATTTTCAATTTTAAGAACAAACCGCTCCACCATGCCACCCCCAGCTGCACTGCAACCAGCCGAGGGGGACCCAGCTGACTGTTGCCAAAAAATAAATAATTGCTTTAATTCAGTTCCTGAAATGTATATGAGTGAGGATGAAACACCATGTATGTACATATAAGTTACAGTTTACAACCAAGGTATACAACAGGTTGATACTGGAAAATCTCCCATCATAAGGTCAGATATAGTCAGTGATGGCAATGTTATGTTATATGCTGCAACAATAAATGAGGAGAAGCTGCCTGCTCCTCTACATCAGTTACAGACCGACACGGCTCTCAAATCACGAGCTGCACTTAACCCGTTAGTGACGGGGCCAATTTTTTAAATTCTGACCAATGTCACTTTATGTGGTGATAACTCTGGAACACTTCAACAAATCCCATTGATTTTGAGACTGCTTTTTCGTGGCACATTATAATTTATGATAATAGTAAATTTAGGTTGA
This sequence comes from Dendrobates tinctorius, assembly GCF_039654945.1. Taxonomy (NCBI): domain Eukaryota; kingdom Metazoa; phylum Chordata; class Amphibia; order Anura; family Dendrobatidae; genus Dendrobates; species Dendrobates tinctorius. The sequence continues at coordinate 521,062 of NW_027361848.1, forward strand.
TATGCTTTGTGTTTATTTATACAAAATATCAGAAACTTGACAAAAATGTAAAAAAAAATTGCAATTTTCAAACTGTGATGATTATTCCTTTAATCCAGATAGTCAAGTCACACAAAAACATTAATAAATAACATTTCCCTCATGTCTGCCTTACATCAGCACCATTTTAAAAATGCTAATTAATTTTGTTAGCCTTTTAGGAGGTTTAAAAATGTAGCAGTAATTTTTCATTTTTTCAAGGAATTTTCAAAATTTATTTTTTTTGAGGGACCTATCCAGGTTTGAAGTGACTTTAGGGGTGCTATATATTGGAAAACCCCAAACGTGATACCATTTTAAAAACAGCACCTCCTGACATGCTGAAAGCTGCTGTCATGTAGTTTATTAACCCTTCAGGTGATATTCAGGAATTAATGCAAAGTGGTGTAGCAGGAATGAAAGTGTTTTTCTACCACCTAAATGTCGCTAACTTCTGAACAGGCCGCTATAGCCGGGAGACTCTGAGGCCGCTATTTGGCCATGACCTGCTATGGCAAACATCAGGACTACACAATCATGATCTCGGTGTGTCAATTAGATTAAAGCGGAAACCCCCACAATCTATTAACCATTTATTTGATGTAGTCACTTTTGACAGCAGCAACTAAGGGGTTAAACAGATATGGACGGTGACAACACTGATCGTTTGTGATACAGCAAGTTGTCAGCTATAGTGTACAGCTGACAGCTGCTGGATTGTCACCTGTATGGGGATGATATTCAGTTATATCTCAGGTCAGTAAAAAGACGTATTGGCGGTCATTAAGGGGTTAAATAGCATGAAATATAATATGTAGGTCTAGTATAAGCTGCCTGCAGCCATAGGTGTATGTGTAGCAAACTGCAAGTTCTGTATCCCAATCAGTCACGCAATGTACATACAATAGATTAGAGATAGGGCTGAAAACTGGGCCCATGATATGTCCTCCGGAGCAAGGTGCAGAATCAAACTAGGAGTGCCCCCTCAATGCCCTGCCATGTGCTGAGTTATTAGTGCCCACTCACTGCCCACCATATGCTGCGTTATTAGTGCCCCACTCACCGCCCTTCCCTGTGCTGAGTTACTCCCCAAATATTTATTTTATATACAGTATGATGAAACCTACATATTAAAGCTCCAGGTAATCCACTCATACATGTGCTATCCACCATCTTAGGTAATATAAAATGAGAACTTGGTGGGTATACACTGATCTTGTAAAATATGAGGGGGACAATATACAGAAACAGGATGGATATATCAGGCAGGACAGTGTGCGACATAAGAGGACTAAAAGCTGCCATAACTACAGAAATAAAGAACTAAGCTGGAAGTCAGGTCCAGATTATACGTACAGCAAGGAAAACCTGTTTACACAGGATCTTTATACACAGCATTATCCGTATATAACAGAGTGAGAAGTGATAACATGTACCTCAGGTATGTATCCATGATAAGTATACAGCACATGTGGATGGAGGCTTTATACAGATACCACATATATAGTGAAAGCAACCTGGTTGCCTTGAATCTGTACACACAAGATGATCAGCATATAGCAAAGATGATGTCACAAACAGGTCACAAGACTCCATAAATGGGAAGGGGAGAGGGAATAATCAGCACAGCAGGGCCACTACACACAGCATTGCCATGAAGTGCAGCCACTCCTCATCAAACACACACCATCCCCCAACTCTTCCCCTCTCACCCTTGTCTCCAGCACATGTGGCCACAGAACTAATGACAGACAATATATGTGTCCATGCTCTGTCCTCACATACATATACCATCCCCAACTGCTCTCCTCTCACCAGTGTCCAGTAAACCCAGCTTCACCATGTTATTGGCAGACCCTGTGTCATGGCCGATATCTGCTTATAGCCCTTTGTTTCTCATATTATACAGTCAGTAGCACACAAAGCTCATGAAGACTCTCTACAATACAGCCATAATGTGACATATCAGACATGTCTGCAGGGAGGTCACACAGGAGCTGTCTCAGCAGTGTGTGTAATAACCTGTAGCAGCCACACGAGTGAACTTGGTGGCCACATGAATCTCTGAGGTAATATTAATCCAATATATGATGTAGGAGCTGATACAACACTAAAACTTGATGCCTGAGGTGAATGTGCTCCTACAGTGCTGTGCAAATTAATTGGGACAAAGCATTTTTTTAAGTAAAATCGTACGTTGGGTACCAGTCAGTGATTCAAACCAGTTTTAACTGCTTTCAACAGGTGTGAGTGCCTGTTCAAAGCAGTTAAACTGGTTTGAATCACTGACTGGTACCCAACTTACAATTTAACTTAAAAAATGCTTTGTCCCAATTAATTTGCACAGCACTGTATCATCTGTCATGTGAGATGATGACCCCCAGTATTACACTCCCTGACACTGCAGCCATGAGGGAACATGGTGGCTACATGAATTTCTGAGGTAATATTAATCTCAACCATGATGTTGGAGCCAGCAGTAAGGTGAAATGATAAACCCCCAGTATTATACTTCCCTGAAACTGCAGTGATGTCTTCTCCATTTCATCTGGTGAAAGAGGTAGAAAGACATTTACCTACTCTATATAAAACCGATGGTTTCTTTATTTGTGCTAAACTGACCACATTATGATGAAGTGGTAGAAGATTTGAATAAAACATTTTTTATTGGTTCATTAGCTGTTTCATCTCCATTGTGGTGCTATTCACTTGAAAATTAAACATGCAAATTTCCAGCAAAACCAAGGGGGCGTTGGCAGAGATTCTTCACTGGTGGTGTGTACTTTTTCCCTAGGAGGAGTCATGCAGGAGAAAAAATTAAAAAAAAAAAGTACTTCAAATTTGAATGAAGTTTTTTCTGCACTGTTTTTCTAGTCTGTGGATACAATTTATGCAGAGTATGGATAAAATTTGGTTAAATGCTATCCACTTTGCTGCTATTGTATGCTCTTGTGGATTTTCTGTTTGAAAATATGGATGTAAGGTTTAAACGGTAATATTCCACCTTGTGCCATGTTGGCATTAGGAGATACATAAGCCATGAAGTGCTTCCCTGGGAAATAGGCAAATATCCCCTTCAGAGAAGTGTAATGTATTTTTACCTGTCTCTTTAAGAAAGGAAATCTTGTGACTGGAAGGTTAAAGACAGGAAGTGGGTTGGGAGAGTTTCAGTTTAGCCTGATGAGGGAAATGTGATGCTGTGTGCTGGAGGAAGAACGAGAAGAATAAAGTACAGTTAAACCGTTCTCTCTTGATTTCCTTATACAGTGTGGACATTACAAGGAGGATGACAGATACTCCAGTGCCACCTATTGGAGGTCGCTATCTGGAAAGTCAATTTTGACCCTTTAACCCCTTCACTACCAAGGGTGGTTTGCACGTTAACTCCCGGGCCAATTTTTACAATTCTGACCACTGTACATTTATGAGGTCATAACTCTGGAACGCTTCCATGGATCCCGGTGATTCTGACATTGTTTTCTCGTGACATATTGTACTTCATGTTAGTGGTAAAATTGCATTCAAATAACTTGCGTTTATTTGTGAAAAAAACGGAAATTTGGCAAAAATTTTGAAAATTTCGCAATTTTCCAACTTTGAATTTTTATGCCCTTAAATCACAGTGATACGGCACACAAAAAACTTAATACATAACATTTCCCACATGTTTACTTTACATCAGCAAAATTTTGGAACCAACATTTTTTTTTGTTAGGAAGTTATAAGGGTTAAAAATTGACCAGCGATTTCTCATTTTTGCAACACCATTTTATTTTTAGGACCACTTCACATTTGAAGCCACTTTGAGGGGTCTATATGATAGAAAATACCCAAAAGTGACACCATTCTAAAAACTGCACCCCTTAAGGTGCTTAAAACCACATTCAAGAAGTTTATTAACCCTTTAGGTGCGTCACAGGAATTTTTTGAATATTAAAAAAAAATGAACATTTAACTTTTTTTCACAAAAAAAATACTTCAGGTTCAATTTTCTTTATTTTACCAAGGGTAACAGGAGAAATTGGACTGCAAAAGTTATTGTGCAATTTGTCCTGAGTACGCTGATACCTGATATGTGGGGGGAACCACTGTTTCGGCGCATGGCAGAGCTCAGTAGGGAAGGAGCGCCGTTTGACTTTTTCAAAGCAAAATTGGCTGGAATTCAGATCGGACGCCATGTCGCGTTTGGAGAGCCCCTGATGTACCTAAACAGTGGAAACCCCCCAAGTGACCCCATTTTGGAAACTAGACCCCCCAAGGAACTTATCTAGATATGTGGTGAGAACTTTAAACCCACAAGGGCTTCACAGAAGTTTATAACGTACAGCGGTACAATTAAAAAATCATATTTTTTCCACAAAAATGATCTTTTCACCCCCAATTTTTATTTTTCCAAGGGTAACAGGACCCTAAAAGTTATTGTGCAATTTGTCCTGAGTACGCTGATACCCCATATGTGGGTGTAAATGACTATTTGGGCGTATAGCAGAGCTCGGAAGGGAAGCAGCTCCATTTGACGTTTTTGGCTAGAATTGAGATCGGACACCATGTCGTGATTGGAAAACCCCTGATGTACCAAAACAGTGGAAACCCCCCACAAATGACACCATTTTGGAATCTAGACCCCCCAAGGAACTTATCTAGATGTGTGGTGAGAACTTTGAACCCCCAAGGGCTTCACAGAAGTTTATAACGTACAGCAGTACAATTAAAAAATCATATTTTTTCCACAAAAATGATCTTTTCACCCTCAATTCTTATTTTTCCAAAAGTAACAGGACCCTAAAAGATATTGTGCAATTTATCCTGAGTACGCTGATACCCCACATGTGGGTGTAAACCACTATTTGGGCGCATGGCAGAGCTCGGAAGAGAAGCAGCGCCATTTGACGTTTTTGGCTGGAATTGAGATCGGACACCATGTCGCGTTAGGAAAGCCCCTGATGTACCAAAACAGTAGAAACCCCCACAAATGACACCATTTTGGAAACTAGACCCCCCAAGGAACTTATCTAGATGTGTGGTGAGCACTTTGAACCCCCCAGTGCTTCACTGAAGTTTATAACGTCCGGGCGTGAAAATAAAAAAATCGTATTTTTTCCACAAACATCATCTTTTAGTCCCCATTTTTTTATTTTCCCAAGGGTAACAGGAGAAATTGGACCCCAAAAGTTGTTGTCCAATTTGTCCTGAGTACGCTGACACCCCATATGTGGGAGAAAACTACTGTATGGGGACACGTCGGGGCTCGGAAGGGAAGTAGTGACGTTTTGGAATGCAGACTTTGATGGAATGGTCTGTGGGTGTCATGTTGCCTTTGGAGAGCCCCTAATGTACCTAAACAGTGGAAACCCCCCACAAATGATCCCATTTTGGAAACTAGACCCCCTGGGGAACTTATCTAGATGTGTGGTGAGCACTTTGAACCCCCCAGTGCTTCACAGAAGTTTATAACGACCGGGCGTGAAAATAAAAATATCGTATTTTTTCAACAAACATCATCTTTTAGTCCCCATTTTTTTATTTTCCCAAGGGTAACAGGAGAAATTTGACCCCAAAAGTTGTTGTCCAATTTGTCCTGAGTACGCTGATACCTCATATGTGGGAGAAAACTACTGTATGGGCACACGTCGGGGCTCGGAAGGGAAGTAGTGACGTTTTGGAATGCAGACTTTGATGGATTGGTCTGCGGGTGTCATGTGCGTTTGGAGAGCCCCTGATGTACCTAAACTATTGAAACTCCCCACAAGTGACCCCATTTTGGAAACTAGACCCCCCACGGAGCTTATCTAGATGTGTGGAGAGCACTTTGAACCCCCAAGTGCTTCACAGAAGTTTATAATGCCTGGGCGTGAAAATAAAAAAAACATTTTTTTCCGCAAAATTATATTTTTGCCCCCAATTTTTTATTTTCCTAAGGGTAACAGGAGAAATTGGACCCCAAAAGTTGTTTTGTAATTTGTCCTGAGTAGGCTGATACCCTACATGTGGGGGTAAAACACTGTTTGGGCGCATGGCAGAGCTTGGAAGGGAAGGAGCACCATTTGACTTTTTCAACGCAGAATTGGCTGGAATTGAGATCAGACGCCATGTTGCCTTTGGAGAGCACCTGATGTGCCCAAACAGTGGAAACCCCCCAATTATAACTCCAACCCTAACCTCAACACACCCCTAACCCTAATCTGAGCCCTAGCCCTAACCCTAGCCCTAACCCTAGCCCTAACCCTAACCCTAGCCCTAACCCTAACCCTAGCCCTAACCCTAGCCCTAACCCTAACCCTAGCCCTAACCCTAACCCTACCCTAACCCTAGTGGGAAAATGGAAATAAATACATTTTCTTTTAGTTTTATTATTTTTCCCTAACTAAGGGGGTGATAACGGGGGGTTTGATTTACTATTTATGGCGGTTTTTATGTTTGGCGGCTGTCGCACGCTAAAAGACACTTTTTATTGTAAAAATAGTTTTTGCATCACCACATATTGTGAGCTATAATTTTTCCGTATTTTGACCCACCGAGTCATGTGAGGACTTATTTTTTGCGGGACGAGTTGATGTTTTTATTGGTACCATTTTCGGGCACGTGACATTTTTTGATCACTTTTTATTCCGATTTTTGGGACGCAGAATGAACAAAAACCAGCGTTTCATGAATTTCTTTTGGGGGGTGCGTTTACACCGTTTCCGCGTGCGGTAAAATTGATAAAGCGTTTTTATTCTTCGGGTCAGTACGGTTACAGCGATACCTCATTTAGGTCGTTTTTTTATGTTTTTTGCAATGAAAACAATTTTATATAAATTATTTTTGTATCGCTTTATTCTGCGAGCTATAACTTTTTTATTTTTTTGCGGATGATGCTGTATGGCAGCTCGTTTTTTGCGGGACAAGATGACGTTTTCAGAGGTACCATGGATATTTATATGCGTCTTTTTGATCGCGCGTTATTGCACTTTTTGTTCGGTGGTATGATAATAAATCATTATTTTTTGCTTCGTTTTTTATTTTTATTTTTTAAGGGGTTCGCTAAAGGGGTTAACTAATGGGACAGTTTTATAGGGCAGTTCATTACGGACGCGGCGATACCAAATATGTGTACTTTTATTGTTTTTGGTTTTTTTTATTTTGAAAAAATGGATTTATTGGGGAATATTTTTTTTTTTTTTTACTAATTTATTTAGCGATTTTTTTTAAATTATTTTTAACACTTTTTTTTTTTTTTTTACTTTATTACCTTGTCCCAGGTGGGACATCACTGTCCTGTGACAGATCGCTGATCTGTCACATCACAGATCACTGTGACAGATCAGCCATCTGTCACAGGCACTACTGCAGACTTCCTCATGCCTGCGCTTTGCAGGCAGTGAGGAAGTCAGCTCCCTGCAGGCCCCCGTCGCCATCTTGGATCCGGGGGCCTGTAGGGAAAGAGCCCCCCACAGCAGCGCTGCACATTGCGCTGCCGTGGGGGGCTCAGGGAAGCACGGAGGGAGCCCCCTCCCTGCCGATGCTTCCCTTTAACCCCCGGTACATCGCGATCGCGTTTGATCGCGGTGTGCAAGGGGTTAACGTGTCGGGGGCGGTCCGTGACCGCCCCTGACACATTGTGCCGGGTGTCAGCTATGATAATTAGCTGACACGCGGCCGCGATCAGCGGCGCTCACCCCGTGGGCGCCGCTGATCGCTGGGACGTAATATTCCGTCCATGGTAGTTAGGTCCAGTGTCACATGGACGAAATATTACGTCCTTTGTAGGTAAGGGGTTAACGACACTTGTCACTTGAGTTAGGATATGAAACCAAATCTGTAAGGCTATGGAACTCTATGTAATTTGATGATGATGATGCCTGATTTATTGATTTGTTTAATTACTTGGATTTGGGGTTCAATTTGGATTTGGACACATTTCTTTTGGACATAATATTACAACTGTTAACTACCTGATAAGGAAAGTTTAGAATACACATCGCCAGAAAAAAGGATAAAATAGATGCCTTTCTTCCATCATTTATGCTACTCGTGCTTTTTAATTAGCATATAATATTGTTTTTCTTACTTACATAAGCCATTTTGTTTGAAACCATGAAGTAAAAATGTCAGAATTCACGGATCCACCCAATAATTCCTTGAGTTGATTGTGTGTCCCTAGGTAAGATGTAGTCAGTGGAGATACATATATAGGATAACCCAGGGGTTGATCACAGGAGGAGTTGATTAAATTTCTTAAAACATGTTTGTTGTTTTGAATGCTCCCTCTTTCATGATCCCGATTCCGAAAAAAAATCAGTTCCTGTTGTTGTCCAGCCCAAAGTCCTCTTACACATTCTTTATTTACCTGCAACAGAACAATAACATAATTATACATCATAGATAAGTCTGGAAAACGTACTGTATATGTACATATGTATTAGTGAGTATTGATACAGTGGGGAAATAAGTGGCCTGGACTGTTCTTTTACACTATCTCTTAGATAAATCTATTCTCGGCCCTCTTCAATCCAGTTTCCGCTCTTTATACTCAACTGAAACTGCCCTCACTAAAGTCTCTAATGATCTACTAAAAGCTACATCTAATGGTCATTACTCCATGCTAATTCTCCTGGATCTCTCTGCAGCATTCGACACTGTGGATCATCAGCCCCTACTCACTGTGCTCCACTCCATTGGCCTCAAAGACACCGTTCTCTCATGGCTCTCCTCCTATCTCTCTGACAGCTCCTTCACTGTATCTTTTGCTAGCTCCTCCTCCTCTCATCTTCCTCTTACTGTTGGGGCTCCTCAAGGATCAGTTCTAGGCCCCCTCCTCTTCTCTTTGCATACTGCCTCTATTGGACAAACAATTAGTAGATTTGGTTTCCAGTACCATCTCTTTGCTGATGACACCCAATTATACACCTCCTCTCCTGACATCACGTTTGCCTTTTTAGACAACACCAGTGATTGTCTCACCACTATCTCCAACATCATGTCCTTCCTCTATCTGAAACTGAACCTGTCAAAAACCAAACTCCTTTTGTTTCCTCCCTCTACTAACCTACCTTGTCATTTCTGTGTGTGGCTCTACCATTACTCCCCAGCAACATGCCTGCTGTTTTGGGGTCATACTTGATTTGAGCTTTCTTTCACCCCCCACATCTGATCACTGGCTCGCTCTTGTTATCTGCACCTCAAAACATTTCTATCATTCAACCTTTTCTGTTGTGAATTCACTTTCTGGCCTACCTCTGGTTACTAATGAAGGTAGTGGAGCTGGTTATATTGACAGAGGGGTCGCAAGTTCTCTTTCCGGGCTCCCTCTGGTGGTTACTGGAGGTAATGGAGCTGATCTAATTACCAGAAGCCTGCCACCTGATAATGACTGGAGGATGACTGGAGATCTGGAGTTTCTGACTGGATTTGTGACAGCCAACTTCCTCTATCCCTGCTGGTGATTTTTTCCTGCCTCCTGAGGTCTTAGTTTCCAGCTCAGTCCCTGCATGCTCAGCTAAGTGTTCTTTTGCTATTGTTCACATTTTATCTGGTTTTGTCTATTTCAGTTTTGTGTGGTCAGCCAGCTCCGGCTGGGGCTGTGCTGAATTTCCATCCTTATGTTACTGCTTGTGCCAGTTTGTTTTTGTCCCTTATTAGATTGGTCTCTTTTTGCTCTGCTTATAGAATATACCAGAGTGCTGATATAGTGGGCAAAGTCTAGTGACTTCAGTATTTTTCTATCAGACATGTTGGGCATTTTTTGCAGGGCTTTTTGTGTGATTGCAGACAGAGTTTTTCCTTTCCTGTCCTGTCTAGTTAGTGTGGGCCCCATCATTTGCTCAGTCTATTTTTCTACGTGCGTTTGTGTTTTCATCTTGTCTCACCGTCATTATATGTTTGGGGGCTATCTATTCCTTTGGGGTCTGCTCTGGGGCAGTTTAGATTTCCCCTTTCTTGCTTTAGGCTTATTTAGTTCTCCGGCTGTGTCAAGGCATCTAGGATCATCGTAGGTATGCTCCACTGCTACTGCTAGTTGTGTGGATAGGATAAGGGGTCTGCAATCCGCTTAGTTACCAACCTCTCTGGTTTTCTGTGGCTTAGCTTGGTCTTGCTTTCCTCCTCGGTGACCCAATCATTACACTGGCTACCCATCACTCCAGAATTCAGTCCCCTCTAAAATGTAAAGTGCTGCGGAATATGTTGGCGCTATAGAAATACTTGTAAAATTATTATTATTATTTAATCTCTTGCTGATTTTGTAAGTTTTCCCACTGACAAAGACAGAGCAGTCTATAATTTTAAGGGTAGGTTAATTTTAACATTGAGAGATAGAATATCTACAGTTGTGGCCAAAAGTATTGACAACCCTGTAATTTTGTCTTAAATGAAAAAACACAAATAGAATTGTCCTAAAGCCAAATTGGATATAATTCCACACCAAACATAAAAAAGAGGGTGGGCAAAAGTATTGGCACTGTTCAAAAAATCATGTGATGCTTCTCTAATTTGTGTAATTAACAGCACCTGTAACTTACCTGTGGCACCCAACAGGTGTTGGCAATAACTAAATCACACTTGCAGCCAGTTGACATGGATTAAAGTTGACTCAACCTCTGTCCTGTGTCCTTGTGTGTACCACATTGAGCATGGAGAAAAGAAAGAAGACCAAAGAACTGTCTGAGGACTTGAGAAACCAAATTGTGAGGAAGCATGAGCAATCTCAAGGCTATAAGTCCATCTTTGAAGACCTGAATGTTCCTGTGTCTACCATGCGCAGTGTCATCAAGAAGTTTAACCCCTCCCTGACATCCGACGTACTATCCCGTCCACGGTACCCGGGCCCGTATGACCGTGGACGGGATAATACGTTGGGCACTTTAATGCGATACCGCGACTTAACAGCCAATCGCAGCGTTTCTCATTGTTTCAGCCAATCAGCTTGGCTGAAACAATGATGTCCTAGGCTGGGATCGAGTACCGATGTACTCGATCCTAGAGGAGTACCGGTGTACTCGATCCTAGAGCCGGTGCCTGGCAATGCCAGGCACCGGCAAAAAGCACCCGGATTGGCGCGATCGCCGATCTAATCGATCGCGCCGATCGCAGTGCACAGCGGCGCTATATCGCCACTGTGCCCTGCCAGTACCGGCCCGGATCAGTGCTATATTAGCAGGGCCTGCAGCAGGGCCTGCAGGAGCTGGCTGGCGCGATCGATTAGATCGGCGATCGCGCCGACCACAGGGCACAGCTGCGGTCACCATGTGACCGCTCTGTGCCCTGCTGGTGACCTGGGCATGACCTGCCTAGTAATCGTAGCTGTGAGCTCCGATTCGAGGCAGTTGCCATGGTCACCAGGCAGATCAGGGATTGGTGGATCGATGTAATCATTCGATCCCACCAATGACAGGTCACAGCAGCGATGTGACCACTCTGTGACCTGCCCCTGACCTGCCTCTGACCTGTCTGACCTGTCTGCAGGGGTCCTCACTCTAGCTGAGGATTCCTGCAGAGAGGTCGGACGCAGCAAGAGCTCCTGTGCTGGGTATTGTGGTGCCACAGCTTGTAGCATCACAATCCCTGCAGAAAAGAAAGAAGAAAGAAAAACCCGCCAACTGTAAGTGTTCCTGATCCCTGATCCCCTGCCCAATCTATCTACACCCCCCATCTATCTTCATCCCCCCATCCCTCCACCCTAATCCCCCCATCCCCCTTCCCCCTATTTTTACCCCCCTCCACCCCACTTTTGCGCCACCTCCGTGCGCAGCCGCCGAGCGTTGATCGGTGATGCCGTTCACCGATCACACTCGTGCTCGCTTTTTTTCCTTAGCCCCCTTTGCGCCACCTCCGTACACACATCCCGCAGCTGCAAAACTTGGATAAGTGACACACGTCACTTATCCAAGTTTGTGCCTGCCGTTTTTCATTTTTCTCACACCCCTTTGTGCCACCTAACTACAACCCTAACTGATCCCTGCCCAATCTCTCTTCATCCACCCCAATCCCCACATCCCCCTTCCCCCTATTTTTATCCCCCTCCACCCCACTTTTGCGTCACCTCCGTGCGCAGTTGCTGAGCGTTGATCGGTGACGCAGTTCACCGATCAACACTCGTGCTCGCTTTTTTTCCTTAGCCCCCTTTGCGCCACCTCCGTACACACATCCCGCAGCTGCAAAACTTGGATAAGTGACACAGTTCACTTATCAGAGTTTGTGCCTGCCGTTTTCCTTTTTTTTTTTTCACCCCCCCCTTGCCCCACCCCGTGCGCACATCCAGCAGCCTAGTTTTGATAAGTGACACTTATCAGCTAGGGCCTGCTGTTTTAGACTTTTTTCCACAGCTTTTTCTTTACAGAAAGTTTACGCCAATCACTCCTAACCCCTCACGTATACATACAGTTTTCAATAAAGTGCACACCCAAGCACCATATTTACACAAAAATGTCATCATATTCATCCCAACAGTGCTATTCAATGGAGGAGGCATATGCTATACTTGCCTCCGACACTGATAGCGATTTGGATGAGGATCCGACTTTTCTTTATTTTTCGGATTCTTCATCCTCTTCTTCTTCCTCTTCCCCCTCCTCATCTTCCTCCTCGGGTCCTGCGGAACCGCCACGCAGACGCTCCAGGACAGAAGATGAGGCAGCGCCCACCATGCCTGCAGCTGACCCAGTGCTCCCCATATTGACCTCGCCCCCCGAAAATTACGAGCCACTGATTCCTGATTTTGTGGCAGAATCAGGAATCAAGTTTGACACCACTGGCCTCACAGAAATTGACTTTTTCAAAGTCTTTTTCTCTGAGGATTTTGTTAACCTCATGGTGGAGCAAACTAATTTGTACGCTCAAATAAAAACATATACACAGAGGCGCAAAACGCTAAATCCCGATACCTGCAGCAGCAGATATGGACAAAACCACCTAATTTGTCCTATAGTAAAAATCAATTAACATGTAATAATTATTTGCGCTAGCAAAGTAGACCAGGGAAAAGACTGCACATAAAAAAATATGTATAGATAATGAATACACCCTCCCCTTCTTGCAAAAGGAATAGTGCCGTCCAGCAGTAATTGCAGAGAGTGATAATAAAGTGAGTCTCAAAATGGACAGAGCAGTACCTTCATTCCAATGGAGTAAGGGGTAGTGGAGATATCCTGGCTCCAAAAGGGTCCCAGTGCAGAAGCGACAGTACAAACGGCAACAGTTCAAACGGCAAAACCGGATTCCAGATCCTTGGAGCACAGTTCCCGAGTGGAGGCAACAGTTCAGAAGAAAAGAGTCCAATGAAAATTACCGGCTTTCAAATCCTTGGAGCGCACGTTAAAACCGTGAGACTTGGACGCTGTCCCGGCCGGTGACAGACGTCCACCTACCCGTGTGGCAGCCGCTAATAAACGGCGAAATAAGTGGCGTGTGTAGGTTCAAAGCCAGCAAGGTACGGCGAACCCCGCAGGACCTTGCGTGATGTCACGGTCACGTGAGGAATCACGTGACTGGCTAGTGAGCGCGAATTGGACCACAAAGCTATCTTACGCGTTTCGGAATCGTCGGATTGCAAACAATTCAATCTCACTGTTTAAGCCATTAGGGACCAGTGTGTTCATTTCAAATATTAACCTACTTTTTTCCCTCGACATTTGTGGGATGAAGTTCCCTTTCCTCCAACTTTTTTTAACCACTCTTATACCAGTAACTTGGATATTCTTAATGGAGCCTCCATGATGATTGATAAAGTGGTGTGAGAGGGGGTGACCAGTAAATCTATTCCCAATGTTGCGCAAATGTTCAGCTATCCGAACATTCATCGGGCGTATAGTTCGCCCAATGTACAATTTCCCACAGGGACAAGTAATACCATATATGACCCCTGTAGTATCGCAGGTTATAAAATCTTTAATTTGTACCTCCGCAAATTTATTTGTGATCACTAATTGCTTCTTGGTAGCCAATTTTTTACAGGGGCCACACTTTCTGCAGGGAAAAAAAACAACTGGTAGTTTTTCTTAATTTAATATAGCATTTCTCAGAGGATTAGAGATAGGAGGGGCTATCATATTTCCCAAATTTTGCGCCTTCCTAAAAATAAACCTAGGATGTAAAGGTAGAGATTCCCCTATAACTTTATCGTTCCTCAGAATATTCCAATGTGTCTCAACAATTTTTTTGAGGATTAAAAAATATTTTGTAATTATGGGGATTTCTTCTATAATGAAGTTATCCTTACTTCTCTTCCGTTGTACCAATAGTTGATCCCTTGGTATCTTCTCCACTAATTCTTTTGTTTTTTGCAAAGAAATTGGATCATAACCTTTATTGGAGAACATTTTCATCATTGTCTCTGCCTCTCTATTAAAATCCTCCCTTCTGGAGCAGTTGCGGCGAGCTCTGATAAATTGGCTTTTTGGAACATTTAGCAACCTTTGGAATGAAGGTACTGCTCTGTCCGTTTTGAGACTCACTTTATTATCACTCTCTGCAATTACGGCTGGACGGCACTATTCCTTTTGCAAGAAGGGGAGGGTGTATTCATTATCTATACATATTTTTTTATATGCAGTCTTTTCCCTGGTCTACTTTGCTAGCGCAAATAATTATTACATGTTAATTTGTACGCTCGTCAATTTTTGGAGCAAAACCCGCGTTCAACATTTTCATACTGGTCTCCTGTAGACACAGTTGAAATACCGCATTTTCCGCTTTGTAAGACGCACTTTTTTTCCCCCAAAATTGAGGGGAAAAAGGGGGTGCGTCTTACAAAGAGGATATACATTTGCGCTGCCGCTGAGGGTACTTGCCGCGGCACTCTGTGCCCTGATGCTGCCGCTGCGCTGTCCGCCGGTTCTTACCGCCACCGCCGCGGTCCTGTCCCCGGTGGTTTCTGCCGCCGCCGCGCTCTGTCCCGTTCAGCGTGGGGGGTCTCTGCCGCTCCATGCCTGCTTTCCTGTGGCTTTCTTCCTGGAAAATGGCCGCCGCGCATGCGCAGATGGACATCTTGGCACTGAAATCTCGGGAGACAGCGCAGTGGCATCATCAGGGCACAGAGTGCCGCGGCAAGTACCCTCAGAACGGGACAGAGCGCGGCGATGGCGGCAAACACCGGGGTACAGGAGCGCGGCGGTGGTGGTAAGAACCGGGGGACAGAGCGCGGCGATGGCGGTAAGAACCGGGGGAGAGCGTGGTGGTGGTGGTAAGAACCGGGGGACAGAGCGCGGCAGTGGTGGCAAGCACTGGGGGACAGAGTGCGGCAGTGGTGGCAAGCAGGCACCGGGGGACAGAGCGTGGAGGTGGTGGCAAGCATCAGGGGACAGAGTGCGGCGGCAGTATCAGACACCGGCAGCGGCACGCAGCACATCAAAACACCCCCTCATCCCAGCAGCAATGTTCCACTCCGGCCTCCTCCATCACCACCCCTGGTAAGCAATAAGACGCCTGGATTATAAGATGCACCACCATTTTATTAAAAAAATGTTTTTTTCCTATTTTTCTCCTCAAAATTTGGGGTGCGTCTTATAAGCCGGAGCGTCTTATAAAGCGAAAAATACGGTAACGCAGTTTTGGGGCCTGGTCCTCCATATGGGGATACTGAAGAAGCCGGAAATTATATTGGAGTGTTGATATTTTATACAACACTCCACTGTTCCGAATGGTCATGGCCCGGACGCGTTTTGAGGCCATCCACAAGTTTCTGCATTATACTGATAATGCACAGTGTCCCGCAAGAGATGACCCCAACTTTGACCATCTTTTCAAAATTCGGCCGGTCATCGAACACTTCAACAAAAAGTTTGCTGAAGTGTACGTGCCCCAAAGGGACATCTGCGTGGATGAGTCCTTGGTTCACTTCAAGGGAAGGCTGCGATTCCGTCAATACCTGCCCAGTAAGAGGGCCAGGTACTGAATCAAACTCTATAAGTTGTGTGAGAGTACCTCAGGGTACATCCACAAGTTTAAAGTTTACGAAGGGAAGGACACCCGGATTGAACCCCCTGAGTGTCCTCCTTTCCTGGGAGTGAGTGGGAAAATTGTGTGGGATTTGGTGCACCCACTGCTGGATAAAGGTTATCACCTCTACACTGATAACTTTTATACCAGCATCCCACTCTACAAATCCCTCTCTGAGTGACGTACCACAGCCTGCGGTACTGTACGCAAAAATCAGAGAGGCCTCCCGAAGACGCTACTTGGGCAGATGCTCCGAAAAGGTGAGAGCAGAGCCCAATGTAGCGACCACCTGCTGGTGATCAAGTACAAGGACAAGAGAGATGTCCATCTCTTGACCACCATACACGGTGATGGCAGTACCCTCTGCACTGTACAGCGTACCTCTACACAGGTCCGCAAACCGACATGTGTAGTGGGGTACAACAAAAACATGGGGGGCGTTGATCTCTCCGATCAACTCCTCCAACCGTACAATGCATTGAGGAAGGCCAAGGTGTTTTATAAAAAGCTGGCCGTGCACATCGTCCAAATGGCAATGCTCAACGCTTTCCTGCTGTCACAATGTGCATGCCCCAGTGATACGTCGTACCTTGAGTTCCAGGAGGTAGTGGTTAAGGCCCTGATGTTTGGCGCTCAGGAAGGAGCAGGCCCCAGTACTTCTGGAACTGAAGGTGCTCGTTTTGTCCCAGGTCAGCAATTTCCAGGGGTGGTCCCGCCAACCCCAAGAAAAGGTAAGCCGCAAAAAAGGTATCAAGTGTGTTACAAAAAAGGAATACGCAGGGACACCACTTATCAATGCGACACCAGCCCTGAAAAACCTGGCCTGTGTATGAAGGATTGCTTTAAATTGTACCACACCTCCATGCACTACTAATTTACATTAGATTAGTTGGGGGCACATCTAGATTTGTTCTTTGGGGGTCTAGTATCCAAAATGATGTCACATGTGGGTTTTTTCCTGTTTAGGCACATCAGGGGCTCTGCAAACGGAACATGATGCCAGCAGACCTTCAAAGTCTGCATTCCAAAGCAACACTACTTCCCTTTCGAGCCCTGACGTGTGCCTAAACAGTTTTTTCCCACATGTGGGGTACCAGATTACCCAGGACAAATTGGAGAACGACTTTTGGGTTCCAGTTTCTCCTGTTACTCTTGGGAAAATTAAAAATTGGGGACTAAATGATCATTTATGTGGGAACAAACAGGATTTTATATTTTCACACCCGGGCATTATAATCTTAAGTGAAACACTTGGGGGTTCAAAGTGCTCACCACACATCTAGATAAGTTCCTTAGGGGGTCTAGTTTCCAAAATGGGGTCACTTATTGGGGGTTTCTACTGTTAAGAACATCAAGGGCTCTGCAAATGGAACATGACGCCCGCAGACCATTCCATCAAAGTCTGCTTTCCAAAATGTCATTACTTCTCTTTCGAGCCCTGACGTGTGCCCAAACAGTAGTTTTCTCCCACATGTGGGGTATCAGGGTACTCAGGACAAATTGGACAACAACTTTTGGGGTCCAATTTCTCCTGTTACTCTTGGAAAAATTAAAAATTGGGGACTAAATGATCATTACTGTGGGAGCAAAACAGGATTTTATATTTTCACGCCCGGGCATTATAATCTTTCGTGAAACACTTGGGGGTTCAAAGTGCTCACCACACATCTAGATAAGTTCCTTAGGGGGTCTAGTTTCCAAAATGGGGTCACTTGTGGGGGTTTCCACTGTTTAGGCACATCAGACACTCGTAAAACGCGACATGGCGTCCGATCTCAATTCCAGCCAATTTTAGGTTGAAAAAGTCAAACGGGGCTCCATCCCTTCTGAGCCCTGCCATGTGCCCAAACAGTGGTTCCCCCCCACATATTGGATATCAGCGTACTCAGGTCAAATTTGACAAAAACCTTTGGGGTCCCATTTCTCCTGTTACCCTTGGGAAAACAAAATATTGGGGACTAAATGATCATGTTTGTGAAAAAATATGATTTTTTATTTTCACGCCCGGGCGTTATAAACTTCTGTGAAGCCCTTGGGGGTTCAAAGTGGTCACCACACATCTAGATAAGTTCCTTAGGGGGTCTAGTTTCCAAAATGGGGTCACTTGTGGGGGGTTTCCACTGTTTAGGCACATCAGATGCTCGTCAAATGCGACATGGCGTCCGATCTCAATTCCAGCCAATTTTAGGTTGAAAAAGTCAAGCGGGGCTCCTTCCCTTCTGAGCCCTGCCATGTGCCCAAACAGTGGTTCCCCCCACATATTGGGTATCAGCGTACTCAGGACAAATTTGACAACAAATTTGCGGTCCAATTTCTCCTGTTACCCTTGGGAAAACAAAATATTGGGGACTAAATGATCATGTTTGTGGAAAAAATATGATTTTTTATTTACACGCCCGGGCATTATAAACTTCTGTGAAGCCCTTGGGGGTTCAAAGTGGTCACCACACATCTAGATAAGTTCCGTAGGGGGTCTAGTTTCCAAAATGGGGTCACTTGTGGGGGGTTTCCACTGTTTAGGCACATCAGACGCTCGTCAAACGCGACACGGCGTCCGATCTCAATTCCAGCCAATTTTAGGTTGAAAAAGTCAAACGGGGCTCCTTCCATTCTGAGCCCTGCCATGTGCCTAAACAGTGGTTCCCCCCCACATATTGGGTATCAGCGTACTCAGGACAAATTTGACAACAACGTTTGGGGTCCAATTTCTCCTGTTACCCTTGGGAAAACAAAATATTGGGGACTAAATTATCATGTTTGTGGAAAAAATATGATTTTTTATTTTCACGCCCAGGCGTTATAAACTTCTGTAAAGCCCTTGGGGGTTAAAAGTGGTCACCACTAGAGTTGAGCGAAACGGGTCGAAAAAATTCAAAAGTCGCCGACTTTTGGCAAAGTCGGGTTTCATGAAACGAAACCCGACCCTAGGATGAGGTCGGCCACGAGGTCGGCGACTTACGCGCCAAAGTCGCGTTTCAAAAGTTTGTTTTGCGCTCTTTTTCAGCCAATCAGGATCCACGGACACTGTGGGCAACGTGATGACCTAGGCACGGGTCACCACCATCTTTCAGAAGGGCATGCAAGTGATTGGCTTGTTTTGGTGGGCGTCACAGGGGGTATAAAAGGGCGTGCACGCCGACCGCCATCTTACTTCTGCCGATCTTAGTATAGGGAGAGGTTGCTGCTGATTCTGTAGGGAGAGCGTTAGGCAGGGAAGAAGACAAAAAAACTGCTTCTGCTGCTAGCGATTTGGCCTGCACAACACACAAGTCACTGTGTGTACAGTGCAAGGGGAGGCTATATTGTGGTGTATCAGTGGTGTTGGTTGTTGGGCTGCCTTTTAAGGCTTCCTGACACGCTGGCATTGCTGTTTACCCACTGCTCCGCAAACTGCTTTTTTAAAAGCAATCCAATCTCCCTTATCCTCTAGTCACTTTTGTCACAGCTGTGCCATCGAGCCTGTCACATAGCGCTCATATATCAGTGGGCCTCACACAATCCACAAGTGTCCAGTGTCCAAAAGTGTGCACAGAGATTCAAAATCTCCATTATCCTCTCGTCACTTTGGTCACAGGCAGCTGTGCCATCGAGCGTGTCACATAGCGCTCAGATATCAGTGGGCCTCACACAATCCACAAGTGTCCAGTGTCCAAAAGTGTGCGCAGAGATTCAAAATCTCCATTATCCTCTCGTCACTTTGGTCACAGGCAGCTGTGCCATCGAGCGTGTCACATAGCGCTCAGATATCAGTGGGCCTCACACAATCCACAAGTGTCCAGTGTCCAAAAGTGTGCACAGAGATTCAAATTCTCCATTATCCTCTTGTCACTTTGGTCACAGGCAGCTGTGCCATCGAGCCTGTCACATAGCGCTCAGATATCAGTGGGCCTCACACAATCCACAAGTGTCCAGTGTCCAAAAGTGTGCGCAGAGATTCAAAATCTCCATTATCCTCTCGTCACTTTGGTCACAGGCAGCTGTGCCATCGAGCGTGTCACATAGCGCTCAGATATCAGTGGGCCTCACACAATCCACAAGTGTCCAGTGTCCAAAAGTGTGCACAGAGATTCAAAATCTCCATTATCCTCTCGTCACTTTGGTCACAGGCAGCTGTGCCATCGAGCGTGTCACATAGCGCTCAGATATCAGTTGGCCTCACACAATCCACAAGTGTCCAGTGTCCAAAATGTGCGCAGAGATTCAAAATCTCCTTTATCCTCTCGTCACTTTGGTCACAGGCAGCTGTGCCATCGAGCGTGTCACATAGCGCTCGGATATCAGTGGGCCTCACACAATCCACAAGTGTCCAGTGTCCAAAAGTGTGCGCAGAGATTCAAAATCTCCATTATCCTCTCGTCACTTTGGTGACAGGCAGCTGTGCCATCGAGCGGGTCACATAGCGCTCAGATATCAGTGGGCCTCACACAATCCACAAGTGTCCAGTGTCCAAAAGTGTGCGCAGAGATTCAAAATCTCCATTATCCTCTCGTCACTTTGGTCACAGGCAGCTGTGCTATCGAGCGTGTCACATAGCGCTCAGATATCAGTGGGCCTCACACAATCCACAAGTGTCCAGTGTCCAAAAGTGTGCGCAGAGATTCAAAATCTCCATTATCCTCTCGTCACTTTGGTCACAGGCAGCTGTGCCATCGAGCCTGTCACATAGCGCTCAGATATCAGTGGGCCTCACACAATCCACAAGTGTCCAGTGTCCAAAAGTGTGCGCAGAGATTCAAAATCTCCATTATCCTCTCGTCACTTTGGTCACAGGCAGCTGTGCCATCGAGCGTGTCACATAGCGCTCAGATATCAGTGGGCCTCACACAATCAACAAGTGTCCAGTGTCCAAAAGTGTGCGCAGAGATTCAAAATCTCCATTATCCTCTCGTCACTTTGGTCACAGGCAGCTGTGCCATCGAGCGTGTCACATAGCGCTCAGATATCAGTGGGCCTCACACAATCCACAAATGTCCAGTGTCCAAAAGTGTGCGCAGAGATTCAAAATCTCCATTATCCTCTCGTCACTTTGGTCACAGGCAGCTGTGCCATCGAGCGTGTCACATAGCGCTCAGATATCAGTGGGCCTCACACAATCCACAAGTGTCCAGTGTCCAAAAGTGTGCGCAGAGATTCAAAATCTCCATTATCCTCTCGTCACTTTGGTCACAGGCAGCTGTGCCATCGAGTGTGTCACATAGCGCTCAGATATCAGTGGGCCTCACACAATCCACAAGTGTCCAGTGTCCAAAAGTGTGCGCAGAGATTCAAAATCTCCATTTTCCTCTCGTCACTTTGGTCACAGGCAGCTGTGCCATCGAGCGTGTCACATAGCGCTCAGATATCAGTGGGCCTCACACAATCCACAAGTGTCCAGTGTCCAAAAGTGTGCGCAGAGATTCAAAATCTCCATTATCCTCTCGTCACTTTGGTCACAGGCAGCTGTGCCATCGAGCCTGTGACATAGCGCTCAGATATCAGTGGGCCTCACACAATCCACAAGTGTCCAGTGTCCAAAAGTGTGCGCAGAGATTCAAAATCTCCATTATCCTCTCGTCACTTTGGTGACAGGCAGCTGTGCCATCGAGTGTGTCACATAGCGCTCAGATATCAGTGGGCCTCACACAATCCACAAGTGTCCAGTGTCCAAAAGTGTGCGCAGAGATTCAAAATCTCCATTATCCTCTCGTCACTTTGGTCACAGGCAGCTGTGCCATCGAGCGTGTCACATAGCGCTCAGATATCAGTGGGCCTCACACAATCCACAAGTGTCCAGTGTCCAAAAGTGTGCGCAGAGATTCAAAATCTCCATTATCCTCTCGTCACTTTGGTCACAGGCAGCTGTGCCATCGAGCCTGTGACATAGCGCTCAGATATCAGTGGGCCTCACACAATCCACAAGTGTCCAGTGTCCAAAAGTGTGCGCAGAGATTCAAAATCTCCATTTTCCTCTCGTCACTTTGGTCACAGGCAGCTGTGCCATCGAGCGTGTCACATAGCGCTCAGATATCAGTGGGCCTCACACAATCCACAAGTGTCCAGTGTCCAAAAGTGTGCGCAGAGATTCAAAATCTCCATTATCCTCTCGTCACTTTGGTCACAGGCAGCTGTGCCATCGAGCGTGTCACATAGCGCTCAGATATCAGTGGGCCTCACACAATCCACAAGTGTCCAGTGTCCAAAAGTGTGCGCAGAGATTCAAAATCTCCATTATCCTCTCGTCACTTTGGTCACAGGCAGCTGTGCCATCGAGCGTGTCACATAGCGCTCAGATATCAGTGGGCCTCACACAATCCACAAGTGTCCAGTGTCCAAAAGTGTGCGCAGAGATTCAAAATCTCCATTATCCTCTCGTCACTTTGGTCACAGGCAGCTGTGCCATCGAGCCTGTGACATAGCGCTCAGATATCAGTGGGCCTCACACAATCCACAAGTGTCCAGTGTCCAAAAGTGTGCGCAGAGATTCAAAATCTCCATTATCCTCTTGTCACTTTGGTCACAGGCAGCTGTGCCATCGAGCGTGTCACATAGCGCTCAGATATCAGTGGGCCTCACACAATCCACAAGTGTCCAGTGTCCAAAAGTGTGCGCAGAGATTAAAAATCTCCATTATCCTCTCGTCACTTTGGTCACAGGCAGCTGTGCCATCGAGCCTGTGACATAGCGCTCAGATATCAGTGGGCCTCACACAATCCACAAGTGTCCAGTGTCCAAAAGTGTGCGCAGAGATTCAAAATCTCCATTATCCTCTTGTCACTTTGGTCACAGGCAGCTGTGCCATCGAGCGTGTCACATAGCGCTCAGATATCAGTGGGCCTCACACAATCCACAAGTGTCCAGTGTCCAAAAGTGTGCGCAGAGATTAAAAATCTCCATTATCCTCTCGTCACTTTGGTCACAGGCAGCTGTGCCATCGAGCCTGTGACATAGCGCTCAGATATCAGTGGGCCTCACACAATCCACAAGTGTCCAGTGTCCAAAAGTGTGCGCAGAGATTCAAAATCTCCATTATCCTTTCGTCACTTTGGTCACAGGCAGCTGTGCCATCGAGCGTGTCACATAGCGCTCAGATATCAGTGGGCCTCACACAATCCACAAGTGTCCAGTGTCCAAAAGTGTGCGCAGAGATTCAAAATCTCCATTATCCTCTCGTCACTTTGGTCACAGGCAGCTGTGCCATCGAGCGTGTCACATAGCGCTCAGATATCAGTGGGCCTCACACAATCCACAAGTGTCCAGTGTCCAAAAGTGTGCACAGAGATTCAAAATCTCCATTATCCTCTCGTCACTTTGGTCACAGGCAGCTGTGCCATCGAGCCTGTCACATAGCGCTCAGATATCAGTGGGCCTCACACAATCCACAAGTGTCCAGTGTCCAAAAGTGTGCGCAGAGATTCAAAATCTCCATTATCCTCTCGTCACTTTGGTCACAGGCAGCTGTGCCATCGAGCCTGTCACATAGCGCTCAGATATCAGTGGGCCTCACACAATCCACAAGTGTCCAGTGTCCAAAAGTGTGCGCAGAGATTCAAAATCTCCATTATCCTCTCGTCACTTTGGTCACAGGCAGCTGTGCCATCGAGCGTGTCACATAGCGCTCAGATATCAGTGGGCCTCACACAATCCAAAAGTGTCCAGTGTCCAAAAGTGTGCGCAGAGATTCAAAATCTCCATTATCCTCTCGTCACTTTGGTCACAGGCAGCTGTGCCATCGAGCCTGTCACATAGCGCTCAGATATCAGTGGGCCTCACACAATCCACAAGTGTCCAGTGTCCAAAAGTGTGCGCAGAGATTCAAAATCTCCATTATCCTCTCGTCACTTTGGTCACAGGCAGCTGTGCCATCGAGCCTGTCACATATCGCTCAGATATCAGTGGGCCTCACAAAATCCACAAGTGTCCAGTGTCCAAAAGTGTGCGCAGAGATTCAAAATCTCCATTATCCTCTCGTCACTTTGGTCACAGGCAGCTGTGCCATCGAGCCTGTCACATAGCGCTCAGATATCAGTGGGCCTCACACAATCCAAAAGTGTCCACTGTCCACAAGTGTGTGCAGAAATTCTAAATCTCCCCTGTCCTATAGACACCTTGTACCTTGTTTTACATTACTATATAGTTTGTTGGATTTTGTCTACATTTCTACCAAAAATGAGGAAGGCTGGTGGAAGAGGCCGTGGAATTGGGCGGGGGTTGGCAGCTGGTAATGATGGTGTTGGTGGTGGATCTGATGGTAGTGGCAAGAGCAAAATAAGACCGAATGCAGGAGGTGCTGACCCTGCGTCATCGTCTGGCTACATAAGGCCTCGAACGCTTAGTTTTCTAGGAGTTGGCAAACCGCTTTTAAAGGCAGAGCATCAGGAAAAAGTTTTGTCTTACATTGCTGACTCAGCCTCCAGCTCTATCGCCTCCTCTTCTTCAGTTGTAAAAAGTAAAAGCACTGAGTCGTCATTGGAGGCTCATGTTCATGAACCACACCTTTCCTTGTGTCCTTCACCCCAACCAAGATTGAAGGATGACGCAGGCCATACTACTGATTACTCCATGGAGCTGTTTTCACATACCATGCCTGGATTATCAAGTGAAATGGTGAATTACCCAGGCCAAGATGAATCTGACATGGAGTGCACTGATGCACAGCCGCTGATGGATGATTCTGCTGGTACATTCACTCAGAGCACTACATTGTCCTCGCAGTGTACAGAGCCAGATTTTGACCCTGATGAGACTCAGGTGCCCCTTCCCGCACACTATACCACCATACACGGTGACACAGAGAAAGGTGCACATGACATAGAAGAGGAGGTGATGGATGACCCAGTTGTTGACCCAGATTGGCATCCATTGGGGGAAGAGGGTGCTGCTTCCAATAGCTCAGATGAGGAGCATCCACAGCAGATATCGACATCGCAACAGCTGTTATCTGGCAGGCCCGGAGCACTCCAAAGACAGGTTCCAAACATCAAAAGAGTTGCTGGACAGCTTGTCCAGAGGGTCAAAAGATCACAGCGTGCTAGGCCGTAAAATGTCTGCCAAAGTAGGAAGAGTGCAGTGTGGCACTTTTTTGAACAAAATCCTCATGATCAGGCAAAGTTTATCTGTAAGAAGTGCGCAAAGACCTTTAGCCGAGGGAAAAATCTGAAAAATTTGAATACCAGTTGCATGCTTAGACATTTAACCAGCATGCACTTGCAAGCGTGGACACAACACCAAACCTCAAGTGCCACATGTGCAACTGATCACAACGAAGGTAGTCAGCAACGCTACATTGTTTCCCCCACTGTAAGCCCACCGGTTAGCACAGCAGCAAATGTTGAGGTGTCGTTGCAAGACCACAGCAGTCAGGGAATCCCACTGTTATATCAACGAAAGACTGATTCTAGGCCATCAGAAAGAACACCAACTCCATCACCATCATCAACCCTCTCTCAGTCCGCCCTGTCCACCGCTACTTCCACCATATGCAGCTCTCAAGTCCAGCTCACCCTCCCAGACACTATGAGTAGGTCAAGAAAGTACTCAGTCTCTCATCCGCGTACACTGGGTTTGAACGCCCACATTGCCAAACTAATCTCGTTTGAGATGATGCCCTTTCGGTTGGTGGAAAGCACAGCTTTCCGCGAACTCATGGCCTATGCAGTACCACGCTATGACCTACCCAGTCGCCACTTCTTCTCTCGCAAAGCCATCCCAGCCCTCCACCATCATGTGAAAGACCGCATTGTCCATGCACTCAAGCAGTCAGTGAGCGGAAAGGTGCACCTCACAACTGATGCATGGTCCAGTCGGCATGGCCAGGGCCGTTACGTGTCCATCACTGCGCACTGGGTTAATGTGGTGGATGCAGGGTCCACAGGGGACAGCGGTGGTGGGACAGTGCTGCCTAGCCCACGGTATAGGAAACAGTTGGCTGTAGGCGTTCGACCCTCCTCCTCCTACTCCTCCTCCAGAAGCGAAAGCTCGTCCACAGAGCGCAGTCGTACGAGCACTCCATCTGCAGCTGCCACTGTTGCACACGATGTGTCCCCCTATCGAGCAGCTAGTGGAAAGCGTCAGCAGGCTGTGTTGCAGATGATGTGTTTGGGCGACAGACACACCGCCGAGGTGCTGGCCGAGTACTTGAAGCGACAAACTGAGTCATGGCTGGGCAGTGTACATCTTGAGGCAGGCAATGTAGTTAGTGATAACGGCCGTAATTTTGTGGCAGCCATAGCCCTTTCAAAACTCAGCCACATACCTTGCTTGGCTCACACCTTGAACCTGGTGGTGCAGTGCTTCCTCAAAAATTATCCGGAGTTAACAGCCCTGCTCCAGAAGGTGCGAAGACTGTGCGCGCACATCCACCGGTCGCCTGTACACTCCGTTCGTATGCAGAAGCTGCAGCGATTGCTCCACCTTCCCAACCACCGCCTCATTATCGACATTGCAACAAGGTGGAACTCCACCCTGCACATGGTGGAGCGGCTGTGCGAACAGAGGCAGGCCATAATGCATTTGTGGGAGGATACACGGCCAGGCACTTTGAGAGCAGACATGGAGTTGACAGGCGTGCAGTGGTCGAAGCTGAAAGACCTTTGTAAAGTCCTTCAGTGTTTTGAGGAATGCACACGGCTGGTAAGCGCCGACGACGCCATCCTAAGCATGAGCATCCCACTTATGCGTCTGCTCATGCAAACTTTGACGCACCTTAAGGAGCAGGCGTCTGCAGCCAATGTTGATGAGGAGGAAGAGGAGGAGGGAATCCTTGATGACATTCAGCCATTGTCTGCTCAGGGACCTCTCCTGGACGAGGTGGAGGAAGAAGAGGAGGAGGAGGAGGATGATGGGGATGATTACTTAGGGGAGGAGGATGCATCTCGTGGGGCAAGTGAAAATGTTGGCGTGGCAAGGTCTGGTACAGGGTTTGTGCGTGACTGGAGGGATGTGGATTTGCCAGAAAGTGCTCCTCCACCCAGCACTCGCAGTGCATCATTGACACCGGTAACATTGGCCCACATGTCAGATTATGCCTTGCGGATCCTAAAAAGGGACCCCCGCATTGCCAAAATGATGAACGATGACGACTACTGGTTGGCCCGCATCCTGGATCCACGCTATAAAGGCAAATTACAAAACATCATGCCACAGGAGAACCTTGACCTAATATTGGCTAATAAACAAGCAACTCTGGTAAATCGGTTGCTTGAGGCATTCCCAGCACACAGCAGCGGTGATGGTTCTCACACGAGCCGTACGGGCCGGGGGCAGCTTGGCAGAGGTGTTCGTGGTGCACACAGCAGAAGTGGCGTTGGAGACAGGGGTTTCATGACAATGTTGTGGACTGATTTTTCAAATACCGCTCACACAACTGGTAATACTGCATCGATGGAAAGTGACAGGAGACAGCAGTTGTCAACTATGGTTACAAACTACTTTTCCTCCCATATCGATGTTCTCCCACACAGGTCATTGCCCTTTGACTATTGGGCCGCTAAACTGGACACCTGGCCTGAATTGGCCCAATATGCCTTACAGGAGCTCGCTTGCCCAGCTGCAAGTGTGCTATCGGAAAGAGTCTTCAGTGCAGCTGGATCAATCCTGACAGAAAAAAGGACCCGTCTGTCAACCCAAAATGTGGATGATCTAACCTTCATTAAAATGAACCACGCATGGGTTTCCAAGGATTTTGTCCCACCTTCCCCTGATGACACATAGGGTGACAGAAAAATGGCTTGCTTTGGTCCACCTCTTCCTGGTACTTCACCTATTTCGCCTTTTGCATCAGCTGAATGTCCAACATCAACATATGCCACTTTCTAAAACTCCCTAACTGTGCTGCCTCCCCCCCCATGGCCGGGGTCACCACCTAGCGCACGACACCGTGCGAGTGCCGTTGCCCTGGACAGGTGGGTAGGCCAACTCTTGGGCGCGGGCACTGGCACAGGGTCCCTCATAGTGCAATCAAGTGTCTCTGACGGCGGTGGTGCACACCCGCCGTCAGACACACCGCTGTACTATGAGGGGCCCAGTGCCAGTACCGACGCCCACGAGTGGGCCCCCCTTGCTTGGGCAGGGCCCCAGCATTTGCAATCTTTAACTCTCCCTGCTCCTCCGCTGTGTAATCTGGGCCGTCAAATCCATACTGTGCCTGACACCGTCTGAGCCTGCCTCCTGAGACATATATTTTGAATGTGTACGCTATCCATACATGTTATCCGGGGATACGGTACCCTTTCTAACCTTTGTGCAATCACGTGCAATCCATACTGGGCCTAACACCGTCTGAGCCTGCCTCCTGAGACATATTTTGAATGTGTACGTTATCCATACATGTTATCCGGGGATACGGTACCCTTTCTAACCTTTGTGCAATCACGTGCAATCCATACTGGGCCTGACACCGTCTGAGCCTGCCTCCTGAGACATATATTTTGAATGTGTACGCTATCCATACATGTTATCCAGGGATACGGTACCCTTTCTAACCTTTGTGCAATCACGTGCAATCCATACTGGGCCTGACACCGTCTGAGCCTGCCTCCTGAGACATATATTTTGAATGTGTACGCTATCCATACATGTTATCTGGGGATACGGTACCCTTTCTAACCTTTGTGCAATCACGTGCAATCCATACTGGGCCTAACACCGTCTGAGCCTGCCTCCTGAGACATATATTTTGAATGTGTACGCTATCCATACATGTTATCCGGGGATACGGTACCCTTTCTAACCTTTGTGCAATCACGTGCAATCCATACTGGGCCTGACACCGTCTGAGCCTGCCTCCTGAGACATATATTTTGAATGTGTACGCTATCCATACATGTTATCCAGGGATACGGTACCCTTTCTAACCTTTGTGCAATCACGTGCAATCCATACTGGGCATGACACCGTCTGAGCCTGCCTCCTGAGACATATATTTTGAATGTGTACGCTATCCATACATGTTATCCGGGGATACGGTACCCTTTCTAACCTTTGTGCAATCACGTGCAATCCATACTGGGCCTAACACCGTCTGAGCCTGCCTCCTGAGACATATATTTTGAATGTGTACGCTATCCATACATATTATCCGGGGATACGGTACCCTTTCTAACCTTTGTGCAATCATGTGCAATCCATACTGGGCCTGACACCGTCTGAGCCTGCCTCCTGAGACATATATTTTGAATGTGTACGCTATCCATACATGTTATCCAGGGATACGGTACCCTTTCTAACCTTTGTGCAATCACGTGCAATCCATACTGGGCCTGACACCGTCTGAGCCTGCCTCCTGAGACATATATTTTGAATGTGTACGCTATCCATACATGTTATCTGGGGATACGGTACCCTTTCTAACCTTTGTGCAATCACGTGCAATCCATACTGGGCCTAACACCGTCTGAGCCTGCCTCCTGAGACATATATTTTGAATGTGTACGCTATCCATACATGTTATCCGGGGATACGGTACCCTTTCTAACCTTTGTGCAATCACGTGCAATCCATACTGGGCCTAACACCGTCTGAGCCTGCCTCTTGAGACATATATTTTGAATGTGTACGCTATCCATACATGTTATCCGGGGATACGGTACCCTTTCTAACCTTTGTGCAATCACGTGCAATCCATACTGGGCCTAACACCGTCTGAGCCTGCCTCCTGAGACATATATTTTGAATGTGTACGCTATCCATACATGTTATCCGGGGATACGGTACCCTTTCTAACCTTTGTGCAATCACGTGCAATCCATACTGGGCCTGACACCGTCTGAGCCTGCCTCCTGAGACATATATTTTGAATGTGTACGCTATCCATACATGTTATCCGGGGATACGGTACCCTTTCTAACCTTTGTGCAATCACGTGCAATCCATACTGGGCCTGACACCGTCTGAGCCTGCCTCCTGAGACATATATTTTGAATGTGTACGCTATCCATAAATGTTATCCAGGGATACGGTACCCTTTCTAACCTTTGTGCAATCATGTGCAATCCATACTGGGCCTAACACCGTCTGAGCCTGCCTCCTGAGACATATATTTTGAATGTGTACGCTATCCATACATGTTATCCGGGAATACGGTACCCTTTCTAACCTTTGTGCAATCACGTGCAATCCATACTGGGCCTGACACCGTCTGAGCCTGCCTCCTGAGACATATATTTTGAATGTGTACGCTATCCATACATGTTATCCAGGGATATGGTACCCTTTCTAACCTTTGTGCAATCACGTGCAATCCATACTGGGCCTAACACCATCTGAGCCTGCCTCCTGAGACATATATTTTGAATGTGTACGCTATCCATACATGTTATCCGGGGATACGGTACCCTTTCTAACCTTTGTGCAATCACGTGCAATCCATACTGGGCCTGACACCGTCTGAGCCTGCCTCCTGAGACATATATTTTGAATGTGTACGCTATCCATACATGTTATCCGGGGATACGGTACCCTTTCTAACCTTTGTGCAATCACGTGCAATCCATACTGGGCCTAACACCGTCTGAGCCTGCCTCCTGAGACATATATTTTGAATGTGTACGCTATCCATACATGTTATCCGGGGATACGGTACCCTTTCTAACCTTTGTGCAATCACGTGCAATCCATACTGGGCCTGACACCGTCTGAGCCTGCCTCCTGAGACATATATTTTGAATGTGTACGCTATCCATACATGTTATCCAGGGATACGGTACCCTTTCTAACCTTTGTGCAATCACGTGCAATCCATACTGCGCCTGACACCGTCTGAGCCTGCCTCCTGAGACATATATTTTGAATGTGTACGCTATCCATACATGTTATCCAGTGATACGGTACCCTTTCTAACCTTTGTGCAATCACGTGCAATCCATACTGGGCCTGACACCGTCTGAGCCTGCCTCCTGAGACATATATTTTGAATGTGTACGCTATCCATACATGTTATCCAGGGATACGGTACCCTTTCTAACCTTTGTGCAATCACGTGCAATCCATACTGCGCCTGACACCGTCTGAGCCTGCCTCCTGAGACATATATTTTGAATGTGTACGCTATCCATACATGTTATCCAGGGATACGGTACCCTTTCTAACCTTTGTGCAATCACGTGCAATCCATACTGGGCCTAACACCGTCTGAGCCTGCCTCCTGAGACATATATTTTGAATGTGTGCGCTATCCATACATGTTATCCGGGGATACGGTACCCTTTCTAACCTTTGTGCAATCACGTGCAATCCATACTGGGCTTGACACCGTCTGAGCCTGCCTCCTGAGACATATATTTTGAATGTGTACGCTATCCATACATGTTATCCAGGGATATGGTACCCTTTCTAACCTTTGTGCAATCACGTGCAATCCATACTGGGCCTGACACCGTCTGAGCCTGCCTCCTGAGACATATATTTTGAATGTGTACGCTATCCATACATGTTATCCGGAGATACGGTACCCTTTCTAACCTTTGTGCAATCACGTGCAATCCATACTGGGCTTAACACCGTCTGAGCCTGCCTCCTGAGACATATATTTTGAATGTGTACGCTATCCATACATGTTATCCGGGGATACGGTACCCTTTCTAACCTTTGTGCAATCACGTGCAATCCATACTGGGCCTAACACCGTCTGAGCCTGCCTCCTGAGACATATATTTTGAATGTGTACGCTATCCATACATGTTATCCGGGGATACGGTACCCTTTCTAACCTTTGTGCAATCACGTGCAATCCATACTGGGCCTAACACCGTCTGAGCCTGCCTCCTGAGACATATATTTTGAATGTGTACGCTATCCATACATGTTATCCGGGGATACGGTACCCTTTCTAACCTTTGTGCAATCACGTGCAATCCATACTGGGCCTAACACCGTCTGAGCCTGCCTCCTGAGACATATATTTTGAATGTGTACGCTATCCATACATGTTATCCGGGGATACGGTACCCTTTCTAACCTTTGTGCAATCACGTGCAATCCATACTGGGCCTGACACCGTCTGAGCCTGCCTCCTGAGACATATATTTTGAATGTGTACGCTATCCATACATGTTATCCAGGGATACGGTACCCTTTCTAACCTTTGTGCAATCATGTGCAATCCATACTGGGCCTAACACCGTCTGAGCCTGCCTCCTGAGACATATATTTTGAATGTGTACGCTATCCATACATGTTATCCGGGGATACGGTACCCTTTCTAACCTTTGTGCAATCACGTGCAATCCATACTGGGCCTGACACCGTCTGAGCCTGCCTCCTGAGACATATATTTTGAATGTGTACGCTATCCATACATGTTATCCAGGGATACGGTACCCTTTCTAACCTTTGTGCAATCACGTGCAATCCATACTGGGCCTAACACCGTCTGAGCCTGCCTCCTGAGACATATATTTTGAATGTGTACGCTATCCATACATGTTATCTGGGGATACGGTACCCTTTCTAACCTTTGTGCAATCACGTGCAATCCATACTGGGCCTGACACCGTCTGAGCCTGCCTCCTGAGACATATATTTTGAATGTGTACGCTATCCATACATGTTATCCGGGGATACGGTACCCTTTCTAACCTTTGTGCAATCACGTGCAATCCATACTGGGCCTAACACCATCTGAGCCTGCCTCCTGAGACATATATTTTGAATGTGTACGCTATCCATACATGTTATCCGGGGATACGGTACCCTTTCTAACCTTTGTGCAATCACGTGCAATCCATACTGCGCCTGACACCGTCTGAGCCTGCCTCCTGAGACATATATTTTGAATGTGTACGCTATCCATACATGTTATCCGGGGATACGGTACCCTTTCTAACCTTTGTGCAATCACGTGCAATCCATACTGCGCCTGACACCGTCTGAGCCTGCCTCCTGAGACATATATTTTGAATGTGTACGCTATCCATACATGTTATCCAGTGATACGGTACCCTTTCTAACCTTTGTGCAATCACGTGCAATCCATACTGGGCCTGACACCGTCTGAGCCTGCCTCCGGAGACATATATTTTGAATGTGTATGCTATCCATACATGTTATCCAGGGATACGGTACCCTTTCTAAACTTTGTGCAATCACGTGCAATCCATACTGCGCCTGACACCGTCTGAGCCTGCCTCCTGAGACATATATTTTGAATGTGTACGCTATCCATACATGTTATCCGGGGATACGGTACCCTTTCTAACCTTTGTGCAATCACGTGCAATCCATACTGGGCCTAACACCGTCTGAGCCTGCCTCCTGAGACATATATTTTGAATGTGTACGCTATCCATACATGTTATCCGGGGATACGGTACCCTTTCTAACCTTTGTGCAATCACGTGCAATCCATACTGGGCCTGACACCGTCTGAGCCTGCCTCCTGAGACATATATTTTGAATGTGTACGCTATCCATACATGTTATCCGGGGATACGGTACCCTTTCTAACCTTTGTGCAATCACGTGCAATCCATACTGGGCCTGACACCGTCTGAGCCTGCCTCCTGAGACATATATTTTGAATGTGTACGCTATCCATACATGTTATCCAGGGATACGGTACCCTTTCTAACCTTTGTGCAATCACGTGCAATCCATAATGGGCGTGAGAACGGCTGGCGAGCTGTTAAGCAAGCTACAGCACCTGTCCAGACAAGTACAGGGATTCCCTAGCGAGGACACTTATTTGATTGTTTTCAATGTTGGGACAGCAATTTTTGGGGAGCACTATACTCTGGAGAATGATAGATGGGGCCCACCATACACTGGAACATTCCAAAGGTGGACATCAGACACTGGAGCAGCATTTACAGGGCCCATTATACACTAGAGCATTAGAAATGGGGCCCATTATGTTTGGAGCATTATTTGGGCCCATAAGACAGTGGAGCTTCATCCATGGGGACCAACATATACTGTAGCATTATGTGGAGCTCATCATATACTGTTTCAAACATTATATGGGACCAATGATTCTGTATGGAGAAATAGGTGGGCCTCGTCATGAGATGTAAAAAGTGAGGTATTTTTCATTGTACTATACCGCTATTTATCTGCCGTATCGGAGCATGATGAGTTGTGGTATGTGTTAAAGGGGCGCTCTTTCGCCCAGGGCACATGAAAACCTGCAGCCAGCCCTCCCCCCCACAACTTTAGCCAAATAACCCCCATTTTTCAGTGCGTAACTTGTATTATGAAGTTAATTAAGGTTGACAAGCTTAAGTAAGAAGAATTGATGCTTTTGGCATTCAAATGGGCACTGTAGGTGTGTTTCCTGTCCTCCTCTCACTGCCGACTTTTATTCCCCATTGAATTACATTGGGTTTCGTGTTTCGGGACGACCCCGACTTTTCCCTATAATCGGACGATCTTGCTCGACCCGACTTTTGGAAAAGTCGGGTTTCACGAAACGAAACGCGACCCTAAAAAACCAAAAGTCGCTCAACTCAGTCACCACACATCTAGATAAGATCCTTAGGGGGTCTAGTTTCCAAAATGGGGTCACTTGAGGGGGGTTTCCACTGTTTAGGCACATCAGACGCTCGTCAAACGCGACATGGCGTCCGATCTCAATTCCAGCCAATTTTAGGTTGAAAAAGTCAAACGGGGCTCCTTTCCTTCTGAGCCCTGCCATGTGCTCAAACAGTGGTTCCCCCCACATATTGGGTATCAGCGTACTCAGGACAAATTTGACAACTAATTTGGTGTCCAATTTCTCCTGTTACCCTTGGGAAAACAAAATATTGGGGACTAAATGATCATGTTTGTGGAAAAAATATGATTTTTTATTTTTACGCCCGGGCGTTATAAACTTCTGTGAAGCCCTTGGGGGTTCAAAGTGGTCACCACACATCTAGATAAGTTCCTTAGTGGGTCTAGTTTCCAAAATGGGGTCACTTGTGGGGGGTTTCCACTGTTTAGGCACATCAGACGCTTGTCAAACGCGACATGGCGTACGATCTCAATTCCAGCCAATTTTAGGTTGAAAAAGTCAAACGGGGCTCCTTCCCTTCTGAGCCCTGCCATGTACCCAAACAGTGGTTCCCCCCAACATATTGGGTATCAGCATACTCAGGACAAATTTGAAAACAACCTTTGGGGTCCAATTTCTCCTGTTACCCTTGGGAAAACAAAATATTGGGGACTAAATGATCATGTTTGTGGAAAAAATATGATTTTTTATTTTCACGCCCGGGCGTTATAAACTTCTGTGAAGCCCTTGGGGGTTCAAAGTGGTTACCACACATCTAGATAAGTTCCTTAGCGGGTCTAGTTTCCAAAATGGGGTCACGTGTGGGGGTTTTCCACTGTTTAGGCACATCAGACGCTCGTCAAACGCGACATGGCGTCCTGTTATGATGAGTCACCGAAGGAGGAAAAAACAAAATACTAGCTAAGTCCAGAAAAACCAGAGAGGTTGGCAGCTATTGGATTGCAGACCCCTGAACCTATCCACAACAACTAGCAGTAGCCGTGGGGGGTTCCTACGGTGCCCTAGAACCCTCGATCACAGCCTGAGAACTACATAGCCTAAAGACAGAAAGGGGAAAAACTAAACTGCCCCAGAGCAGACCCCAAAGCAATAGGCAGCCCCCAACATATAATGACGGTGAAGCAAGATGAAAACACTAACACAGATAGAAAGATAGGTTGAGCAAATGATGGGGCCCAAGCTAACTAAAATAGGACAGGATAGGAAAGCTGCTGTCTGCCATCCGCAAAAACCCTATCCAAAATGTGCCAACCGACTGATAGGAAAAACAGGCCCTGAAGTCGCTAGGCTTCAAAAGACTAAATCAGCACTCAGGTATATTCTGAAGACAGAGCAAAAGATCAACAGATCAGAGACAAAAATGGAATTCAGCTCACCCCCGGCCGGGGATGGCAGAACTCCCAAAAAACAAGGCAAAACAAAAACAAAACTGAAGTGTACAAAGCAGAGCAGAAAAACTTAGCTTTGAGAAGCAGGAATCAGACTGGTCTCCAAAA
The DNA here is from genome assembly GCF_039654945.1 of Dendrobates tinctorius. Lineage (NCBI taxonomy): Eukaryota > Metazoa > Chordata > Amphibia > Anura > Dendrobatidae > Dendrobates > Dendrobates tinctorius. The sequence continues at coordinate 556,951 of NW_027361848.1, forward strand.
ATCCAGAAGGATCACCAGCAAGGCAGAAGGGCGCCGGCTGCCTTATATCCAGTCCTCAATTCCAGCCACCCAGTCATCATCTAGCTGCCCAGGTGTTTGGTAATCAGCCTCACTACCTTCCTTCACCAGAGGAGGGAGTTCATCAGACCTCAGCGGTGAAGGGAAAAATGAACTCACAACAGTACCTCCCCCTTGAGGAGGGGTCACCGAACCCTCATCCATGCCACCAGGGTGATCCGGGTGAGCCCGATGAAAGGCACGCACCAATCTTTCGGCATGAATATCAGAGGCAGAGACCCAGGAATTATCCTCCTGACCATAACCCTTCCACTTAACCAAATACTGGAGTCTCCGTCTCGCCAGACGGGAATCCAGTATCTTCTCTACCTCATATTCCATGTTACCTTCAACCAATACAGGGTCAGGAGGTGCCACCACAGGAACTACTGGTTCAACAAACCTCTTCAACAGGGACTTATGAAACACATTATGAATTTTAAATGTGACAGGAAGAGCCAAACGAAAAGAGACCGGATTAATAATCTCCAAAATCTTGTAAGGTCCAATAAATCTAGGCTTAAACTTAGGAGAAGCCACCTTCTTAGCGATATTTTTTGATGACAACCAAACCATATCACCCACCTTAAACTGGGGACCAACGGTCCTACGCCGGTTGGAAAACCACTGGGCCTTTTCCTGGGAGAGAGACAACTTATCCACTACTTGGTCCCAGATCTGGTGCATTCTCTCCACCACAGTGTCAACACCTGGGCAGGCAGAAGGCTCCACCTGCCCTGAAGAAAATCGAGGGTGAAACCCAAAGTTACAAAAAAAAGGTGACATCAAAGTGGCAGAACTAGCTCTATTATTTAAAGCAAATTCGGCCAAGGGCAAAAATGAAACCCAATCATCCTGATCGGCAGAAATAAAACATCTCAAATACGACTCCAAAGTCTGGTTTGTTCTCTCCGTCTGCCCATTGGTCTGAGGGTGAAACGCAGAGGAGAAGGACAACTGAATTCCCAGCTTGGAACAGAAAGTCCTCCAAAATCTAGACACAAACTGAACTCCTCTGTCAGATACAATGTTTTCAGGAATCCCGTGCAAGCGAACCACCTGTTGCAAAAACAAGGGCACCAACTCAGAGGAAGTTGGCAACTTAGGGAGTGGTACAAGATGGACCATCTTAGAGAATCTATCACAAATCACCCAAATAACAGTCATTCTCTGAGAGACAGGCATATCAGAGATAAAATCCATTGAAATATGGGTCCATGGCCTCCTGGGCACCGGCAAAGGCATCAACAAGCCACTAGAGCGAGAACAAGGTTTAGACCGGGAGCAAGTCCCACAGGACTGCACAAAATTCTTGACATCATGAGACAAGGCGGGCCACCAAAAAGACCGACTCACCAGATCTCTAGTACCAAAGATACCTGGATGATCAGCCAATGCAGAGCAATGAACTTCAGACATCACTCTCTTCCTCCACTGGTCAGGAACATACAACTTTCCACTGGGACAACGCTCAGGTTTGTCCTCCTGAAACTCTTCCAGAGCACGTCTCAAATCGGGCGAGATGGCAGAAAGAACTACCCCCTCGCCTAAGATGGTAGCAGGCTTAGTCACAACAGGAGAATCAGCAAGGAAACTCCTAGAGAGAGCGTCTGCCTTGACATTCTTAGTGCCCGGAAGAAAAGAGACCACAAAATCAAAACGTGTGAAAAACAAGGCCCACCTAGCCTGACTAGGATTCAAGCACTTGGCCGACTCCAGGTAAATCAAATTCTTGTGGTCAGTAAGGACCACGACTTGGTGTTTGGCTCCCTCCAACCAATGTCTCCACTCCTCAAATGCCCATTTCATGGCCAACAGTTCCCGATTCCCCACATCATAGTTACGTTCGGATGGGGAGAACTTTCGGGAAAAGAAAGCACAAGGATTCATTTTAGATGTCACAGGATCTTTTTGGGATAACACCGCTCCTGCACCAATCTCAGAAGCGTCCACCTCCACCTGAAATGGGAGTGAGACATCAGGTTGCCGCAAAACCGGAGCAGAGGTGAATCTTCACTTCAGCTCCTGAAAGGAAGAAACAGCCTCCGGAGACCAATTCAGCACTTCAGCACCCTTCCTAGTCAAATCAGTCAATGGCTTGGCAATACCAGAAAAATTAGCTATAAATTTCTGATAAAAATTAGCAAAACCCGAAAACTTCTGGAGAGCCTTCAAAGAAGTGGGCTGAACCCAATCATAAATGGCCTGTAAAGCAAGATGAAAACACTAACACAGATAGAAAGATAGGTTGAGCAAATGATGGGGCCCAAGCTAACTAAAATAGGACAGGATAGGAAAGCTGCTGTCTGCCATCCGCAAAAACCCTATCCAAAATGTGCCAACCGACTGATAGGAAAAACAGGCCCTGAAGTCGCTAGGCTTCAAAAGACTAAATCAGCACTCAGGTATATTCTGAAGACAGAGCAAAAGATCAACAGATCAGAGACAAAAATGGAATTCAGCTCACCCCCGGCCGGGGATGGCAGAACTCCCAAAAAACAAGGCAAAACAAAAACAAAACTGAAGTGTACAAAGCAGAGCAGAAAAACTTAGCTTTGAGAAGCAGGAATCAGACTGGTCTCCAAGAATCCAGCAGGATCACCAGCAAGGCAGAAGGGCGCCGGCTGCCTTATATCCAGTCCTCAATTCCAGCCACCCAGTCATCATCTAGCTGCCCAGGTGTTTGGTAATCAGCCTCACTACCTTCCTTCACCAGAGGAGGGAGTTCATCAGACCTCAACGGTGAAGGGAAAAATGAACTCACAACAGCGTCCGATCTCAATTCCAGCCAATTTTAGGTTGAAAAAGTCAAACGGGGCTCCTTCCCTTCTGAGCCCTGCCATGTGCCCAAACAGGGGTTCCCCCCACATATTGGGTATCAGCGTACTCAGGACAAATTTGACAACAACCTTTGGGGTCCAATTTCTCCTGTTACCCTTGGGAAAACAAAATATTGGGGACTAAATTATCATGTTTGTGGAAAAAATATGATTTTTTATTTTCACGCCCGGGCGTTATAAACTTCTGTGAAGCCCTTGGGGGTTCAAAGTGGTCACCACACATCTAGATAAGTTCCTTAGTGGGTCTAGTTTCCAAAATGGGGTCACTTGTGGGGGGATTCCACTGTTTAGGCACATCAGACGCTCGTGAAATGCGACATGGCATCCGATCTCAATTCCAGCCAATTTTAGGTTGAAAAAGTCAAACGGGGCTCCATCCCTTCTGAGCCCTGCCATGTGCCCAAACAGTGGTTCTCCCCCACATATTGGGTATCAGCATACTCAGGACAAATTTGACAACAAATTTGGTGTCCAATTTCTCCTGTTACCCTTGGGAAAACAAAATATTGGGGACTAAATGATCATGTTTGTGGAAAAAATATGATTTTTTATTTTCATGCCCGGGCGTTATAAACTTCTGTGAAGCCCTTGGGGGTTCAAAGTGGTTACCACGCATCTAGATAAGTTCCTTAGGGGGTCTAGTTTCTAAAATGGGGTCACTTGTGGGGGGTTTCCACTGTTTAGGCACATCAGACGCTCGTCAAACGCGACATGGCGTCCAATCTCAATTCCAGCCAATTTTAGGTTGAAAAAGTCAAACGGGGCTCCTTCCCTTCTGAGTCCTGCCATGTGCCCAAACAGTGGTTCCCCCCACATATTGGGTATCAGCGTACTCAGGACAAATATGACAACAACTTTTAGGGTCCAATTTCTTCTGTTACCCTTGGGAAAACAAAATATTGGGGACTAAATGATCATGTTTGTGGAAAAAATATGATTTTTTACTTTCACGCCCGGGCGTTATAAACTTCTGTGAAGCCCTTGGGAGTTCAAAGTGGTCACCACACATCTAGATAAGTTCCTTAGGGGTTTTAGTTTCCAAAATGGGGCCACTTGTGGGGGGTTTCCACTGTTTAGGCACATCAGACGCTCGTCAAACGCGACATGGCGTTCGATCTCAATTCCAGCCAATTTTAGGTTGAAAAAGTCAAGCGGGGCTCCTTCCCTTCTGAGCCCTGCCATGTGTCCAAAGAGTGGTTCCCCCCCACATATTGGGTATCAGCGTACTCAGGACAAATTTTTTCAGCAAACTTTGGGGTCCAATTTCTCCTGTTACCCTTGGGAAAACAAAATATTGGGGACTAAATGATCATTTTTGTGGAAAAAATATGATATTTTATTTTCACGCCCGGGCGTTATAAACTTCTGTGAAGCCCATGGGGGTTCAAAGTGCTCACCACACATCTAGATAAGTTCCTTAGGGGGTCTAGTTTCTAAAATGGGGTCACTTGTGGGGGGGTTTCCACTGTTTAGGCACATCAGACGCTCGTCAAACGCGACATGGCGTCCGATCTCAATTCCAGCCAATTTTAGGTTGAAAAAGTCAAACGGGGCTCCATCCCTTCTGAGTCCTGCCATGTGCCCAAACAGTGGTTCCCCCCACATATTGGGTATCAGCGTACTCAGGACAAATTTGAAAACAACCTTTCTGGTCCAATTTCTCCTGTTACCCTTGGGAAAACAAAATATTGGGGACTAAATGATCATGTTTGTGGAAAAAATATGATTTTTTATTTTCACGCCCGGGCGTTATAAACTTCTGTGAAGCCCTTGGGGGTTCAAAGTGGTTACCACACATCTAGATAAGTTCCTTAGCGGGTCTAGTTTCCAAAATGGGGTCACGTGTGGGGGTTTTCCACTGTTTAGGCACATCAGACGCTCGTCAAACGCGACATGGCGTCCTGTTATGATGAGTCACCGAAGGAGGAAAAAACAAAATACTAGCTAAGTCCAGAAAAACCAGAGAGGTTGGCAGCTATTGGATTGCAGACCCCTGAACCTATCCACAACAACTAGCAGTAGCCGTGGGGGGTTCCTACGGTGCCCTAGAACCCTCGATCACAGCCTGAGAACTACATAGCCTAAAGACAGAAAGGGGAAAAACTAAACTGCCCCAGAGCAGACCCCAAAGCAATAGGCAGCCCCCAACATATAATGACGGTGAAGCAAGATGAAAACACTAACACAGATAGAAAGATAGGTTGAGCAAATGATGGGGCCCAAGCTAACTAAAATAGGACAGGATAGGAAAGCTGCTGTCTGCCATCCGCAAAAACCCTATCCAAAATGTGCCAACCGACTGATAGGAAAAACAGGCCCTGAAGTCGCTAGGCTTCAAAAGACTAAATCAGCACTCAGGTATATTCTGAAGACAGAGCAAAAGATCAACAGATCAGAGACAAAAATGGAATTCAGCTCACCCCCGGCCGGGGATGGCAGAACTCCCAAAAAACAAGGCAAAACAAAAACAAAACTGAAGTGTACAAAGCAGAGCAGAAAAACTTAGCTTTGAGAAGCAGGAATCAGACTGGTCTCCAAAAATCCAGAAGGATCACCAGCAAGGCAGAAGGGCGCCGGCTGCCTTATATCCAGTCCTCAATTCCAGCCACCCAGTCATCATCTAGCTGCCCAGGTGTTTGGTAATCAGCCTCACTACCTTCCTTCACCAGAGGAGGGAGTTCATCAGACCTCAGCGGTGAAGGGAAAAATGAACTCACAACAGTACCTCCCCCTTGAGGAGGGGTCACCGAACCCTCATCCATGCCACCAGGGTGATCCGGGTGAGCCCGATGAAAGGCACGCACCAATCTTTCGGCATGAATATCAGAGGCAGAGACCCAGGAATTATCCTCCTGACCATAACCCTTCCACTTAACCAAATACTGGAGTCTCCGTCTCGCCAGACGGGAATCCAGTATCTTCTCTACCTCATATTCCATGTTACCTTCAACCAATACAGGGTCAGGAGGTGCCACCACAGGAACTACTGGTTCAACAAACCTCTTCAACAGGGACTTATGAAACACATTATGAATTTTAAATGTGACAGGAAGAGCCAAACGAAAAGAGACCGGATTAATAATCTCCAAAATCTTGTAAGGTCCAATAAATCTAGGCTTAAACTTAGGAGAAGCCACCTTCTTAGCGATATTTTTTGATGACAACCAAACCATATCACCCACCTTAAACTGGGGACCAACGGTCCTACGCCGGTTGGAAAACCACTGGGCCTTTTCCTGGGAGAGAGACAACTTATCCACTACTTGGTCCCAGATCTGGTGCATTCTCTCCACCACAGTGTCAACACCTGGGCAGGCAGAAGGCTCCACCTGCCCTGAAGAAAATCGAGGGTGAAACCCAAAGTTACAAAAAAAAGGTGACATCAAAGTGGCAGAACTAGCTCTATTATTTAAAGCAAATTCGGCCAAGGGCAAAAATGAAACCCAATCATCCTGATCGGCAGAAATAAAACATCTCAAATACGACTCCAAAGTCTGGTTTGTTCTCTCCGTCTGCCCATTGGTCTGAGGGTGAAACGCAGAGGAGAAGGACAACTGAATTCCCAGCTTGGAACAGAAAGTCCTCCAAAATCTAGACACAAACTGAACTCCTCTGTCAGATACAATGTTTTCAGGAATCCCGTGCAAGCGAACCACCTGTTGCAAAAACAAGGGCACCAACTCAGAGGAAGTTGGCAACTTAGGGAGTGGTACAAGATGGACCATCTTAGAGAATCTATCACAAATCACCCAAATAACAGTCATTCTCTGAGAGACAGGCATATCAGAGATAAAATCCATTGAAATATGGGTCCATGGCCTCCTGGGCACCGGCAAAGGCATCAACAAGCCACTAGAGCGAGAACAAGGTTTAGACCGGGAGCAAGTCCCACAGGACTGCACAAAATTCTTGACATCATGAGACAAGGCGGGCCACCAAAAAGACCGACTCACCAGATCTCTAGTACCAAAGATACCTGGATGATCAGCCAATGCAGAGCAATGAACTTCAGACATCACTCTCTTCCTCCACTGGTCAGGAACATACAACTTTCCACTGGGACAACGCTCAGGTTTGTCCTCCTGAAACTCTTCCAGAGCACGTCTCAAATCGGGCGAGATGGCAGAAAGAACTACCCCCTCGCCTAAGATGGTAGCAGGCTTAGTCACAACAGGAGAATCAGCAAGGAAACTCCTAGAGAGAGCGTCTGCCTTGACATTCTTAGTGCCCGGAAGAAAAGAGACCACAAAATCAAAACGTGTGAAAAACAAGGCCCACCTAGTCTGTCTAGGATTCAAGCACTTGGCCGACTCCAGGTAAATCAAATTCTTGTGGTCAGTAAGGACCACGACTTGGTGTTTGGCTCCCTCCAACCAATGTCTCCACTCCTCAAATGCCCATTTCATGGCCAACAGTTCCCGATTCCCCACATCATAGTTACGTTCGGATGGGGAGAACTTTCGGGAAAAGAAAGCACAAGGATTCATTTTAGATGTCACAGGATCTTTTTGGGATAACACCGCTCCTGCACCAATCTCAGAAGCGTCCACCTCCACCTGAAATGGGAGTGAGACATCAGGTTGCCGCAAAACCGGAGCAGAGGTGAATCTTCACTTCAGCTCCTGAAAGGAAGAAACAGCCTCCGGAGACCAATTCAGCACTTCAGCACCCTTCCTAGTCAAATCAGTCAATGGCTTGGCAATACCAGAAAAATTAGCTATAAATTTCTGATAAAAATTAGCAAAACCCGAAAACTTCTGGAGAGCCTTCAAAGAAGTGGGCTGAACCCAATCATAAATGGCCTGTAAAGCAAGATGAAAACACTAACACAGATAGAAAGATAGGTTGAGCAAATGATGGGGCCCAAGCTAACTAAAATAGGACAGGATAGGAAAGCTGCTGTCTGCCATCCGCAAAAACCCTATCCAAAATGTGCCAACCGACTGATAGGAAAAACAGGCCCTGAAGTCGCTAGGCTTCAAAAGACTAAATCAGCACTCAGGTATATTCTGAAGACAGAGGAAAAGATCAACAGATCAGAGACAAAAATGGAATTCAGCTCACCCCCGGCCGGGGATGGCAGAACTCCCAAAAAACAAGGCAAAACAAAAACAAAACTGAAGTGTACAAAGCAGAGCAGAAAAACTTAGCTTTGAGAAGCAGGAATCAGACTGGTCTCCAAGAATCCAGCAGGATCACCAGCAAGGCAGAAGGGCGCCGGCTGCCTTATATCCAGTCCTCAATTCCAGCCACCCAGTCATCATCTAGCTGCCCAGGTGTTTGGTAATCAGCCTCACTACCTTCCTTCACCAGAGGAGGGAGTTCATCAGACCTCAACGGTGAAGGGAAAAATGAACTCACAACAGCGTCCGATCTCAATTCCAGCCAATTTTAGGTTGAAAAAGTCAAACGGGGCTCCTTCCCTTCTGAGCCCTGCCATGTGCCCAAACAGGGGTTCCCCCCCACATATTGGGTATCAGCGTACTCAGGACAAATTTGACAACAACCTTTGGGGTCCAATTTCTCCTGTTACCCTTGGGAAAACAAAATATTGGGGACTAAATTATCATGTTTGTGGAAAAAATATGATTTTTTATTTTCACGCCCGGGCGTTATAAACTTCTGTGAAGCCCTTGGGGGTTCAAAGTGGTCACCACACATCTAGATAAGTTCCTTAGTGGGTCTAGTTTCCAAAATGGGGTCACTTGTGGGGGGATTCCACTGTTTAGGCACATCAGACGCTCGTGAAATGCGACATGGCATCCGATCTCAATTCCAGCCAACTTTAGGTTGAAAAAGTCAAACGGGGCTCCATCCCTTCTGAGCCCTGCCATGTGCCCAAACAGTGGTTCTCCCCCACATATTGGGTATCAGCATACTCAGGACAAATTTGACAACAAATTTGGTGTCCAATTTCTCCTGTTACCCTTGGGAAAACAAAATATTGGGGACTAAATGATCATGTTTGTGGAAAAAATATGATTTTTTATTTTCATGCCCGGGCGTTATAAACTTCTGTGAAGCCCTTGGGGGTTCAAAGTGGTTACCACGCATCTAGATAAGTTCCTTAGGGGGTCTAGTTTCTAAAATGGGGTCACTTGTGGGGGGTTTCCACTGTTTAGGCACATCAGACGCTCGTCAAACGCGACATGGCGTCCGATCTCAATTCCAGCCAATTTTAGGTTGAAAAAGTCAAACGGGGCTCCTTCCCTTCTGAGCCCTGCCATGTGCCCAAACAGTGGTTCCCCCCACATATTGGGTATCAGCGTACTCAGGACAAATATGACAACAACTTTTAGGGTCCAATTTCTTCTGTTACCCTTGGGAAAACAAAATATTGGGGACTAAATGATCATGTTTGTGGAAAAAATATGATTTTTTACTTTCACGCCCGGGCGTTATAAACTTCTGTGAAGCCCTTGGGAGTTCAAAGTGGTCACCACACATCTAGATAAGTTCCTTAGGGGTTTTAGTTTCCAAAATGGGGCCACTTGTGGGGGGTTTCCACTGTTTAGGCACATCAGACGCTCGTCAAACGCGACATGGCGTTCGATCTCAATTCCAGCCAATTTTAGGTTGAAAAAGTCAAGCGGGGCTCCTTCCCTTCTGAGCCCTGCCATGTGTCCAAAGAGTGGTTCCCCCCCACATATTGGGTATCAGCGTACTCAGGACAAATTTTTTCAGCAAACTTTGGGGTCCAATTTCTCCTGTTACCCTTGGGAAAACAAAATATTGGGGACTAAATGATCATTTTTGTGGAAAAAATATGATATTTTATTTTCACGCCCGGGCGTTATAAACTTCTGTGAAGCCCATGGGGGTTCAAAGTGCTCACCACACATCTAGATAAGTTCCTTAGGGGGTCTAGTTTCTAAAATGGGGTCACTTGTGGGGGGGTTTCCACTGTTTAGGCACATCAGACGCTCGTCAAACGCGACATGGCGTCCGATCTCAATTCCAGCCAATTTTAGGTTGAAAAAGTCAAACGGGGCTCCATCCCTTCTGAGTCCTGCCATGTGCCCAAACAGTGGTTCCCCCCACATATTGGGTATCAGTGTACTCAGGACAAATTTGACAACAACTTTTGGGGTCCAATTTCTTCTGTTACCCTTGGGAAAACAAAATATTGGGGACTAAATGATCATGTTTGTGGAAAAAATATGATTTTTTATTTTCATGCCCGGGCGTTATAAACTTCTGTGAAGCCCTTGGGGGTTCAAAGTGGTTACCACGCATCTAGATAAGTTCCTTAGGGGTCTAGTTTCTAAAATGGGGTCAATTGTGGGGGGTTTCCACTGTTTAGGCACATCAGACGCTCGTCAAACGCGACATGGCGTCCGATCTCAATTCCAGCCAATTTTAGGTTGAAAAAGTCAAACGGGGCTCCTTCCCTTCTGAGTCCTGCCATGTGCCCAAACAGTGGTTCCCCCCACATATTGGGTATCAGCGTACTCAGGACAAATTTGACAACAACTTTTGGGGTCCAATTTCTTCTGTTACCCTTGGGAAAACAAAATATTGGGGACTAAATGATCATGTTTGTGGAAAAAAATATGATTTTTTATTTTCACGCCCGGGCGTTATAAACTTCTGTGAAGCCCTTGGGGGTTCAAAGTGGTCACCACACATCTAGATAAGTTCCTTAGGGGGTTTAGTTTCCAAAATGGGGCCACTTGTGGGGGGTTTCCACTGTTTAGGCACATCAGACGCTCGTCAAACGCGACATGGCGTTCGATCTCAATTCCAGCCAATTTTAGGTTGAAAAAGTCAAGCGGGGCTCCTTCCCTTCTGAGCCCTGCCATGTGTCCAAAGAGTGGTTCCCCCCCACATGTTGGGTATCAGCGTACTCAGGACAAATTTTTTCAACAAACTTTGGGGTCCAATTTCTCCTGTTACCCTTGGGAAAACAAAATATTGGGGACTAAATGATCATGTTTGTGGAAAAAATATATTTTATTTTCACGCCCGGGCGTTATAAACTTCTGTGAAGCCCATGGGGGTTCAAAGTGCTCACCACACATCTAGATAAGTTCCTTAGGGGGTGTAGTTTCCAAAATGGGGCCACTTGTGGGGGGTTTCCACTGTTTAGGCACATCAGACGCTCGTCAAATGCGACATGGCGTACGATCTCAATTCCAGCCAATTTTAGTTTGAAAAATTCAAGCGGGGCTCCTTCCCTTCTGAGCCCTGCCATGTGCCCAAACAGTGGTTCCCCCCCACATATTGGGTATCAGCGTACTCAGGACAAATTGTACAACAACTTTTGGGGTCCAATTTCTCCTGTTACCCTTGGGAAAATAAAAAAATTGTTGCTAAAATATTATTTCTGTGACTAAAAAGTTAAATTTTCATTTTTTCCTTCCACGTTACTTCTGCTCCTGTGAAGCACTTGAAGGGTTAATAATCTTCTTAAATGTAGTTTTGAGTAGCTTCAGGTGTGCAGTTTTTAGAATGGTGTCACTTTTGGGTATTTTCTGCCATATAGACCCCTCAAAGTGACTTCAAATGTGAGGTGGTCCCTAAAAAAATGGTTTTGTAAGTATTGTTGTAAAAATTAGAAATCGCTGGTCAACTTTTAACCCTTATAACTTCCTAACAAAAAAAAATGTTGTTTCCCAAATTGTGCTGATGTAAAGTAGACATGTGGGAAATGTTATTTAGTAACTATTTTGTGTCACATATTTCCCTGTTTTAAGGGCATAAAAATTCAAAGTTTGAAAATGTCAAAATTTTCGCCATATTTCAGTTTTTTCACAAATAAGCGCAAGTTATAGTGGAAAAATTTTACCACTAAAGTGAAGTAAAATATGTCACGAGAAAACATTCTCAGAATCGCCTAGATCCGTTGAAGCATTCCAGAGTTATAACCTCATAAAGAGACAGTGGCCAGAATTGTAAAAATTGGCTCGGTCATGAACGTGCAAACCACCCTTGGGGGTGAAGGGGTTAAAGCCCATGGCACTGTGGCTAACCTCCCTAGATGTGGACAGAAAAGAAAAATTGACAAGAGATTTCAACGCAAGATTGTGCGGATATTGGATAAAGAACCTCGACTAACATCCAAACAAATTCAAGCTGCCCTGCAGTCCGAGGGTACAACAGTGTCAACCCGTACTATCCGTCGGCGTCTGAATGAAAAGGGACTGTATTGTAGGAGACCCAAGAAGACCCCACTTCTTACCCCGAGACATAAAAAAGCCAGGCTGGAGTTTGCCAAAACTTACCTGAAAAAGCCTAAAACATTTTGGAAGAATGTTCTCCGGTCAGATGAGACAAAAGTAGAGCTTTTTGGGCAAAGGCATCAACATAGAGTTTACAGGAGAAAAAAAGAGGCATTCAATGAAAAGAACACTGTCCCTACAGTCAAACATGGCGGAGGTTCCCTGATGTTTTGGGGTTGCTTTGCTGTCTCTGGCACTGGACTGCTTGACCGTGTGCATGGCAATATGAAGTCAGAAGACCACCAACAAATATTTCAGCATAATGTAGGGCCCAGTGTGAGAAAGCTGGGTCTCCCTCAGAGGTCATGGGTCTTCCAGCAGGACAATGACCCAAAACACACTTCAATAAGCACTAGAAAATGATTTGAGAGAAAGCACTGGAGACTTCTAAGGTGTCCAGCAATGAGTCCAGACCTGAATCCCATAGAACACCTGTGGAGAGATCTAAAAATGGCAGTTTGGAGAAGGCACCCTTCATATATCAGGGACCTGGAGCAGTTTGCCAAAGAAGAATGGTCTAAAATTCCAGCAGAGCATTGTAAGAAACTCATTGATGGTTACCGGAAGCGGTTGGTCGCAGTTATTTTGGCTAAAGGTTGTGCAACCAAGTATTAGACTGAGGGTGCCAATACTTTTGTCTGGCCCATTGTTGGAGTTTTGTGTGAAATTATCAATGTTTTGCTTTTTGCTTCATTCTATTTTGTGTTTTTTTCATTTAAGACAAATTAAATGAAGATAATAATAACAAAGAATTTGTGTTTGCAATCATTTTCAGGAAGAAACTGAGTATACTCTGACAGAATTGCAGGGGTGTCAATACTTTTGGCCACAACTGTATATACTAGATACAGGAGGAGATGACTCACAGATGTACACTATATACAGGAGAAAATGACATACAGCAACAATTTATGTGCAATATAATCATTATACATGTCAGGAGGAACTTTGGTCCACTCCTCTTTGCAGATCATCTCTAAATATAAAGATATTGAGGCTGTCGCTTGGCAACTCGGAGCTTCAACTCCCTCCACAAGTTTTCAATGGGATTAAGGTCTGGAGACGGGCTAGGCCGCTCCATGACCTTAATGTGCTTTTTTTTTGACCCCCTGCTTTGTTACCTTGGCTGTATGTTTTGGGCTATTGTCTTGCTGGAAGACCCAGCCACGGCCCATTTTTAATGTCCGGAAGGAGGTTGTCAATCAGGATTTTACGGTACATGGCTCCATCCATTCTCTCACTGATGAGGGGAAGTAGTCCTGTGCCCTTAGTAGAGAAACACCCCCAAAACATAATGTTTCCACCTCCATGCTTGAGTTAGTGCAAAACAGCTTAATATTTGTCTCATCTGACCACAGCACCTTCTTCCAATCATTCACAGAATCATCCAAGAGTTCATTGGCAAACTTCTGATGGGCCAGCACATGTGCCTTCTTGAGCAGGGGAACCTTGCGGCCACTGCAGGATTTTAAACCTTCAAGGCGTAACCTGTTAACAATGGTGTTCTTGGTGACTGTGGTCTGAGCTGCCTTGAGATGATTAACAAGTTTGCCCAGCATAATTTTAGGTTGATCTCTCACCTTCCCCATGATCAGGGATACCCCACGAGGTGAGATTTTGCATGGTGCCCCAGATCAATGTTGATTGACAGTCATTTTGCATTTCTTCCATTTTCTTACTATTGCACCAACAGTTGTCTCCTTCTCACCCAGTGTGTTACTTATGGTTTTGTAGCCTATTCCAGCTTTGTGCAGGTCTATGATCTTGTCTGACATACTTAGAAAGCTCTTTGGTGTTGCCCATGTTGTAGAGGTTAGAATTTGACTGATTAATTGAGTCTGTGGACAGGAGTCTTTTATAAAGGTGACTATGTAAGACAGTTGTCTTTAATGCAGGTAACGAGTTGATTAGGAGTGTCTAACTGGTCTGGAGGAGTCAGAACTCTTAATAGTTTGTATGGGATCAAATACTTATTTCTCACTACAAAATGCAAATAAATGTATATAATTCATACAATGTAATTTTCTGAATTTTATTTTTGATAATGTATCTCTCAATGTTAAAATTAACCTACCCTTAAAATTATAGACTGTCCGTGTCTTTGTCAGTGGGCAAAATTACAAAATCAGCAAGGGATCAAACATATATTTCCCCCACTGTATATAGTTGGCCTTACCTAGAAAATATGGCATGTTTTTGAAGTAATATTATTTTATTCAACAAAGTCACCTTTCAACTTCATTTAATGTGTTGATCAAAAAGTTATTCAAATCCTTTTGAAAAAAAATCTTATCCTGTTATGCAAGCCACATCTCCACTGCATCAATTACCATCTCATTTGTTATCATTTTTTTGCCCTTTCGATGATTTTTTGAAAATATTTTGTTACATTGCAACTCATGATGAGCGAACATGCTCAGATAAAGCTTTATCAGAGCATGTTCGGGTGTTATCTGAGCATTTGGGCGTGCTCGTTTATAATGTTAGAGTCACTTCGACTGCATGATTTGCGGCTGTTAGACAGTCTCAACAAAGGCAGGGTATTCTGTCTCCGACATCTAATTTGTAATCTCTGATTATCTCTTCATATTTGCAGTAATTTACTAGTAACAATATAGAGAAACTTACATTTTCATAGACTCTATTTGTTTGCAGTGTTTTGGGTCCCTCTAGTGGCCGGAGTCATATTCATAGTCTTATCTTTGTTGTTTTTTCCATTCTCAATGTCTGAATCTCCTCCCTTCTTTGCAATGCATTATGGTAGCTTTCCCTCCACTTTCCTCCATTTGTCCTTCAGCCTGTATCTGAGAAGGAGCTCTCCCATTGCTGTCCCCTTGCGATTGCATTGCCGGTATGTGTTTATGTTCTTTATAGTTAATTCCTGTCCTAATTTTAGCCTGGTTTAGTCAGTCCTGCTCCCTGGTCAGTTTTAGTTTTCAACCTTCATGCACATGTATAATATGTATTTCTGCTGTATCCTGTACTGATTATATATATTATGATTGTTTACAGTTTCACCGCATCAATATACCATCACGTTCAATAAAAACACAGACTCAATCACAGTCTCCTTATTGGATCCCGGTATAGCGATTTATCTGTCTGTATAAGCTGCAATGAAGTCTGCCTCATTCAGTGAGGACAGAACACAGGGATTGCCTGTTTGCTAGGAAATCACAAGATGTGTTGATGCTGTCAAATAGCTGCAAATCATGCAACCACAGGGAATCTAACATAATGTACGAACACTAGAGTTGAGCGAAACGGGTCGGTCATATTCAAAAGTCGGCGACTTTCGCTGAAGTCGGGTTTCATGAAACGAAACCCGACCATAGCGTGAGGTCGGCCACGAGGTCGGCGACCAGAGCGCCAAAGTTGCGTTTCAAAAGATGCTTCCAGCGCCCTTTTTCAGCCAATGATGGAGGACGCACTCTGTGGGCAACGCGATGACATGGGCATCGGTCACCACCATCTTTGAGAAGGGCATGCAAGTGATTGGCTTGATTTGTGTGGCGTCACAGGGGCTATAAAAGGGCGTGCACGCCGACTGCCATCTTACTTCTGCCGATCTTAGCATAGGGAGAGCTAATGCTGCTGCTGATTCTGTAGGGAGAGCGTTAGGGAGGGAAGAACCAAAAATCTGCTTCTGCTGTTAGCGATTTCCACTTACAACACAACACTTTGTGTGCAGTGACAGGGGAGGCTCTATTTTTGTGCATCAGCTCTGTTGGCTATTAGGCTGCCTTATAATGGTCCCTGATAGCTGCATTACTGTTTGCACACTGCTGTGCAAACTGCTTTTTTAAAAGCAAAAATACTTTTCTTCCTCTTTTCTGCACAGTTACCAAGCGTTCATTTTTCCACACTTTTGTGTGAGCAGCAGTCCAGCTTATTAGGCTGCCTGCGTCCATACTTGGAGTGAGAGCATCATTGTCAGCGTCCTCAAATCTCTAGTGAGATCCAAATTCTCACCAATCCTATAGACACCCTCCACCTTGTCATACACCATCCAATTTCAGCCTGTTACATTGAGGTGTAATCTCTCCTGTGCCTGAGACAATAGTTCAGCATCCTCAAATCTCTAGTGAGATCCAAATTCTCACCAATCCTATAGACACCCTCCACCTTGTCATACACCATCCAATTTTAGCCTGTTACATTGAGGTGTAATCTCTCCTGGGCCTGAGACAATAGTTCAGCGTCCTCAAATCTATAGTGAGATTCAATTTCTCACCAATAGTAGATAAACCTTCTAACTTGTTTTACAGTACCATATAGCTGGTGGTATTTTGGGTACATTTTCACAAAAATGAGGAAGTATGGTGGAAGACACCATGGAAGTGGGCGGGGGTTGCCAGCAGGTCCCGATGGTGGTGGTGTTGCATCTGTTGGTAGTGGCAAAAGCACAATAGCACCTAAGGCAGGAGGTGTTGAGCCTGCGTCATCGTCTGGCTCCACAAGGCCTCAAAGGCTCTCTTTTCTGGGAGTAGGTAAACCACTTTTAAAGCCAGAGCTTCAGGAGCAAGTTTTGGCTTACATTGCTGACACAGCCTCCAGCTCTCTCGCCTCCTCTTCTGAAGTTTCAAAAAATAAAAGCACTGAGTCATCAGTGGAGGCTCCTGGTCAGGAACAACACCTTTCCTTGTGTCCTTCACCCCTACCAAAAGTGAAGGATGTGGCAGGCCACACTACTGATTACTTCATGGAGCTCTTTTCACATACCATGCCTGGGTTAGCAAGTCAAATCATGAATTCCCCAGTGCAAGATGAATCTGACATGGAGTTCACTGATGCACAGCCGCTGATGGAAGATTCTGCTGGTACATTCACTCAGAGCACTACATTGTCCTCGCAGTGTACAGAGCCAGATTCTGACCCTGATGAGACTCAGGTGCCCCTTCCCGCACACTATACCACCATACACGGTGACACAGAGGAAGGTGCACATGACATAGAAGAGGAGGTGATGGATGACCCAGTTGTTGACCCAGATTGGCATCCATTGGGGGAAGAGGGTGCCGCTGCCAATAGCTCAGAAGAGGAGGAGGAGGATCCGCAGCAGGCAACGACATTGCAACAGCTGTTATCTGGCAGGATCGTAGCAGTCCAAAAACGTGTAACAAAATCCAAAAGAGTTGCAGGACAGCTTTGCCAGATGGTCAAATTAGCACAGCGTGCAAGGTCTCAAAATGTCTTCCATAGTAGGAAGAGTGCAGTGTGGCACTTTTTTGAACAAAATCCTAATGATCAGGCAAAGGTTATCTGTAAGAAGTGTGCAAAGACCTTTAGCCGAGGGAAAAATCTGAGAAATTTGAATACCAGTTGCATGCTTAGACATTTAACCACCATGCACTTGCAAGCGTGGACGGACTACCAAACCTCACGTACCACATGTGCACCTGCTCCGAATGAAGGTAGTCAGCAATGCTACATCGCTTCCCTCACTGTAAGCCCACCGGTTAGCACACCACCAGCAGCAAATGTCGAGGTGTCGTCACAAGGGCTAAGCAGTCATGGAATCACAATGTTATTGCTACGAAAGACTGAATCTAGGCCATCAGCAACACCACCAGCACCATCACCATCACCAACCCTCTCTCAGTCCGCCATGTCCACCGCTAGTTCCACCATATCCAGCTCTCAAGTCCAGCTCACCCTACCAGAGACTCTGAGTAGGACAAGAAAGTACTCATCCTCTCATCCGCGTACACTGGCTTTGAACACCCACATTGCCAAACTAATCTCGTTAGAGATTATGCCCTACCGGTTGGTTGATTGAAAGCAAAGCTTTCCACGAGCTCATGGCCTACGCAGTACCACGCTATGACCTACCCAGTCGGCACTTCTTTTCGCGAAAAGCCATCCCAGCCCTCCATGTGCATGTGAAAGACCGCATTTTCCATGTACTCAAGCAATCAGTGAGTGGAAAGGTGCACCTCACAACAGATGCATGGCCATGGCCGTTATGTGTCCATCACTGCGCACTGGGTTAATGTGGTGGATGCAGGGTCCACAGGGGACAGCAGCGGTGGGACAGTGCTGCCTAGCCCATGGTATAGGAAACAGTTGGCTGTAGGCGTTCGACCCTCCTCCTCCTCCTCCTCCAGAAGCGAAAGCTCGTCCACAGAGCGCAGTTGCACGAGCACTCCATCCACAGCTGCCAGTGTTGCACACGAAGTGTCCCACTATCGAACAGCTTGTGGTAAGCGTCAGCAGGCTGTGTTGAAGATGATGTGTATGGGCGACAACAGACACACCGCAGAGGTACTTGCCGACTACTTGCAGTGACAAACCTAGTCATGGCTGGGCAGTCCACATCTTGAGGCAGGCAAGGTAGTTAGTGATAACGGCCGGAATTTTGTGGCAGCCATAGCCCTTTCAAAACTCAGACACATACCTTGCCTGGCTCACACCTTGAACCTGGTGGTGCAATGCTTCCTCAATAATTATCCGCAGTTAACACCTCTGCTCCATAAGGTGCGAAGACTGTGCTCGCACGTCCGCCGGTTGCCCGTACACTCCAGTCGTATGCAGAAGCTGCAGCGATTGCTCCACCTTCCCAAGCACCGCCTAATTATCAACATTGCAGCAAGGTGGAACTCCACCCTGCACATGGTTCAGAGGCTGTGCGAACAGAGGCAGGCTGTAATTCATTTGTGGGAGGATACACGGGCAGGCAGTTTGCAGGCAGACATGGAGTTGTCTGGTGTGCAGTGGTCAAAGCTGAAAGACCTCTGTAAAGTCTTTCAGTGTTTTGAGGAATTCACACGGCTTAGTGCAGACGACGTCATCATAAGCATGAGCATCCCACTTATGCATCTGCTCATGCAAACTTTGATGCACATTAAGGAGCAGGCGTCTGCAGACGAGGAGGAAGAGAAGGAGGGAAGCCTTGATGACAGTCAGCCATTGTCTGCTCAGGGAAGTCTCGTGGACGAGGTGGAGAAAGAAGAGGAAGAGATGAAGGAGGATGATGGGGATGATTATTTTGGGGAGGAGGATGCTTCTCAGGGGCAAGAAAAAATGTTGGCTTGGCAAGGTCAGGTACAGGGTTTGTGCGTGTCTGGAGGGATGTTGATTTGCCAGAAAGTGCTCCTCCACCCAGCACTCGCAGTGCATCATTGACACCTGGAACATTGGCCCACATGTGTGATTATGCCTTTCAGATCCTAAAAAGGGACCCACGCATTGCCAAAATGATGAACGATGACGACTACTGGTTGGCCAGCATCCTGGATCCACGCTATAAAGGCAAATTCCAAAACATCATGCCACAGGAGAACCTAGAGCTAATATTGGCTAACAAACAAGCAACTCTGGTAAACCATTTGTTTGAGGCATTCCCAGCACACAGCGGCGGTGATGTTTTTCCAATGAGCCGTAGGGGGCAACATGGATGAGATGTTCATGGTGCACACAGCTGAAGTGGCATTGGACACAGGGGTTTCATGACCATGTTGTGGACTGATTTTTCAAGTACCACTCACACGACTGGAAATACTGCATCGATCGAAAGTGACAGGAGACAGCAGTGGTCAACTATGGTAACAAACTACTTCTCCTCCCATATCGAAGTTCTCCCTCACCGGTCATTCCCCTTTGACTATTGGGCCAGTAAACTTGACACCTGGCCTGAATTGGCACAATATGCCTTACAGGAGCTCGCTTGCCCTGCTGCTAGTGTGTTATCTGAAAGAGTCTTCAGTGCTGCTGGATCAATCTGACAGAAAAAAGGGCCCGTCTGTCGACCCAAAATGTTGATGATCTAACCTTCAATAAATTGAACCATGCATTGGTTTCAAAGGATTTTGTCCCACCCTCCCCTGCTGACACATAGGTTGCCAGAAAAATGGCTTGCTTTTGTCCTCCTCTTCCGCGGACTTCTCCAATTACTCCATTTGCAGCTGCTGAATGTCCAACATCAACATATGCTATTTTTTCCACCTCCCTAACTGGGCTGCCTCCCCCCACAGGGCCGGGGTCACCACCTGGCGCACGCACTTTCACAAGATCCCTCATAGTAGAATCAAGTGTCTCTGACGGTGGGGGTGCAGACCCGCCGTCAGACACACCAGCATACTATGAGGGGCCCTGTGCCAGTACCGCCGCCCACGAGTGGGCCCCCCCTGCTTGCTCAGGGCACCAGCACTTGCAATACTTACCTCTCCCTGCTCTACCACTGTGTATTCCGGCCTATTAAATACTTCACTGGGACTGCCAATACAAATTTGGTGAAATGATAGGTGATGGTTAAGATGTAGCTATGCCCTGTCCTGCTGGGTTCTATCTTCAGATGATCAATGACTTCCATTTGTTATGGACGTTGACTCACAATGAGATGCAGTTTATCATCAGCTTTCACGATTTTCCGACTCACAGACGTGTGACATTCCTGCCCACATTTTTAAATGTGTCCTCGTATGCCAATCCAATAGAATCGCCTACGGCCTGTGGCTTGTGTCTTTTGCACTCCATAGTTACCTGACAGATCATGATAGGCATTGAGGACAATGTCTACATCTGTCCCTGTGATCACAATTTGATGGAGATGAGTAACGGTGATGGGTTCCACAGTACTGCGATACAGCAAACCTTTCTTCACAAGAACTGTTTTCGCTGTCTCCACAGACAAAGTAATTGAGGGTCAGCATCGCCTGGAGTTTTAACCGTGATTAGTAATTCCAAAATTTCTGCAATCAGTCGACTTTCCGTCTGTACTTGTATCCATCTCGTTTCCTCTTGCGGAGAGTCTGGACTGTCTTACTGAGATTGAAATATATATGAAGATTGAAAAATACCCCAACAGTGTATACTAGTGTACGCTTCGCATACATAACCCTTTTTCTACTTTTTAGATTCTTGTCTAATCCATACTGATGCTGTGAGCGTCTTTGTCGGACTCCGGAAATATACACGCAGATTTTTAAAGTTTAAACTATGCTATATATACCTGCTATCCAGTGATGCTGTACCCTTTCTCAACTTTGTATAATCACATCAAATCCATACTGGGCCTGAGACCCTCTGAGTCTGCCTCCTGATATATAGACATAGGTTTTTCATGTGTAAACTATGCTACATATATACCTGTTATCCGGTGATACTGTACCCTTTCTCAACTTTCTACAATCTTGTCGAATCCATACTGGGCCTGAGAACGTCTGAGTCTGTCTCCTGATTAGAGATGAGCGGTGTTCGAGTCAACCTGTTCGCCAAGTTAAAATTCCAACTGTTTTGGCCGGTGTTCGAGCCGTTCGTCGAACTCGAACACTTTGCTTAACATTCGGCTGTTCGAGGTTCCGTTCAAGAACGGTTCATTCACCAAAAGCGTAACTTCATTGTCACATTAACAATGGTTTTCAATGTTAATAGACTGCTTCATGGCATAGTAGCGGTGTGTGGTAGCAAGCGGTGTAGCACATCTGTCAAGGAGCTACACCGTGTGTGTTTCTAATTATTTTTTACCGCATCTTGTCCAGAAAATCCTTTTGGGCCTTGTAGCACTGTCTGCTACTCAGCAGAGGAGCCCACCAGTTAACCTAGCTATGCCGCCTGTTTATGAAAGAACCAGTTTTTGACTGCATTTAGCACAGTTAATACTTTGGGCCTAGTAACTGTGTCTGCTACTCATCAGAGGAGCCCACCCGTGAACCAAGCTGTGCTGCCTGTTTATGTAAGAACCATTTTTTAACTCCATTTAGCCCAGTGAATACTTTGGGATTAGTACCGGTGTCTACTGCTCAGCAGAGGAGCCCACCTGTGAACCTAGCTATGCCGCCTGTTTATGTAAGCACTGTCTGATACTCAGCAGAGTTGCCCACCCGTGAACCAAGCTATGCCGCCTGTTTTTGTAAGAACTGCGTGCTACTCAGCATAGGAGCCCAGCTGTTAAACAAGATACAGCACCTGTGGTTTGGACACTTAATCTTTTCAATTTTTCTGGAATGCCGGTTAGGCCTAATTCCGGAATTCCGGTTGACCTGCACTTACTGGGAAATCCTCGTTCGCGGGGAAGAATTGGAATCCCAGATTCCCATCACTAACGTGGTTAAGTGGGTTATCTGCACCTGTAAGCGACACACGCTGGACCTTTCGGTGTAGCGCACATGTAGCCCTGGACATGTAAGGGCATGACAGACCTGTTATTGATCGATCTCGCGTGCCAGAGCCTCGCGTGTCCCTCTAGTAAGCTTGACGCGTCCCGCGGGGGCATGCTGGAGTGTCGTTCGTTAACAGAATTAAGCTGACAAATCACTAGCACAACTAAAAACGGACATCCGCCACCACCCACAGAATCGACAAAGCTTGCAATCTGTCAATCTTTTCTGTAGCTGGCATGGTTGAGGTTTCCCGGGTGGAGTCGAATTAAGCCGCAGGCTCCACTCCTGGTGGTGCCCTTCTGGACATTCCTTTAAGGTTCAGCTTTGCAACCATACTGCCCCCGGAAACCAAACACTTTGCCTTCATGGACGCTGTTCGGAGGTTCGTTGGAATAATGCCGCCCGATCGGCAGTTGGCCTTATTTATGGTGGGAAGTCTGACGGTATATGATTGTCTTCGATTTCAGATTTTTACTGTTTTTTGGTATTTTACATTTTTATTCCAGCCTTTCTTGACTTCATAAGGGCATGACATGCCTATATCTGTGTCTCCTCCTCCTCCTTTTACTCCTCCACCTCTTTTCTATATGTAGTTGCCCTTTTCCATATGTTATTTTTGCATTCTGAGCATTTTGTCTGCTTTGGGACACCTTTTAAGGTGTTTTGTAATTGTTTTCTATGGGTTTGTGTTTGCCTGCCATTGTTTTCAATGGTGCTCGACGTTGTTCGTCGAACGTTCGACAAACATTCGACAAACTTGCCTCGTGTTCGACGAACCAAAACGAACTGGAACACTAGCGGGGTGGCTCAACACTACTCCTGAATATATAGACATACATTTTTAATGTTTAAACTATGCTTTATATAGCTGGTATCTGGTGATACTGTACCCTTTCTGCCAGGAAGTCCTCCTCCACCCACCACTCTAAGTGTATCATTGACACCTGGAACATTGTCCCACTTGTGTGATTATTTCTTGCGGATCTCCTTGTTTTATTGTGGTGTGATCCATCCTGAGTGTGTGACAGTCTGTGGGTTACTCCTGCAATTTACATGTACATTTAAAAATTACCCCAACACTAGTGTATACAGCTCTACGCTTGTGATACATTACCCATTTACTGCATTTTATATTCTGGTCTAATCCAAACTGACCAAGTGAGAGTTATTTTCTGACTGTGGAAATAAATACTGAGAGTGGCAACAATGACCCCTACACTGTGTACAGCTGTACTCTTCAGATCGATTACCGTTTTAAGGCTTTTTATATTGTGTTGTAATCCATACTGAGCCTGAGAGCGTCTGTGTCTGCCTCCTGAAATATCTACGGAGATTTAGAATGTTTAAACTATACTATATATACCTGCTATCTGATGATACTGTACACTTTTTCTACTTTTTATATTCTTGTCTAATCCATACTGAGCCTGTGAGTGTCTGTGTGACTGATGGTATATATAGGGAGATTGACAATCATCCTTTGACTGTATAGAGCTGTACACTTTTGATACAGTACCATATATTTGATGTTATTTTGGGTTCATTTTCTGCAACATTTTGAAGGTTGGTGGAAGAGGCCATGGGCGTGGGGGGCCAGATGGTGCTGATGGTGGTGGTGCATCTGCTGGTAGTGGCAAAAGCACAATAGCAGCTAAGGCAGGAGGTGTTGAGCCTGCGTCATGGTCTGGCTCCGGAATGCCTGGAAGGCTACCTTTTCTGGGAGTAGGTTAACCGCTTTTAAAGCCGGAGCATCAGGAACTGGTTTTGGCTTACATTGCCGAAACAGACTCCAGCAAATATGCCCTACTCTTCTGAAGTTTCAAAAAATGCAAGCACTGAGTCGTCAAGTGCTGGCTCCTGGTCAGGAAGAACCCCTTTCCTTGTGTCCTTCACCCCCCCAAAAGTGAATGATGCAGCAGGCCACACTTCACATTAGTCCATGTAGCTCTTTCTATCATATCATGCCTGGGTTATCAAGTCAAATCGTGAATTCCCCAGTCCAAGATGAATCTGACATGGAGTGTGGGTGGCCAGCCAGGGCAGTGGGGTTAATCGGTACCGGGCCGGTGTGTCAGAGGGATGTGTCACGTTGGTGGTGATGATGACCCATTCCGTGGCCATGGACGTCCATGCAAAGGGGTGAATAACGTTTATAAAGTGAATGATAAGTGATGCCACCTGTGGTTTCTGATCAGATTGACCCGTGCTGCAGTGTCGCTTCTCTGGGACAGATGTTGTGGTGCAGCTAAAATGTAGAAGCCCTGCACAGGTAGGGCCATAGTCGCAGGGCAGATGAAAGAGTTGGTAGAATGTGTGCAGTGCAGGATGTAGCAGAGCCGTGCACCAGGCGCAGGAGAAAGATGACAGACACAGTCATGCAGTTCCTTTACCTGTACTTGGTAAGTGCCGTCCAGGACCCAGAGTACAGATGGAGAAGGAGTTGGTCAGCCTGGAAGCAAATTTGGAATTCTCTCTCTGCAGATAGGTAGTGTGGCATCCGTTCTAGCGCTTATCTGAGGTACTCGCAGTGCTGAGTTCACTGAAGTTCCCCCTGTTCACTCTCTTTTGGAACTTTCTCGTATGGTAGGCAGCCATAGCCTTTTCCTTCTGGCTCACACACGTCGCTGCTGGGGCCTCCGAGCCTTAGTTGGGAACAGAGCATTTATAGCTGCTACTTCCTCCGGTTTCTGCTGCAGGACCGTCAGTGTCCCTACAATCTCGGAGACAGGAATCCCGACCATGCGCTCCAGCTAGGAGTGAGCCTTAACTCTGCTCCTCCTCCAGCTCCCCTTCTCATGTCCACACACTTCCCCTTCCCTTCACAGACTGCCCTAACTTACCTCCTCCCGACCACAGAGAGCAGCTCCTCAGCAGTCAGGTTCAGAGGTCTCCCTGCTGGCCTGGAGTGGGAACTGTGTTGTGTGTTGGTTTAACTGCTAGAGAGATCCTTCGTTGCTCCCAAGCATGACATCACACTCCCTAGGAGGAAGGTAATGCCACTGTGGCGACCGCACTCCTGGCGGTGCCACAAGTGCACTGATGCCCAGCCACTGCTAGATGATTCTGCTGGTACATTGACCCAGACCACTACATTCCCCTCGCACTCTACACAGCCAGAATCTGACCCTGATGAAACTCAGGTTCCCCTTCCCGCATACTATACCACCTTACACGGTGACAAAGAGGAAGGTGCAGATGAAAGTGCAGGTTCCTTGAGCAGGTGGGGGGGGGCATACTCATGGGCAATGGCACTGGCACAGGGCCCCTCATAGTACGTAAAAGTGTCTCTGCCGATGCCGGTGGGAGGGCCCACCCGCCGTCAGACACACCGCCGTACTATGAGGGGCCCTGTGCCAGTGCCAGTGACATTCTGGTCAGAGAGGGCGATGACATCACGTCTGTACGCCCTCTGCCTAAACAGTCCAAGTGCAGAGAGATGGAAGATGGGGATGACGAGGTGTCCAGACTAGTACAGGGATTCCCTAGCGAGGAGACTTATTTAATTGTTTTCAATGTTGGGACAGCTATTTTTGGGGAGTACTATACTCTGGAGAATGATATATGAGGCCCACCATACACTGGAGCATTCAAAAGGTGGACATCAGACACTGGAGCAGCATTTACAGGGCCCATTATGCACTGGAGCATTAGAAATGGGGCCCATTATATATGGAGCATTATTTGGGCCCATAACACAGTGGAGCTGCATCCATGGGGGCCAACATATACTGTAGCATTATGTGGAGCTCGTAATATACTGTTTCAAACATTATATGGGACCAATGATTCTGTATGGAGAAATATATGGACCTCATTACTCTGTATAGCGCACTGTGCGGTGGCCATAATACTGTATGGAGTAATATACTGTCCGTTTTTGGAGCTATTGGAGAATTTAAAATGGATATCAGTCATGAGATGTAAGAAGTGAAGCATTTTTCATTGTACTATACCGCTATTTCTCTGCTGTATCAGAGGATCATGAATTGTGGCATGTGTTAAAAGAGCCCAGTGACACTCTTTGGCCCAGGGCCCACGAAAATCTGGAGCCAGCCCTACCCCCCCACAACTCTAGCAAAATAACCCCCAGTTTTCAATGCCTAATTATTATTATAAAGTAAATTAAGGTTAACAAGCTTAAGTAATAAGAATTGATGTTTTTGGCATTAAAATGGGCACTGTAGGTGTGTTTCCTGTCCTCCACTCCCTGCTGACCTTGGTTCCCCATTGACTTGCATTGGGTTTCGTGTTTCAGTCGGCCTTTGACTTTTCACGATAATCGGCCGATTTCGTTCGACCCGACTTTTGAGAAAGTCGGGTTTCATGAAACCCGACTCGACCCGAAAAAAGGCAAAGTCGCTCATCTCTAACGAACACTACAAGATACTTGGATAATACCCGAGCATGCTCAGATAAGAAGTTATCTGAGCACTTTCCCTCATCACCAATTACAACCTGTATTTAAATGTTTTTGTAATCCGATTTGTGCATGATGCATTAGCACTAAATCGTCCAAGTTGGTGAAGTGAAGTGAGAATAATTTAGGCAGAAATTAAATTTATGGGATCAAATGACTTAAAACTGGCATTTGTATATATATTCACACCTTTTGTGATGAAGCCCCTAAAAATTTCATAAGTCACATGCTTAGTGAAGGTATGTCCCTCTGTGTGCAATCAAAGTGTCACATGGTCTGTCAGTATATACAAAGCTTTTCTGAAAGGCAACAGAAGATCCAACACCAATAACCCTTTAGTGAACAAGCTAATTTTGAGCCTAATGACCAGTACAAATTTTAGAAATCTAACTAGTGACACTTTATGTGGTAATAACTCTAAAACGCTTCAATTGATCCCAGTAATTCTGAAATTTGTTTTGGCAACATTTTCTACTTCATGATAATGGTAAAATTTGTTCAATATGATGCCATTTTCAAACTTTCATTCTTTATATTCTTTTTCAAATATTTTTAATGAATTTTTCAAATTTTTAACAGGGGAAGAAGGGGGGAAACAAAGGGAAAATTTAGAGAACTCCATTCTTTAGTATTAAAATGGGAAAAAACATTTTAGTCTGTTACATACATTTTAACAAGTCAGTATATTACAGTATTAAATTAAACTGAATATTCCTGTCAATCCAGAACTAGATTCCAACTCAGTCTTGCAAGAACATAGAAGAGGTTTTACACTAATGCAAATTTTGTATTCCAAGTGTTCCATTTCATATGATATTTGGATAAAGAATTGTTATTGAAAGCTAGTCTTCTTTCAATTGAACTATGAGTGCGTAATTTTTCTAATATATCTTTGAAGTCGGGAACATCAGATTTTTTCCACAATTGTGCTAATGAAATTTTGACCACTAAGAAGATGTGTATCAGAATATATTTAATGGAAGGGATGATGCTTTCAAGGTCTAGGGACAGGAGCGCCATCTGAGGAGTGATTATAATTCTATTGTCAGTTAAAATATTGATATGTGATTTAACCTCCAACCAAAGAGTTTTTAGTATAGGGCAGCTCCAGAATATATGATGTAGATTCCCCATTTTTCCACAACCTCTCCAGCATCTGGAGGAGATTTCAGAATTAATATGTGTTAATCTCGTTGGTGTATAATACCACCTATTGAGAACCTTATATGAGTGTTTAATGGCATATTCCCATTGCTCCGATTGGATTTGAATGTGTAAGTCTAGTTCCCATCGCTTCATATAGTTACTCTTTGAAAAGGAGGTATCATTATAAAAATGTGAATATATTGTCATGGTGTGTTGTGAGTTCAGGGCAGGTGGTGTAGGAGTTAATATGGAGAGCCTCTCTGTGGATCTGGGGAGGGTTCTTATAGCATCAGGGGAGAGCCGTCCCCTGTCGCTTATACTCCTATCTGAGTGTGCCTGACCTTGTTCCGTCCGTGCTACATGCAAATCAATGTCTATCTGCCTGGTATTTGATCCTGTTCTGTTACGGTTTACGTCTCTGGTTTGCTGATTCTGTACTTTCACTGCCCGTGCTGTGTATGATCCTTGGCTACGTCTGACCTCCCTCCTGTATACCCCTCCCGTACCGTGCTGCCCATTCTGTGTATGACCCCTGGCTTTGTCTGACCCCTCTTCTGAGCACCCCTCTTGTACGTCGCCGCCCACCCCGTGTATGACACTATTGTTTGCCTGACTTCTCTGTGACGCTCATGTGTTACTGTTTTCAGCAGCGCTGTTAGAGCCTAGAGGTAGCTCCGCCCCTCCCTCTGACGTGCGGTCACGTGACCGCAGGTCCTGCGGGCACTGAGCGCATCTCTACCCCTCTGCCCACCCCGCAGGTCCTGGACCCAGCTTTCCTGCATCCACGTGGTGCCGCAGCTCCTCCCTGCTAGGTAAGAAGCTGCATATTATTCCACCACCCTGTGTGCTTGTCCCCTGAGCTGTCGAGCAGTTACCCGGTCCCTGACTATAAGCCTGACATTATAAATGACCGTTAGTTCTACTCCCCTGCCCCTGAAGGAAAGGTGTGTGAGTGTGAAAAGTACAGCTTGCGTCATGAACCCTATTCAAGCACTGTCAGACCAGGTGAAACAGTTATCACAGATGTTCCAGAAACTAAATGTGGAGCAGCACTACATGGCCCATACCCAGCAGCAGCTGGTAAATACTATACAGTGGGCCCTCGGTCCCGAGAACAGGGACGTGTTACTTACTTCCCCGGAGTCTCCGGTTAAACTGCCAGACTCTTTCTCTGGGGACAAAAGGGAGTACAGGGCATTCAGGGAAGGATGCAAACTGTTCTTTTCCCTGAGACCCCGTACATCTGGGGGAGAATTTCAGAGGGTGGGGGTGATTATTTCCCTACTTCGGGGTGCCCCACAAGCTTGGGCGTTCTCCCTAGCCCCCACAGCCCCTGAACGTATGACTGTAGATGCGTTTTTTGAGGCCTTGGGCCGCATTTATGATGAACCAGACCGGGTTCGCTTGGCTGAGGACATGGTGATGAGCGCACGTCAGGGTCGGCACTCAGCGGAGTGGTTCCGCTCCGAGTTCCGCCGGTGGTCAGCAGAAGTCTCCTGGGATGATGCCGCTCTCCGGGGACTATTCCGTAGAGGCCTGTCAGAAAGCCTTCAGGATGCGTTGGCTATGCATCCACCTCCTGACACTCTGGAGGATGCCATGACCCAAGCCGTGTGGATGGATCGCCGGCTGAGAGCCAGAGGGGTTATACATTCCGAAACATCCTTGTTTTCTGGCAGCAAAGAGGTGGATGCTAGTCCAGTGCCCATGGAAATTGGCGCCACCTCGGTCAGTGAGAAAGAGAGGAAGCGCCGCCGAGAGAAGCAACTTTGCTTCTACTGTGGGGAACCAGGACATTGGAGGAGAGATTGTCCATTGTGCCCAGCATCTTCCAAGCTGACGGGAAACTACTAGGTCTGAGTAGTGATCGAGGAGGCTGCTCAGACCCTCAGGTACTTTTTTCCTCATGCCCTAAGATTCTGCTTAAAGTCGAACTGGTAGTAGACAGTTTTGTTTCTACAGCTTTGGTGGACTGCGGTTCATCACTTAATCTGGTCAGCTCCAGTATCGTCTCCCGGGTCAAGATAGGGAAAGTCAGGTTGGAGACGCCTCTGAAAATCATGGCCATTGACTCTTCCCCCCTCACCCGTTCGGGGATTTGTTATGTTTCTAATAGTTTTTTATTGTGTGTTGGTTCCTCCCATGTTGAGGAGATGAAATGTTTTGTCATGGACAACCTGCCCGCATGGCTGGTATTGGGCATGCCGCGGCTTCAACGGCACAACCCAGTTATTGATTGGGAAAAAAGGGAGATTGTCAAGTGGGGGCCTAAATGTATTGACTGTTCCTATAAACCTGTTTTCTGTGTTACACCCGGAAAACCTGTCTATGAGTCTTCTGTTAGTCTGGAGGGTATTCCGGAGTACCTTAAGGACTTTGAGGACGTGTTTTCTGAAAGCGAGGCAGAAGCATTACCCCCACAAAGGCCATTTGACTGCACCATTGACTTAATCCCTGGGGCCAAATTGCCCAAAGCTCATTTAGTTAATTTGTCAGGGCCTGAGCACCAGGTGATGAAGGAATACATAACTGAAAGTCTTTGTAAAGGACAAATAAGACCTTCAGTTTCTCCAGTAGCTGCAGGGTTTTTCTTTGTTAAAAAGAAAGATGGTGGCCTGCGCCCCTGCCTCGACTTCCGAGAACTCAACAAAATTACTGTCAGGAATACGTATCCCTTACCCCTGATACCAGATTTGTGTAGCCAACTCTCGGGGGCAAAATGGTTCTCCAAATTGGATCTTAGAGGGGCTTATAATTTGATAAGAATTAAAGAAGGGGACGAATGGAAGACTGCTTTTCTCATGTCAGAGGGGTTGTTTGAAACCTAGTGATGCCGTTTGGCCTCACTAATGCACCAGCGGTCTTTCAAAATTTCATCAATGTGGTGTTTGCGGACCTCATCGGCCGCTTTGTTGTCATTTACTTGGATGATATTCTGATTTGCTCAACTGACAAAGAGTCTCATTTGCTGCATGTCAAAACCATACTTCAAAGACTCAGGGAAAATCAATTATTTGTCAAACCTGAAAAATGTACATTTTTTGTCCTGGAGCTAACATTTTTGGGGCTCATAATCTCGCCACAGGGGTTTCGGATGGATCCCAAGAAGGTGCAAGCCATTATGGAGTGGGTCCAACCTCAGGACCTGAAAGGACTCCAGCGCTTCTTGGGATTCGCAAACTATTATCGTAGATTCATCAAGGGCTTCTCACAGATTGTGAAGCCTCTCACCGATCTCACATGCAAAGGGGCTGATATCAAAAATTGGTCTCCCTCGGAGAAACAATCCTTTTTGGTTTTAAAAAATTGTTTTATGTCTGCTCCAGTACTAGTGCAACCAGGCCCATCCTTGCCATTCGTTGTGGAGGTTGATGCATCTGAGGTGGGGGTGGGGGCTGTATTGTCTCAGGGGCCAGCTACTCTGACTAACCTTAGACCTTGTGCTTATTTTTCCAAAAAGTTTTCTCCGGCAGAGAGAAACTACGATGTTAGGAATAGAGAGCTTCTGGCAATCAAGCTGGCGTTTGAAGAATGGAGACATTTTTTGGAGGGGGCAGAACATCCGATTACGGTCATCACTGATCACAAAGATCTGGAATATATAAAAACTGCTAAAAGGGTGACTCCGAGACAGGCCCGATGGTCACTTTTTTTTCCAGATTTCAATTCTCGATTACGTTCCATCCAGGGTCTAAAAATGTGAAAGCAGATGCATTATCACGCAGTTTTGAACCGTTGTCTGCCCCGATCCGCCGTCATCCATTCTTCAACCAGGGGTGGTTATAGCGGAGCTGTCATCGGAACTGGAGCGGGAGATTATGGGGGCTCAATCTTTAGCTCCAAGGTCCAAACCCGCTGATAAATTGTTTGTCCCACAACACTTGCGTTCTGATCTCCTGAGAGAATTCCATGACTCTAAATTGGGCGCTCATGCAGGTATTACAGCCACAGGTGAGGCAATAAAAAGAGTGTTTTGGTGGCCATTAATGTCTGCAGAGATTAAGAAACATGTCACTGCTTGTGGGGTCTGCGCACGTTCGAAGAGCTCTCATTGCCGGCCGGGGAATTGGTGCCTTTACCAATGCCGAGAAGACCTTGGACTCATTTGTCCATGGACTTCATTACTAACCTCCCTCCATCCTGGGGTAATACCGTAGTTTGGATAATTGTGGATAGATTCTCCAAGTTGGCACATTTTGCACCCATGACTAAGTTACCGTCAGCAGAGGTTCTTTCACGACACTTCCTTTCTCAAAATGTTCGCCTCCATTGTGTACCTACTAACATTGTTTCCGACAGGGGGACACAATTTGTGGCTAAGTTTTGGCAAGCTTTTTGCAGAAAGTTGGGGATATCTCTATCTTTCTCTTCAGCTTATCACCCGGAGAGCAATGGACAAACAGAATGCACCAATCGTCGCTGGAACAGATCCTCCGGTGTTTGACTTCCACGTTACAGGATGACTGGTGCGATGCCTTACCGTAGGTAGAATTCACCTTCAACAATCGAATAAATCAATCCACTGGTAGGTCACCGTTTTTTATCAATTATGGATTGAACCCTCACTTTGGTGAGTTCTCACGTCTGGATTCAAACTGTCCAGGGGCTGAGCACTCTGTCAGCAGGATAAGTGATCTTTGGGCTAAGGTTCGTGTGAACATTTCCAGAGCACAAGGGAAGTATAAACATTTTGCAGACAATAAGAGGCATCCGGGTCAGACACTACAGTGTGGGGATAAGGTATGGCTTTGTACGCGAAACATAAGCTTAAAATTACCTTCCGCCAAGTTGGGGACTAAGTTCATTGGCCCTTATGTGATAACCGAGGTGATCAACCCAGTGGCATATTGTTTACTCCTCCCTTCATCATTGAAACTTCACAATGTGTTCCATAGGTCCCTACTCAAACCAATAGGCTCGGTGGTAGAGGAACCTGGTTCTCTAACAACTCCGGTGTTGGTGGACAGTCATATGGAGTTCGAAGTGCAAAACATTGTACAGTCCCGATGGGTTCGCGGCTCCTTGCAATATCTTGTTCATTGGAAGGGGTACGGTCCGGATGATCGGTCGTGGGTACCAGCCAGGTTGGTGCACGCGGATCGCCTGGTTAGGGCGTACCATGCTCAGTATCCAGAGAGACCTGGGGGTCCAGAGGCCCCCCGTTGAAGGGGGGTACTATCATGGTGTGTTGTGAGTTCAGGGCAGGTGGTGTAGGAGTTAATATGGAGAGCCTCTCTGTGGATCTGGGGAGGGTTCTTATAGCATCAGGGGAGAGCCGTCCCCTGTCATTTATACTCCTATCTGAGTGTGCCCGACCCTGTTCCGTCCGTGCTGCACGCCAATCATTGTATATCTGCCTGGTATTTGATCCTGTTCTGTTACGGTTTACGTCTCTGGTTTGCTGATTCTGTACTTTCTCTGCCCGTGCTGTGTATGATCCTTGGCTACGTCTGACCTCCCTCCCGTATACCCCTCCTGTACCGCGCTGACCGTTCTGTGTATGACCCCTGGCTTTGTCTGACCCCTCTACTGAGCACCCCTCTTGTACCTCACTGCCCACCCCGTGTATGACACTATTGTTTGCCTGACTTCTCTGTGACGCTCATGTGTTACTGTTTTCTGCAGCGCTGTTAGAGCCCAGTGGTAGCTCCGCCCCTCCCTCTGATGCGCGGTCACGTGACCGTGGGTCCTGCGGGCACTGAGCGCATCTCTACCGCTCTGCCCTCCCCGCAGGTCCTGAACCCGGCTTTCCTGCATCCACGTGGTGCCGCACCTTCTCCCTGCTAGGTAAGAAGCTGCATATTATTCCACCACCCTGTGTGTTTGTCCCCTGAGCTGTTGGGCAGTTACCCGGTCCCTGAATATAAGCCTGACATATATACTTTTGATACTCCATTTAGTCTTATGACTGTGGTTGGATAGTAATGAAGAGATCATTTCCAAATTTAGAGCTGTTTTGTAAAAGCCTCTGGATATTTTCCTTACCCATAAAGAATGTAAAAATCTCAGATAAGGGCAATTGATATTTATTTCTAACCTCCTTAAAGGGCATAATCGACTGACCATCACATAGGTCTCCCACTTTCTTTGTTTGCCTTGGACCAGGAGCTTGTAATTGAAAATGTATACATTTCAGCTAGTAAGATTAGGGGAAAGGCTCTAATCATGTCTCTCCTGTGAAGTCCTTTTTTTATCTTTGTCAAATTTTTCCAGGCTGTCAGAACAGCCTGAAATATTCGGTTAGGATGTTCCCTCTGCTGAGTCCCCAGTAAGTAATTAAAAAAAACTGACTGCATGGAGTCATATCTCATTTGTGCCTTTTCTAGGTCTACGCATGCTGGAGGAGATCTCTCTTTAAACCAAGTTTGGCTAAGTTTAATTAGTGTCGCTTGATAACATGCCCAAACATTAGGTAAAGCCAGTCCTCCATTGTTTTTTGACTTGTACATATCTTCTGCAATCCTTGCTTTTTTGTTTTTCCACACAAACAATTTAATCAGATTCTGGATTTTTGTTATGAAAGAAATATGTATATCAAGGAAGGGGTATTGTTCTGCATATATAGAGTATTTTGGGTAGAATAAAAACTTTTACCACTAAAATTTTTCCCATTAATGTCAAGTCTAATGTTTTGAATCTAAGGAAATCTTTGGTAATATCTCCAATAAATTTATCCATATTGACAGGGATAATTGATTGCAACTTACTAGTTAACATAATACCCAGATAAGTAATCTCTTTTTGTTCCCATACGAAGTTTGTTTGTTTGTTTTTTGTTTCTGTTATCATTGCATTGCTTAGATTAAACTGCATTATTTTGGATTTATTGGCATTAATTTTGAAGTAAGGAACTGTTAAGAATTGGTCTAGTGTCAAGGATTTAAGTGATACTACTGGATCAGATATTGTCACAAGATCGTCAGTGAACAAATTTATCTTGTGTCTGCGTTGTTGCGTTTTAATCCCAGATATAGAAACATTTGCTCTAATTTTTTCAGCTAGTGGTTCGACTGCAAGAGCAAATAGTAAGGATGACAAGGGGCAGCCTTGTCTAGTGCCGTTTATTTGCAGAATTGTTTAGAGAGATGATTATTCAGGTAAATTTTTGCGTTGGGTTCCGAATATAGGGAGAAAATGGAGGAAATAGATTTATTGTCAAAGCCAAATTTTGATAGGACGGTTTTGAGATACTGCCAATTTAGCCTGTCAAAGGCTTTCTCTGCAGCTAAACTCATGAGTAGGGAGGGAATATTTGATGATTTGATTCGATTAATGATATTTATAACCCGCCTAGTCCAATCTGAAGCCTGTCTTCCTGATATAAATCCATTCTGGTCATCCTTACTTAAATAGGGCATGATATTCTTTAGTCGTTCTGCGAGTATTTTTGAGTATATTTTGATGTCACGGTTTGAGTGAAATGGGCCTGTAGTCTTGAACTTTTTCCATGTTTCCCTTTTCTTTTGGTATCATTATAATGGACGCTTCCAGCAATTCCTTGGGAAATGTGCCTATAGACGAGGCATGATCAAAAAGGTTCTTTAAATGTGGAGAAATGGAATCTGAAAAAATCTTAAAATATTCATTAATAAACCCATCTGGACCTGGGGATTTCAGTGGTTTGAGCTTATTTATTGTATCTGAAATTTCCTTGGTAGTGAAAGGTGAGTTTAATATCTCGAGATCCCTTTGGATCTGGCGATATTAAACTCACCTTTCACTACCAAGGAAATTTCAGATACAATAAATAAGCTCAAACCACTGAAATCCCCAGGCCCAGAGTCTATACGCGGAAGGTCCAGATCAAAAAGAAAAGAGTTTATGTCTGATTGATTCGGAGTTAAAGTGTCAGGGTCTTGTTTTAAATTATATAGTTTGCTGAAGAAATCTGCAAAAACCTCCGCGATATCAGATGGATGAAATTTAGGATCACCCAAGGCATTTCTAATTTTAATTATCCTTCTATGTACCCGTTACTGTTTTAGTTTAGATAACATATATTTAGTCGGTTTGTTTGTTGACGAATGCGCATTAGATTTTAAGGCTCGAATAATTGAGTCGTATTCAGTAATGATTTTGTCTTTAAGTGCCTGTCCTAATTTTAGTAATTCATGGTGGATCTCATGTGATGGGTGGTCTAGCTTATGATTCTTTATATTCCTAAACCAGTTAGTCATGCTGTACAAAATAATGAATAAATAACATTTCTCATATGCCTACTTTACATGTGCATCATTTTTCAAATGTCTTTTTATTTTGTTAGGATGTTAGAAGGGTTAAAAGTTTAGCAGCAATTTCTAATTTTTTCAACAAATTTTCAAAATCGGTTTCTTAAGGGACCAATTCAGATTTAAATGGACTTTGAGTGGCCTATATGTTGGAAACTCATCAAAAGTGATACCATTTTAAAAACCGCATCTCTCAAATACTCCAAAACTGCAGGAAGTTTTTCAACCCTTCAGGTACTTCACAGAAATTAATGCAAATTGGAATGAAGAAAAAATAAATTTAAATTTTACCTCTAAAATTTTGCTTAAGCCCCAATTTTTTCACTTTTGTAAGAGTTAACACCAAAAAGTGAACCTCACAGTTTGTTACCCACTTTCTTACGAACACAGTGATACTGCACATGTAGTCAAGAAGTTCTGTTTAGAGAAATGGCAGGGCTTGGAACGTAAAGGAGCAATACTTGAATTTTTGAACATAAATTTAGCTGAAAGGTATGGTGGGCGCCATGTTGCATTTGCAGAGTCCCTAAGGTGCCTAAACACCAGAAACACCCCCAAGTGACCCTATTTTGGAAACAAGGACCCTCAAGGATTTTATCCAGATTTTTAGCATTTTGAACCCACAGATACTGCACAGAATTTGATAACATTAGGTCATCATATTGAATGTATCATTATATCGTCATAATTTTTTTTGCAACTTTTGAAAAAACCCTTACCCTAATCCTAAGCCTAACCCTATCCTTAACTCTAACCCTAAGATCTTGGTGGGTGTTTGGGGGGGTGACTGAAAATGTCATGGAAACAAGAAAGTTAATGTGAAGTGTGATATGCTATGTTATATATTTGATAAAGGAATGTTGCATTTTATCCTTATAGCCAGCTTGTGTCTCGGGTCTGCCTCAAGGCCACGCCTGGGAATGGAGGGAGGTCTGTCAACAAGGGCAACCATTACAAGCATAGGGATATAGTTGCATCATACAGCGCAGTATAGAGTTAACACAAGGGATTAGCTCATTAGTTAGAAGGGATTAGATTAGTCATTAGGGAAGTACCGCCTTTTTTAGTCACTGGTGTAGAGAGGTTTTTTTATATTTATTTATAGTGCAGGTGGCGACTGATGTATACTCCTATCAGCCGTCGTCTGCTATAGCTGTTAACAGTTGAATACAAAAACACTGAAGTGGTGCTTTAATCCCTTCATGACTGGAAGTATTTTCGTTTTTGTGCTTTCGTGTTTTGCTCCCCTTCATCCCAGAGCCGTAACTTTTGTATTTTTTGGTCAAAATGGCCATGTGAGGGCTTGTTTTTTGCGGGACAAGTTTTACTTTTGAAAGACACCATTTCTTTTAACATATCATGTACTGGAAAATGGGAAAAAAATTCCAAGTGTGGTGAAATTGCAAAAAAAAGTGCAGTTCCACAATTGTTTTTTGTTTTGTCTTTTTACTATGTTAACTAAATGTTAAAACTGACCTTATATTATGATCATCCATGTCATTATGAGTTCAAAGATACCAAACATGTCTAGGTTCTTTTTTATCTAAGTGGTGAAAAAAAATTCCAAAGTTTGTTAAAAAAAAATTGTGCTGTTTTCCGATACCCATAGCGTCTCCATTTTTCATATTCTTGTGTTGGCTGAGGGCTTACTTTTTATGTGCCGAGCTGACGTTTTTAATGTTACCATTTTGGTGCAGATACGATCTTTTGATCACCCGTTATTACACTTTAATGCAATGTTGCAGCAACCAGAACAACGTAATTCTGGTGTTTTCACTTTTTGTCTCTTTATGCCGTTTAGCGATCGGGTTAATTCTTTTTTTATATTGATAGATTGGGTAATTCTGAATGCGGCGATGCCAAATATGTGTATGTTTGATTTTTTTAATTGTTTTATTTTGAATGGGGTGAAAGGGAGTTGATTTCAATCTTTATTTTTTTTCAATACTTTTAAAAACATTTTTTTTTACTTTTGGCATGCTTCAATAGTCTCCATAGGAGACAAGAAGCTGCCATACACTGATCGCTTCTGCTACATACAGGCAATGATCAGACCACCTGTGTGTAGCAGAATTGCTGACTTGCTATGAGCACCGACCACTGGGCGGCGCTCATAGCAATCCGGTAGTGACAACCATAGAGGTCTGCTGGAGACCTCTGTTTGTCATGCCAACCCATCGGTGACCCGTGATCACATGCCGGGGGTCACAGATGGGCGGATTTCTGGTGCACTTGCCGGAAGCATGTGTTAAATGCCGCTCAGAGTTTGACAGCGGCATTTAACTTGTTAACAGTCATGGGTGGATCTCGATTCCACCCGCAGCTGTTGGAGGCATATGTCAGCTGTTCAAAACAGCTGACATGTGCCGGAAAAGATGTGAGTTCAGCATTGGAGCCCATATCAAAGGGAGGGTGTCCGATATTGGCGTACTATTATGCCTGATGTCGGAAAGGGGTTAAATAACTGTTTAAAGTATAATAATGCTACTGCTTGGGTCTAATCAGTACCGTATTTCCTGTATGGTCTGCAGTCTGATGATTGCTTCTAATAACATCTCTCATTATCTCTTACAATTGTTAAGGACTGTTTGTGAGTTGCATGTTCTTACAATGCAAATGTATATGGTGGGGACTGACTTGACATTGTAATTTATCCATGTACTACACTTGGTGCTCTATTTATGTACTGATGATAGTTCTGGTAATGTATTTCTGTACTGATGGTGGTTCTGGTGCTGGATTCATGCACTAATGTTGGTATAGATCATGTATTCCTCTACTGATGGTAGTTCTTGTGACAAATTCATATACTGATCCTGACTTTGGTAATGTATATATGTAATAATGGTGGTTCTGGAGATTTATTCATATACTGATAATGGTTCAGAGGATGTTTTCTTGTACTGATAGTGGTTCTGGTGATGTATTCATGTGCTCATGATGGTTCTGTGTTATGAATGGGAAACCGAGGAGGAAAAAAAGACAACAAGCTAAGTCTCAGAAAACCAGAGAAGTTGGTAACTATGCAGATTGCAGATCTCTGATCTTAACCGCACAACTAGCAGCAGTCGTGGAGCGTTCCTACGTTGGTCCAAGACGCCACGTCACAACCGGAGAACTACATAAATCTAAAGCAGGAAAAGAGGAAAACTAACTGCCCCAGAGCAGACCCCAAAGGAAAGACAGCCCCCCACATGTATTGACGGTGAAACAAGATGAAAATACAAACAAAGGCAGGAAAAAAGGCTGAGCAACCGATGGGGCCCGGCTAACTAAAAAGGACAGAAAAGGAAAGACACTGTCTGCAATCTGCCTAAAAAAGCCTACAAAAAATTGTCCAACACTTCTGATAGCAAAATTAACCCTGAAGTCACTAGACTTCTAAACCTATATCAGCACTCTGAAATATTCTGAGACAGAGCAAAAAAGAGGCCAATCTAATAAGGGACAAAAAGCAGATTGGCAAATAATGATCAATAGGAGTGGAATTTCAGCATAGCCCCAGCAGGGGCAGGCTGATTACACAAAAAACTGAATTGACCAACAAGCGCAAGTGTGAACAATAGCAAAAAACAAACTTAACTTGAGAA
Source organism: Dendrobates tinctorius (assembly GCF_039654945.1). Classification (NCBI taxonomy): domain Eukaryota; kingdom Metazoa; phylum Chordata; class Amphibia; order Anura; family Dendrobatidae; genus Dendrobates; species Dendrobates tinctorius. The sequence continues at coordinate 596,550 of NW_027361848.1, forward strand.
GACTGGAAGAGAGCTGAAGTCCAGGACCTGAGAAGCAGACTGAATCACCAGCACCCGGATAGGGCGTCGGCTGTCTTATATCCAGTCTGATACTCCAGAGATCCAATCCACACACGTACGTACACACACACACGTACGTACACACACATGTACGTACGTACACACACGTACGTACACACACATGTACACACACGTACGTACACACACATGTACTCACATACACACACACACGTATTCACATACACACACGCACTCACACACATACACACACGTACTCACATACACACACACGTACTCATGTACACATACAAGTATTCACATATACACACACATGTACTCACATACACACACTTACTTACTCACACACACATACTCACACATACGTACTTACATACACACACACACTCACATATACACACACATGTACACACACACGTACTCACATACACACACACATATTCACATATACACATACATATGTACACACACACGTACACACACACTCACATACTCACATGCACACACACACGTACTCACACACACACACATACTCACATATACACACAAATGTACTCACATCTTCAGCACAGGCCGCAAACCACCCTCTTTCCTGACGACTGTGACTGCACGGAGGTGGGACACACACACACACACATGTACTCACACACACATACACACACACACACACATGTACTCACACACACATGTACTCACACATATGTACACACACACACGTACACACACACGTACACACACACATGTACTCACACACACACACACTTCCCTCCCGATGCGATAGCATCGGGCACACCTCTAGTGTAATATAAATACATATATATATATATATATATATATGTGTGTGTGTCACTGACATCTATATATCTATGTATTCTATGTGTACAGTATATATCTATTCTATTGTAACCTGTCAGTGTGATTTTACAGTACACAGCACATGAATTGCCCTCTTTTCTTCTATCTATCTAATATATATATATATATTGCGGTGTAGTTACCACTATGTCAGCTAGGGGGCGCTGTGTGGGTGTCCCAGGACGGGTGTACAGGCACATTCAGTGTAGTAACAGGAGCAGGGTCCTAAATGACCATTATGGGTCTCAAGGTGGGTGGCCTTGGGATGCAGGCTCCAGGGTGTATTGATCAGCAGAGGTACTGCTGATCTTTCTGTTACACTCTGTCAGGGAAGCCTGTGTGTGTCTATACAACCTTTAGTGATGTCATAGCCATGTGATCACCTGTGGGTGTGGTTACAGGGCTATGTAATTGAGGTGTTTGGCACATGTGAGAGAGTGTGAGAGTGAGTCTGTCTGAGTGTGGACAGACTTCCATGTGTCCAGGCGGGACACTACAGAGGTTGTATATGGGGAGGACTACAGCTCCCAGCATGTGCTGAGACTCTCGGTCCGAGTCTGAAGCCACGGACATTTGTGTTCTTTTGCCTAATCTAGAGGCTATTTTGGTAATGTGCTCCCTTGTGGGTTTATGATGCAAATAAACACCATGAACTTTGGGAAGAACCTGCCTCATGATTGTCTCCCGCTGCACCTAAGCGAGTCGAATCCCTACAATATATATATGTGTGCCACTGACATCTACAAATCTATGTATTCTATGTGTATATATCTATTCTATTCTAACCTGTCACGCTGTGATTTTACTGTACTTAGCACATGAATTGCTGGCTTTTCAACGGACACCGGTGCGCAAAAATAGGACAGCACTCGCATGGCCCGAGTGCTGTGCTATTTTTTTCCTATACCCATAGGCTTGCATTAGCGAGTCTCGGCCGACTCTCTGTGACAAATGCAGGATGCTATGATTTTACACACACGCTGAATACGCCCAAGAAACTAAACGGTGATTTGAGCTGCTCCATAGATTAACACTGGGCCAAGTGCTGTGCAATGTTTTCTCGCATAGCACCTGCCTGTATTCTACGGTAGTGTGACACCGGCCTAAGAAAAGCTTATGTTGTGGTGGATTCAGTGGATCCATTTCTTACATGAACAGCCCACCGCTGGGGAAATGTGTACAGGGTGGGTCATTTATATGGATACACCTAAATAAAATGGGAATGGTTGGTGATATCAACTTCCTGTTTGTGGCACATTAGTATATGGGAGGAGGGAAACTTTTCAAGATGGGTGGTTACCATAACGGCCATTTTGAAGTTGGCCATTTTGGATCCAACTTTATTTTTTCCAATGGGAAGAGGGTCCTGTGACACATCAAACTTATTGAGAATTTCACAAGAAAAACAATGGTGTGCCTGGTTTTAACGTAACTTTATTCTTTCATGAGTTATTTTCAAGTTTATGACCACTTATAAAATGTGTTCAAAGTGTTGCCCATTGTGTTAGATTGTCAGTGCAACACTCTTCTCTCAAATGCTAGTTTAAGGGGGTCAGATTCCTTGTAGGAATACCCGGACCTGACACCCATAATGTGGTGGTGCACCATCTTGCTGGAAAAACTCAGGGAACGTGCCATCTTCAGTGCATAATGAGGGCAACACATCATCCTGTAGCAATTTCAGATATCCAGTGGCATTGAGGTTTCCATTGATGAAGAATAGCCCCACTATCTTTGTACCCCATATACCACACCATACCATCAATTATGGGTGTCAGGTCTGAGCATTCCTACATGAACAGTTTCCTAGTAAGTGGATTGGTCATCGTGGGCCAGTTGAATGGCCACCAAGGTCTCCCGATCTGACCCCCTTAGACATTTATCTTTGGGGTCTATTATCTATGCTGTGAAGATACGAGATGTGCAGCATCCGAAACAACAGATACTGGAAGCCTGTGCTAGCATTTATCTGAGGTGTTGCTATCAGTGTGTCAAGAGTGGGAGAAGAGGGTTACATTGACAATCCAACACAATGGGCAGCACTTTGAACACATTTTATAAGTGGTCATAAACTTGTAAATAACTCATGAAAGAATAAAGTTACATTAATACCAAGTACACCATTGCTTTTCTTGTGAAATTCTCAATAAGTTTGATGTGTCACATGACCTTCTTCCCATTGAAAAAAATAAAGTTGGATCCAAAATGGCCGACTTCAAAATGGCCGCCATAGTCACCACCCATCTTGAAAAGTTTCCCCCCTCCATATACTAATGTGCCACAAACAGGAAGTTGATATCAAAAACCGTTCCCCTTTTTATTTAGGTGTATCCATATAAAGGGCCCACCCTGTATATGTGTACCTAGCCACAGCACCTACTCGTGATAACAGATGATAGCAAAGGGTGAGAGAAGCTGGCATAGCAATCAGCAGGTTTATGTTTTATTAGCAGGACTTGATTCATCAGAATCCTTGAGTAAAAATTTTTTGTCTGGAGTAACATTTCAGGCACTGACACATCTCTTAATTAGTTAGGCTCATCTTTCTGCAGGGCACAGTTCACAAGACTGACATACATAACAGTAGTCTTGATGAATTAGACCTGTAGTTGTGAGATAACATCTCCATATCAATATGGAAAATATTGAATTTGTCTAAAATATGTATTTTCTTTGTACCTTGATAACTTTGAAATTGAGGTAGCTTTTGTGAAGCATGATGACACTGTATTCATCATTTCCATCTTCAACAACATGTCTCAAAGTCAGCAATTCTTTCTTGTTAGACAGAATAGCAGATCTCCATGCAGGATCTTCTTCATCACAAATTACAATCTTTTCTCCAAATGTCTTGATTGCTTCATAAAGTGCCACTGGGTCCTCAAATTCTTCTGGACAAGCAAACTGACTCTGTTAAGCAGAAGCAAAAATATAAGTTTTCTAAATATTTTACGTTAACATAAATAAGCAAATACTTAATTGTATTGTGTCCTATGACAACTTGTTTGTAATAATTTGGGAGGTACAATCTCAAAAGTTTTCGCTACAAATGTTTTATAGTTCATTCACTGTGCATTGTTTTACTGTGGTCTGTGTCATGATTCCTCCTATCAGTGTGTCAGGTCGCAGTGAATGACATTTCTGCCATCTAATCTAGGACAGAGGCATGCTGAGCTGTCAGTTTGATGATGGACAGCTCAGCTATCCAAACGGACACTTGGGCGTGCTGAACTGTCAGTGTCTGGAGTGACATCCAATCAGAGTCAGGGCGTGAAGGGCTAGTCTCTACTGTTTAGAATACTTACCTGGCTATTTAGCCTGGTCTCTACCTTAGATTGCTGCCAGTTGTAGCTTTGCTCAAGAGTTGTGTGTATGTGTGCTCTCTAATCCTAGTATTGTATTCTGATCTTTGTTGTTTGACCTTGGATTTGCCTTTCCTTGCATTTGCCTGTAGCGATAAAGAGACCACCATTTCTGTTATTTCCATAATGTTGTTGAAAACCTCCTCCTTAACAGACTTAATTAAAGGGAAGTCCCAAAATATATGTGAAGTTCCTCTTCTCACTACAACCGCTCCAGCATAAGTTGGATTCATTTGTTTTTTTTTAAGTTTTGCTGGTGTTACGTATTACCTTGATAGGAGTTTACAATAAGGTTCATGAAGGATTGCACATGTGGTGGAGTAACTCCTGTTAATAGCATTTTGCCATTTGCCAAAATAATTCACTTAGTCAATACTTTACAAGATGGTAGCTATGGAACAAACAATATGCTTCTAACTCAGATAGGCAGGCATGGAGATGTTTGGCAATGTATGGCCAGCAATGGCAACTCCAAAGCTGCAATACTACAGTATAGTTGACATAGTAGACAAAGAGTATATGCCCAGGTGAGTGTGAATGGTCCATTGGCACTGTTGGTAGCTGAATGTTAAAGAAAGACAATGAACAGTCAGGAAGGCAGCTGTTCTAATCATCTAGTCATTGGCATGAGCAATAGGTGAATGAAACTTGGAACTGATCCATGCCTGATTCATTTTAACAAATGTAAGGTTTTACACACTTGTAATGGATAACCTGGCCTGCTTCGGTGCTACAAACTAACTGGCTATGCTGAAAATCCTCTGTGACATTACAATTGAGACTAGACATGACATACATCTGTAGAATTCTGGGTCAGTTCTTGCTACTTGTCCAATCTTCTGACTTAGACGTTCATGGGATCAGGGATCAGAGTATTTGCTTGAGAAACAATTATGTCTAGGTACATTTTGTTTGCTAAATTGTGTCAATTGGTGCAATGGCAGACATCTGGTCCATCATGTCAACTAAACTGTACGTGGTGATAATTCTGACTTGGCTACTTGATGTAGTCCTAATACTGGCACAAGTTGAGAATGTTGGGTCTGTGGGGATCACAGATGGGTCTCCTGGACCCAAGTGTGGTTGTTAGGTGTCTGCCCTGTGAAATCTTCACAGAGCAGATAATACAACTTATATTGATAGTAAGCCAACTTGGACTCCCTATTGGAAACTGGAAAAAAATGTCCTCATTATAGCTTTTAAAACGAAGGTCTGAAAGAATGGCTATACAATAGTCATCTCATTGGTTGATAGTACCAATATGCTTGCCATGCCACCAACATTCCAGCATACAGCTGAAAAGGTTGGTTGTCATGGCCAGCATCATTATCCTCATTTTCACTCTGTCTGCCTTGCCCCTTACCTGTGCCATACCATTTTAGCACAATAGATTGAACAGTTCTCTGTGAGATAATGCAAGAGGTTGAAGATTTTACCCCTTTAAGCTTTCTATGCTGCTTATTACTGTAAGTATACATGTATATTTTGTTACTACGTAATTTCGTTATTATGCTGTGTCTGCATGTTTACCAACTCAAACCAAGCTCAATTTTTGTTTTTTTCTCTGTGTTTAGCATGTGTATACTAGGTTATTTAATGTAATATTGTTAATGGGCCACTAGTTGAGGGATCTGAGGTGTATATAGGACAATAGAGGGTATAGTGTGAATGTAGATAGTAATATAGGAGGGGTCACTTAGTTGAAGGGATGGGAGCTTCCTGGTAAGGGACAGTGGGGGCGATGACGCCTATAGAGCTCGGGTGGCCTCTGGACCGGGCAAGTTAGATACCTCGCAACAATAAACAGAAGTGAACGCTCAGTCATCCAGAACCTGGGGAGCAGCATCACCACAACTAGAGCAAGAAGCAGTAAAGTTACAGCTGAAGTGGCACAGCTATAACTACAGAAGTGTCTAGAGAATAAAACTACACGGCAGTACAGACGGGCGGTTTATTCATCATGTGGCAGTTCCTAGCATGGGCAGACACCCTCATGGCCGTGGTGAAAAGGCCGGGGGAACTCTCAAAGCAAGCCAGGCTGCACAGGGAGAATACCAAGGAAGCATACAGTGCGGTACATCCCGATCTCGAGCCGTGTGACAGAGCAAGTAAGGAAGGGAAGGAGGAAGTGATGTGTGATGTGAATACTCCTGTAAATGCTGTACTGGATCTGGATGTACTGTGAAGTTCCGAGAGTAAAATTTTGCATTTTGAATTATACAGTGCTGTGCAAATTAATTGGGACAAAGCATTTTTTTTAAGTAAAATCGTAAGTTGGTTACCAGTCAGTGATTCAAACCAGTTTTAACTGCTTTGAACAGGTGTGAGTGCCTGTTCAAAGCAGTTAAAACTGGTTTGAATCACTGACTGGTAACCAACTTACGATTTTACTTAAAAAAATGCTTTGTCCCAATTAATTTGCACAGCACTGTACATAGGCTGTGTCTCTGATCATTTTTCCAAGGCCAAAAGCGACCCCACAAAAAGGAGGGTGGGTCTCATCAGCGCCAGAAAAGCAGAGTCAAGTGAAGTACACAAGAAATGTAGTGTGTCTGTGAAGGGAGGCCAGGGCTCAGATGCCCCAGTGTCCTTGGCCATGACTACGGCCGATCTTTACAATATTAAGATCATGGGCTATTTTTTTTTAACGCATAACTCTTCTTTACACTTCTCCACAACTTTATCCCTGACCGTTTGATGTGTTCCTTAGTTTTCCTGATGCTGTTTGATCCATAATATTCTCAAACAAACCTCTTTGCCTTCACAGAACAGCTGTAGTTATGCTGAGAATAAATTACACACACTCAATTTAGTAATTATATGACTTCTGGAGGCAATTGGTCACTCAGGATTTTATTTAGGGATATTAGACTACATGTGGCCAAATGCAAAAGTAAGTCACAATTTTCAGATTAATATTTTTAAAATACGGTAACTAGAAAACCACGTATCATTTTCTTTTTTACACTTCACAAATACTTGCTAATTTGTGTTGATATCATGTAAAAATCCCAATAAAATATATTTAGGTTTGTGAGTGTAATATGAACAAAATATGGAAAAGTTAACAGGGTATGAATTCTTTTTGAAGGCACTGTACAACATTTTGATGCATTATATACCAATTTCTGCATGCAAGTACATCAGATTTTGACAGACATGTATACTCTACATCCATGTATCCAACTTTATTACAGGTCTTTTTTTGAAAATGACATCTATCTGTGTATAATATCAACCTACCACCTTACATGGCAAACATTTATTTAGGTTGGTAAATAAATATATATACTATACTATATACACATACTATATCTAATATATAAAGCTGAATGTGTGTATGTATGTCCGGGATTGGCATCTGCACCGTCGTAGCTACAGCCACAAAATTTTGCACAGTCACATGTCTGGACCCCGAGAGCGTCATAGGTTATGTTGTGAGGCGAAATTTTAACCCCGCGCGTTCCAATTCACCAAACAATTTGGCCTATTATTCTTATCATTTCTATGGTGTTATCGTCCTTCTATAAAGCTGGAAATAACACAATTTATTACAGTGCTAACACAGACCACCCTCTGACACAGACTGCAGGGGGAGCCCAGTATCACACATGATAGGATTAGATACACGGCTCAGCAGTCAGTAACACACAGGATAGGATTAGACACATGGCTCAGCAGACAGTATAGCACAGGATAGGAATAGATACACTGCTCAGCAGACAGTATCACACAGGATAGGATTAGATACACTGCTCAGCAGTCAGTATCACACAGGATAGGATGAGATACACAGCTCAGCAGACAGTATCACACAGAATAGTATTAGATACACGGCTCAGCAGTCGGTATCACACAGGACAGGATTAGATACACGGCTCAGCTGTCAGTATCACACAGGAGAGGATTAGATACACGGCTGAGCAGTCAGTAACACACATGATAGGATTAGGTACACGGCTCAGCAGTCAGTATCACACAGGATAGGGTTAGATACACGGCTCAGCAGACAGTATCACACAGGATAGGATTGGATACACGGCTCAGCAGTCGGTATCACACAGGATAGGATTAGATACACGGCTCAGCAGTCAGTATCACACAGGATAGGATTAGATACACAGCTCAGCAGTCAGTGTCACACAGGAGAGGATTAGACACATGGCTCAGCAGGCTGTATCACACAGGATAGGATTAGATACATGGCTCAGCAGTCAGTATCACACAGGATAGGAATAGATACACGGCTAAGCAGACAGTATCACACAGCTCAGCACACAGTATCACACAGAATAGTTTTAGATACATGGCTCAGCAGACAGTATCACACAGAATAGGATTAGATACTCGGCTCAGCAGTCAGTAACACACATGATAGGATTAGGTACACGGCTCAGCAGTCAGTATCACACAGGATAGGGTTAGATACACGGCTCAGCAGATGGTATCACACAGGAAAGGATTAGATACACTGCTCAGAAGTCAGTATCACACAGAATAGGATTAGATACATGTCTCAGCAGATAGTATCACACAGGAGAGGATTATATACACGACTCAGCAGACAGTATCACAAGATAGTATTATATACACAGCTCAGCACACAGTATCACACAGAATAGTATTAGATACACGGCTGAGCAGTCAGTATCACAGGATAGGATTAGCTACACTGCTCAGCCATCAGTATCACACAGGATAGGATTTCACTAATTGAGCGCCTTTGCCGGCTGCCGCAGTGTTTTCTTTGACTGGTCTCCCTGAGGTCAGTGATTGTTTCATGATGTTGGTCTACTAGGCATTGCTCCCACCTAGCCAGAATCCTACTCCACACACTGATGAGGGGCAACACCCCGAAACAGCTGTCTGTGGATGGATACCTGGCCTTAGTATTTCCCTTGTCATATCTGTAAACTCGTAAAGAGCTGGATATTGACTTAAAGGGCCACTTAATATGCTGGTAATGGTGGTTTCCGAAAGGAGCCACTCCTTGGCTGGGTCCTTCCCTGGAGAAAGATCTGGCTAGTCCCGTGTTTGAGACTCTTAAATGAGGCTCCATGGACTTTATTTGCATATTTGTATTTCCCAGGGAGCATTGCACCTAGGATTTCACTGATTGAGAGCCTTTGCCGGCTGCAGCAGTGTTTTCTTTGACTGGTCTCCCTGAGGTCAGTGATTGTTTCGTGATACAGGATAGGATTAGATACACGGCTGAGCAGTCAGTAACACTCGATAGGAATAGATACACAGCTCAGCAGAAAGTATCACACAGGAGAGGATTAGGTACACAGCTCAGCAGACATTATCACACAGGATAGGATTAGATATATGGCTAAGCAGTCAGTAACACACAATAGGATTAGATACACAGCTCAGCAGAAAGTATCACACAGGAGAGGATTAGGTACACAGCTCAGCAGACATTATCACACAGGATAGGGTTAGATACACAGATACCATGTTGTTTATCAAAAGGCTCTTGCATGAGTTGAAAATAAAATACTATCAATACTTGGGTAATCGTTTAGTTAATTTGTGTTGCAAATCTGTAGTGTTGAATATATGATGTGAAATGTTTTTATGTGCAATATAATCATTATAATATGTTATAACTAACCACAGTTGGTTACTATGCCCAGGCAACGCCGGGCTCTTCAGCTAGTATATATATATATATATATATATATATATATATGACTCAGACTCAGAGGTCTGTCATGACCTCGGTTTGTCATTACAAGGATGTCTTCAAACAGAGGCTGGACAGACATCTGACTGGGATGACTTAGCGAATCCTGCTTTGAGCAGGGGGTTGGACCAGATGGCCCAGGAGGTCCGTTCCAACTCTACAATTCAATGATTCTTCTAAGGATGATATCTGAAATAATGCCTGAAAAATAACTCCCTGCTACAGATGCTTCATTATTATTATTACTATGCTTCACTATTACTATCAATCTGACAATCGATCTGCTTCATCCTCAGGTTTGTGCCCTGGTTTCCATACCTTCATCACCCATCTCTCCTGAACCCCAATCAATCACCTCTGTATCTGTTTCCTATCAATGGTATGTGTCCTGGCTTCAATACCTTCATCACCCATCTCTCCTGAACCCCAATCCATCACCTATGTATCTGTTTCCTATCAATGGTATGTGTCCTGGTTTCCATACCTTCATCACCCATCTCTCCTGAACCCCAATCAATCACCCCTGTATCTGTTTCTTATCAATGGTATGTGTCCTGGCTTCAAAACCTTCATCACCCATCTCTCCTGAACTCCAATCAATCACCCCTGTATCTGTTTCCTATCAATGGTATGTGTCCTGGGTTCAATACCTTCATCACCCATCTCTCCCGAACTCCAATCAATCACCCCTGTATCTGTTTCCTATCAATGGTATGTGTCCTGGCTTCAATACCTTCATCACCCATCTCTTCTGAACCCCAATCAATCACCCCTGTATATGTTTTCTATCAATGGTATGTATCCTGGCTTCAATAACTTCATCAACCATCTCTCCTGAACCCCAATCAATCACCTCTGTATCTGTTTCCTATCAATGGTATGTGTCCTGGCTTCAATACCTTCATCACCCATCTCTCCTGAACCCCAATCCATCACCTATGTATCTGTTTCCTATCAATGGTATGTGTCCTGGTTTCCATACCTTCATCACCCATCTCTCCTGAACCCCAATCAATCACCCCTGTATCTGTTTCTTATCAATGGTATGTGTCCTGGCTTCAATACCTTCATCACCCATCTCTCCTGAACTCCAATCAATCACCCCTGTATCTGTTTCCTATCAATGGTATGTGTCCTGGGTTCAATACCTTCATCACCCATCTCTCCCGAACTCCAATCAATCACCCCTGTATCTGTTTCCTATGAATGGTATGTGTCCTGGATTCAATACCTTCATCACCCATCTCTCCCGAACTCCAATCAATCACCCCTGTATCTCTTTCCTATGAATGGTATGTGTCCTGGCTTCAATATCTTCATCATCCATCTCTCCTCAACTCCAATCAATCACCCCTGTATCTGTTTCCTATCTATGGTATGGGTCCTGGCTAGAATACCTTAATCACTCATCTCTCCTCAACCCCAATCAATCACCCCTGTATCTGTTTCCTATAAATGGTATGTGTCCTGGCTTCAATACCTTCATCACCCATCTGTCCTGAACCCCAATCAATCACCCCTGTGTTTGTCTCCTATCTTTGGTATGTGTCCTGGCTTCAACACCTTCATCACCCATCTCTCCTGAACCCCAATCAATCACACCTGTGTCTGTTTCCTATCAATGGTATGTGTCCTGGCTACAATACCTTCATCACCCATCTCTCCTCAACCCCAATCAATCACCCCTGTATCTGTTTCCTATAAATGGTATGTGTCCTGGCTTCAATACCTTCATCATCCATCTCTCCTGATCCCCAATCAATCACCTCTGTATCTGTTTCCTATCTATACTTTATCTGTCCTTTTAGATCTGACTATTTCCATTAGTCTGTTATTCCAAGGATGTCTTCTAAGGATAATATCTGAAATAATGCCTGAAAAATAACTTCCTGCTACAGATGCTTCATTCTTATTATTACTATGCTTCACTATTACTATCAATCTGACAATTGATCTGCTTCATCCTCAGGTATGTGTCCTGGCTTCAATACCTTCAACACCCATCTCTCCTGAACCCCAATCAATCACCCCTGTATCTGTTCCCTATCAATGCTTTATCTATCCTTTGACCATTTCTATTTGTCTTTTTGATTTCTAATTAATCATCTCCTGTGTCTGTCCAGTCTCCCTACTGCTCCTCCCTCCTTACGATCACACCTGGCTTGTTTGATGTGCAGTTGACTTCTTATAAATTCAGACTCAGAGGTCTGTGATGACCTCGGTCTGTCATTCCAAGGATGTCTTCCAAGTATAATATTTGAAATAATGCCAGAAAAATAACTCCCTGCTACAGATGGTTCATTCTTATTATTACTATGCTTCACTATTACTACCCATCTGACAATCGATCTGCTTCATACTCAGGTATGGGTCCTGGCTTCAATAACTGCATCACCCATCTCTCCTGAACCCCAATCAATCACCCCTGTATCTGCTTCCTATCAATGGTATGTTTCCTGGGTTCAATACCTTCATCACCCATCTCTCCCGAACTCCAATCAATCACCCCTGTATCTGTTTCCTATCAATGGTATGTGTCCTGGCTTCAATACCTTCATCACCCATCTCTTCTGAACCCCAATCAATCACCCCTGTATCTGTTTCCTATGAATGGTATGTGTCCTGGCTTCAATATCTTCATCATCCATCTCTCCTGAACCCCAATCAATCACCCCTGTATCTGTTTCCTATCAATGGTATGTTTCCTGGCTTCAATACCTTCATCACCCATCTCTCCTGAACCCCAATCAATCACCCCTGTATCTTTTTCCTATCAATGGTATGTGTCCTGGCTTCAATACCTTCAATACCTGTCATGACCTCGGTTTGTCATTACAAGGATGTCTTCAAACAGAGGCTGGACAGACATCTGACTGGGATGACTTAGCGAATCCTGCTTTGAGCAGGGGGTTGGACCAGATGGCCCAGGAGGTCCGTTCCAACTCTACAATTCAATGATTCTTCTAAGAATGATATCTGAAATAATGCCTGAAAAATAACTCCCTGCTACAGATGCTTAATTATTATTATTACTATGCTTCACTATTACAATCAATCTGACAACCGATCTGCTTCATCCTCAGGTTTGTGCCCTGGTTTCCATACCTTCATCACCCATCTCTCCTGAACCCCAATCAATCACCTCTGTATCTGTTTCCTATCTAGGGTATGTGTCCTGGCTTCAATACCTTCATCACCCATCTCTCCTGAATCCCAATCAATCACCCCTGTATCTGTTTCCTATCAATGCTTTTTCTGTCCTTTGAAATCTGACTATTTCCATTTGTCTTTTTTTTTCTGAGTTCTAATTAATCGTCTCCTGTGTCTGTCCAGTCCCGCTACTGCTCCTCCCTCCTTGCGATAACACCTGGCTTGTTTGATGTGCAGTTGACTTCTCATAAATTCAGACTCAGAGGTCTGTCATGACCTCGGTCTGTCATTCCAAGGATGTCTTCTAAGGATAACATCTGAAATAATGCAAGAAAAATACCTCCCTGCTACAGATGCTTCATTCTTATTATTACTATGCTTCACTATGACTATGCTTCACTTTGACTATCAATCTGACAATCGATCTGCTTCATCCTCAGGTATTTGTTTTCTATCAATGCTATGTGTCCTGGCTTCAATACCTTCATCACTCATCTCTCCTGAACCCCAATCATTCACCTGTATCTGTTTCCTATGAATGGTATGTGTCCTGGCTTCAATACCTTCATCACCCATCTCTCCTGAACCCCAATCAATCACCCCTGTATCTGTTTCCTATCAATGCTTTAGCTGTCCTTTTAGATCTGACCATTTCCATTTGCTTTTATTTTCTGAGTTCTAATTAATCATCTCCTGTGTCTGTCCAGTCTCCCTACTGCTCCTCCCTCCTTCTGATCACACCTGTTTTGTTTGATGTGCAGTTGACTCCTTATAAATTAAGACTCAGAGGTCTGTCATGACCTCGTTCTGTCATTCCAAGGATATCTTCTAAGGATAATATCTGAAATAATGCCTGAAAAATAACTCCCTGCTACAGATGCTTCATTCTTATTATTACCATGCTTCACTATGACAATCGATCTGCTGCATCCTCAGATATGTGTCCTGGCTTCAATACCTTCATCACCCATCTCTCCTGAACCCCAATCAATCACACCTGTATCTGTTTCCTATCAATGGTATGTGTCCTGGCTACAATAACTTCATCACTCATCTCTCCTCAACCCCAGTCAATCACCCCTGTATCTGTTTCCTATCAATGGTATGTGTCCTGGCTACATTACCTTCATCACTCATCTCTCCTCAACCCAATCAATCACCTCTGTATCTGTTTACTATCAATGGTATGGGTCCTGGCTACTATACCTTAATCACTCATCTCTCCTCAACCCCAATCAATCACCCCTGTATCTGTTTCCTATAAATGGTATGTGTCCTGGCTTCAATACCTTCATCACCCATCTGTCCTGAACCCCAATCAATCATCCCTGTGTCTGTTTCCTATCTTTGGTATGTGTCCTGGCTTCAATACCTTCATCATCCATCTCTCCTGAACCCCAATCAATCACACCTGTATCTGTTTCCTATCAATGGTATGTGTCCTGGCTACAATACCTTCATCACTCATCTCTCCTCAACCCCAATCAATCACACCTGTATCTGTTTCCTATCAATAGTATGTGTCCTGGCTACAATACCTTCATCACTCATCTCCCCTCAACCCCAATCAATCACCCCTGTATCTGTTTCCTATCAATGGTATGGGTCCTGGCTACAATACCTTAATCACTCATCTCTCCTCAACCCCAATCAATCACCCCTGTATCTGTTTCCTATAAATGGTATGTGTCCTGGCTTCAATACCTTCATCACCCATCTGTCCTGAACCCCAATCAATCACCCCTGTGTCTGTTTCCTATCTTTGGTATGTGTCCTGGCTTCAATACCTTCATCACCCATCTCTCCTGAACCCCAATCAATCACACCTGTATCTGTTTCCTATCAATGGTATGTGTCCTGGCTACAATACCTTCATCACTCATCTCTCCTCAACCCCAATCAATCACCCCTGTATCTGTTTCCTATAAATGGTATGTGTCCTGGCTTCAATACCTTCATCATACATCTCTCCTGATCCCCAATCAATCACCCCTGTATCTGTTTCCTATCTATGCTTTATCGGTCCTTTTAGATCTGACTATTTCCATTAGTCTGTTATTCCAAGGATGTCTTCTAAGGATAATATCTGAAATAATGCCTGAAAAATAACTTCCTGCCACAGATGCTTCATTCTTATTATTACTATGCTTCACTATTACTATCAATCTGACAATTGATCTGCTTCATCCTCAGGTATGTGTACTGGCTTCAATACCTTCAACACCCATCTCTCCTGAACCCCAATCAATCACCCCTGTATCTGTTCCCTATCAATGCTTTATCTATCCTTTGACCATTTCTATTTGTCTTTTTTTTCTGATTTCTAATTAATCATCTCCTGTGTCTGTCCAGTCTCCCTACTGCTCCTCCCTCCTTACGATCACACCTGGCTTGTTTGATGTGCAGTTGACTTCTTATAAATTCAGACTCAGAGGTCTGTGATGACCTCGGTCTGTCATTCCAAGTATGTCTTCCAAGTATAATATCTGAAATAATGCCAGAAAAATAACTCCCTGCTACAGATGGCTCATTCTTATTATTACTATGCTTCACTATTACTACCCATCTGACAATCGATCTGCTTCATACTCAGGTATGGGTTCTGGCTTCAATAACTTCATCACCCATCTCTCCTGAACCCCAGTCAATCACCCCTGTATCTGCTTCCTATCAATGGTATGTGTCCTGGCTTCAATACCTTCATCACCCATCTCTTCTGAACCCCAATCAATCACCCCTGTATATGTTTTCTATCAATGGTATGTATCCTGGCTTCAATAACTTCATCACTCATCTCTCCTCAACCCCAATCAATCACCCCTGTATCTGTTTCCTATGAATGGTATGTGTCCTGGCTTCAATATCTTCATCATCCATCTCTCCTGAACCCCAATCAATCACCCCTGTATCTGTTTCTTATCAATGGTATGTTTCCTGGCTTCAATACCTTCATCACCCATCTCTCGTGAACCCCAATCAATCACCCCTGTATCTGTTTCCTATCAATGGTATGTGTCCTGGCTTCAATACCTTCATCACCCATCTCTCCTGAACTCCAATCAATCACCTCTGTATCTGTTTCCTATCAATGGTATGTGTCCTGGCTTCAATACCTTCATCACCCATCTCTCCTGAATCCCAATCAATCACCCCTGTATCTGTTTCCTATCAATGCTTTTTCTGTCCTTTGAAATCTGACTATTTCCATTTGTCTTTTTTTTTCTGAGTTCTAATTAATCGTCTCCTGTGTCTGTCCAGTCCCGCTACTGCTCCTCCCTCCTTGCGATAACACCTGGCTTGTTTGATGTGCAGTTGACATAAATTCATACTCAGAGGTCTGTCATGACCTCGGTGTGTCATTCCAAAGATGTCTTCTAAGGATAACATCTGAAATAATGCATGAAAAATACCTCCCTGCTACAGATGCTTCATTCTTATTATTACTATGCTTCACTATGACTATGCTTCACTTTAACTATCAATCTGACAATCGATCTGCTTCATCCTCCGGTATCTGTTTTCTATCAATGCTATGTGTCCTGGCTTCAATACCTTCATCACCCATCTCTCCTGAACCTCAATCATTCACCTGTATCTGTTTCCTATGAATGGTATGTGTCCTGGCTTCAATACCTTCATCACACATCTCTCCTGAACCCCAATCAATCACCCCTGTATCTGTTTCCTATCAATGCTTTATCTGTCCTTCTAGATCTGACCATTTCCATTTGTCTTTTATTTTCTGAGTTCTAATTAATCGTCTCCTGTGTCTGTCCATTCTCCCTACTGCTCCTCCCTCCTTCTGATCACACCTGTTTTGTTTGATGTGCAGTTGACTCCTTATACATTAAGACTCAGAGGTCTGTCATGACCTCGTTCTGTCATTCCAAGGATATCTTCTAAGGATAATATCTGAAATAATGCCTGAAAAATAACTCCCTGCTACAGATGCTTCATTCTTATTATTACTATGCTTCACTATGACTATCAATCTGACAATCGATCTGCTGCATCCTCAGATATGTGTCCTGGCTTCAATACCTTCATCACCCATCTCTCCTGAACCCCAATCAATCATCCCTGTATCTGTTTCCAATCAATGGTATGTGTCCTGGCTTCAGTACCTTCATCACCCATCTCTCCTGAACCCCAATCAATCACCCCTGTATCTGTTTCCTATCAATGCTTTATCTGTCCTTTTAGATCTAACCATTTCCTTTTTTTTTCTGAGTTCTAATTAATCGTCTCCTGTGTCTGTCCAGTCTCCCTACTGCTCCTCCCTCCTTACGATCACACCTGGCTTGTTTGATGTGCAGTTGACTTCTTATAAATTCAGACTCAGAGGTCTGTCATGACCTCAGTCTTTCATTTCAAGGATGTCTTCTATGGATAATATCTGAAGTAATGCCTGAAGTGACCAGAAGGTACGACTAAACGTTGCGTTTAAATGTGCTAAATTTCTTTTGCCTTCTAAATTACTCTCACCATGCTGACATACGGTCTAACAGTTTTGGCTCCTTTAACCCTCACTCTCCTTCACTATCCGCAAACCCCAGCACCCGCTAACCAAATAATAATCTCTCCTTCCCTCTTGCCTCCCCACCTGACCTCCTCTGCTGATCTGCTCCTCAACCTCAGAGCTTTCCTAATAAAATACAAATCAAGCCGTCCTCTCTCCTTCTCCCACATGCTCTCTCTCTCTGCTTCTCCTCACTGCTGGTGACATATCTCCCAACCCTGGACCCCCACAGCTCATACCTCCCATTACTACCTCTTTCTATCATTCCCAAACTGTCATGATCCATGCTGGATCAGGACATATAAAAAGCACAGGTAACCTTTTGTTTTCCTAAGCTGTGCTTAAGGTTGGTTTTTACCCCTGCTGGCCATTAGGATTATTGCACTGTGGTGTCGTTTGTTCTAAGTTTGCCCCCGGTAGTGGTGAGCGTCATTGCACTCTAGTTTCTTTAGTTAAGTGCACATGATTATAATGCAGGTGTGATTGCTGGCTCTGCTATAAAAGAGTCACAGGTGTTGCAATCAGTGTTGGTGATAGTGTTCATTTCAACCATCCTTGGTGGAGGAAGAAGCTGGAGAGCGTTCCTTGCAGCACTGTCTTAATCTGGTGTGAAAGGAGTCATAGGGGATTTCCTTGTAGCTCTGACAGAGCTTGGTGGCAGCGACTCGGGAGGAGAGCTGCATGCTGGTGGTGGACTCTGTTGCCTGGAGCAAGTGCAACAGAGTAAAGCTAAGTGGTGTTTCCCTGTTTGTGTTTTTCCTTAGTGTGTATTAGTACAGCGGTGGGCCAGTGCCTGTGCCACCCAGCTTCCTAGCAAGGGATAGGTGTAGGGTGTGCTAGGGCGACAGGTTCCTGATCAGCGCCCGGTGCGGAACCGGCATAGGGAACGTTAGGAGCGTTAGGGACACTGACTCAGGGGAGTGCAGGAGGTCTCCACGTCCCCTTGCCCTATCGCAGGGCCCACCGTTGTAACGGTTTCCCTTCCCTTTGTCTTGTTGTTTTAGTTACCGGCCTGCGAGCCGTGCCACACAGGACAGTATTACGTGCCGCATCTTGTTGTTCTAGATACCAGCCTGCTGGTCGCGTCACACAGGACAGGTCCACGTGACACAAACCAACACAAACATCAGAAATGTTTCCCACCAAATCCGTGCCCCTGACAACCACCACCCTGATCCCACTCTCTGGATCACTCTGTAATGCTTGCTCCGTCTGCAATAAACTCCATGTGATTCACAACATCTTTACCTCTCGTAACTTTTCCTTCCTTGGCCTCACCTAAACATGGCTGACACCCTCCGACACCGCCTCCACTGCTGCGCTATGTTACGGCGGCCTCCACTTCACCCACACTCTTCACCCTAGCAACAGACATGGTGGAGCAGTGGGCCTTCTCCTTTCTTCCAACTGCACCTTCCATCCAATCCCACCTCTTCCCTCCCTTATCCTCCCCTCTTTTTAAGTCCACTCCGTCCGTGTCTATTCTCCCTCCAACCTCCAAGTGGCTGTCATATACCGACCTCCGGGCCTGACCACTGCCTTCATTGACCAATTCTCTACCTGGCTCCTTCACTTTCTCTCTGCTGACATTCCCACCATCATCATTGGTGACTTCAACATCCCCATCGACACCCACTGGTTGGCAGCCTCCAAAATCCTGTCCCTTACTTCATCCTTTGGACTTACTCAGTGGTCCTCCTCAGCCACCCACGCAGACGGACATACACTAGACCTGGTCTACACCCGCCTCTGCTCTCTCTCTATCTGACCACCATCTACTCACTTTCTCATCCCTGTCCTCCTCACCTGTCACCCATGTCCAGCAGCATGCGCACCCCCGCAGAAACCTCGCACATCTAGACACTCGCACACTCTCTAACTCTATTCTGGTAGCGCTACATCGACGGCGTGTTCTGTGTGTGGGATGGTAGCGTTGAGGACTTGTATAACTTCCAGACAGAATTGAATAATATTTATCCAGAGCTAAAATTCACTTTAATGCAATCTTTGACTCAAGTCCAATTTTTGGACACTATGGTATATAAAAAAGGGAGTGTATTATGTACAGATCTCTATGTTAAGTAAACTGATATGAATAGTCTTTTGTTGTATAACAGTAATCACCCAAGGAAGATGGTTGAGTCTCTCCCCTGGAGCCAGATTGTCATGATCCAGGTTGGATCTGACAGATTAAATGCATAAAGTAACCTTTTTTTCTTTGACTGTGTGCCAATGGTGGTTTTGCCCCCGGTGGCCATTAGGGTCATTGCACTGTGGTGATTTCAGTTGTAGTTTTCCCCCCGGTGGCCATTAGAGTCATTGCACTCTGGTTACCTTAGTTTGTGCACGTGATTATGTAACAGTTGTGATTGATCTATAAAAGAGTGTCAGGTGTGTCAATCAGTGTTGGTGATAGTTCCTCATTTGCAAGCAAGTCTGGGTGAAGAATGGAGCTGAAGGAGAGTCACGGGCAGCTCAGTGAGAGTCCTGGAGTTTCAGCTATGGTGTCTGCAAGGAGGGCTGGTATGGCTTGGTGGAGTGTCAGCTGTGGTGTCTGCAAGGAGGGCTGGCATTGCTTGGTGGAGTGGCAGCTATGGTGTAGAGCTGCACTCAGGATGCTGGACTCAGTTGCTGGAAAGCAGGACTCAAAATGTTGGACTCTTTGGCAGAAAAGCTGGACTCATTTGCTGGACTCTGTTTCTGGACAGCTGCACACAGGTGGTGGACTCTGTTTGCTCCAAGGCTGCACTATGGTGTTGGATCTGGTTGGAGGAAAAGATGCACACAGGTGGTGGGCTCTGTTGCTGGGAGCGTAGGCAACAGAGCAAACCTAAGTGGTGTTCCCCTGTTTTGTCACTTTTCCTTATGTGTGTTTAGTGCAGTGGTGGGATTAGTTTCTGCACCGACCATTTCCCTAGTGAGGGTTTAGGTGCAGAGCGAGTCAGGGTTTTTAGGTTCCTGATCGGTTTCCGGTGCGGAACCGGCCTAGGGAACGTTAGGTGTGTAGAGACACTGACTCAGGGAGTGCAAGAGGTCTCCACGTCCCCGTTCCCTATTGCAGGGCCACCATTGTTATTGTTACCCAGGTTTTCCCTATTCCCTTTGTCTTATTGTATTAGTTACCAGCCTGCGGGTCACGTCACATAGGACAATTACATGTGCCGTGTCCTGTTGTATCAGTTACCGGCCACCTGGCCGTGTCACACAGGACGGGGCACGTGACATTATCACCAGCCTTACATTTTCTCTGGTGAGCCTTTGGCCATGTTCAGACCTGTGAGCATTTGCTGCTGGGCCTAACTGAGATGAGTGAGGAGCTGTATGGTGTGTAAGCAGTTCCAGCAGCAATAATCAGGGTCTGGGGCCTTCCCTCTGGCTCAACCGGAAAAATCAAATTGCAGCTCCGGCAAAGAAGCCCCCTAGAGTCCCTGCTGGGGAGCAGGACTTGCTCATACAGGCGGACGTACCCAGACAGGTGGGTGGAGTTGGTCCCCATGGTGCTGTCTGGGGTTCCCGGAGGTGAAGGGGTGCGTCCCTGTAGTGAGGAGACTGGTGTGATAGTCCGCGGGGTTTACGCCAAATCTTCCATACCACCGAAGAAGCCGCCCCGTCCTGGTCGTGTGGAGAAAGGCGACCAGGGAGTGTATTTTTTCCTCCATATCCCAGGCCCCTCCCTCAACGGGGTGAGCAGCAGGTGTGCTGCGGGGGAGTAGGGGCAAGTCTCTACCCTCGCCAATAGCCAACACTGGAGGTGCAGACCTCATGGTGGAAAGGGTTGAGGGGTGGTGTACCCCTTGGTGGAGTGCGGGGGTGTGAGTGTGGTGACACAGGGGGATGCCTCTGTTGTCGATCCCAGAATGAGTTCACCGAAATATGACAAACGAATGTGTGGCAATAAACGTTCAGGTCCGGATCTGTGTGTGAACGAGCGTGTATGGGTGACCACAAAAAACATCCTGTGGAAGTGTGCTGCGGAGTCTTACCAGCTCATACCGAACATACACATACATGACTCGTTCCCCAGGTAGGCGCTTTGGAGATGAGTGGTGCCTCCAGAACATACATTGCCTATACTGTTATGAATGGGTCACCAAGGAGGAAAAAAGCAACACACGTTAAGTCTCAGAAAACCAGAGAGGTTGGTAACTATGCAGACTGCAGAGCCCTAATCCCAACACACAACTAGAAGCAGTTGTGGCGTGTGCCTACGATGGTCCTGGACGCCTCGTCACAACCGGAGAGCCAAACAAGCCCAAAGAAAGAAAAGAGGAAAACCAACTCCCCAGAGCAGACCCCAAAAGAAAGACAGCCCCCCGCATACACCGACGGCGAAGCAAGATGAAAACACAAACAAAGGCAGAAAAATAGGCTGAGCAAACGATGGGGCCAAACTAACTTGAAAAGACAGGAAAGGAAAGATACTGTCTGCAATCTGCCAAAAACCCTACCAAAAATAATGTCCAATGCTTCTGATAACAAAATTAACCCTGAAGTCACTAGACTTCTCCCACTATATCAGCACTCTGGAATATTCTGAGACAGAGCAAAAAGAGGCCAATCTAATAAAGGACAAAAAGACAAATTGACAAATACAGATAAATAAGAGTGGAAATTCAGCACAGCACAGCCGGGCTGGCTGACCACACAAAAACTGAGTTGACCAACAAGAGCAAGTGTGAACATTAGCAAAAAACAAACTTAACTTGAGAAGACTGGAGCAGAGCTGAAGTCCAAGACCTGAGCAGCAGACTGAATCACCAGCAACAGGATAGGGAGTCGGCTGTCTTATATCCAGTCTGATACTCCAGAGATCCAATCACTATCCTCCTCGTCAGGTGGCAAACCATTACCAATTAAACTAACCTCACTACCTCCTGTCACCACCAGAGGGAGAACGGAAGGAGAACTCCCAGCTGGTGGAGCAGAAAATGAGCTCATAACACTATACCAGCGATGTGTTTGTCATTAACCTGAAGTGTCAGGTAGTGGTTGGGGTGAACTCTGGATCTGGGCATCCCCGCTGTAGGTGGTTCCCTGATGAGGAGTGGTCTTGAGAGTCCAGAGGCCCCTCATTAAGGGGAGGGTGCTGTCATGATCCAGGTTGGATCTGACAGATTATATGCACAAAGTAACCTTTTTTTTCCTTTGGCTGTGTGCCAAAGGTGGTTTTGACCCCGGTGGCCATTAGGGTCATTGCACTGTGGTGATTTCAGTTGTAGCTTTCCCCCTGGTAGCCATTAGGGTCATTGCACTCTGGTTACCTTAGTTTGTGCACGTGATTATGTAACAGGTGTGATTGCTCTATAAAAGAGTGTCAGGTGTGTCAATCAGTGTTGGTGATAGTTCCTCATTTGCAAGCAAGCCTGGGTGAAGAATGAAGCTGAAGGAGAGTCACGGGCAGCTCAGTGAGAGTCCTGGAGTGTCAGCTATGGTGTCTGCAAGGAGGGCTGGTATGGCTTGGTGGAGTGTCAGCTATGGTGTCTGCAAGGAGGGCTGGCATTGCTTGGTGGAGTGGCAGCTATGGTGTAGAGCTGCACTCAGGATGCTGGACTCAGTTGCTGGAAAGGTGGACTCAAAATGTTGGACTCTTTGGCAGAAAAGCTGGACTCATTTGCTGGACTCTGTTTCTGGACAGCTACATGCAGGTGGTGTACTCTGTTTGCTCCAAGGCTGCACTATGGTGTTGGATCCGGTTGGAGGAAAAGATGCACGCAGGTGGTGTGCTCTGTTGCTGGGAGCATAGGTAACAGAGCAAAGCTAAGTGGTGTTCCCCTGTTTTGTCACTTTTTTTAGGTTCCTGATCGGCGCCCGGTGCGGAAGCGGCCTAGGGAACGTTAGGAGTGTAGAGACACTGACTCAGGGGAGTGCAGGAGGTCTCCACGTCCCCATTCACTATTGCAGGGCCATTATTGTTATTGTTACCCAGGTAGTCCCTATTCCCTTTGTCTTGTTGTTTTAGTTACCGGCCTGCGGGCCGCGTCACACAGGACAATTACACATGCCACGTCCTGTTGTATTAGTTACCGGCCTGCTAGCCATGTCACACAGGATGGGACACGTGACACAGATGCTATGAGTGCGGAGAATAGTTATGAATGAACATAAGCTGAACAGTAGACTTGATGAGATGTGTCATTACTTCATCAATACGGGCTATCCGGTGAGACATGTTAAACGTTTTAAAGAAAAGGCTATGAATTTGACCTCTGATGAACTTTGCCCTTATGGGTTGATGTATGTAGGTGAGACCACTATGGAAGTTAGGGCACGGATCAGTAAACACAAGAGTACTATTAGAACTCAACTTCTTGAACTACCAATACCGAAGCATTTCATTGAATACAGACATTCTGTGAATCAGTTACGGTTCAGGGTTATAGATGGGGTCCCTATGTTGAGACGTGGTGGGGATAGGACTATGTTGTTAAAAAGAAAAGAGTTGAGGTGGATTTCGACTTTGGGTACATTACAAACGAAAGGCTTGAACATTGAATATAAACTGCAGATTTGTACTAAATAGTCCACCGAGGTCTCAAAAGCATCATTGTTGGTTTTCTTATGTAGTATTAGTTGGTTTTAACCTCTTCCCGACCGCCCACAGTAGATAAACGTTGGCGCTTGCTGGGCTTTGTGCAGCGCCGACGTTTATCTACTGTCGGCGGTTTTGTGCCCCCCGGGACCCCCACGTACCTTATAATGCAGGGATCCCGGCGCACAATGCATGCTGGGACCCCTGACCTCATTGAGACCTGATTGGTTCAGGTCCTGATGACGTCAGATCACAGCAGCCAATGAGAGAGCTCGCTGGGAAAAGTTTGTTGTAGCAACAAACTTTCCCAGCGATCTGCCTTATAAAAATGCTGTTTCTCCTCAGAGCTCCTGTCAGTGAGAGATTTGAGGAGAAACAGCGTTACAAGTGCTGCTGGCAACAGCTGTGCCAGGCAGCAATTGTGCTATAAAGTGAAAAAAACAATAAAAAACCCAGATAAGGCAGGTTAGGGCTAGTAACAGTTAGGGTTACTGTTAGGAGTTAGGGTTACGTCAGTCAGTCACGTGACGTCAGTCAGTCACGTCACGTCAGTCACGTCACGTCAGTCACGACACGTCAGTCACGTCACGTCAGTCAGTCACGTCACGTCAGTCAGTCACGTCACGTCAGTCACGTCACGTCACGTCAGTCACGTCAGTCACGTCACGTCACGTCAGTCACGTCACGTCACTCAGTCACGTCACGTCAGTCACGACACGTCAGTCACGACACTTCAGTCACGTCACGTCAGTCAGTCACGTCACGTCAGTCACGACACGTCAGTCAGTCACGTCACGTCAGTCAGTCACGTCACGTCAGTCACGTCACGTCAGTCACGTCAGTCACGTCAGTCAGTCACGTCACGTCAGTCACGTCACGTCAGTCACGTCACGTCAGTCACGTCACGTCAGTCAGTCACGTCACATCAGTCAGTCACATCACCTCAGAGTTTTCTATTTCTGGAAAAAAAATAAAAACTAATAAAATGGCCCGTCGGTATTATAGTACAGAGGAAGCTTATGCACTGTTATGTTCTGACAGTGAAGAAAGCGCAGTGTCAGATGGCGATGTGGATTTCGAGGGCTTTAGTAGCAGCGACAGTGATAGCTCAGAAATGAGCAGTGATTCTGGTCCATCTTCACACACAAGGACAGTACAACAAGAAGGACAAATAGCGCTTCTGGAGAAACGTCTCCAACTCAGGGAACAATGCCCAGTACTAGCGCTGTCCCTAGTGCTCGTGAATTGGCGCACGTCAGTGTCCAAGGGGCTTTGCCTCTTGATGTAGCATTTCCCAGATGGGAGGCTTCGGATTCGGCTACTCCATTCATCCCTAATTTTAATGCCATTCCTGGTATAAATGTGGAGGTGGAAAATTTTGGACCAATTAATTTTTTTAATTTGTTTATGACAGATAGCTTGCTAGAGCATATTGTCCTACAAACAAATTTATATGCGTCCCAATTCATCAGCCAGAATCCACGATCCTATTATGCTAGGTCAAATTTATGGACACCAACTAATGTCTTAGAAATTAAAATTTTTTTAGGACTTACATTCGCTATGGGGCTTGTAAAAAAAACGAGCATTCGGTCCTATTGGTCCAACCGCCCTGTTCAAGCCACCCCTATGTTTTCTGCAGTTCTTCCTAGGACCCGTTATGAAATGCTCATGAGGTTTTGGCATTTTAACGACAATAGTCAATCCCTGCCCAGAGATGCCTCAGAACATGACAGACTATTCAAAATCAGACCCATCATCAAAGACTTAACAGAAAAGTTCATGAGGCTCTACACCCCAACAGAAAACATTTCCATTGATGAGTCCCTTGTAAAATTCAAAGGAAGACTGCACCTCAAGCAATTTATTCCTTCTAAGAGAGCAAGGTTTGGAATAAAGCTCTATAAAATGTGCGAGAGTTCAACCGGATACACAGCTGCTTTTCGCATTTATGAGGGGAAAGATAGCCAACTAAACCCACCAGGATGCCCTACTTATCTGGGGACATCTGGAAAAATTGTTTGGGAGCTGATAACTCCATTTTTACAAAAAGGCTATAATCTGTATGTTGACAACTACTACACCAGCATACCCCTATTTAAAAGTCTGGTTGACCATAACATAGGGGCTTGTGGGACCATTCGCAAAAACCGTCAGGGGTTTCCACAATCGTTGGTCAACGAAAAGTTCCGAAAGGGGCAGTCAGGGGCTTTACGCAATGGAGAGCTGCTTGCCCTTAAGTATAAGGATAAAAAAGATATTTTTATCCTGAGCTTGATCCACACAGATGCCACAAAGGCCATTGCAGACCATCAGGGATCCACTACTCCAAAACCTGTGTCTGTCATTGACTACAACAAATATATGGGGGGTGTGGACCTTGCAGATCAGGTTCTACAGCCATACCAGGTATCAAGAAAATCATATACCTGGTATAAGAAGTTAGTCATTTATTTGTTTCAGGTGGCCACATATAATTCCTTTGTGTTGTACAGAAAAGCCGTAAATACAGATACTTTCCTTGATTATCAGGAAAAGGTCATTGAACATCTTGTTTTTGAAAATTTTGTCCCCGCCAATCCTTTAGAATCTGAAGATGTTAGAAGACTCACTGAGCGACATTTTATTGCACTCATTCCAGCAACTGAAACAAGAAAGAACCCCCAGAGAAGATGTCGTGTATGTTCCAAGAGAGGAATGAGGCATGATACCCGCTATTATTGCCCACAATGCCCATCATTGCCAGCCTTATGCCTCCATGACTGCTTTAAAATCTTCCATACAGAACCACGTTTTTAAACTTTTTTGACATTCAATGCAGTCACTTTTGGGGGCTTATGCTGTTCTGGCACCTCAGGGGCTCTGACAATGTGACATGACATCCTCAAAACATTCCAGCAAAATCTGAACTCCAATATGGCGCTCCATCCCTTCGAAGCTCTGACATGCGCCCAAACAGGGGTTTATCCCCACATATGGGGTGTCATCATACTCATGACAAATTGCACAACAACTGTTGGGGTCTAATTTCTCTGGTTACCCTTTGGAAAAAAAATTGAGGGCGAAAAGGTAATTTTTTGTGGAAAAAATATGATTTTTTTTATTTTCACGGCTCTTCGTTATTAACTTCTGTGTAGCACTTGGGCGTTCAAAGTGCCCACTACGCATCTAGATAAGTTCCATGGGGGGTCTAGGTTCCAAAATGGGGTCACTTATTGGGGGTTTCCACTGTTTAGGCACGTCAAGAGCTCTGACAATGTGACAGGTCACCCACAAACAATTCCAGCAAAATCTGCTCTCCAATATGGCACTCCTCCATTTCCAAGCTCTGCCGTGCGCCCAAACAGTAGTATTCTCCCACATATGGGGTATCGGCATGCTCAGGAGAAATTGCTCAACAAATTGTATGGAGCAATTTCTCATGTTACCCTTATGAAAATGCAAAATATGAAGCTAAAACAATTTATTTGTGAAAAATGTTGCTTTTTTTAATTTCCACGGCTCTATGTTATAAACTTCTGTGAAGCACCTGTGGGTTCAAGGTGCTCAATACACATCTAGATAAGTTCCCTAAGGGGTCTAGTTTCCAAAATGGGGTCACTTATTGGGGGTTTCCACTGTTTAGGCACGTCAAGGGCTCTGACAATGTGACAGGTCACCCACAAACAATTCCAGCAAAATCTGCTCTCCAATATGGCACTCCTCCCCTTCCAAGCTCTGCCATGCGCCCAAACAGTAGTATTCTCCCACATATGGGGTATCGGCATGCTCAGGAGAAATTGCTCAACAAATTGTATGGAGCAATTTCTCCTGTTACCCTTATAAAAATGCAAAATATGAAGCTAAAACAATTTATATGTGAAAAATGTTGCTTTTTTTTATTTCCACGGCTCTATGTTATAAACTTCTGTGAAGCACCTGTGGGTTCAAGGTGCTCAATACACATCTAGATAAGTTCCCTAAGGGGTCTAGTTTCCAAAATGGGGTCACTTGTTGGGGGTTTCCACTGTTTAGGCATGTCAGGGGCTCTCCAAACGCAACATGGTGTCCGCTATCGATTCCAGGTAATTTTGCATTCCAAAAGTCAAGTGGTGCTCCTTCCCTTTCAAGCCCTGCCATGCGCCCAAACAGTATTATTCTCCCACATATGGGGTATCAGCATGCTCAGGAGAAATTACTCAACAAATTGTATGGAGCAATTTCTCCTGTTACCCTTATGAAAATGCAAAATATGAAGCTAAAACAATTTATTTGTGAAAAATGTTGCTTTTTTTATTTCCACGGCTCTATGTTATAAACTTCTGTGAAGCACCTGTGGGTTCAAGGTGCTCAATACACATCTAGATAAGATCCCTAAGGGGTCTAGTTTCCAAAATGGGGTCACTTATAGGGGGTTTCCACTGATTAGGCATGTCAGGGGCTCTCCAAATGCAACATGGTGTCCGCTATCGATTCCAGCCAATTTTGCATTCCAAAAGTCAAGTGGTGCTCCTTCCCTTTTAATCTCTGCTGTGCGCCCAAACAGTATTATTCTCTCACATATGGGGTATCGGCATGCTCAGGAGAAATTGAAAAGCAAAATGTATAGACTAGAGTTGAGCGACTTTTGGTTTTTTAGGGTCGAGTTTTGTTTCGTGAAACCCGACTTTTCCAAAAGTCGGGTCGAGCAAGATCGTCCGATTATAGGGAAAAGTCGGGGTCGTCCCGAAACACGAAACCCAATGTAAGTCAATGGGGAATAAAAGTCGGCAGTGAGAGGAGGACAGGAAACACACCTACAGTGCCCATTTGAATGCCAAAAGCATCAATTCTTCTTACTTAAGCTTGTCAACCTTAATTAACTTCATAATACAAGTTACGCACTGAAAAATGGGGGTTATTTAGCTAAAGTTGTGGGGGGGGAGGGCTGGCTCCAGGTTTTCATGTGCCCTGAGCGAAAGAGCGCCCATTTAACACATACCACAACTCATCATGCTCCGATACGGCAGAGAAATAGCGGTATATTACAATGAAAAATACCTCACTTTTTACTTCTCATGACGAGGCCCATCTATTTCTCCATACAGAATCATTGGTCCCATATAATGTTTGAAACAGTATATGATGAGCTCCACATAATGCTACAGTATATGTTGGTCCCCATGGATGAAGCTCCACTGTCTTATGGGCCCAAATAATGCTCCAAACATAATGGGCCCCATTTCTAATGCTCTAGTGTATAATGGGCCCTGTAAATGCTGCTCCAGTGTCTGATGTCCACCTTTGGAATGTTCCAGTGTATGGTGGGCCCCATCTATCATTCTCCAGAGTATAGTGCTCCCCAAAAATTGCTGTCCCAACATTGAAAACAATCAAATAAGTCTCCTCGCTAGGGAATCCCTGTACTAGTCTAGACTCCTCGTCGTCCCCATCTTCCATCTCACTGCACAGTATTTCAACTTTGCAAGTGCTGTGATCCTGGGCAAGCAGGGGGGGCCCACTCGTTGGCGACGGCACTGGCACAGGGCCCCTGATAGTACGGTGGTGTGTCTGATGGCGGGTGGGTCGAAATTGCACTTTCATCTGCAGCTTCCTCTTTGTCAACGTGTAAGATGGAACTGTATATGGGAAGGGTAACCTGAGTTTCATCAGGGTCAGATTCAGGCCGGGTAGCGTGCGAGGGGAATGTAGTGGTCTGGGTCAATGTACCAGCAGATTCATCGAGCAGTGGCTGGGCATCAGTGCACTTGTGTCGCCCCCAGGAGTACGGTCGCCACAGTGGCATTACCTTCTTCCTAGGGAGTGTGATGTCATGCTTGGGAGCAACGAAGGATCTCTCTAGCAGGTTAACTGATTGGGCGGCGTTATTCCCACGAGTCATGACCCTCCAAACAGCGTTCATGAAAGCAAAGTGTTTGTTTTACGTGGGCAGTATGGTTGCAAAGCTGAACCTTAAAGGAATGTCCAGAAGGGCACCACCAGGAGTGGAGCCTACGGTTAAATTCGACTCCACCTGGGAAACCTCAACCATGCCAGCTACAGAACAGATGCACACATTGCAATCTTAATTCCGTTAACGAACGAGACTCCGTCATGCCCCGCGGTCCGAGTCCGGCTTACTAGAGGGACACGTGAGGCTCTGGCACATGAGATTGGCCAATAACTGGTGTGTCATGCCCTTATATGTCCGTGGCTGCATGTGCGCTACACTGAAAAGGCCAGCGTTAGTTGCTTACAGGTGCAGATAACCCGCTGAACAACGTTAGTGATGGGGATCACTGACTACAATTATTACCCACGAACAATGATTTCCCAGTAAGTGCAGGTCAACCGCAGTTCCGGAATTAGGCCTAACCGTCATTCCTGAAAAAATGAAAAACTTACGTGTGCAAACCACAGGTGCTGTAGCTTGCTTAACAGCTCGCCAGCCGTTCTCACGCCCAGTATGGATTACATGTGATTGCACAAAGGTGAGAAAGGGTACCGTATCCCCAGATAACATGTATGGATAGCGTACACATTCAAAATATATGTCTATACATCAGGAGGTAGGCTCAGACGGTGTCAGGCCCAGTATGGATTGCACGTGATTGCACAAAGGTTAGAAAGGGTACCGTATCCCCGGATAACATGTATGGATAGCGTACACATTCAAAATATATGTCTATACATCAGGAGGCAGGCTCAGACGGTGTCAGGCACAGTATGGATTGCACGTGATTGCACAAAGGTTAGAAAGGGTACTGTATCCCCGGATAACATGTATGGATAGCGTACACATTCAAAATATATGTCTCAGGAGGCAGGCTCAGACGGTGTTAGGCCCAGTATGGATTGCACGTGATTGCACAAAGGTTAGAAAGGGTACCGTATCCCCAGATAACATGTATGGATAGCGTACACATTCAAAATATATGTCTATACATCAGGAGGCAGGCTCAGATGGTGTTAGGCCCAGTATGGATTGCACGTGATTGCACAAAGGTTAGAAAGGGTACCGTATCCCCGGATAACATGTATGGATAGCGTACACATTCAAAATATATGTCTATACATCAGGAGGCAGGCTCAGACGGTGTCAGGCCCAGTATGGATTGCACGTGATTGCACAAAGGTTAGAAAGGGTACCGTATCCCCAGATAACATGTATGGATAGCGTACACATTCAAAATATATGTCTATACAGCAGGAGGCAGGCTCAGACGGTGTCAGGCACAGTATGGATTGCACGTGATTGCACAAAGGTTAGAAAGGGTACCATATCCCTGGATAACATGTATGGATAGCGTACACATTCAAAATATATGTCTCAGGAGGCAGGCTCAGATGGTGTCAGGCACAGTATGGATTGCACGTGATTGCACAAAGGTTAGAAAGGGTACCGTATCCCTGGATAACATGTATGGATAGCGTACACATTCAAAATATATGTCTCAGGAGGCAGGCTCAGACGGTGTTAGGCCCAGTATGGATTGCACGTGATTGCACAAAGGTTAGAAAGGGTACCGTATCCCCAGATAACATGTATGGATAGCGTACACATTCAAAATATATGTCTCAGGAGGCAGGCTCAGACGGTGTTAGGCCCAGTATGGATTGCACGTGATTGCACAAAGGTTAGAAAGGGTACCGTATCCCTGGATAACATGTATGGATAGCGTACACATTCGAAATATATGTCTCAGGAGGCAGGCTCAGATGGTGTCAGGCCCAGTATGGATTGCACGTGATTGCACAAAGGTTAGAAAGGGTACCGTATCTCCGGATAACATGTATGGATAGCGTACACATTCAAAATATATGTCTACACATCAGGAGGCAGGCTCAGACGGTGTCAGGCACAGTATGGATTGCACGTGATTGCACAAAGGTTAGAAAGGGTACCATATCCCTGGATAACATGTATGGATAGCGTACACATTCAAAATATATGTCTCAGGAGGCAGGCTCAGACGGTGTCAGGCACAGTATGGATTGCACGTGATTGCACAAAGGTTAGAAAGGGTACCGTATCCCTGGATAACATGTATGGATAGCGTACACATTCAAAATATATGTCTCAGGAGGCAGGCTCAGACGGTGTTAGGCCCAGTATGGATTGCACGTGATTGCACAAAGGTTAGAAAGGGTACTGTATCCCCGGATAACATGTATGGATAGCGTACACATTCAAAATATATGTCTCAGGAGGCAGGCTCAGACGGTGTTAGGCCCAGTATGGATTGCACGTGATTGCACAAAGGTTAGAAAGGGTACCGTATCCCCAGATAACATGTATGGATAGCGTACACATTCAAAATATATGTCTATACATCAGGAGGCAGGCTCAGATGGTGTTAGGCCCAGTATGGATTGCACGTGATTGCACAAAGGTTAGAAAGGGTACCGTATCCCCGGATAACATGTATGGATAGCGTACACATTCAAAATATATGTCTATACATCAGGAGGCAGGCTCAGACGGTGTCAGGCCCAGTATGGATTGCACGTGATTGCACAAAGGTTAGAAAGGGTACCGTATCCCCAGATAACATGTATGGATAGCATACACATTCAAAATATATGTCTATACAGCAGGAGGCAGGCTCAGACGGTGTCAGGCACAGTATGGATTGCACGTGATTGCACAAAGGTTAGAAAGGGTACCATATCCCTGGATAACATGTATGGATAGCGTACACATTCAAAATATATGTCTCAGGAGGCAGGCTCAGATGGTGTCAGGCACAGTATGGATTGCACGTGATTGCACAAAGGTTAGAAAGGGTACCGTATCCCTGGATAACATGTATGGATAGCGTACACATTCAAAATATATGTCTCAGGAGGCAGGCTCAGACGGTGTTAGGCCCAGTATGGATTGCACGTGATTGCACAAAGGTTAGAAAGGGTACCGTATCCCCAGATAACATGTATGGATAGCGTACACATTCAAAATATATGTCTCAGGAGGCAGGCTCAGACGGTGTTAGGCCCAGTATGGATTGCACGTGATTGCACAAAGGTTAGAAAGGGTACCGTATCCCTGGATAACATGTATGGATAGCGTACACATTCGAAATATATGTCTCAGGAGGCAGGCTCAGATGGTGTCAGGCCCAGTATGGATTGCACGTGATTGCACAAAGGTTAGAAAGGGTACCGTATCTCCGGATAACATGTATGGATAGCGTACACATTCAAAATATATGTCTACACATCAGGAGGCAGGCTCAGACGGTGTCAGGCACAGTATGGATTGCACGTGATTGCACAAAGGTTAGAAAGGGTACCATATCCCTGGATAACATGTATGGATAGCGTACACATTCAAAATATATGTCTCAGGAGGCAGGCTCAGACGGTGTCAGGCACAGTATGGATTGCACGTGATTGCACAAAGGTTAGAAAGGGTACCGTATCCCTGGATAACATGTATGGATAGCGTACACATTCAAAATATATGTCTCAGGAGGCAGGCTCAGACGGTGTTAGGCCCAGTATGGATTGCACGTGATTGCACAAAGGTTAGAAAGGGTACCGTATCCCTGGATAACATGTATGGATAGCGTACACATTCAAAATATATGTCTCAGGAGGCAGGCTCAGACGGTGTTAGGCCCAGTATGGATTGCACGTGATTGCACAAAGGTTAGAAAGGGTACCGTATCCCTGGATAACATGTAAGGATAGCGTACACATTCAAAATATATGTCTCAGGAGGCAGGCTCAGACGGTGTCAGGCACAGTATGGATTGCATGTGATTGCACAAAGGTTAGAAAGGGTACCGTATCCCCGGATAACATGTATGGATAGCGTACACATTCAAAATATATGTCTCAGGAGGCAGGCTCAGATGGTGTCAGGCACAGTATGGATTGCACGTGATTGCACAAAGGTTAGAAAGGGTACCGTATCCCTGGATAACATGTATCGATAGCGTACACATTCAAAATATATGTCTCAGGAGGCAGGCTCAGACGGTGTTAGGCCCAGTATGGATTGCATGTGATTGCACAAAGGTTAGAAAGGGTACCGTATCCCTGGATAACATGTATGGATAGCGTACACATTCAAAATATATGTCTATACATCAGGAGGCAGGCTCAGACGGTGTTAGGCCCAGTATGGATTGCACGTGATTGCACAAAGGTTAGAAAGGGTACCGTATCCCCAGATAACATGTATGGATAGCGTACACATTCAAAATATATGTCTATACATCAGGAGGCAGGCTCAGACGGTGTTAGGCCCAGTATGGATTGCACGTGATTGCACAAAGGTTAGAAAGGGTACCGTATCCCTGGATAACATGTATGGATAGCGTACACATTCAAAATATATGTCTCAGGAGGCAGGCTCAGACGGTGTCAGGCCCAGTATGGATTGCACGTGATTACACAAAGGTTAGAAAGGGTACCGTATCCCCGGATAACATGTATGGATAGCGTACACATTCAAAATATATGTCTATACATCAGGAGGCAGGCTCAGACGGTGTCAGGCCCAGTATGGATTGCACGTAATTGCACAAAGGTTAGAAAGGGTACCGTATCCCCAGATAACATGTGTGGATAGCGTACACATTCAAAATATATGTCTCAGGAGGCAGGCTCAGACGGTGTTAGGCCCAGTATGGATTGCACATGATTGCACAAAGGTTAGAAAGGGTACCGTTTCCCCGGATAACATGTATGGATAGCGTACACATTCAAAATATATGTCTATACATCAGGAGGCAGGCTCAGACGGTGTCAGGCACAGTATGGATTGCACGTGATTGCACAAAGGTTAGAAAGGGTACCGTATCCCTGGATAACATGTATGGATAGCGTACACATTCAAAATATATGTCTCAGGAGGCAGGCTCAGACGGTGTTAGGCCCAGTATGGATTGCACGTGATTGCACAAAGGTTAGAAAGGGTACCGTATCCCTGGATAACATGTATGGATAGCGTACACATTCAAAATATATGTCTCAGGAGGCAGGCTCAGACGGTGTTAGGCCCAGTATGGATTGCACGTGATTGCACAAAGGTTAGAAAGGGTACCGTATCCCTGGATAACATGTAAGGATAGCGTACACATTCAAAATATATGTCTCAGGAGGCAGGCTCAGACGGTGTCAGGCACAGTATGGATTGCATGTGATTGCACAAAGGTTAGAAAGGGTACCGTATCCCCGGATAACATGTATGGATAGCGTACACATTCAAAATATATGTCTCAGGAGGCAGGCTCAGATGGTGTCAGGCACAGTATGGATTGCACGTGATTGCACAAAGGTTAGAAAGGGTACCGTATCCCTGGATAACATGTATCGATAGCGTACACATTCAAAATATATGTCTCAGGAGGCAGGCTCAGACGGTGTTAGGCCCAGTATGGATTGCATGTGATTGCACAAAGGTTAGAAAGGGTACCGTATCCCTGGATAACATGTATGGATAGCGTACACATTCAAAATATATGTCTATACATCAGGAGGCAGGCTCAGACGGTGTTAGGCCCAGTATGGATTGCACGTGATTGCACAAAGGTTAGAAAGGGTACCGTATCCCCAGATAACATGTATGGATAGCGTACACATTCAAAATATATGTCTATACATCAGGAGGCAGGCTCAGACGGTGTTAGGCCCAGTATGGATTGCACGTGATTGCACAAAGGTTAGAAAGGGTACCGTATCCCTGGATAACATGTATGGATAGCGTACACATTCAAAATATATGTCTCAGGAGGCAGGCTCAGATGGTGTCAGGCACAGTATGGATTGCACGTGATTGCACAAAGGTTAGAAAGGGTACCGTATCCCTGGATAACATGTATCGATAGCGTACACATTCAAAATATATGTCTCAGGAGGCAGGCTCAGACGGTGTTAGGCCCAGTATGGATTGCATGTGATTGCACAAAGGTTAGAAAGGGTACCGTATCCCTTGATAACATGTATGGATAGCGTACACATTCAAAATATATGTCTATACATCAGGAGGCAGGCTCAGACGGTGTTAGGCCCAGTATGGATTGCACGTGATTGCACAAAGGTTAGAAAGGGTACCGTATCCCCAGATAACATGTATGGATAGCGTACACATTCAAAATATATGTCTATACATCAGGAGGCAGGCTCAGACGGTGTTAGGCCCAGTATGGATTGCACGTGATTGCACAAAGGTTAGAAAGGGTACCGTATCCCTGGATAACATGTATGGATAGCGTACACATTCAAAATATATGTCTCAGGAGGCAGGCTCAGACGGTGTCAGGCCCAGTATGGATTGCACGTGATTACACAAAGGTTAGAAAGGGTACCGTATCCCCGGATAACATGTATGGATAGCGTACACATTCAAAATATATGTCTATACATCAGGAGGCAGGCTCAGACGGTGTCAGGCCCAGTATGGATTGCACGTGATTGCACAAAGGTTAGAAAGGGTACCGTATCCCCAGATAACATGTGTGGATAGCGTACACATTCAAAATATATGTCTCAGGAGGCAGGCTCAGACGGTGTTAGGCCCAGTATGGATTGCACATGATTGCACAAAGGTTAGAAAGGGTACCGTTTCCCCGGATAACATGTATGGATAGCGTACACATTCAAAATATATGTCTATACATCAGGAGGCAGGCTCAGACGGTGTCAGGCACAGTATGGATTTGACGGCCCAGATTACACAGCGGAGGAGCAGGGAGAGGTAAAGATTGCAAATGCTGGGGCCCTGCCCAAACAAGGGGGGCCCACTCGTGGGCGTCGGTACTGGCACTGGGCCCCTCATAGTACAGCGGTGTGTCTGACGGCGGGTGTGCACCACCACCGTCAGAGACACTTGATTGCACTATGAGGGACCCTGTGCCAGTGCCCGCGCCCAAGAGTCGGCCTACCCACCTGTCCAGGGCAACGGCACTCGCACGGTGTCGTGCGCTAGGTGGTGACCCCGGCCATGGGGGGGGAGGCAGCACAGTTAGGGAGTTTTAGAAAGTGGCATATGTTGATGTTGGACATTCAGCTGATGCAAAAGGCGAAATAGGTGAAGTCCCAGGAAGAGGTGGACCAAAGCAAGCCATTTTTCTGTCACCCTATGTGTCATCAGGGGAAGGTGGGACAAAATCCTTGGAAACCCATGCATGGTTCATTTTAATGAAGGTTAGATGATCCACATTTTGGGTTGACAGACGGGTCCTTTTTTCTGTCAGGATTGATCCAGCTGCACTGAAGACTCTTTCCGATAGCACACTTGCAGCTGGGCAAGCGAGCTCCTGTAAGGCATATTGGGCCAATTCAGGCCAGGTGTCCAGTTTAGCGGCCCAATAGTCAAAGGGCAATGACCTGTGTGGGAGAACATCGATATGGGAGGAAAAGTAGTTTGTAACCACAGTTGACAACTGCTGTCTCCTGTCACTTTCCATCGATGCAGTATTACCAGTTGTGTGAGCGGTATTTGAAAAATCAGTCCACAACATTGTCATGAAACCCCTGTCTCCAACGCCACTTCTGCTGTGTGCACCACGAACACCTCTGCCAAGCTGCCCCCGGCCCGTACGGCTCGTGTGAGAACCATCACCGCTGCTGTGTGCTGGGAATGCCTCAAGCAACCGATTTACCAGAGTTGCTTGTTTATTAGCCAATATTAGGTCAAGGTTCTCCTGTGGCATGATGTTTTGTAATTTGCCTTTATAGCGTGGATCCAGGATGCTGGCCAACCAGTAGTCGTCATCGTTCATCATTTTGGCAATGCGGGGGTCCCTTTTTAGGATCTGCAAGGCATAATCTGACATGTGGGCCTATGTTCCTGGTGTCAATGATGCACTGCGAGTGCTGGGTGGAGGAGCACTTTCTGGCAAATCCACATCCCTCCAGTCACGCACAAACCCTGTACCAGACCTTGCCACGCCAACATTTTCACTTGCCCCACGAGATGCATCCTCCTCCCCTAAGTAATCATTCCCATCATCATCCTCCTCCTCCTCTTCTTCCTCCACCTCGTCCAGGAGAGGTCCCTGAGCAGACAATGGCTGAATGTCATCAAGGATTCCCTCCTCCTCTTCCTCCTCATCAACATTGGCTGCAGACGCCTGCTCCTTAAGGTGCGTCAAAGTTTGCATGAGCAGATGCATAAGTGGGATGCTCATGCTTAGGATGGCGTCGTCTGCGCTTACCAGCCGTGTGCATTCCTCAAAACACTGAAGGACTTTACAGAGGTCTTTCAGCTTCGACCACTGCACACCTGTCAACTCCATGTCTGCTCTCAAAGTGCCTGGCCGTGTATCCTCCCACAAATGCATTATGGCCTGCCTCTGCTCGCACAGCTGCTCCACCATGTGCAGGGTGGAGTTCCACCTTGTTGCAATGTCGATAATGAGGCGGTGGTTGGGAAGGTGGAGCAATCGCTGCAGCTTCTGCATACGAACGGAGTGTACAGGCGACCGGCGGATGTGCACGCACAGTCTTCGCACCTTCTGGAGCAGGGCTGTTAACACCGGATAATTTTTGAGGAAGCACTGCACCACCAGGTTCAAGGTGTGAGCCAAGCAAGGTATGTGGCTGAGTTTTGAAAGGGCTATGGCTGCCACAAAATTACGGCCGTTATCACTAACTACCTTGCCTGCCTCAAGATGTACACTGCCCAGCCATGACTCAGTTTGTCGCTTCAAGTACTCGGCCAGCACCTCGGCGGTGTGTCTGTCGCCCAAACACATCATCTGCAACACAGCCTGCTGACGCTTTCCACTAGCTGCTCGATAGGGGGACACATCGTGTGCAACAGTGGCAGCTGCAGATGGAGTGCTCGTTCGACTGCGCTCTGTGGACGAGCTTTCGCTTCTGGAGGAGGAGTAGGAGGAGGAGGGTCGAACGCCTACAGCCAACTGTTTCCTATACCGTGGGCTAGGCAGCACTGTCCCACCACCGCTGTCCCCTGTGGACCCTGCATCCACCACATTAACCCAGTGCGCAGTGATGGACACGTAACGGCCCTGGCCATGCCGACTGGACCATGCATCAGTTGTGAGGTCCACCTTTCCGCTCACTGACTGCTTGAGTGCATGGACAATGCGGTCTTTCACATGATGGTGGAGGGCTGGGATGGCTTTGCGAGAGAAGAAGTGGCGACTGGGTAGGTCATAGCGTGGTACTGCATAGGCCATGAGTTCGTGGAAAGCTGTGCTTTCCACCAACCGAAAGGGCATCATCTCAAACGAGATTAGTTTGGCAATGTGGGCGTTCAAACCCAGTGTACGCGGATGAGAGACTGAGTACTTTCTTGACCTACTCATAGTGTCTGGGAGGGTGAGCTGGACTTGAGAGCTGCATATGGTGGAAGTAGCGGTGGACAGGGCGGACTGAGAGAGGGTTGATGATGGTGATGGAGTTGTTGTTCTTTCTGATGGCCTAGAATCAGTCTTTCGTTGATATAACAGTGGGATTCCCTGACTGCTGTGGCCTTGCAACGACACCTCAACATTTGCTGCTGTGCTAACCGGTGGGCTTACAGTGGGGGAAACAATGTAGCGTTGCTGACTACCTTTGTTGTGATCAGTTGCACATGTGGCACTTGAGGCTTGGTGTTGTGTCCACGCTTGCAAGTGCATGCTGGTTAAATGTCTAAGCATGCAACTGGTATTCAAATTTTTCAGATTTTTCCCTCGGCTAAAGGTCTCTGCGCACTTCTTACAGATAACCTTGGCCTGATCATGAGGATTTTGTTCAAAAAAGTGCCACACTGCACTCTTCCTACTTTGGCAGACATTTTGCGGCCTAGCACGCTGTGATCTTTTGACCCTCTGGACAAGCTGTCCAGCAACTCTTTTGATGTTTGGAACCTGTCTTTGGAGTGCTCCGGGCCTGCCAGATAACAGCTGTTGCGATGTCGATGTCTGCTGTGGATGCTCCTCATCTGAGCTATTGGAAGCAGCACCCTCTTCCCCCAATGGATGCCAATCTGGGTCAACAACTGGGTCATCCATCACCTCCTCTTCTATGTCATGTGCACCTTCCTCTGTGTCACCGTGTATGGTGGTATAGTGTGCGGGAAGGGGCACCTGAGTCTCATCAGGGTCAGAATCTGGGTCTGTACACTGCGAGGACAATGTAGTGCTCTGAGTGAATGTACCAGCAGAATCATCCATCAGCGGCTGTGCATCAGTGCACTCCATGTCAGATTCATCTTGGCCTGGGTAATTCACCATTTGACTTGATAATCCAGGCATGGTATGTGAAAACAGCTCCATGGAGTAATCAGTAGTATGGCCTGCGTCATCCTTCAATCTTGGTTGGGGTGAAGGACACAAGGAAAGGTGTGGTTCATGAACATGAGCCTCCAATGACGACTCAGTGCTTTTACTTTTTACAACTGAAGAAGAGGAGGCGATAGAGCTGGAGGCTGAGTCAGCAATGTAAGACAAAACTTTTTCCTGATGCTCTGGCTTTAAAAGCGGTTTGCCAACTCCTAGAAAACTAAGCATTCGAGGCGTTATGTAGCCAGACGATGACGCAGGCTCAACACCTCCTGCATTCGGTCCTATTTTGCTCTTGCCACTACCATCAGATCCACCACCAACACCATCATTACCAGCTGCCAACCCCCGCCCAATTCCACGGCCTCTTCCACCAGCCTTCCTCATTTTTGGTAGAAATGTAGACAAAATCCAACAAACTATATAGTAATGTAAAACAAGGTACAAGGTGTCTATAGGACAGGGGAGATTTTGAATTTCTGCAGTCACTTGTGGACAGTGGACACTTTTGGATTGTGTGAGGCCCACTGATATCTGAGCGCTAT
This sequence comes from Dendrobates tinctorius, assembly GCF_039654945.1. Lineage (NCBI taxonomy): Eukaryota > Metazoa > Chordata > Amphibia > Anura > Dendrobatidae > Dendrobates > Dendrobates tinctorius. The sequence goes on from NW_027361848.1 coordinate 637,419, forward strand.
GTCACAGGCTCGATGGCACAGCTGTGACCAAAGTGACTAGAGGATAAGGGAGATTTTGAATCTCTGCACACACTTTTGGACACTGGACACTTTTGGATTGTGTGAGGCCCAATGAATATCTGAGCGCTATGTGACAGGCTCGATGGCACAGCTGTGACCAAAGTGACTAGAGGATAAGGGAGATTTTGAATCTCTGCACACACTTTTGGACACTGGACACTTTTGGATTGTGTGAGGCCCAATGAATATCTGAGCGCTATGTGACAGGCTCGATGGCACAGCTGTGACCAAAGTGACTAGAGGATAAGGGAGATTTTGAATCTCTGCACACACTTTTGGACACTGGATACTTTTGGATTGTGTGAGGCCCACTGATATCTGAGCGCTATGTCACAGGCTCGATGGCACAGCTGTGACCAAAGTGACTAGAGGATAAGGGAGATTTTGAATCTCTGCACACACTTTTGGACACTGGACACTTTTGGATTGTGTGAGGCCCAATGAATATCTGAGCGCTATGTGACAGGCTCGATGGCACAGCTGTGACCAAAGTGACTAGAGGATAAGGGAGATTTTGAATCTCTGCACACACTTTTGGACACTGGACACTTTTGGATTGTGTGAGGCCCAATGAATATCTGAGCGCTATGTGACAGGCTCGATGGCACAGCTGTGACCAAAGTGACTAGAGGATAAGGGAGATTTTGAATCTCTGCACACACTTTTGGACACTGGACACTTTTGGATTGTGTGAGGCCCAATGAATATCTGAGCGCTATGTGACAGGCTCGATGGCACAGCTGTGACCAAAGTGACTAGAGAATAAGGGAGATTTTGAATCTCTGCACACACTTTTGGACACTGGACTCTTTTGGATTGTGTGAGACCCACTGATATCTGAGCGCTATGTCAGAGGCTCGATGGCACAGCTGTGACCAAAGTGACTAGAGGATAAGGGAGATTTTGAATCTCTGCACACACTTTTGGACACTGGACACTTTTGGATTGTGTGAGGCCCAATGAATATCTGAGCGCAATGTGACAGGCTCGATGGCACAGCTGTGACCAAAGTGACTAGAGGATAAGGGAGATTTTGAATCTCTGCACACACTTTTGGACACTGGACACTTTTGGATTGTGTGAGGCCCACTGATATCTGAGCGCTATGTCACAGGCTCGATGGCACAGCTGTGACCAAAGTGACTAGAGGATAAGGGAGATTTTGAATCTCTGCACATACTTTTGGACACTGGACACTTTTGGATTGTGTGAGGCCCAATGAATATCTGAGCGCTATGTGACAGGCTCGATGGCACAGCTGTGACCAAAGTGACTAGAGGATAAGGGAGATTTTGAATCTCTGCACACACTTTTGGACAATGGACACTTTTGGATTGTGTGAGGCCCACTGATATCTGAGCGCTATGTGACAGGCTCGATGGCACAGCTGTGACCAAAGTGACTAGAGGATAAGGGAGATTTTGAATCTCTGCACACACTTTTGGACACTGGACACTTTTGGATTGTGTGAGGCCCAATGAATATCTGAGCGCTATGTGACAGGCTCGATGGCACAGCTGTGACCAAAGTGACTAGAGGATAAGGGAGATTTTGAATCTCTGCACACACTTTTGGACACTGGACACTTTTGGATTGTGTGAGGCCCAATGAATATCTGAGTGCTATGTGACAGGCTCGATGGCACAGCTGTGACCAAAGTGACTAGAGGATAAGGGAGATTTTGAATCTCTGCACACACTTTTGGACACTGGACACTTTTGGATTGTGTGAGGCCCACTGATATCTGAGCGCTATGTGACAGGCTCGATGGCACAGCTGTGACCAAAGTGACTAGAGGATAAGGGAGATTTTGAATCTCTGCACACACTTTTGGACACTGGACACTTTTGGATTGTGTGAGGCCCACTGATATCTCAGCGCTATGTCACAGGCTCGATGGCACAGCTGTGACCAAAGTGACTAGAGGATAAGGGAGATTTTGAATCTCTGCACACACTTTTGGACACTGGACACTTTTGGATTGTGTGAGGCCCAATGAATATCTGAGCGCTATGTGACAGGCTCGATGGCACAGCTGTGACCAAAGTGACTAGAGGATAAGGGAGATTTTGAATCTCTGCACACACTTTTGGACACTGGACACTTTTGGATTGTGTGAGGCCCACTGATATCTGAGCGCTATGTGACAGGCTCGATGGCACAGCTGTGACCAAAGTGACTAGAGGATAAGGGAGATTTTGAATCTCTGCACACACTTTTGGACACTGGACACTTTTGGATTGTGTGAGGCCCAATGAATATCTGAGTGCTATGTGACAGGCTCAATGGCACAGCTGTGACCAAAGAGACTAGAGGATAAGGGAGATTTTGAATCTCTGCACACACTTTTGGACACTGGACACTTTTGGATTGTGTGAGGCCCACTGATATCTGAGCGCTATGTGACAGGCTCGATGGCACAGCTGTGACCAAAGTGACTAGAGGATAAGGGAGATTTTGAATCTCTGCACACACTTTTGGACACTGGACACTTTTGGATTGTGTGAGGCCCAATGAATATCTGAGTGCTATGTGACAGGCTCGATGGCACAGCTGTGACCAAAGTGACTAGAGGATAAGGGAGATTTTGAATCTCTGCACACACTTTTGGACACTGGACACTTTTGGATTGTGTGAGGCCCACTGATATCTGAGCGCTATGTGACAGGCTCGATGGCACAGCTGTGACCAAAGTGACTAGAGGATAAGGGAGATTTTGAATCTCTGCACACACTTTTGGACACTGGACACTTTTGGATTGTGTGAGGCCCACTGATATCTCAGCGCTATGTCACAGGCTCGATGGCACAGCTGTGACCAAAGTGACTAGAGGATAAGGGAGATTTTGAATCTCTGCACACACTTTTGGACACTGGACACTTTTGGATTGTGTGAGGCCCAATGAATATCTGAGCGCTATGTGACAGGCTCGATGGCACAGCTGTGACCAAAGTGACTAGAGGATAAGGGAGATTTTGGATCTCTGCACACACTTTTGGACACTGGACACTTTTGGATTGTGTGAGGCCCAATGAATATCTGAGCGCTATGTGACAGGCTCGATGGCACAGCTGTGACCAAAGTGACTAGAGGATAAGGGAGATTTTGAATCTCTGCACACACGTTTGGACACTGGATACTTTTGGATTGTGTGAGGCCCACTGATATCTGAGCGCTATGTGACAGGCTCGATGGCACAGCTGTGACCAAAGTGACTAGAGGATAAGGGAGATTTTGAATCTCTGCACACACTTTTGGACACTGGACACTTTTGGATTGTGTGAGACCCACTGATATCTGAGCGCTATGTGACAGGCTCGATGGCACAGCTGTGACCAAAGTGACTAGAGGATAAGGGAGATTTTGAATCTCTGCACACACTTTTGGACACTGGACACTTTTGGATTGTGTGAGGCCCAATGAATATCTGAGTGCTATGTGACAGGGTCGACGGCACAGCTGTGACCAAAGTGACTAGAGGATAAGGGAGATTTTGAATCTCTGCACACACTTTTGGACACTGGACACTTTTGGATTGTGTGAGGCCCACTGATATCTGAGCGCTATGTGACAGGCTCGATGGCACAGCTGTGACCAAAGTGACTAGAGGATAAGGGAGATTTTGAATCTCTGCACACACTTTTGGACACTGGACACTTTTGGATTGTGTGAGGCCCACTGATATCTGAGCGCTATGTCACAGGCTCGATGGCACAGCTGTGACCAAAGTGACTAGAGGATAAGGGAGATTTTGAATCTCTGCACACACTTTTGGACACTGAACACTTTTGGATTGTGTGAGGCCCAATGAATATCTGAGCGCTATGTGACAGGCTCGATGGCACAGCTGTGACCAAAGTGACTAGAGGATAAGGGAGATTTTGAATCTCTGCACACACTTTTGGACACTGGACACTTTTGGATTGTGTGAGGCCCACTGATATCTGAGCGCTAAGTGAGAGGTTCGATGGCACAGCTGTGACCAAAGTGACTAGAGGATAAGGGAGATTTTGAATCTCTGCACACACTTTTGGACACTGGACACTTTTGGATTGTGTGAGGCCCAATGAATATCTGAGCGCTATGTGACAGGCTCGATAGCACAGCTGTGACCAAAGTGACTAGAGGATAAGGGAGATTTTGAATCTCTGCACACACTTTTGGACACTGGACACTTTTGGATTGTGTGAGGCCCAATGAATATCTGAGCACTATGTGACAGGCTCGATGGCACAGCTGTGACCAAAGTGACTAGAGGATAAGGGAGATTTTGAATCTCTGCACAAACTTTTGGATTTTGTGAGGCCCAATGAATATCTGAGCGCTATGTGACAGGCTCGATGGCACAGCTGTGACCAAAGTGACTAGAGGATAAGGGAGATTTTGAATCTCTGCACACACTTTTGGACACTGGACACTTTTGGATTGTGTGAGGCCCACTGATATCTGAGTGCTATGTGACAGGCTCGATGGCACAGCTGTGACCAAAGTGACTAGAGGATAAGGGAGATTTTGAATCTCTGCACACACTTTTGGACACTGGACACTTTTGGATTGTGTGAGGCCCACTGATATCTGAGCGCTATGTCACAGGCTCGATGGCACAGCTGTGACCAAAGTGACTAGAGGATAAGGGAAATTTTGAATCTCTGCACACACTTTTGGACACTGGACACTTTTGGATTGTGTGAGGCCCAATGAATATCTGAGCGCTATGTGACAGGCTCGATGGCACAGCTGTGACCAAAGTGACTAGAGGATAAGGGAGATTTTGAATCTCTGCACACACTTTTGGACACTGGACACTTTTGGATTGTGTGAGGCCCACTGATATCTGAGCGCTATGTGACAGGCTCGATGGCACAGCTGTGACCAAAGTGACTAGAGGATAAGGGAGATTTTGAATCTCTGCACACACTTTTGGACACTGGACACTTTTGGATTGTGTGAGGCCCAATGAATATCTGAGCGCTATGTGACAGGCTCGATGGCACAGCTGTGACCAAAGTGACTAGAGGATAAGGGAGATTTTGAATCTCTGCACACACTTTTGGACACTGGACACTTTTGGATTGTGTGAGGCCCAATGAATATCTGAGTGCTATGTGACAGGCTCGATGGCACAGCTGTGACCAAAGTGACTAGAGGATAAGGGAGATTTTGAATCTCTGCACACACTTTTGGACACTGGACACTTTTGGATTGTGTGAGGCCCAATGAATATCTGAGCGCTATGTGACAGGCTCGATGGCACAGCTGTGACCAAAGTGACTAGAGGATAAGGGAGATTTTGAATCTCTGCACACACTTTTGGACACTGGACACTTTTGGATTGTGTGAGGCCCACTGATATCTGAGCGCTATGTGACAGGCTCGATGGCACAGCTGTGACCAAAGTGACTAGAGGATAAGGGAGATTTTGAATCTCTGCACACACTTTTGGACACTGGACACTTTTGGATTGTGTGAGGCCCACTGATATCTGAGCGCTATGTCACAGGCTCGATGGCACAGCTGTGACCAAAGTGACTAGAGGATAAGGGAGATTTTGAATCTCTGCACACACTTTTGGACACTGGACACTTTTGGATTGTGTGAGGCCCAATGAATATCTGAGTGCTATGTGACAGGCTCGATGGCACAGCTGTGACCAAAGTGACTAGAGGATAAGGGAGATTTTGAATCTCTGCACACACTTTTGGACACTGGACACTTTTGGATTGTGTGAGGCCCACTGATATCTGAGCGCTAAGTGACAGGCTCGATGGCACAGCTGTGACCAAAGTGACTAGAGGATAAGGGAGATTTTGAATCTCTGCACACACTTTTGGACACTGGACACTTTTGGATTGTGTGAGGCCCAATGAATATCTGAGCGCTATGTGACAGGCTCGATGGCACAGCTGTGACCAAAGTGACTAGAGGATAAGGGAGATTTTGAATCTCTGCACACACTTTTGGACACTGGACACTTTTGGATTGTGTGAGGCCCAATGAATATCTGAGCGCTATGTGACAGGCTCGATGGCACAGCTGTGACCAAAGTGACTAGAGGATAAGGGAGATTTTGAATCTCTGCACAAACTTTTGGATTGTGTGAGGCCCAATGAATATCTGAGCGCTATGTGACAGGCTCGATGGCACAGCTGTGACCAAAGTGACTAGAGGATAAGGCAGATTTTGAATCTCTGCACACACTTTTGGACACTGGACACTTTTGGATTGTGTGAGGCCCACTGATATCTGAGTGCTATGTGACAGGCTCGATGGCACAGCTGTGACCAAACTGACTAGAGGATAAGGGAGATTTTGAATCTCTGCACACACTTTTGGACACTGGACACTTTTGGATTGTGTGAGGCCCACTGATATCTGAGCACTATGTCACAGGCTCGATGGCACAGCTGTGACCAAAGTGACTAGAGGATAAGGGAGATTTTGAATCTCTGCACACACTTTTGGACACTGGACACTTTTGGATTGTGTGAGGCCCAATGAATATCTGAGCGCTATGTGCTATGTGACAGGCTCGATGGCACAGCTGTGACCAAAGTGACTAGAGGATAAGGGAGATTTTGAATCTCTGCACACACTTTTGGACACTGGACACTTTTGGATTGTGTGAGGCCCACTGATATCTGAGCTCTATGTGACAGGCTCGATGGCACAGCTGTGACCAAAGTGACTAGAGGATAAGGGAGATTTTGAATCTCTGCACACACTTTTGGACACTGGACACTTTTGGATTGTGTGAGGCCCAATGAATATCTGAGCGCTATGTGACAGGCTCGATGGCACAGCTGTGACCAAAGTGACTAGAGGATAAGGGAGATTTTGAATCTCTGCACACACTTTTGGACACTGGACACTTTTGGATTGTGTGAGGCCCAATGAATATCTGAGCGCTATGTGACAGGCTCGATGGCACAGCTGTGACCAAAGTGACTAGAGGATAAGGGAGATTTTGAATCTCTGCACACACTTTTGGACACTGGACACTTTTGGATTGTGTGAGGCCCAATGAATATCTGAGCGCTATGTGACAGGCTCGATGGCACAGCTGTGACCAAAGTGACTAGAGGATAAGGGAGATTTTGAATCTCTGCACACACTTTTGGACACTGGACACTTTTGGATTGTGTGAGGCCCACTGATATCTGAGCGCTATGTGACAGGCTCGATAGCACAGCTGTGACCAAAGTGACTAGAGGATAAGGGAGATTTTGAATCTCTGCACACACTTTTGGACACTGGACACTTTTGGATTGTGTGAGGCCCACTGATATCTGAGCGCTATGTGACAGGCTCGATGGCACAGCTGTGACCAAAGTGACTAGAGGATAAGGGAGATTTTGAATCTCTGCACACACTTTTGGACACTGGACACTTTTGGATTGTGTGAGGCCCAATGAATATCTGAGCGCTATGTGACAGGCTCGATGGCACAGCTGTGACCAAAGTGACTAGAGGATAAGGGAGATTTTGAATCTCTGCACACACTTTTGGACACTGGACACTTTTGGATTGTGTGAGGCCCAATGAATATCTGAGCGCTATGTGACAGGCTCGATGGCACAGCTGTGACCAAAGTGACTAGAGGATAAGGGAGATTTTGAATCTCTGCACACACTTTTGGACACTGGATACTTTTGGATTGTGTGAGGCCCAATGAATATCTGAGCGCTATGTGACAGGCTCGATGGCACAGCTGTGACCAAAGTGACTAGAGGATAAGGGAGATTTTGAATCTCTGCACACACTTTTGGACACTGGACACTTTTGGATTGTGTGAGGCCCACTGATATCTGAGCGCTATGTCACAGGCTCAATGGCACAGCTGTGACAAAAGTGACTAGAGGATAAGGGACATTGATTGCTTTTAAAAAAGCAATTTGCGGAGCAGTGGATAAACAGCAATGCAGGAATATCAGGAAGCCTTAGAAGGCAGCCCAACAACCAACACCACTGATACACCACTATATAGCCTTCCCTTGCACTGCACACACAGTGACTGGTGTGTTGTGCAGGCCAAATCGCTAGCAGCAGAAGCATTTTTTTTGTCTTCTTCCCTGCCTAACGCTCTCCCTACAGAATCAGCAACCTCTCCCTATACTGAGATCGGCAAAAGTAAGATGGCGGTCGGCGTGCACGCCCTTTTATACCCCCTGTGACGCCCACCAAAGCAAGCCAATCACTTGCATGTCCTTCTGAAAGATGGTGGTGACCCCTGCCTATGTCATCACGTTGCCCACAGTGCCCGTGGATCCTGATTGGCTGAAAAAGAGCGCAAAACAAACTTTTGAAACGCGACTTTGGCGCGTAAGTCACCGACCTCGTGGCCGACCTCTTCCTAGGGTCGGGTTTCGTTTCATGAAACCCGACTTTGCCAAAAGTCGGCGACTTTTGAATTTTTTTGACCCGTTTCGCTCAACTCTAGTATAGACCATTTTCTTCTGTTACCCTTGCGAAAGTAAAGAAAAAAAAGTCTAAAGGAAAATTTTTGTGAAAGAAAAGGAAATGTTTATTTTTCCCTCCACATTCCATTCATTCCTGTGAAGCACCTGAAGGGTTAATAAACTTCTTGAATGTGGTTTTGAGTACCTTGAGGGGTGCAGTTTTTAGAATGGTGTCACTTTTGGGTATTTTCTGTCATATTGACCCCCCAAACTCACTTCAAGTGTGAGGTGGTCCCTAAAAAAAATGGTTTTGCAAATTTTGTTGTAAAAATGAGAAATCGCTGGTCAACTTTTAACTCTTATAACTTCCTAACAAAAAAAAATTTTGATTCCAAAATTGTGCAGATGTAAAGTAGACATGTGGGAAATATTATGTATTAACTATTTTGTGCGATATAACTCTCTGATCTAAGGGCATAAAAATTAAAAATTTGAAAATTGCAAAATTTTCAAAATTTTCGCCAAATTTGCATATTTTTAACAAATAAACGCAAGTCATAGCAAAGAAATTTTACCACTGTCATGAAGTACAATATATCACGAGAAAACAATGTCAGAATCAGCAGGATCCGTTGAAGCGTGCTAGAGTTATGACCTCATAAAGTGACACTGGTCAGAATTAAAAAAATTGGCCCGGTCACGAAGGCAAAAACAGGCTCGGGTGCGAAGGGGTTAATTGTTTTTCTGTTTTTTTCAGGAATGGTGTTTTGGAGTGACCGGAGGACATGGGGACTGAATTGGCCCGAAGCTTTTGTACGTTTATTATTATTTATGTGTTATTTGCATTTTTCAATCCCCATGCCCTCTTGTCTTTATTTTTTGATGATACAATAAAGCTATTTTCTGTCAATTGTATATTTTTTTCTAAATATTTGTGAGTGATGTCTCTGGTGAGGTTTATACAAATTGTCATGGTGACCATTTATTTATATTTGGGCCCCTATGCAACAGCGCTTTTTTCAGAGTATAGTCATGTGACTATGCCATTTTGATTGCTACATATTTGGCACAAGCTGCGGGAGATAGGGTTATACTGTCCCTGTTATATTCAATTTTGCCTTTGTGCTGTATGCCAATTGATATTGCTACGGTAATTCCTAATTACCATGGAGTTGGTTTTTATTATTAGTGGGTATATGAGCGCTGGTTTTGGGATTGCGGTCATGTGATTTTGTCATGTGACCGCGCCCTGACTGACATGGACTTCTGGGATTGCGGTCATGTGACTTGTCATGTGACCGCGCCCTGACTGACATGGGCTTGTATAACTGAGCACACTGGGCACTACTGCGCATGTGCGGTATCTATGATGTGATATCGCGGGATCGCACCCTGATTGATATAGGCCTCTATAGCTGTAGGTATATTGACTGCGCTTGACGCTACTGGGTATCGCGGGACTTTTGTCCTGCGATGTCACTTCCCCTGCAGCGATACACCGGCGCTTTTTACTGACTCTGGTGGGCTGATGCTGAACGCTGGATGGAGGTCCTGGATGGACATCTCAAAATGTGTGGGTAAATTTAATAGGGCGCCGGTTTTGGCGCTTCTTTTGGGAATATATCTATTGGCTGGCTGATCTGACTGGCGTTGTTGTTTGTATGATTATATCTGATTGGCAGAGGGTTGCTATGATATGTGAGGATGCCGATATATGATTGGTGGTTATTAGAGTTGAGCGAAACGGGTCGAAAAATTTCAAAAGTCGCCGACTTTTGACAAAGTCGGGTTTCATGAAACGAAACCCGACCCTAGGATGAGGTCGGCGACTTACGCGCCAAAGTCGCGTTTCAAAAGTTTGTTTTGCGCTCTTTTTCAGCTGCTGCTGCTGCTGATTTTGTAGGGAGAGCGTTAGGCTGGGAAGAAGACACCAAAAACTGCTTCTGCTGCTAGCGATTTTGCCTGTACAACACACCAGTCACTGTGTGTGCAGTGCAAGGGGAGGATAATAATAATAATCTTTATTTTTTATATAGCGCTAACATATTCCGCAGCGCTTTACAGTTTGCACACATTTTCATCACTGTCCCCGATGGGGCGCACAATCTAAATTATAGTGGTGTATCAGTGGTGTTGGTTGTTGGGCTGCCTTCTAAGGCTTCCTGACATTCCTGCATTGCTGTTTACCCACTGCTCCGCAAACTGCTTTTTTAAAAGCAATCCCAATTTTTTTTTTTGTCCTGCTGAGGTACTGAGCGTGCATTTTTTCACACCATACAGCGGTGTACGCTCCTCACACAGTACCGTGTAACGGCTGTTAACACAGCCACAGTGAAGCTATCTGTGTCACTCTGTGAGAATAAGTCGAGGACATGTTCCTTTCTTACAGACCTGCACTCTAGGGAGATTCCTACTCTGCCCAATTCTACATACACCTTGTAGTTTGTGATACAATAGCCAATTTCTGCCTTTGACATAGCGCTGTGATATTCAGTGGGCCTCACACAATCCAAAAGTGTCCAGTGTCCACAAGTGTCTGCAGAAATTCAAAATCTCCCTTATCCTCTAGTCACTTTGGTCACAGCTGTGCCATCGAGCCTGTGACATAGCGCTCAGATATTCAGTGGGCCTCACACAATCCAAAAGTGTCCAGTGTCTGCAGAAATTCAAAATCTCACTTATCCTCTAGTCACTTTGGTCACAGCTGTGCCATCGAGCCTGTGACATAGCGCTCAGATATTCAGTGGGCCTCACACAATCCAAAAGTGTCCAGTGTCCACAAGTGTCTGCAGAAATTCAAAATCTCCCTTATCCTCTAGTCACTTTAGTCACAGCTGTGCCATCGAGCCTGTGACATAGCGCTCAGATATTCAGTGGGCCTCACACAATCCAAAAGTGTCCAGTGTCCACAAGTGTCTGCAGAAATTCAAAATCTCCCTTATCCTCTAGTCACTTTGGTCACAGCTGTGCCATCGAGCCTGTGACATAGCGCTCAGATATTCAGTGGGCCTCGCACAATCCAAAAGTGTCCAGTGTCCACAAGTGTCTGCAGAAATTCAAAATCTCACTTATCCTCTAGTCACTTTGGTCACAGCTGTGCCATCGAGCCTGTGACATAGCGCTCAGATATTCAGTGGGCCTCACACAATCCAAAAGTGTCCAGTGTCCACTAGTGTGAGCAGAAATTCAAAATCTCACTTATCCTCTAGTCACTTTGGTCACAGCTGTGCCATCGAGCCTGTGACATAGCGCTCAGATATTCAGTGGGCCTCACACAATCCAAAAGTGTCCAGTGTCCACAAGTGTCTGCAGAAATTCAAAATCTCCCTTATCCTCTAGTCACTTTGGTCACAGCTGTGCCATCGAGCCTGTGACATAGCGCTCAGATATTCAGTGGGCCTCACACAATCCAAAAGTGTCCAGTGTCCACTAGTGTGAGCAGAAATTCAAAATCTCACTTATCCTCTAGTCACTTTGGTCACAGCTGTGCCATCGAGCCTGTGACATAGCGCTCAGATATTCAGTGGGCCTCACACAATCCAAAAGTGTCCAGTGTCCACTAGTGTGAGCAGAAATTCAAAATCTCCCCTGTCCTATAGATACCTTGTACCTTGTTTTACATTACTATATAGTTTGTTGGATTTTGTCTACATTTCTACCAAAAATGAGGAAGGCTGGTGGAAGAGGCCGTGGAATTGGGCGGGGGTTGGCAGCTGGTAATGATGGTGTTGGTGGTGGATCTGATGGTAGTGGCAAGAGCAAAATAGGACCGAATGCAGGAGGTGTTGAACCTGCGTCATCGTCTGGCTCCATAAGGCTTCGAAGGCTTAGTTTTCTAGGAGTTGGCAAACCGCTTTTAAAGCCAGAGCATCAGGAAAAAGTTTTGTCTTACATTGCTGACTCAGCCTCCAGCTCTATCGCCTCCTCTTCTTCAGTTGTAAAAAGTAAAAGCACTGAGTCGTCATTGGAGGCTCATGTTCATGAACCACACCTTTCCTTGTGTCCTTCACCCCAACCAAGATTGAAGGATGATGCAGGCCATACTACTGATTACTCCATGGAGCTGTTTTCACATACCATGCCTGGATTATCAAGTCAAATGGTGAATTACCCAGGCCAAGATGAATCTGACATGGAGTGCACTGATGCACAGCCGCTGATGGATGATTCTGCTGGTACATTCACTCAGAGCACTACATTGTCCTCGCAGTGTACAGAGCCAGATTCTGACCCTGATGAGACTCAGGTGCCCCTTCCCGCACACTATACCACCATACACGGTGACACAGAGGAAGGTGCACATGACATTGAAGAGGAGGTGATGGATGACCCAGTTGTTGACCCAGATTGGCATCCATTGGGGAAGAGGGTGCTGCTTCCAATAGCTCAGATGAGGAGCATCCACAGCAGACATCGACATCGCGACAGCTGTTATCTGGCAGGCCCGGAGCACTCCAAAGACAGGTTCCAAAAATCAAAAGAGTTGCTGGACAGCTTGTCCAGAGGGTCAAAACATCACAGCGTGCTAGGCCGCAAAATGTCTGCCAAAGTAGGAAGAGTGCAGTGTGGCACTTTTTTGAACAAAATCCTCATGATCAGGCCAAGGTTATCTGTAAGAAGTGCACAAAGACCTTTAGCCGAGGGAAAAATCTGAAAAATTTGAATACCAGTTGCATGCTTAGACATTTAACCAGCATGCTCTTGCAAGCGTGGAAACAACACCAAACCTCAAGTGCCACATGTGCAACTGATCACAACGAAGGTAGTCAGCAACGCTACATTGTTTCCCCCACTGTTAGCCCACCGGTTAGCACAGCAGCAAATGTTGAGGTGTCGTTGCAAGGCCACAGCAGTCAGGGAATCCCACTGTTATATCAACGAAAGACTGATTCTAGGCCATCAGAAAGAACACCAACTCCATCACCATCATCAACCCTCTCTCAGTCCACCCTGTCCACCGCTACTTCCACCATATGCAGCTCTCAAGTCCAGCTCACCCTCCCACACACTATGAGTAGGTCAAGAAAGTACTCAGTCTCTCATCTGCGTACACTGGGTTTGAACGCCCACATTGCCAAACTAATCTCGTTTAAGATGATGCCCTTTCGGTTGGTGGAAAGCGCAGCTTTCCGCGAACTCATGGCCTATGCAGTACAACGCTATGACCTACCCAGTCGCCACTTCTTCTCTCGCAAAGCCATCCCAGCCCTCCACCATCATGTGAAAGACCGCATTGTCCATGCACTCAAGCAGTCAGTGAGCGGAAAGGTGCACCTCACAACTGATGCATGGTCCAGTCGGCATGGCCAGGGCCGTTACGTGTCCATCACTGCGCACTGGGTTAATGTGGTGGATGCAGGGTTCACAGGGGACAGCGGTGGTGGGACAGTGCTGCCTAGCCCACGGTATAGGAAACAGTTGGCTGTAGGCGTTCGACCCTCCTCCTCCTCCTCCTCCTCCAGAAGTGAAAGCTCGTCCACAGAGCGCAGTCGTACGAGCACTCCATCTGCAGCTGCCACTGTTGCACACGAGGTGTCCCCCTATCGAGCAGCTAGTGGAAAGCGTCAGCAGGCTGTGTTGCAGATGATGTGTTTGGGCGACAGACACACCGCCGAGGTGCTGGCCGAGTACTTGAAGCGACAAACTGAGTCATGGCTGGGCAGTGTACATCTTGAGGCAGGCAAGGTAGTTAGTGATAATGGCCGTAATTTTGTGGCAGCCATAGCCCTTTCAGAACTCAGCCACATACCTTGCTTGGCTCACACCTTGAACCTGGTGGTGCAGTGCTTCCTCAAAAATTATCCGGAGTTAACAGCCCTGCTCCAGAAGGTGCGAAGACTGTGCGCGCACATCCGCCGGTCGCCTGTACACTCCGTTCGTATGCAGAAGCTGCAGCGATTGCTCCACCTTCCCAACCACCGCCTCATTATCGACATTGCAACAAGGTGGAACTCCACCCTGCACATGGTTGAGCGGCTGTGCGAGCAGAGGCAGGCCATAATGCATTTGTGGGAGGATACACGGCCAGGCACTTTGAGAGCAGACATGGAGTTGACAGGTGTGCAGTGGTCAAAGCTGAAAGACCTCTGTAAAGTCCTTAAGTGTTTTGAGGAATGCACACGGCTGGTAAGCGCAGACGACGCCATCCTAAGCATGAGCATCCCACTTATGCGTCTGCTCATGCAAACTTTGACGCAAGTTAAGGAGCAGGCTTCTGCAGCCAATGTTGATGAGGAGGAAGAGGAGGAGGGAATCCTTGATGACATTCAGCCATTGTCTGCTCAGGGACCTCACCTGGACGAGGTGGAGGAAGAGGAGGAGGAGGGTGATGGGGATGATTACTTAGGGGAAGAGGATGCATCTCGTGGGGCAAGTGAAAATGTTGGCGTGGCAAGGTCTGATACAGGGTTTGTGCGTGACTGGAGGGATGTGGATTTGCCAGAAAGTGCTCCTCCAACCAGCACTCGCAGTGCATCATTGACACCGGGAACATTGGCCCACATGTCAGATTATGCCTTGCAGATCCTAAAAAGGGACCCCCGCATTGCCAAAATGATGAACGATGACGACTACTGGTTGGCCAGCATCCTGGATCCACGCTATAAAGGCAAATTACAAAACATCATGCCACAGGAGAACCTTGACCTAATATTGGCTAATAAACAAGCAACTCTGGTAAATCGGTTGCTTGAGGCATTCCCAGCACACAGCAGCGGTGATGGTTCTCACACGAGCCGTACGGACCGGGGTCAGCTTGGCAGAGGTGTTCGTGGTGCACACAGCAGAAGTGGCATTGGAGACAGGGGTTTCATGACAATGTTGTGGACTGATTTTTCAAGTACCGCTCACACAACTGGTAATACTGCATCGATGGAAAGTGACAGGAGACAGCAGTTGTGAACTATGGTTACAAACTACTTTTCCTCCCATATCGATGTTCTCCCACACAGGTCATTCCCCTTTGACTATTGGGCCGCTAAACTGGACACCTGGCCTGAATTGGCACAATATGCCTTACAGGAGCTCGCTTGCCCAGCTGCAAGTGTGCTATCGGAAAGAGTCTTCAGTGCAGCTGGATCAATCCTGACAGAAAAAAGGACCCGTCTGTCAACCCAAAATGTGGATGATCTAACCTTCATTTAAATGAACCACGCATGGGTTTCCAAGGATTTTGTCCCACCTTCCCCTGATGACACATAGGGTGACAGAAAAATGGCTTGCTTTGGTCCACCTCTTCCTGGGACTTGACCTATTTCACCTTTTGCATCAGCTGAATGTCCAACATCAACATATGCCACTTTCTAAAACTCCCTAACTGTGCTGCCTCCCCCCCCCATGGCCGGGGTCACCACCTAGCGCACGACACCGTGCGAGTGCCGTTGCCCTGGACAGGTGGGTAGGCCGACTCATGGGCGCGGGCACTGGCACAGGGTCCCTCATAGTGCAATCAAGTGTCTCTGATGGTGGTGGTGCACACCCGCCGTCAGACACACCGCTGTACTATGAGGGGCCCAGTGCCAGTACCGACGCCCACGAGTGGGCACCCCTTGCTTGGGCAGGGCCCTAGCATTTGCAATCTTTACCTCTCCCTGCTCCTCCGCTGTGTAGTCTGGGCCGTCAAATCCATACTGTGCCTGACACCGTTTGAGCCTGCCTCCTGATGTATAGACATATATTTTGAATGTGTACGCTATCCATACATGTTATCTGGGGATACGGTTCCCTTCCTAACCTTTGTGCAATCACGTGCAATCCATACTGGGCCTAACACCATCTGAGCCTGCCTCCTGATGTATAGACATATATTTTGAATGTGTACGCTATCCATACATGTTATCTGGGGATACGGTACCCTTTCTAACCTTTGTGCAATCACGTGCAATCCATACTGGGCCTAACACCGTCTGAGCCTGCCTCCTGATGTATAGACATATATTTTGAATGTGTACGCTATCCATACATGTTATCTGGGGATACGGTTCCCTTTCTAACCTTTGTGCAATCACGTGCAATCCATACTGGGCCTAACACCGTCTGAGCCTGCCTCCTGATGTATAGACATATATTTTGAATGTGTACGCTATCCATACATGTTATCTGGGGATACGGTACCCTTTCTAACCTTTGTGCAATCACGTGCAATCCATACTGGGCCTAACACCGTCTGAGCCTGCCTCCTGATGTATATAGACATATATTTTGAATGTGTACGCTATCCATACATGTTATCTGGAGATACGGTTCCATTTCTAACCTTTGTGCAATCACGTGCAATCCATACTGGGCCTAACACCGTCTGAGCCTACCTCCTGATGTATAGACATATATTTTGAATGTGTATGCTATCCATACATGTTATCTGGTGATACGGTACCCTTTCTCACCTTTGTGCAATCACGTGTAATCCATACTGGGCGTGAGAACGGCTGGCGAGCTGTTAAGCAAGCTACAGCACCTGTGGTTTGCACACGTAAGTTTTTCATTTTTTCAGGAATGACGGTTAGGCCTTATTCCGGAACTGCGGTTGACCTGCACTTACTGGGAAGTCATTGTTCGCGGGTAATAATTGTAATCAGTGATCCCCATCACTAACGTTGTTCAGCGGGTTATCTGCACCTGTAAGCGACAAACGCTGGCCTTTTCAATGTAGCGCACATGCAGCCACGGACATGTAAGGGCATGACACACCAGTTATTGGCCAATCTCATGGGCCAGAGCCTCACGTGTCCCTCTAGTAAGCCGGACTCGGACCGCAGGGCATGACGTAGTCTCGTTCGTTAACGGAATTAAGCTTGCAATGTGTGCATCTGTTCTGTAGCTGGCATGGTTGAGGTTTCCCAGGTGGAGTCGAATTTAACCGTAGGCTCCACTCCTGGTGGTGCCCTTCTGGACATTCCTTTAAGGTTCAGCTTTGCAACCATACTGCCCACGTAAAACAAACACTTTGCCTTCATGAACGCTGTTTGGAGGGTCATGACTCGTGGGAATAACGCCGCCCAATCAGTTAACCTGCTAGAGAGATCCTTCGTTGCTCCCAAGCATGACATCACACTCCCTAGGAAGAAGGTAATGCCACTGTGGCGACCGTACTCCTGGGGGCGACACAAGTGCACTGATGCCCAGCCACTGCTCGATGAATCTGCTGGTACATTGACCCAGACCACTACATTCCCCTCGCACGCTACACGGCCTGAATCTGACCCTGATGAAACTCAGGTTACCCTTCCCATATACAGTTCCATCTTACACGGTGACAAAGAGGAAGCTGCAGATGAAAGTGCAGGTTCGGCCCACCCGCCATCAGACACACCACCGTACTATTAGGGGCCCTGTGCCAGTGCCGTCGCCAACGAGTGGGCCCCCCCTGCTTGCTCAGGATCACAGCACTTGCAAAGTTGAAATACTGTGCAGTGAGATGGAAGATGGGGACGACGAGGAGTCCAGACAAGTACAGGGATTCCCTAGCGAGGAGACTTATTTGATTGTTTTCAATGTTGGGACAGCAATTTTTGGGGAGCACTATACTCTGGAGAATGATAGATGGGGCCCAACATACACTGGAACATTCCAAAGGTGGACATCAGACACTGGAGCAGCATTTACAGGGCCCATTATACACTAGAGCATTAGAAATGGGGCCCATTATGTTTGGAGCATTATTTGGGCCCATAAGACAGTGGAGCTTCATCCATGGGGACCAACATATACTGTAGCATTATGTGGAGCTCATCATATACTGTTTCAAGCATTATATGGGACCAATGATTCTGTATGGAGAAATAGATGGGCCTCGTCATGAGATGTAAAAAGTGAAGTATTTTTCATTGTACTATACCGCTATTTCTCTGCTGTATCGGAGCATGATGAGTTGTGGTATGTGTTAAAGGGGCGCTCTTTCGCCCAGGGCACATGAAAACCTGGAGCCAGCCCTCCCCCCCCACAGTCTGTAGCCAAATAACCCCCATTTTTCAGTGCGTAACTTGTATTATGAAGTTAATTAAGGTTGACAAGCTTAAGTAAGAAGAATTGATGCTTTTGGCATTCAAATGGGCACTGTAGGTGTGTTTCCTGTCCTCCTCTCACTGCCGACTTTTATTCCCCATTGACTTACATTGGGTTTCGTGTTTCGGGACGACCCCGACTTTTCCCTATAATCGGACGATCTTGCTTGACCCGACTTTTGGAAAAGTCGGGTTTCACGAAACGAAACTCGACCCTAAAAAACCAAAAGTCGCTCAACTCTAGTGGTTATGTTTATATAATCCGATTTATTTTTGTTTATTTTCATTATTTATGGATATGATTACACCATTTCTGTAATATATTTTATGATTATGTTTACACTATATTGTCACTTATATGTAATGTATTTTTTATATATTTTTTTGTATATATTGCTGTTATCCATCTAATAATGGGCGGATTCTTGTTGTTGATTGGCTATTTTGGCCTATTTAAGACTGCCATATTTGCTATATACTATACTTGAAAAAGACCGTGTGATGGTCAAAATTTTGTATATTTCCATGGCGAAATAAACTTTTGCACATTTCTTCACCTGGATTGGATGCTGCTCCTCTTCATTTTCTTGGGACTTTTTATGTCCAATTGGGTCTTTGGACTTTGAGCATGCAACTCTTTGATCCTGGAAGTGCTGTCAGCTATCCTTTTGTATGCCTGTCTATTCTACCACTGTCCTCCATAGCTTCACTCCACGACAGTGACACTGCCACTAGTTTCTACAATGCCACTCTTGCATCAGCCATCGACTCAGTCGCCCCTATCATGCATAACAGAGTGCGACGAATCAATAGACCACCCTGGCACAATAACACCACTAAAAAGCTTCAGCAAGCATCCAGAATTGCAGAACGGCACTGGAAGAAAACACATTCGCAAGACGACTTCGCTGCACTCAAACAAGCAACACTTGCATTCAAATCAGCTCTCACCTCTGCTAAACAGGCCTACTTTACATCCCTTGTATCTTCCTTATCCCACAACCCCAAACAGTTGTTCAATACTTTTAACTCCCTCCTCCACACACCACTGCCCCCTCCGGCTTCCCTAATGTCTGCCGAGGACTTTGCCGCACACTTCAAAAACAAGATAGACCAAACACAGCAAGTCTTAATTGCTTAACCACCACAACCCCTTTGTATACCAGACCAATATCCAAACCCCATAACCTCCTTATCTAACATCACTGAAGGGGAGCTTGCTCATCTTCTCTCCAAATCACACCTCACCACTTGTGCACTTGACCCTATCCCATCCCACCTCCTCCCCAACATCACCACCACTCTTATCCCATCTCTAACCCACCTCTTCAACCTATCACTAACTTCTGGTACCTTCCCTTCTGCTTTCAAACATGCCACAATCACACCTATCCTTAAAAAGCCAACCCTTGATCCAACAGCCAATATCGCTGCTCCCATTCGCTTCTAAACTCCTAGAGCCCTAGAGCAGCATGTCCACACTGAACTTTCCTCCCACCTCTCATCTAACTTGCTCTTTGACAATCTACAATCTGGCTTCCGCCCCCATCATTCCATTGAGACAGCCCTGACCAAAATTACCAACAACCTACATACAGCCAAAGCTAACGGACAATACTCTATACTCCTGCTTCTAGACCTGTCCTCTGCTTTCGACACAGTTGACCACTGCCTCCTACTACAGATCCTCTCCTCCTTTGGCATCAAAGACCTTGCAATATCCTGAATCTCCTCATACCTTTCCAACCGCACATTCAGCGTCTCCCACTCCCACACTACCTCCTCATCCCACCCTCTCTCTGTTGGAATCCCCCCCAAGGTTCTGTTCTAGGACCCCTACTCTTCGCAATCTACACACTTGGCCTGGGGCAACTCATAAAGTCCCACAGATTCCAGTACCACCTTTGTGCCAATGATACTCAGAACTACGTCTCTGGCCCAGACATCACCTCTCTGCTCTCCAGAATACCAGAGTGTCTATCAGCCATATCCTCCTTCTCCTCTCGCTTCCTCAAACTCAATGTGGCAAATCTGAACTGATCATCTTTCCCCATCTCACAGATCTTCCTTACCCGACCTTTCTATAACAATTGACAACATCACGCTTTCCCCCGTACCGGAGGTCCGCTGCCTCGAAGTAACCCTTGACTCTGTCTTGTCCTTCAAACCGCACATCCAAGCTCTCTCCACCTCCTGTCGCCTCCAGCTCAAAAATATTTCCAAAATCCGTCCCTTCCTCAACCCTCAATCTACTAAAATGCTTGTGCATGCCCTCATCATCTCCCGCCTCGACTATTGCAACATCCTTTTCTGTGGCCTCCCTGCTAACACCCTTGCACCTCTCCAGTCCATCCTCAACTCTGCCGCCCGATTAATTCATCTCTCTCCTCGCTACTCCTCCACTTCTCCCCTCTGCAAATCTCTTCACTGGCTCCCATTCCCTCAGCATATCCAATTCAAATTACTAATACTGACCTACAAGGCCATCTACAACCTGTCTCCCCCATACATCTCTGAACTAATCTCCTTCTCTCCTCCACACTTATTTGCTCCTCGCCCAACCGCCTCCAAGACTTCTCCCGAATAGCCCCCATCCTCTAGAATTCCCTGCCCCAACACGTCCGGCTATCACCAACACTCGGATCCTTCAGACGGAACCTGAAAACCCACCTCTTCAGGAAAGCCTACAGCCTGTGTGGCGCCCCTGAGGGTTCAGTCGCCACAGAGGTACTGCACCTCCTCGTGAGGTGTGGTACCCCAACATCCAGGTAAGGTGGAGATACCTGACCACACTCCAACACCTGCATCCAACACAACACAGTAGTGTAGCAAAGCACCCTTTGGTGGCTCTCTGCTTGGAACACGAAGTGTGCTGGGAGGCGGGTGGAGTTTAGTTTGCACCAAAGAGTGGGAAGAGTTTAGGATTTAGTCAGTCTGACGGAGTCAGAGGAGGAGAGAAGATCCCCTGAGTGGGATGGAGGGAAGGAAGTGCTGCAGCCGACCTCGGTGACCTGGGTCCGGTGGCACAGGAAAGGGACATTGATAGAAAGCCTGACTCTCTCCATAGGAAGGAAAGGATTTGTACGGAACGTGAGGAGAAGAAGGGAACTAAGGACTAGGGTTAGAGCAGAACCCTTCCCAAGTTCACAGCGCAAGGCCGGGGTCCGGTCCCCGAGGTTGTATGGATACTAATGGTCCTGCAGCAGACACCGGAGGAATAGAAGTTGTCACCACTTTATTCCCACACAAGGCTTGGGGGCACAACAGCATCGTGCGTGAGCCGGGACTAGGTAGTAAGGTGTCCCCGAAGCAGGCTACAGCTGTCTGCCATACAAGTAGAGTTCATAAGAACATCTGACAGGAGGAACTCCAGTGTAACTCAGTACTGTGAGTATTTCACTCTAGGCGCTAAGAGGGAGACGTCCAGAAAAGGCACATGTTGGTGGAGTGTTGGAAAGGAAGACTTCATCTTGCCTGGAAGTTGGCTGAGCTCTTGACCTGGAGGACACGGCACGGATGCGGGCCCTTGTACCACGACAGACTGTGAGTAAAGCTTTGGAACTACATGCCCTGGTGTCCTCCACTTATTCCTGCATCAACTTACTCAGCACGGCTACGTCCCCCGCGCCTGACACTGCACCATCTACGTGTCACTTCACCTTCACTGCCCTGGGACTACAGCCCTGCCTGTGGAGGGCTATAACATCCTTGCTGCACCACACCATCTGTCTCAGAGGATCTGTCTGCAGTGTCGGCTTAACATCTTCATTGCCGAACACCACAGGTGGCGTCACGAATAGAGTTGAGCGATACCGTCCGATACTTCAAAGTATCGGATCAGGAATGGATCGGCCGATCTTAAAAAAAAGTATCGGTATCGCCGATTCCGATACCGGAAGTCCCATTCAAGTCTATGGGACTTCCGGTATCGGAATAAGAAAAATCCTGTTTTTCCCTTGTACAGCCTCTCTGGGGTCTGTACGGGCCTTTCGGGGGGCTGTGCCGGCCTGCCAGGGGGTCTGTGCAGGCTCCTGTGGTCTGTGCCGGCCTGCCGGGGGGCTGTGCCGGCCTGCCAGGGGGGCTGTGCAGGCTCCGGTGGTCTGTGCCGGCCTGCCGGGGGGCTGTGCCGGCCTGCCAGGGGGGCTGTGCAGGCTCCGGTGGGCTGTGCCGGCCTGCCGGGGGGCTGTGCCGGCCTGCCGGGGGGCTGTGCAGGCTCCGGGGGGCTGTGCCGGCCTGCCGGGGGGCTGTGCAGGCTTCGGGGGTCTGTGCAGGCATCGTCCGATGGGACTACAAGTCCCATCGGGCGATGCCTGCTACCATGACAGTGATTGACACATTAGCCAATGATGGGACAGTAGTAGTCCCATCATCCGGCTAATGTGTTGAATGTAAAAAAAAAAAAAAAAATTACATGCTACATACATACAACATGCATACTACACACATGCTACATTCATACTACATACATGCTACATTCATACTACATATATACTACATGCAACATACATACTACATATATACTACATGCAACATACATACTACATATATACTACATGCATGCAACATGCATACTACATATATACTACATGCTACATACATACTACATATATGCTACATACATACTACATATGTACTACATGCATGCTACATACATACTACATACATACTACATATATGCTACATACATACTACATATATACTACATGCATGCTACATACATACTGCATGCTACATACATACTACATGCTACATACATACTACATATATGCTACATACATACTACACATATACTACATGCATGCTACATACATACTGCATGCTACATACATACTACATGCTACATACATACCACATATATACTACATACATACTACATGCATGCAACATGCTACATACATACCACATACATACTACATACATACTACATACATACTACATGCTACATACATACTACATATATACTACATGCATGCTACATACATACTACATGCTACATACATACTACATATATACTACATGCATGCTACATACATACTGCATGCTACATGCATGCTACATACATACTACATACATACTACATGCTACATACATACCACATATATACTACATACATACTACATACAATACATTCATACAATACATACATAGACATACAGTACATATAACATAGAGTAACATACTTACCAATACTTGTCACATTGTTCCCCAAAGCCATTGTCTTTTACGGAATAAATATTAACATAACAAACCACAAAAATACTCACCCACGATCCGAAGCAGTCCACGAGTGTGTCCCACGACGATCTTGGGTAGAGAACTGCAGCATCAGCTGTTGCTGCCGTTCTCTACGGGCTGCAGGAATCCAATGACGGAAGGTAGGTATCCTTCCGCACTGTATTCCTCCGCCACTTAAAAAAAAAAAAAGTCCCTAGTCTCACTTTATGCCATTGCTGTGTGGGAAATTCCCACTTCGGATCGTGGGTGAGTATTTTTGTGGTTTGTTATGTTAATATTTATTCCGTAAAAGACAATGGCTTCGGGGAACAATGTGACAAGTATTGGTAAGTATGTTACTCTATGTTATATGTACTGTATGTCTATGTATGTATTGTATGAATGTATTGTATGTAGTATGTATGTAGTATATATGTGGTATGTATGTAGCATGTAGTATGTATGTAGTATGTATGTAGCATGCATGTAGCATGCAGTATGTATGTAGCATGCATGTAGTATATATGTAGTATGTATGTAGCATGTAGTATGTATGTAGCATGCATGTAGTATATATGTAGTATGTATGTAGTATGTATGTGGTATGTATGTAGCATGTAGCATGCATGTAGTATGTATGTAGTATATATGTGGTATGTATGTAGCATGTAGTATGTATGTAGCATGCAGTATGTATGTAGCATGCATGTAGTATATATGTAGTATGTATGTAGCATATATGTAGTATGTATGTAGCATGGAGTATGTATGTAGCATGCAGTATGTATGTAGCATGCATGTAGTATATATGTAGTATGTATGTAGCATATATGTAGTATGTATGTAGTATGTATGTAGTATGTATGTAGCATGTAGTATGTATGTAGCATGTAGTATGTATGTAGCATGCATGTAGTATATATGTAGTATGTATGTAGCATGTAGTATGTATGTAGCATGCATGTAGTATGTATGTAGTATGTATGTAGTATATATGTAGTATGTATGTAGCATGTAGTATGTATGTAGCATGCATGTAGTATATATGTAGTATGTATGTAGCATGTAGTATGTATGTAGCATGCATGTAGTATGTATGTAGTATATATGTAGTATGTATGTAGCATGTAGTATGTATGTAGCATGCATGTAGTATGTATGTAGTATGTATATAGTATGTATGTAGTATATATGTGTTATGTATGTAGTATGTATGTAGTATATATGTGGTATGTATGTAGTATGTATGTAGTATGTATGTAGCATGTAGTATGTATGTAGTATATATGTAGTATGTATGTAGTATATATGTGGTATGTATGTAGTATGTATGTGGTATGTATGTAGTATGTATGTAGCATGTAGTATGTATGTAGCATGCATGTAGTATGTATGTAGTATTTTTTTTTTTTTTTTAACATTTAACACATTAGCCGGATGATGGGACTACTACTGTCCCATCATTGGCTAATGTGTCAATCACTGTCATGGTAGCAGGCATCGCCAGATGGGACTTGTAGTCCCATCGGACGATGCTTGCACAGACCCCCGGACATCAGCACAGCCCCCCGGCAGGCCGGCACAGCCCCCCGGCAGGCCGGTACAGACCCCCACAGGGTGCACAGACCACCGGCAGGCCGGCAAAGCCCCCCCGGCAGGCCGGTACAGACCCCCACAGGGTGCACAGACCACCGGCAGGCCGGCACAGCCCCCCGGCAGGCCGGTACAGACCCCGGGCAGTCCACACAGCCCCCCGGCAGGCCGGCACAGCCCCCCGGCAGGCCGGCAGAGACCCCCAGAAGGCCCGAAATGACGGCGCATCATGATGCGCACACACCGCGCATCATGATGACGTCAGGCTGTCAATCAACTTTGAACTTCCGATTCCGATGCCGACTTCCGATATTGAAAAAATATCGGAAGTCGGTATCGGAATTCCGATACAGCAAGTATCGGCCGATACCCGATACTTGCGGTATCGGAATGCTCAACACTAGTCACGAATCATTCATAAACTTTAATCAACATAAGCACACTGAACTTTTCCCCTTTTACAATGGGCGCCCAAGGCCACATGCTGGGTCCCAACTACCGTGACATCTCCCATTGAAGCTCATCGGGCCTGATACCGAGTACC
Organism: Dendrobates tinctorius; assembly: GCF_039654945.1. Taxonomy (NCBI): domain Eukaryota; kingdom Metazoa; phylum Chordata; class Amphibia; order Anura; family Dendrobatidae; genus Dendrobates; species Dendrobates tinctorius. Next base: position 663,227 of record NW_027361848.1, read on the forward strand.
CCGCCAGCCCTGGGAGGGTGACCCACCTGCAATGATCCCCGCTGCCTCCTCACCACTAATGGAGCTACCGCCTCACCATCACTGGAGCTGCTGCAACCCCCCAACCTACTGTCTCCTTCCCCACGATCCTGTAGCATGTAAGCCTGAAAGGGCAGGGTCCTCTCTCCCCTCTATATCAGTCTGTGATTGTTAGTTTGTTTACTGTAAGTGATATCTGTAATTTGTATGTAACCACTTCTCATGTACATCACCATGGAACCAATGGTGCTTTATAAATAAATAATAATAAAATATATATATATATATATATAAATTAATCACCCCAATAAATTGTGAAAAAAGTGGCGGACACTTTATTAGCCCATGTGGCAACGTTTCAGATCCATAACATAACCTTTCTCTACTGTGGAACTGAAATATTGCCATATGGGCTAATAAAGAGTTCACCCCTCCCCCTTGCTCAGGGCCCCAGCAATTGCGATATTTACCTATTCCCGCTCCTCCGCTGTGGAGTCTTCTGACTGTGACACTGCAGGTCAGATGATGCGATGACGTCAAGTCTGTGTGCTCTCTGCCTTAACAGTCAAAGTGCAGAGAGCCAGAGGACGCCAACGCTGAGGAGTCCGGAGCAGAGCAGAGCAGCGGTCAGCAAGGAAAAGGTGAGGATTTCAGTTTTCTCTTTTTTTCATGTTTTGAGCAATATATGGGGCCCATAATATACTGGAGCATCATATGGGACCAATCATACACTGGAGCATTATATGGGGAACATTATGTATGGTGCATAATATGGGGCCCATTATATACTGGAGCATCATATGGGGCCCATTATATATGGGGCATCATATGGGGCCCTTTATTTATGGAGCATCATATGGGGCCCTTTATATATGGAGTATCATATGGGGCCCATTATATATGGAGCATCAAATTGAGCCCATTATATATGGCACATCATATGTGAGCCATTATATATGGAGCATCATATGGGGCCAATTATATAAGGAACATCATAAGGGGCTCATCATACTGTACACTGGAGCATTATTTGGGGAACATTATATATGGCACATCATATGTGACCAATTATATTGAAGCATAATATGGGGTCCATTATATATACTGGACCATCATGTGGGGCCCATTATATAAGTAACATTATATGGGGCCCATTATACTGTTTAATGGAGCATCATATGTGTTAGGAACGGCAGAACGCACTAAATAAAAATAATAATAAAGTGCGTTCGCTGCTCGGGGTCCACCGTGCAGTAGGGGTTACAACCGCTGCTGAATAATGGCAGACGAGCAATATGGCGATATAATGTGCACAGGTTCAACTTCACTCGAAGTGCGCAGAGCGGGCTCTGTTCACACACAGAGGCACCGCAACAAACACATGCAAAAACACTGAGCCTGTTAGTGTCACAGGCCTCAGGTAAATGCACACACGGTATCAGGTCACAGGAGCAGGACCTAAGACAAAGGAGCTGCGTCCGTCTAGACCTACCGTGTGTGTGGCGTCGCTACTGCGAGCGCCAAGAAGGGCTGCAACTGCAGCGCGGTGTAGGAAACTGCCGCTGGACGACACAGCTACAAAGCAGGCGCTATGTCGGACGCTAGCGCAGAGGGGCAGTGTGCACAGTGGCCTAAGGCTTGCCACAGACTGGCGCAGAATACTGAACTAATTCCCTAACCACAAGCGTAATATCAGAGGGAAGGGGTTTCATAATAAGTCAGTCACCAGAATCATACATCCGTCACCATTCACACATAGCAGTATAGTCTATACTAGCGCATGGCGGAACGGCCATGCGTGCTTTTTATAGCCATGAGGGACCTTCCAGATCTCCGAGATGGACCAATGAGATCTGGAACAGGACCTGGGCACATGACTCCCGATCTCCAATGGGAGATCGTCTCATGAGCATGCCCAGTAGGAGCACAGAGGGACTTAGTCTCTAGAGTGGTCTGCTGCAAAGTAATCTCCTCTGCAGTAGAAAGACAGCAGGAGACCGCAGAATGTGAGGCTCTGGATTCCTGCAGAGCAGACGCAGAAACCTGATGTCTATCATTATGGGGTCATTATATATGGAGTATCATATGGGGCCCATTATATATGGGGCATCATATGGGGTCCATTATATATGGAGCATCATATGGGGCCCATTATATATGGAGCATCACATGGGGCCAATTCACTTTGTAGCTATAGGGCCCATCCTATTCTGTATGCAGCATTATATGGGGCCCCTTCTGTATGGAGCAAGGTATGGGGCTCATTATACTGCTTCGAGCATTATATGGGGCTCATTATTCTGTTTAGAGCAATATATGATGCTCATTATTCTGTATGGAGCATTATATGGTGCTCATTATACTGTATGGAGCACTATGTGGTACCCATAATACTGTATGGAGTGTTATATGGGACTTATTATTCTGTATGAAGCATTATATGGGACTTATTCTGTATGGAGCAATATATGGGGTTCATTATACTGTATGGAACACTATGTGCTACATATAATACTGTATGGAGCATTATATGGCACTTATTATTCTGTATGGAGCAATATGTGGGGCTCTGTCATGAACTCATTTTCTGCTCCACCAGTTGAGAGTTCCCCTTCCGTTCTACCTCCGGTGGTGACAGGAGGTAGTGTATTGTGAGTTCATTTTCCCCTTCACCATTGAGGTCTGATGAACTCCCTCTTCTGGTGAAGGAAGGTAGTGAGGCTGATTACAAAGCACCTGAGCAGAATGATGATGACTGGGTGACTGGGATTGCTGACAGGATATAAGGCAGCCGACGCCCTGTTGCCTTGCGGGTGATTACTCTGAGGGATTCTTGGAGACCAGTCTGATTCCTGCTCCTCAAAAGCTAAGTTTTCTGCTCTACTTTTTGCATTTGTGTTTTGGTTTTGTTTTGCCTTGTTTTTCTGGTTTTCTGCCTTTCCCTGCTGGGTGAGCTGAATTCCTTTTTGATCTGTCTTCAGATAATACCTGAGTACTGATATAGTCTTTTTGAAGCCTAGCGTCTTCAGGGCTTTTTTCCCTATCAGTCTGTTGGCTCTTGTTTTTGAGAGGGCTTTGGCGGATTGCAGACAGCAGCTTTTCTATTCTGTCCTATTTAGTTAGCTTGGGCCCCATCGTTTGCTCAGCCTATCTTTCTATCTGTGTGAGTGTTTTTTCATCTTGCTTCACCGTCATTATATGTTGGGGGCTGCCTATTGCTTTGGGGTCTGCTCTGGGGCAGTTTAGATTTCCCTTTCTGTCTTAAGGCTATGTAGTTCTCCGGCTGTGATCGAGGGGTCTAGGGCACCATAGGAACCCCCCACGGCTACTGCTAGTTGTTGTTGTTAGATTCAGGGGTCTGCAATCCGATAGCTGCCAACTTCTCTGGTTTTCTGGACTTAGCTAGTATTTATGTTTTTGCCTCCTACGGTGACTCATTCATAACAGAATCACCCGCCATACCGCAGATCCTAGGGTACTCAATAGCAGGAAAGAATTGTAAAAAAAAAAAAAAAAAAAGTGTGTGTATATTTTTTCCTCTATATCTCTGAGGCCGTAGGGGGATTTTTCTTTTCTCTCAATGGAGATAAAGCAATTGTCTGATCATGTGGAGCAGCTCGCTGCGGAAGTGCGGGGAATTTCCGCCTACCTTGCTCATTCACATGCTGCTGAACCAAAGATCCCTACTCCTGATGTGTTTTTTGGGGATAGGTCTAAATTTTTGAATTTCAAAAATAATTGTAAATTATTTTTTGCATTGAAGCCTAACTCGTCAGGGAGCTCCACGCAGCAGGTTAAAATTGTCATCTCTTTGCTGCGTGGCGATCCCCAGGATTGGGCGTTTTCTTTGAAACCAGATGATCCTATTCTGACTAATGTGAACGCATTTTTTCAAGCCTTGGGGTTGTTGTATGACGAACCTAATGCTATTGATCAGGCTGAAAAGACCCTGTTGGCATTGAGCCAGGGTCGAGTTTCTGCAGAATTGTACTGTCAAAAATTCCAAAAGTGGGCGGTCCTTACTACCTGGAATGATAATGCCTTGGCTGCTCTCTTTCGGAAGGGTTTGTCAGAAACCGTAAAAGATACTATGGTGGGATTTCCTGTTCCCTCTGGTCTTGCCGATTCTATGTCATTAGCCATTCAGGTTGATCGGCGTTTACGTGAACGCAGGACTGCACGAGAGATGTTGCCACCTGTTGAACAAGTGTCTGAACCTATGCAATGTGATAGAGTTTTGTCCAGGGAGCAACGTCAGGAGTTCAGAAGGCGTAATAAGCTGTTTTTTTTGTGGAGATGCCCCGCATATTATTTCTGTCTGTCCTAAACAAGAGAAACGTTTTGCACACACGTTTTCTGTGGGTGGTGTTCAACCTAAGTTTCTTCTGGCAATTACTCTGATCTGCTCCCTGTCCACATTTTCCGCCAAGGCTTTTGTGGATTCGGGAGCAGCCCTGAATCTAATGGACTTGGATTTTGCTAAACTTTGTGGATTTCCGATGACACCTCTGCGGACGCCTATCCCTTTGAGGGGGATTGATGCTACTCCTTTTGCGAAAAATAAACCTCAGTTTTGGACTCAGGTGGTAATGTGGGTCGCCCCAGACCATCAAGAAAATTGCAGATTTTTGGTGTTGCATAATTTGCATGATACCATTGTTCTGGGGTTTCCCTGGTTGCAAATTCATAATCCAGTTTTGGATTGGAAATCTGTGTCTGTGGTGAGTTGGGGTTGTCGGTGTGCCCTTAGTGAGGCTCCGGTTTTTTCCACCTCTCCTCAGTCGCATGATGTTCCTGACTATTTGGCGGACTTTTATGATATATTTAGTGAGAATGAGTCTGCGTCTTTGCCTCCTCATAGGAGTTATGACTGTACAATTGAACTGAGCCCGTTGTGTAAATTTCCTAAGGGTCGGCTCTTCAATTTATCTGTACCCGAGCACAAGGCTATGCGATCCTATATTAAGGAGGCATTGGAGAAGGGTCATAGTAGACCATCCTCTTCACCCTTAGGTGCCGGTTTTTTTTTCGTGGCCAAAAAGGATGGTTCATTAAGGCCTCGTATTGATTATCGTGCCCTCAACAAAATTACTATTAAATATCAGTATCCATTACCCCTGATTTCGGATCTATTCTCCAGAGTTAAAGGTGCTTGCTGGTTTACCAAGCTTGACCTCAGGGGGGCGTATAATCTTATCCGCATTAAGCATGGGGTTGAATGGAAGACGGAATTTAATATTCCGGAGGGACATTTTGAGTACCTGGTGATGCCTTTTGGGCTCACTAATGCCCCTTCTGTCTTCCAGTGCTTCATGAACAACATTTTCCGAGACTTTGTGGATACATTTTTGATTATCTATCTGGATGATATTTTGATCTTCTCCAAGGATTGGGATTCTCATGTGGAACATGTTGGGACTGTGTTCCGGATCTTGAGGGAGAATTCCCTGTATGTCAAAGGATCGAAATGCCTTTTTGGGGTACAGAGGATTTCATTTTTGGGATTTATTTTGTCTCCGTCAACTATTGAAATGGACCCGGCCAAGGTACAGGCCATTTATGATTGGGTTCAGCCCACTTCTTTGAAGGCCCTCCAGAAGTTTTTGGGTTTTGCTAATTTTTATCGGAAATTTATAGCAAAATTTTCTAGTATTGCCAAGCCATTGACTGATCTGACTAAAAAGGGTGCTGATGTGTTGAATTGGTCTCCGGAGGCTGTTTCTTCCTTTCAGGAGCTGAAGCGAAGATTCACTTCTGCCCCGGTTTTGTGGCAACCTGATGTCTCACTCCCGTTCCAGGTAGAGGTGGACGCTTCTGAGATTGGTGCAGGAGCTGTTTTGTCCCAAAAGGATCCTGTAACATCTAAAATGAATCCCTGTGTTTTCTTTTCCCGAAAGTTCTCTCCATCTGAACGTAACTATGATGTGGGGAATCGTGAACTGTTAGCCATGAAATGGGCATTTGAGGAGTGGAGACATTGGTTGGAGGGAGCTAAACACCAAGTCGTGGTCCTCACTGACCACAAGAATTTGATTTACCTGGAGTCGGCCAAACGCTTGAACCCTAGACAGGCTAGGTGGGCCTTGTTTTTTACACGTTTTGATTTTGTGGTCTCTTTTCTTCCTGGCACTAAGAATGTCAAGGCAGACGCCCTCTCTAGGAGCTTCTTTGCTGATTCTCCTGTGGTGACCAAGCCTGCTACCATCTTAGGTGAAGGGGTAGTTCTTTCTGCCATCTCGCCCGGTTTGAGACGTGCTCTGGAAGAGTTCCAGGAGGACAAACCTGAGCGTTGTCCCAGTGGAAAGTTGTATGTTCCTGACCAGTGGAAGAAGAGAGTAATGTCTGAAGTTCATTGCTCTGCATTGGCTGGTCATCCAGGTATTTTTGGTACTAGAGATCTGGTGAGTTGGTCTTTTTGGTGGCCCACCTTGTCTTGTGATGTCAGGAATTTTGTGCAGTCCTGTGGAACTTGCTCCCGGTCTAAACCTTGTTCTCGCTCTAGTGGGTTGTTGATGCCCTTGCCGGTCCCCAGTAGGCCATGGACCCATATTTCAATGGATTTCATCTCTGATATGCCTGTCTCTCAGAGAATGACTGTTATTTGGGTGATTTGTGATAGGTTCTCTAAGATGGTTCATCTTGTACCACTCCCTAAGTTGCCATCTTCCTCTGAGTTGGTGCCCCTCTTTTTGCAACAGGTGGTTCGCTTGCACGGGATTCCTGAGAACATTGTATCTGACAGAGGAGTTCAATTTGTGTCTAGATTTTGGAGGACTTTTTGTTCCAAGCTGGGAATTCAGTTGTCCTTCTCCTCTGCTTTTCACCCTTAGACCAATGGGCAGACGGAGAGAACAAACCAGACCTTGGAGTCGTATTTGAGATGTTTTATTTCTGCTGATCAGGATGATTGGGTTTCATTTTTGCCCTTGGCCGAATTTGCTTTAAATAATAGAGCGAGTTCTGCCACTTTGATGTCACCTTTTTTTTGTAACTTTGGGTTTCATCCTCGATTTTCTTCAGGGTAGGTGGAGCCTTCTGCCTGCCCAGGTGTTGACACTGTGGTGGAGAGAATGCACCAGATCTGGGACCAAGTGGTGGATAAGTTATCTCTCTCCCAGGAAAAGGCCCAGCGGTTTTCCAACTGACATAGGACCATTGGTCCCCAGTTTAAGGTTGGTGATATGGTGTGGTTATCATCAAAAAATATCGCTATGAAGGTGGCTTCTCCTAAGTTTAAGCCTAGATTTATTGGACCTTACAAAATTTTGGAGATTATTAATCCGGTCTCTTTTCATTTGGCTCTTCCTGTCACATTTAAAATTCATAATGTGTTTCATAAGTCCTTGTTGAAGAGGTTTGTTGAACCAGTTGTTCCTGGGGTGGCACCTCCGGACCCTGTATTAGTTGAAGGTAACATGGAATATGAGGTAGAGAAGATACTGGATTCCCGTCTGGCTAGACGGAGACTCCAGTATTTGGTTAAGTGGAAGGGTTATGGTCAGGAGGATAATTCCTGGGTCTCTGCCTCTGATATTCATGCCAAAAGATTGGTGCGTGCCTTTCATCGGGCTCACCCTGATCACCCTGGTGGCGTGGATGAGGGTTCGTTGACCCCTCCTCAAGGGGGAGGTACTGTTGTGAGTTCATTTTCCCCTTCACCATTGAGGTCTGATGAACTCCCTCTTCTGGTGAAGGAAGGTAGTGAGGCTGATTACAAAGCACCTGAGCAGAATGATGATGACTGGGTGACTGGGATTGCTGACTGGATATAAGGCAGCCGACGCCCTTCTGCCTTGCGGGTGATTACTCTGAGGGATTCTTGGAGACCAATCTGATTCCTGCTCCTCAAAAGCTAAGTTTTCTGCTCTACTTTTTGCATTTGTGTTTTGGTTTTGTTTTGCCTTGTTTTTCTGGATTTCTGCCTTTCCCTGCAGGGTGAGCTGAATTCATTTGTGCTCTGTCTTCAGATAATACCTGAGTACTGATATAGTCTTTTTGAAGCCTAGTGTCTTCAGGGCTTTTTTCCCTATCAGTCTGTTGGCTCTTGTTTTTGAGAGGGTTTTGGCGGATTGCAGACAGCAGCTTTTCTATTCTGTCCTATTTAGTTAGCTTGGGCCCCATCGTTTGCTCAGCCTATCTTTCTATCTGTGTGAGTGTTTTTTCATCTTGCTTCACCGTCATTATATGTTGGGGGCTGCCTATTGCTTTGGGGTCTGCTCTGGGGCAGTTTAGATTTCCCTTTCTGTCTTAAGGTTATGTAGTTCTCTGGCTGTGATCGAGGGGTCTAGGGCACCGTAGGAACCCCCCACGGCTACTGCTAGTTGTTGTTGTTAGGTTCAGGGGTCTGCAATCCGATAGCTGCCAACTTCTCTGGTTTTCTAGACTTAGCTAGTATTTATGTTTTTGCCTCCTACGGTGACTCATTCATAACAGTAGTGCTGTTGGTTTAAGTGGTAGTGATCTGCCACCTGATGAGGAAGATAACGATTGGATCTCTAGAGTATCAGACTGGATATAAGACAGCCAACGCCCTATCCGGGTGCTGGTGATTCAGTCTGCTTCCCAGGTCCTGGACTTCAGCTCTCTTCCAGTCTCCTCAAGTTAAGTTTGTTTTTTGCTAATATTCACACTTGCACTTGTTGGTCAATTCAGTTTTTTGTGTAATCAGCCTGCCCCTGCTGGGGCTATGCTGAATTTCCACTCCTATTAATCAGTATTTGCCAATCTGCTTTTTGTCCCTTATTAGATTGGCCTCTTTTTTGCTCTGTCTCAGAATATTTCAGAGTGCTGATATAGGTTTAGAAGTCTAGTGACTTCAGGGTTAATTTTGCTATCAGAAGTGTTGGACAATATTTTTGTAGGGTTTTTTTGGCAGATTGCAGACAGTGTCTTTCCTTTCCTGTCCTTTTTAGTTAGCTGGGCCCCATCGTTTGCTCAGCCTATTTTCCTGCCTTTGTTTGTAATTTCATCTTGTTTCACCGTCAATACATTTGGGGGGCTGTCTTTCCTTTGGGGTCTGCTCTGGGGCAGTTAGTTTTCCTCTTTTCCTGCTTTAGGCTTATGTAGCTCTCCGGTTTTGACGAGGCGTCTAGGACCAACGTAGGAACGCTCCACGACTGCTGCTAGTTGTGCGGTTAAGTTCAGGGATCTGCAATCTGCTTAGTTACCAACTTCTCTGGTTTTCTGAGACTTAGCTTGTTTTTTATTTTTTCCTCCTCGGTGACCCATTCATAACAGAATCACCAGCCATACCGCAGATTCTAGGGTACTCAAAAGCAGGAAAGAATTGTTAGAGAAAGAAAAAAAAGTGTCAGAATTTTTTTTTTTTATTATGTATTTTTTCCTCTTTTTCTCTGGGGCCGTGGGAGGATTTGATTTTTTTCCTAATGGAGATTAAGCAACTGTCTGATCGTGTGGAGCAGCTTGCTGCTGAAGCACAGGGAATTTCCACCTACCTTATTCAGTCACATGCTGCTTAACCCAAGATTCCTACTGCTGATGTGTTTTCTGGGGATCAGTCTAAATTTCTGAATTTTAAGAATAATTGTAAATTATTTCTTGCTTTGAAGCCTAACTCATCGGGAGCTCTGTGCAGCAGGTTAAAATTTTCATCTCCTTGCTGCGCGGCGATCCCCAAGATTGGGCTTTATTTCTCAAATCTGAAAATCCTAATCTGACTAATGTGGATGCATTTTTTCAGGCTTTGGGGTTGTTGTATGATGAACCTAATGCCGTTGATCATGCTGAAAGAACCCTGTTGGCATTAAACCAGGGTCAGGATCCTGCAGTGTTGTACTGTCAAAAATTCCAAAAGTGGGCTGTCCTTACTACATGGAATGATAGTGCATTGGCAGCTCTTTTTCGGAAAGGTTTGTCAGAGACCGTAAAAGATGTTATGGTGGGATTTCCTGTTCCCTCTGGTCTGGATGGCTCTATGTCATTAGTCATTCAAGTTGATCGGCGTTTACGTGAACGTAAAACTACACGGGAGGTGCTGCCACCTTTTGAACAAATGTCTGAACCTATGCAATGTGATGGGGTTTTGTCTAGGGTGCAACGTCGGGAGTTTAGAAGGCGTAATAAGCTGTATTTTTTCTGTGGAGACGCCTCTCATACTATTTCTGTCTGCCCTAAACGAGAGAAATGTTTTGCACACACATTTGCTGTGGGCAGTATACTACCTAAGTTCCTTTTGGCAATTACTCTGATCTGCTCCTTGTCCACATTTTCCACTAAGGCTTTTGTGGATTCAGGAGCAGCTGTGAATCTGATGGATTTGGACTTTGCTAAATGTTGTGGTCTGTCCATGACGCCTCTGCAGATGCCTATTCCTTTGAGGGGTATTGATGCCACTCCTTTGGCGGAGAATAAACTTCAGTTTTGGACCCAGGGGATAATGCGAGTTGCCCCAGACCACCAAGAAAAGTGTAAATTTTTGGTGCTGCATAATTTGCATAATACTATTGTTCTGGGGTTCCCCTGGTTGCAAACTCATAATCCAGTTTTGGATTGGAAATCTGTGTCTGTGGTGAGTTGGGGTTGTCAGTGTGTTCTTAGGGATGCTCCTGTTTTCTCCACCTCTCCTCAGTCTCATGATATTCCTGATTATCAGGCTGATTTCTCTGATGTTTTTAGTAAGAGTAAGTCTGCATCTTTGCCTCCTCATAGGAGTTATGACTGTGCAATTGAGTTGATGCCTGGGTGTAAATTTCCCAAGGGTCGGCTTTTCAACTTATCTGTACCCGAACATGATGCTATGCGATCCTATATTAAGGAGTCGTTGGAGAAGGGTCATATTAGACCATCCTCATCACCTTTAGGCGCTGTTTTTTTTTTTGTGGCCAAGAAAGACGGTTCATTAAGACCGTGTATTGATTATCGTTCCCTTAACAAGATGACTGTTAAATAGTAGTACCCGTTACCTCTGATGTCTGATTTATTCGCCAGAGTTAAGAGTGCCTGCTGGTTTAGTAAGCTTGACCTCAGGGGGCGTATAATCTTATTCGCATCAAGCACGGGGAAGAATGGAAGATGGCGTTTAAGACTCCGGAGGGACATTTTGAGTACCTGGTGATGCCTTTTGGGCTCTCTAATGCCCCTTCTGTCTTCCAGTCCTTTATGAATGATATTTTCCGAGACTTTTTGGATAAGTTTTTGATCATCTATCTGGATGATATTTTGGTCTTTTCTAGTGATTGGGATTCCCATGTGGAACATGTCCGGACTGTGTTCCGGATTTTGAGGGAGAATTCCCTGTTTGTTAAGGGATTGAAGTGCCTCTTTGGTGTACAGAGGATTTCATTTTTGGGATTTCTTTTGTCTCCATCGACTATTGAAATGGACCCAGCCAAGGTACAGGCCATTTATGATTGGGTTCAGCCCACTTCTTTGAAGGCCCTCCAGAAGTTTTTGGGTTTTTCTAATTTCTATTGTAAATTTATAGGTAATTTTTCTAGTATTGTCAAACCACTGACTGATCTGACCAAGAAGGGAGCTGATGTGCTGAATTGGTCTCCTGAGGCTGTCTCAGCATTTCAGGAGCTTAAGCGGAGATTTACTTCAGCTCCAGTTTTACGGCAACCTGATGTCTCACTTCCATTTCAAGTGAAGGTGGATGCTTCTGAGATTGGTGCAGAAGCTGTGCTGTCCCAAAAAGACCCTGTGACTTCTAAGATGAATCCCTGTACCTTCTTTTCTCGAAAGTTTTCCCCATCTAAACGCAACTATGACGTGGGGAATCGGGAATTGTTGGCCATGAAATGGGCATTTGAGGAGTGGAGACATTGGCTGGAGGGAGCTAGACATCAATTTGTGGTCCTCACCGATCACAAGAATCTGATTTATCTGGAGTCGGCCAAACGCTTGAATCCTAGACAGGCTAGATGGGCCTTGTTTTTCACGCGTTTTAATTTTGTGGTCTCTTTTCTTCCGGGCACTAAGAATGTTAAGGCAGACGCCCTTTCTAGGAGTTTCTTTGCTGATTCTCTTAATGTGACCGAGCCTACTACTATCCTACGTGAGGGGGTAGTTCTTTCTGCCATTTCGCCAGATTTGAGACGCGCCCTGGAGGAATTTCAGGAGGATAAACCTGAGCGTTGCCCTATGGGAAGATTGTATGTTCCTGACCAGTGGAGAAAGAGAGTGATGTCTGAAGTCCATTGCTCCGCTTTGGCTGGTCATCCGGGTATTTTTGGTACCAGAGATTTGGTGAGTCAGTCGTTTTGGTGGCCTGCCTTATCTCGTGATGTCAGGAATTTTGTACAGTCCTGTGGGACTTGTTCTCGGTCTAAACCCTGTTCTCATTCTAGTGGGTTGCTGATGCCCCTGCCGGTGCCCAAGAGGCCATGGACCCATATCTCAATGGATTTTATTTCTGATCTTCCCGTCTCTCAGAGAATGACTGTTATCTGGGTGATTTGTGATAGATTTTCGAAGATGGTCCATCTTGTACCACTCCCAAAGTTGCCATCTTCCGCTGAGTTGGTGCCCTTGTTTTTACAACAGGTGGTTCGGTTACATGGGATTCCCAAGAACATTGTGTCCGATAGAGGGGTCCAGTTTGTTTCCAGATTCTGGAAAGCCTTTTGTTCCAATCTGGGATTTCAGTTATCCTTCTCCTCTGCGTTTCATCCCCAGACCAATGGGCAGACTGAGAGAGCAAACCAGACCATGGAGTCTTATTTAAGATTTTTTATATCTGCTGATCAAGATGATTGGGTCTCATTTTTGCCCTTGGCCGAATTTGCGCTGAACAATAGAGCTACTTCTGCCACTCTGATGTCACCCTTTTTCTGTAATTTTGGGTTTCATCCTCGATTCTCTTCAAGGCAAGTGGAATCTTCGTCCTGCCCAGGTGTGGACACTGTGGTTGTGAGAATGCAGCAGATATGGGACCAAGTGGTGGATAAGTTGTCACTCTCTCAGGAAAAGGCCCAGCATTTTTCCAAATGGCGTAGGACCATTGGTCCCCATTTTAAAGTGGGTGATATGGTTTGGTTGTCATCTAAGAATATTCCTATGAAGGTTGCATCTCCAAAATTTAAACCAAGATTTATTGAACCTTATAACATTTTGGAGATTCTTAATCCTGTTTCTTTTCGATTGGCTCTTCCAGTTATGTTCAAAATCCATAACGTATTTCACAAGTCACTGTTGAAGAGGTTTGTTGAGCCAGTAGTTCCTGTGGCGGCACCTCCTGATCCTGTATTGGTTAAAGGCAATGTGGAATATGAGGTAGAGAAAATTTTGGATTCTAGTTTGGTTAGACGGAGACTCCAGTATTTGGTCAAATGGAAGGGTTATGGCCAGGAGGATAATTCTTGGGTCTCTGCCTCTGATATTCATGCCAATAAATTGGTTCGTGCTTTTCACCGGGCCTATCCTGATCGGCCTGGTGGCATGGATGAGGGTTTGGTGACCCCTCCTCAAGGGGGGGGGTACTGTCATGAACTCATTTTCTGCTCCACCAGTTGAGAGTTCCCCTTCCGTTCTCCCTCCGGTGGTGACAGGAGGTAGTGCTGTTGGTTTAAGTGGTAGTGATCTGCCACCTGATGAGGAAGATAACGATTGGATCTCTGGAGTATCAGACTGGATATATGACAGCCGACGCCCTATCCAGGTGCTGGTGATTCAGTCTGCTTCTCAGGTCCTGGACTTCAGCTCTCTTCCAGTCTCCTCAAGTTAAGTTTGTTTTTTGCTAATGATCACACTTGCGCTTGTTGATCAATTTTGTTTTTTGTGTAATCAGCTTGCCCCTGCTGGGGCTATGCTGAATTTCCACTCCTATTAATCAGTATTTGCCAATCTGCTTTTTGTCCCTTATTAGATTGGCCTCTTTTTTGCTCTGTCTCAGAATATTTCAGAGTGCTGATATAGGTTTAGAAGTCTAGTGAATTCAGGGTCAATTTTGCTATCAGAAGTGTTGGACAATATTTTTGTAGGTTTTTTTTGGCAGACTGCAGAAAGTGTCTTTCCTTTCCTATCCTTTTTAGTTAGCCGGGCCCCATCGTTTGCTCAGCCTATTTTCCTGCCTTTGTTTGTAATTTCATCTTGTTTCACCGTCAATACATGTTGGGGGGCAGTCTTTCCTTTGGGGTCTGCTCTGGGGCAGTTAGTTTTTCTCTTTTCCTGCTTTAGGCTTATGTAGCTCTCCGGTTGTTACGAGGCGTCTAGGACCAAAGTAGGAACGCTCCACGACTGCTGCTAGTTGTGCGGTTAAGTTCAGGGATTTGCAATCTGCATAGTTACCAACTTCTCTGGTTTTCTGAGACTTAGCTTGTTGTTTATTTTTTCCTCCTCGGTGACCCATTCATAACAGGGCTCATTATTCTGTATGGAGCATTATATGCAGGGGTTAGCATTTATGTACATTTAATCGAAGTACATTCCATCAAAGTACTTGGCAGTTAAACCATGGCAGAATCTAACATGCTTCTCTATTCTCTTCAAACAGGTAATCAGCTCATTCAACTCCTGCATTGATTCATCCTGCATGTGTTCACTCTATTCTATGTCAGCAAGCAGTTTGTAATGGTAGTCAACTCATTCAACTCCTGCACTGATCCTTCCTGCATGTGTTCTCTCTATTCTATCTCAGCAAGCAGTTTGTAATGGTATTTAGCTTATTCAACTTACTTTGCTTGTCCCTTAATGCTGTGAGGTCATGTAACTTTTTTCCAAGTGGTTTATGATCCATGTAGGCCTGCACATTTGTTTATCTGTTCACTACAGTTATTGCGTCCTGCTGTCTTAGCATAGTTTGATTGATTGCTAATGAGTAGAGTTGAGCGAAACAGGTCGGTCAGATTCAAAAATCGCCGACTTTCGCCCAAGTCGGGTTTCGCCGACCGAAACCCGACCATAGCGTGACCAAGCAATCGTTGACCCGAGCGCCAAAGTCGCATTTCTCATAATGCTTGCAGGCGCCTTTTCTCCAGAAAGCACGGTGTTTCTCAGTAGGGAGAGAGTTAGGCAGGAAAGAAAAGTTATTCTGTGCTTGTGCTGATAGAAATTGTGCTGTACAGTTATTGTGCAGTGACAGGGGAGGATTTTTTTGTGTGCAGCAGCGCTGGTTATTAGGCTGCCTGATAGCTGCATTGCTGCGTGTACACTGCTGTGCAGACAGCTTTTTACACAGCAGTAATACTTTTATTTTTTTTTCTGCACAGTTACTGACCGTTCATTTTTTCCCACACCATATAGAGCTGTACGCTCCTCACACACTATCGTGTACCGGCTGGTATCATGGACAAATACATGCTGACTATCTGTGTGTGACTCGGGAAATAAATACGGAGATTTAATTTTTCCCCTACACTGTATACAGCTGTACGTTTCTGATACAGTACCGTATATCTGTGTTTGGATTATGGTTAAATACATACTGGGAGAGCGGCTGTGTGTGTGACTCTGGAAATAAATACGGAGATTTAATTTTTCCCCTACACTGAATACAGCTCTACGTTTCTGATACAGTACCATATATCTGCCGTTTGGATTACGGTCAAATACATACTGGGAGAGCGTCTGTGTATGACTATGGAAATAAATACCAAGATTTAAATTTTCCCCTACACTTTATACAGTTGTACATTTCTGATACAGTACAGTACATCTGCTGTTTGGGTAACGGTCAAATACATACTGGGAGAGCGTCTGTGTGTGACTAAGGAAATATATAAAAGATTTAAATTTTCCCCTACACTTTATACATCTGTACGTTTCTGATACAGTACCGTATATCTGCTATTTGGATTACGGTCAAATACATACTGGGAGAGCGTCTGTGTGTGACTATGGAAATATATACAGAGATTTAATTTTTCCCCTACACTTTATACAGATGTACATTTCTGATACAGTACCGTATATCTGCTGTTTGGATTACGGTCAAATACATACTGGGAGAGCATCTGTGTATGACTACGGAAATAAATACGGAGATTTAATTTTTCCCCTACACTGTATACAGCTGTACGTTTCTGATACAGTACCGTATATCTGCTGTTTGAATGACGGTCAAATACATACTGGGAGAGCGTCTGTGTGTGACTAAGGGAATATATAAAAGGAGGTTTAAATTTTCCCCTACACTTTATATAAATGTACGTTTCTGATACAGTACCGTATATCTGCTGTTTGGATTACGGTCAAATACATACTGGGAGAGCATCTGTGTGTGACTACGGAAATTAATACCGAGATTTATTTTTTCCCCTACACTGTATACAGCTGTACGTTTCTGATACAGTACCGTATATCTGCTGTTTGGATTGCGGTCAAATACATACTGGGAGAGCGTCTGTGTGTGACTAAGGGAATATATAGAAAGAGATTTAAATTTTCCCCTACACTTTATACAGTTGTACATTTCTGATAGAGTACCGTATATCTGCTGTTTGGATTATGGTCAAATACATACTGGGAGAGCGTCTGTGTGTGACTACGGAAATAAATACGGAGATTTAATTTTTCCCCTACACTGAATACAGCTGTACGCTTCTGATACAGTACCGTATATCTGCTGTTTGGATTACGGTCAAATACATACTGGGAGAGCGTCTGTGTGTGACTATGGAAATAAATATCGAGATTTATTTTTTCCCCTACACTGTATACAGCTGTACGTTTCTGATACAGTACCGTATATCTGCTGTTTGGATTGCGGTCAAATACATACTGGGAGAGCGTCTGTGTGTGACTAAGGGAATACATAGAAGGAGATTTAAATTTTCCCCTACACTTTATACAGTTGTAC